>NC_089838.1:312060704-312679704 GCF_035609145.1 Eleutherodactylus coqui | reverse complement strand
TAGTATCCCTGATACCATTTGGGATATACTCAAATTCTGTCATTCAAAATTTTCTTATTTTTCAAATGTAACTATCTTCATGTTAAATACTGTTGTTAATTGAAAATGAGATAGACTCTAGAATAGAACTTTTGTTATTAATTTGACTAAAGTACTTATCAGGTGTTTCAAGTACACAATTACCTCATTTTAGTATCTTAATTGAATAATATTCAAATTAACACGACTCAATATTTTTAAATTCTCCACATACTCAAAGAACCTATATATATATATAAATATACTGTGGTAATCCTGGGCTATTATCTCACACAACTACCCTCAGAAATAAATTAGATGCCCCTCCTTTGGCCACCTACATTTGTTCAAGTGAGAGACTTAACATGGAGTCTAAGAGTGACCTTCCCTCTATACATTACCACAATATACATATATATACCAACATCCACTTAAAATGGAGACATGCTTCTCTCCTAGGCTGGTCTGTGTGGAGGGTGGAGCAAGACCTCTTCCTATTGTTCTTCCCTCCCATCTCCTTACATCACCTAGCTCCACCCCCTGTGGTCTGGCTCAGCGTTTGGTCTTTCTTGCCTCATTTCATTTCTAGCCTCCGAACAGTATATACCATATAACACAATCTAACTCTCATACGGGCCCTTCATTTATACACACAAATTCACACTCACTGGGGTTTTAACTCACTCGTATACAGACTGATATGTATCTCATATGAAGTAGAAACTGGGATTGTATTTACTGTTCATAGAACTTCCCATATTGAACAAAGTATATAGTTATAAGAAAAACTCTTATGTACCGCGGTTTTTACATATTTTGTTCAGAATAGGCTATCCAATGACAAACATAATACAACTTATGCCCATTTCCACCCACATACTTATATTCACCACTCCAGATAGCAACTATTATCACCGTTCATTGTTAAACCTTCTCCCTTTCTCTTAGCTCATTGACTTGCTTTTTCCTTCACCCATTTTTGTGTGTCCAGTTATGTTTACAAACATCATCTCACCGAATTTGCTTGCGAGTCATATTTACGATTTTTCCCACAACTCACAACACAGGTCTGGCTTATCTTTTAATAAGCACTTACAATTTCACCCCTGCCCATCTTGTTGTAATTGGAAAAATCCTTAATTAATTGAGATTCTCTACTCCAGCACCTCATGGCACAGATCTGCATTTTTGGCACCACATTGTGGAACCTCAACAGTCCGTTTGGCCTGCCATAATCGGAGCAGAATCTCTGGCTAGCCCACATCTTTACTCCAAGCCAAAATTCCCTTGAGTTGATGTATGCAGACATGGCAAATGCAAGCATTCCATGTGCACCCCTCCCCCCACATAACAAAGGGAGACCTCTTCAGCCACATGTTGCACAATGGAAACTCACCGCATGGACACTCTCAGCAACTTTACTCACTACTATAACCTTCAGCTAAAATTGCTTATATCAACTTTCCTTTTTGCTTTCTTTTAACAAGTTATACTGCACTTTCTTTGTTCCTTATTAACCTGCACAGTCTGTTCACACCATTCACTTCTACAGAGAATATAAAACCCCCCATAGCTCACACCTTCTTTCACTCAGGACATTTTCTTTACAGACAACATAAAAACAACACAGTATATCTATTTCATAGTTCTTTAGATACAGACTTATCATATTTCAACTCACCCGGCCTGGGGCGGATCATAGCAGAGAGGGAGAGATGGGACAGGTACAAGAATAACTTATTACCTTGTTTGAGCTCATTATCTGTCCGTCTCTGCTTCGAAGTCCCCTTGTGTCCGGATAACGATGAAATATCTTCATATCTCTGTATCTTCATTATCCCAGCGGTGCCTCCAAATTTGTTAGCGCAAAATTCGCTATCTCGATATACTGTGCGTTTCCAAATTAAGATAATATGTGTACAGGCCTGGAGAGCCTTTCAAAGACCACACGGCCTACATCATGTGTTCCCAAAAAGAGTCCCTTTATTCTGCGCGCGTTGAAACTTAAATAAGTTTCCACCCAGGAAGTATACAGTTACAATTATTTAGCGTGCTGATTGGTTGTCCTCAGAGGGAGGTATTTGTGAGGTAGCTTGTGGTGTCATCCATCTGGGAGGAACTTCAGTGAGCACGCTCAGTTCATTCTTGAATATGTCCTCGTGAGAAGAACATCCTGTGTTTCTCCTCTCTGCTGTCCAAGAACACCTAAAAAGGTTTGGCCAGTTAGAACTGGTTTTACCAGTTCTTGGGACAATAGGCACTGCTCCTTAAATTCTTGTGGAAGGGAGGGGGGGAGGTGATGTTCCCTTCTTCCAGAAGTTCAGACCATTATAGACAAAATACAGTATATTCACAGTTGATAACAGCAAATACATACAAAATGGTGAACATATAGGATATCTCCCACAGCACCAGTGCAAAAATCTGTACCAGCGCTTATCCGTTGTCTCAGATCTACATGTACTCTGTTCTAGAAGTACATCATTCATTAATATAGTAAGATCGTTCCGTCTTCTACAGATACTCCACTAGATCTTCCTTCCAAGGTCAGTGATAAAAAACATGGGATGCTCTGAAACCGGGGCAGCCCCCTACAACCAGCATATTGCTGGGGATTCAGGAGAAATTGAGTTGTTCTGCTACCTTAACGGGGTTGTACCAGGATCACAAAGTATCTCCTATCCACAAGATAGGGGATAACTTGCTAATCGGTGGTAGTCTTACCGCTGAGATCCCCACCGATCCTGAGAACAGGGGTCCCCCGCCCTCCTCCCTGCAGGCTTACTGCACCTACCACAAGAGGAGGATACTAAATGGAGTGCTGGCCATGCAAGCATGCTGACCGTCCACTCCCTTTCAATGGGACTGCGGAGATAGCCAAGTGGCAAGTGCTCAAGTATTTCCACCAGCCCCATTGAAATGAATTGAGCGCCGACTGTGCATGCTCAGCCAACGCTGCGTTCATTGTGGAATCACTGTGGGTGGAGAAGAACTTAGCAGTGACAGACAGAGAGGGACACAGGACCCCCGTTCTCAAAAATCGGTGCAGGTCTCAGCAGTGAGACCCCCAATGATCAGCAAGTTATCTTGTGATCATGGTACAACCCCTTTAAAATACCACAAACGAGAAATGACTGATTCCAACTGGTTCAGTAAATTGCTGGATGCTTGCGAATGATCTCTGACACCTGTAATACAACGATCAGTAATCTAATATTGTGTAGATCCCCCTTATATCGTTATATCAATGTCTTCTGAAGGTCGGAAGGAGGTCAAGACAGGTGTCCTCTTCCCAAAAAGGTTAGTGGTTTGTTTTTTTAATAAAAATTCAAAAATTGATTGTAAGAATGTTGCCATCCAATTGGTGGTGCTGCAGAGGTAGTGTTCCCATCTCCTTCTATGAGCAGTTTGTAAAGTAGAGATAACAGACCTCATAAAGCGGTCACATTCCTCAGCTCAGTGGACTGGAATCAGCAACAGGAAGTCTCGGTCTGCAGTACAATGGATGAGGCAGGTAGCGTAGTCAGTAGGGAAGAAAGAGCTCGGTAACGGGTAATCACAGTTTGCAGGAAAGGAGCATGTTTAGGAGATGACGCCTGATCGAGACAGTAGAGCACAATAAAAGAAATCCTAATTGGAAGCAGGGTGAGGCCAGGACAAGAAGGCAGGAACTGAGCTAACAGGAACAAGGCTAGTGTATATGTAGGGGAATTTGTCCAAAGGCCTAGATGGCTCAACCGGAAGAGTCGTTGCTCTGGGAGGTCCTGAGTTTGACTCTTAATACATTTGCTCTCCCACAAGCTAAGTCTCTACAATGATCTTCAATTTTAGCCATCAGATATAGCTTTAGGCTTGCTTTGCTGCTTGCTTTCTAAAAGCCTCAATACACAGCAAACAATTTAGGCGCCTTAGTCATCTGAATCCACTGACAATGGAGGAGCGGCACAACTGACTGTGTATGGTGGCAGTTCAACTTTCCTCTGAGACACAATGTTGGGAAAAAGAAGGATCAAGGATCGCCCAAACCAGGAGATAAGCCGTGGCCACCAGAGCTGTCCAACTGAACACCTGATCATTCGTCGACAGCAGTTGAATGTGTATGGGCAGTTTAAGGGAGTGCATACTGTAGATGCCACGTAGTGTATGCGTTCACTGCTCTGGATCTAACAATACCTATCTGCAGGGAAAGTAAGAAGAGTTTATATTGATAGCTGTTAGAGGGGAAGACAGATTTTGCTCAGGGCACCTCAGCAGCACAAATTAGCAGCAGCATCTCTGAGATATATGGAAGCAAAAAATATGCGGAAAGGTTATTTAATATGCTAGAAAATGCTCTAAAAATTACTTAAAAAGAAATATTAACAGACTCCTGGACTTTGGGCATAAAAATAACTCATGAGATAATCTCTTTAGCTTTTTTAGCAATTTTTCCTACAGTAGCTCCTTTATGGAATTGGACCAGCCAGGTAGTCTTTGCTTCCCAAGGATTAATGAGCCTTGATGGCCCATCACCCTGTCAACGATTCTGTGGTTGTCCTTCCTTGGACCACTTTTGGTGCATACTAACCACTACCTGCCCAGTTGTGTACTCATCACAATTTGGCCCTTGTCAGGGTAGCTTAGATCCTTAAGCAGCTCTCACACTCACCGCTTTTTACCACGTTCAGAGTAGCGATCCGAGCGCTGCGCTAACCGCAGTACAATACAGCCAGCTTACCAGAACTTTCAGCAATATGGAGCACCGGGTGCACGCATGCTTGACCACAAACGGAGGACATTTCCAGCACATGTTATGAGAGGCTCCTGGGTAAGGTATGCTTTGACCAAATTCCATTAAAATGTATACATTAAGTTTGGAGTTATAGCCAATTTTTCCAGGCCTCCTGCCAGTAGGTCCCCCTGTATACCCCACCGGCAGGCGTCACTGTCACCAGATAATCAATGTTACTCACTTCACCTGTCCGCAGTTGTAATATTACGGCTGATGGTTGTATATCTGCATAGATGTGTGTACAGAGTTTTTGGACAAATTTTTAGCAGTATAAATCTAATAAGGAAGTGTGTGTGTATGTATATATATATATATATACACGCACACACATACATATACACACACACATATGTGGGAGAGTCAGCTAAGGTAGAGCGCGGGAGTGTGAGCGGCAGTCAGAGACCACAACAGCAGATATACCATGAAGGCTTGGCCTGTGTTTATTAGAAAGCGTAAAAATAAACAAAATACAGCCTT
The DNA here is from genome assembly GCF_035609145.1 of Eleutherodactylus coqui. Classification (NCBI taxonomy): domain Eukaryota; kingdom Metazoa; phylum Chordata; class Amphibia; order Anura; family Eleutherodactylidae; genus Eleutherodactylus; species Eleutherodactylus coqui. The sequence goes on along the minus strand of NC_089838.1, from coordinate 312,674,438 downwards.
AAAGGAGATGTCCCGAGGCAGCAAGTGGGTCTATACACTTCTGTATGGCCATAATAATGCACTTTGTAATGTACATTGTGCATTAATTATGAGCCATACAGAAGTTATAAGAAGTTTTATACTTACCTGCTCCGTTGCTTGCGTCCTCGTCTCCATGGAGCCGACTAATTTTTGGCCTCCGATGGCCAAATTAGCCGCGCTTGCGCAGTCCGGGTCTTCAGCTTTCTTCTATGGAGCCGCTCGTGCCAGAGAGCGGCTCCGTGTAGCTCCGCCCCGTCACGTGCCGATTCCAGCCAATCAGGAGGCTGGAATCGGCAGTGGACCGCACAGAAGAGCTGCGGTCCACGAAGGTAGAAGATCCCGGCGGCCATCTTCAGCGGTAAGTATTGAAGTCACCGGACCGCCGGGATTCAGGTAAGCGCTGTGCGGGTGGTTTTTTTAACCCCTGCATCGGGGTTGTCTCGCGCCGAACGGGGGGGGGGGTTAAAAAAAAAAAAAACCCGTTTCGGCGCGGGACATCTCCTTTAACTTCAGGCATAGAACAAAATCCTGCTTATCCAGCACTCGCTATACAGAGTCCGTCCCTGACTATACGGAAGGCTCGCTGCAGCCGCACGAAAACCACACGCTAGTACAAAAGTCCAGTTTGTCCCTTGGTCAGGGATAAGGCATCTCATGAGACCAGCAGCTTCCAGCATCTAGCTGTACCCAGCCTCTCCTCTGTCTGCCTCTTTGCAGACTTTATAGGCTGGGTTAATTACCCAGCCTCTACACCTGGGGAGCTAAATCCCCCTAATAAGACCTGGAGTGGAGGGGGTGGAATGGACAGCCCCACTACCAAGCCTGCCATCCATTCCAAGAAAACCAGGCCCAACACATTTTATAAAAAGCATCTCCATCAACTATATGCTGGAGATCACATCACATCCCTGTTTTTTACCCGTGTCCCACGCAGTGAGACAAAGACTCCCTTCATACCCACTGGGCATAACATCTGAACCGGGGTGAAATATAGCGACCATCCAGAATTAACCCGTTCAGTGTCTCACAATATATATGTGTGCGTGGCCCCAGTGTACAACACATCAACAATTGCCGGTTTCTTCTATGCGCTGTGCAGCTTTATCATCTTCCCTGAATACTGGTAGCGCCAACATAGGATGGTTCTGCTTGACAAACAAAGAGGTGACAGCTAGCACCTACATATCTCCTGTCCCAGGCGTCCCACCCTACAGGAATTTGTGGAACTTTTACAGGAGCTCAAACTTTGTTCAGCTGATTCATCAACGTGTTAAAAGGGGTATTCTTATCCCAGTGACCCTTCTCCACAGCGCTCTGCTATCTCCAGCGGTCTCACTGAAGGGAATGTTGGTAGTGCGCACACGCGGTCACTGCTGACAGAATTTCAGGGCATGCCAGAGCTGAAATTTTGGGATCGGTGGAGGTCCCAGCGGTTGCAAGCAGAAAATATAGGGGTGTGTTTTATCTTGTCTAATCCGCAAAGCTCCCCCATCAGCGTAAGACTACAGAGGCTATAAAGGAACTGAGAAACCTGTCCTAAAGTGTAGCTAGGATGGGTGCGTGCACCTCTAGACCAGACGGGACAAAGTCATGCACAGGGGCGGAGTCTAATACCATGCTGTTTGTTCCGGTCAGGCTTAGGGCTTATTCACATGAAGAGCGTATGGACACTCCATCTGTGTGCGGTCCGATGTACGGGACACTGTACATGTACTATTTTCATCCAAATCGGACAAGAATAGGACACGCTGCCATTTTGTTTTTTTCTTTGGAACATGCGTCTAATTAAAAAAATCGCAGATGTGAATATAATAAATTGAAATAACATGCTTTATTTCGTTCCGTTTTTGGACCAATTTTTTCAGTAAAATCATTTGTGCGGATAAGCCCTTACCTTTCAGCCTTGCAGGAACGAACATTGTCATTAGACTCCGCCCCCATTCTCTTCCCCCTCCGATCTACAGATGCATGCATCTGTCCTAGGTACATTCTAAGATGGGCTACATAGACAATAGCCACCAGGTTTTCCATATTTCTCTGCAACTCCTTTACATGGGTTGTCCCCAGGATAGGTCATCAACAGCAGATTAGTGGGGGTATTTAAAATTATCAATAGTAATCTTCATTTTTTTTTCCAGTCCGCATAGAGGACTTTAAGAAGTGATTGTTTGCCCACTTATACAATATACTGCAATGCTTCAGTATTGCAGTAAACTGTTTCTGCAGCCATTCTACTAAGCCCTGCCACAGGCACGGCTTAATAGGCAGACATACACAACAGGCTCAGGCGCCATGATGAACAAACGGTCATCTGTGATTTTGTTGTGGATGAGTTATTTGTGTGACAGTGAGAGACGCCTCTCTCTGTTGGGCCTGAACTGACAGCGGCATCTAAAGGGTTAACTATCACGATCAGAGTTATTGTCAATCCAGGCAGTTGCGGCCAGGTGTCAGCTCTCCAAGACAGCCAACAGCTGCCATATACACAGCAGTGGCATATAATTGTTAAAGGGGTATTCCAGGCTTTTTTTGACCTGATGACCTAGCCACTGGATATGATGCCATCATCAGTGGTCACAGCAGGAAATGGAAGCCCCGGCTTCACTCCCATTGAAATCAATAGGAGCGCCGCACTTCTCTTAAACTTCCTACTTCTCTTATGGTCAGGACATCACGTCATGAACGGTGGACCCCCGTCCATCAACTACTGATGGCCTATCCAGAAAATAGGTCATTAGTTCAAAAAGCCCGGAATACCCCTTTAATAAACTTTAGTATATATCTTATATTCTTTGTGAGTTTCCCTATTTTTTGCACACCTTCTGTTGCCTCTTGTGAATATCGTCGATAAGACATAATCTATAGTCGCGGAGGTATATGTGGTCACAGCTAACCTAATTTTTATGCACATCAGTTCTCATCTGCATGTGAAGAAGTTATCATGAAAAATCACTGGCAGACGGAAGCAGAACATCATCATCTATCTATGAGAAGGCAGTTTGGTCGGCCCGGCGGAGATGTAGTAAATAGTGAAAGGAGATATAATCCTGGCTGCAGGGATGGAACGTGTATCATAGGAATATATAAGTGACCCCGTAGTCCAGCAGTCTGGAGGTCAGACGTGGTTTCCCATCCGTTCAAGGAGAATAAAGGACGTAAGTGGAGCTTCATGAATGTTTCATGACCCCGTGTTACAATGTGCTAACAGGATGTAGAAGTCGAGCAGCGGCACATCCTTACAGCACTATAGTTGTTCCTTAGTGGCAGAAGGGATGTTATGTTGTAAATGAGAAGGTCTTAGCCAGCCAAGTTCTGACTCGCACTCCTTCCACCAGACTTTAGCTATTAGGTGGCTTCATCAGAAGGTGAATGGGTTCACGACATCAATCAACTAGCCAATCTACCATGAAATGTTGGAGAGTTACAAAGTCTTTTAGGCCTCATGTGCACTAGGAAATTTCTCCATGCAGAATCCCACAGCGGGTCCCTACTGAGGCCTGAAAATTGATTTTACTTACCCGTCGGGGCCGGATCTTCTTTCCTTCCGCCCAGCGAATGTGGTCGGCATGCCAGCAGCGTGCCGCGCGCATGCGCCCCGCACTCTTTTTTTTTTTTTAACTTCTGCTCTCCCGTGGCAGAGCAATATTCAGCTGCGGGTGTACCGTGGATCCGGACGGCTTCCATAGGCTTCAATGGAAGCCTGCGGGAGACCCACAGAAAATGGAGCATGCTGCAGGTGATTTCCCGCAGTTATTTACTTACCTGCGGGTGTCTAATGCATCCCAATGGGCGCGGGTCACACGCGGATTTTGTAATTCTAATTGTCCAGGGGACATGAGGCCTTAGGGCCGATATGCATAAAGGTTTAATAAGAATGACTGTAAACGCTATGACCGGATACCTAGTCTGTTGCTTTTTTTGTCACTAAGCACAGAACTCTTTGAACAAGTAGGTATGCAGCTGGACATATTTCCAGCAAGAACTTTCAGAGCTTCTTCAATCACCCATGTAATTCTGTCCATGTGGGCTGCCCCCGGACAGTACACAGACCCATTGACTATAATAGGGCTTTTCAGAAATGCAATTTTGTATGTGGACCCACGGGGTCCTATAATCATCTGTGTCACAATGTGCAATACCCACAGGTCTTGGACGGCAAACGGCTCTGTGATCACATGCTGTCCGATGCGAGCTGCGCCTGTGGACATAAGCCCAGAGGGTATTTCAAAAGAGCGTATTTGTTGCCAATTCTCCACAATAGAAAATCTGAACCAACCTGTATGGATTTTATCCCCTCATTTCATAGAATCCTAGAATGGTAGAGTTGGAAGGGACCTCCAGGGTCATCGGGTCCAACCCCCTGCTCAGTGCAGGATGACTAAATCATCCGAGATAGATGTCTGTCCAGCCTTTGTTTGAACACTTCCATTGAATGAGAACTCACCACCTCCCGTGGTAACCTGTTCCACTCACTGATCTCCCTCACTGTCTAATATCTAATCTGTGCCTCCTCCCTTTCAGTTTCGTCCCATTGCTTCTAGTCTTTCCTTGTGCAGATGAGAATAGGGCTGATCCCTCTGCACTGTGACGGCCCTTCAGATATTTGTAGACAGCTATTAAGTCTCCTCTCAGCCTTCTTCCTAGATCTTTTTGAATACTCTCCCTCTCTTCCCTAGTGTTATCTATCCCTCCTAGCTTTGTGTCATCGGCAGTTTTGATCAGTTTCCCATAAATTCCCTCCCCCAGATTATTTATAAAAATGTTGAACACCACTGGGCCTAGGACAGAGCCTTGTGGTGCCCACTTGAGACATTCTTCCACTTGGATGTGCATCCATTTATGACCGCTCTTTGAGTACGACCACTCAGCCAGTTGTGAATCCACCTACAGTTGCCTTGCCAATCCCATATTTGGTCATTTTTTTCAATAAGCCTCTTGCAGACAAGCGTAGCTGTATATGTCCATAGACGGAAGTCTTTCAGATAAAACTGCACATCTCCCCATGTAAACAGCCCACCAGTGATAGCTGTATGAACATGAATGATCGTACTAACATTGGTTCGCCCCCATACTGTGGATCATCTGCCCATGTAACTATTACTAACAAGCAGTCACCAACATGCTTGCTGTTGATTGGTGCTCAGTGCGAAAAGCAGACGATCCGTCCGTGTAAAAGGGCCCTTATAACCGCAAACCATATATATATCCATAAAGAGTTGTAATGCCGCTGGGTTTCTGCATGAGCCGCACTGACAGATGCAAGTCGCCTCTCATATGCACAGTCCTGGGCTCAAACTAAAAGATCTAAAGCCCATGAGTCAAACCCAAAGCCGAATCCAGACCGCCGTGTCATTTCATGTGGCCCCCGAGGTCTGGATGCAGATGGATCGGCTCTCCACTTTCCCTGAAGGACGCAGCCAGCGCTTGGCAGAGGGGGCGATGCCAGCACAGAGAGCGTAAGATACACTCCTGGAAAACCCATGCCTGCATACCCCAGTGCAAATCAATGTGGTTAAAGCTGTCTGTATTTATGCAAGCGCAAATACGCTCGTGTGAATTAGGCCTTATAAACGGCCCTTTGAAGGCAACCAACAGGCTTCGGTGAAAATGACTGACACCCCGGCTCTAAAGTGTTATTAAAGTAGTCCCGACTTATTCCACAGCCGGATACATAGATATATATTGTTGTCGCCAGCCACGTTCTGCTAAGCGCTGGTCACATCTGCATTTGGATTTCCGCTTTCTGCTCTGTCATGGCAGCAGGTAAACAGAATCCTTGCAGAGAAAAGATCCGTCTTGCGACAGGAGCGAACGGCGCCAGATAGATGCCGCTTAGTATCATGGGGCCTTCCAGCTTCCCCCATGCCCTCTAGGACTTTGGGACGGACTTGCGTTGGAAGCCCCGAACGGAGTCTCTAATGATGATGGAACAGATAATCTGCCCGCGCTACCAACCACTGACTGATTGAGCTTGTTCTCAGCGCTCGTTACCTCCATATACACGGGCAGATTATCTGCTATATAGGGACAGCCTATCGTTAAGGGCTCCTTCACACGGTTTTGCATGCAGAAATTCGGCCACGGGAACAGCAACCATTAAAACCCATAGGTTTCAATAGGTTCACTCACATTGGTCGAAGTCTATAGGGGTGCGGAAATGTGTGCCCTTTGTATGAAATTGTGACCATAATTGCACAATTTCACGGTGTTAATTACTAAAACCGGTGACTAACTAGGCTAGTCCGCCTACTAGTGAATCTGTCCCGCCTACTTATTAGACTGCCCTGCCTGTTCAAACATGGCACGGGTGAGACCTGTGCTGATGTGAACAGGGTGGCAGCGGGGCAAAGTTTAGTAAGGAGCGTGGATCTACTCGCCAGAGGCTGTGATCTGGCTCCATGCAGAACGCAATCACGTCCTCCTCTCGCTCGTGTGAATACGCTTACGCTCGTATGAAGGAGGCCTTACACAATCTTTCTATCCCTTACAACGGTCATTGATTGGATGCATGCCCACCCATTTACATGGCAAGATGTGCAGCCGAGCAGCCAGCATTTCTATTCTCTCATCACCTGAGGATCGAGCGTTCTCTCGCTTGTCAGCTGATCGTGCGTCCCTTTACATGGCCCGAGTTTTGGGTGACTTGAGTGCTCAGAGGAACGCTCAGGCCCGTCAACCAATGTAAAAGGAGCCTAAGTAATAGCATAACATAGAGATGCCATCTGTATCACTCCTGTATGCTCTAGAGGATCAGCTATGGGGTTCTTGCCTTCTTCTGGATCAACATTGGGGGTAATAGGCTGTACTGGATGGAAGTGTATATTGTTTTGGCCTAAAATTCTGTTACTATGAACAGTGCAAGTAATGAAACATTCTTTATCTCCAAGAGGTCATTTTGGCTTCTCTGCACCCTTTTACCTCCATGGAGGTCGCACATTCATATTTATGAACAGATTTCCATGCTTGCAATACATCATTCCTCCAGTGACATATACTATATGCCCGCGCTTTGTTATCGGTCCACAAACCTATAAATGGAGGAGAGATAAGACGTTACCTAGGAAAGCAGATGTTGGCCCCCCGGTGTAATATCCTTCAGTGCATAACATAAAGCAGACGTTCTGTATGTTCCATCAGTCTGACAATTCGCTGATTCAGCAGCTGACGAACTCCTACGTGTTTTATCTGTTTCAATCTTCCCACATTTACAAGCGCCAACTACACCCCCGATATATGCGCTTATTGCGCCTGTGATATCATCTCACACACTTGCCGTCTTCATTGTGGCTTACAGCAGATCTACAATCAAACCTTCTGAACAGAATGCATTATCACCGACTAGACTCAACGGCGACCAGAAACATGAAACTACGCAGAATAAAGGCTCATTCACACGGGTGTATATACATACCGCACTAGCCTGGGTTCACATGAACATACGTGCGCAGCGTTTTATGCGCCTGCAATACGCAGTGAATAGAAAGCACTGATTTTAATGGGGTTGTTCGCTGTAGCGTATTCTGCGTGCACATCGCAAAAAACCCCCCAAAACATCAAAACCACAGTATGTCCTTTTTTTCGGCACATGAACTAATTAACCTAATTGCCTCTTTCAATGAATGGAAGCATTCTTATGTTTTTTCACAAGCACAGATATGCACAATTTGCAAATGCAAAAAATATATTATGACACGCATGCTGAAATGCCCGTGTCACACTGGCCTTACAGGCGTACTACGAGCAGAAGAAACCCAAATGATTTGTGTTAATATATTCATGTGAGCATTTTTTTTCATGCGGCGTTCAGTTGCATGAAAGAAAAAAAAAAATCACAGCACGTCCTAATAATTATTATCCGTAATTACGGCCCAAAATTGGCCATTCAAGCCTATGAGATTATGCAGAAACACAGCAACACATTCACTGTGTTTTTATGTATGTTGGCAGGAGACAAAATATAGTGAAATCAGTTGGGCCTTCTTGAATGCATGAAAAAGATGTAGTGAATATGTGTGCAAAAAACATGTATATGTAAAAATACTGCATATTTCACGTATCAAAATACGCATACCCCCCTGTGAATGAGCCCTAAATATAAAACTCTAACTTGATTGTTTTACACAATGGACTGCGAGTCGATCAGTTTCTGGCCGGTACTTTGACATCTCTGTATGCCCAACTTATCCTGTCTCCATGTGGTTCCGCTCAACCGTGCGAACGGACCCCAGTGCGTCCAGCGGTGCCACAGATCGGAATATCTTGGTATATTAACTCTACTATTTACAGTTCTGACCCGGATCTGACTGGCCGGGGTCCGTCAGGATGATATTCTGTCTGTGTGATGACGACTATTGTATTTAATACTCTCCGGAGTGACATACAACGTTACAGACGCCGGCGCTGGCTGTCTTCAGGCTGATGAAATGTCTTGAAGATCTAAAGGAGCTCAGTAACCTATCTATTCATTCTTTCTCCTGATCCTCACATCTCCCTCCTGCGCAGGGACTGAATCCACCTTGTATATTGGAATGGCTAGTGATTGTGAGCGAATACCAATTGCGAAATCTCATAATACAGATTCGTAGGGAATATTTGACAATTGCTTGTGGAAAGTGTGGAGTCTATAGCATTGTATGAACTCCTGGGCAAGAATGGGGCGGCTTGCAGACATACAGTGAATGGACGCTTTATTAGAGACCCCCAGCTAGTAGAACATTGCACCCCCTTTGGCCTTCAGACCCGCAGCAACTCATCGTGGTGTAGATTCCACTAGTGATGAAATTGTTCTGCAGGAATATCGGCCCCTGCGGACAGGAAGCTTCTTGTAGTTGCATTAGAACTAGTCTTCTGTTGGTAAAGCCAATTCAGGATAAGGAAAGACCAGCTGTGCATTTGGACACGTTCGTTGTGACACCAGTGTTATAGCTGGCCGTAATTTGCTGCGCCTGTTCATCACAATGATTCCTGACATCCTTCTGACCCCTTTTAGCAATGCGTTGTTTCCATCCACAGGATTCCCTTTCACTGGATGTTTTTTTCTTGATCCTGCCATTCTCTGTATACTCTCTCCACATCGCTGCATAAGAAAACCCCATGCGGTTGTCAGTGAAATACTAATCCCGGATAGTCTAGCACCGATGACCGGGCCTCGCGGGAAGTCGCTCAGATTTTACTATCTAGTGTGGATTCACATTGAAACTGATCCACGAAAAACGTGTCACATCATTTTATGATGCACTCCGGGGTCACGGGAGAATTTACATACAGGGAAGCTCCAATCATGAAACGTTTGGGGTCTCTAATAGGGCCTGGCTCCCTCACTTCCTATCCTGTGAAATCCCAACCCTCATTCTTGGCGATTTCAATATCCCTACTAATGACCCCAGGTCCTCTTCTGCCTTTTAACACTCACCTCCTCCCTTGGCCTAACACAACTCTCAGACTCCCTCACTCACAGAGATGGCAACACTCTCGATTTAATCTCCCCCCGCCTCTGCGCTGCCTCCCACTTTACTAATTCCCCCCTTCCCACTCTCAGATCACAACCTCCTCTCCTTCTCCATCCGGCACTCTAGCATCTCCCGTGACCCTCCTATCTATCACACCTCTAGGAACCTCCGGACTGTCCGCTCCTAGCATTTTGCCGAGACCATCCAGTCCTCCTTGTCCCCTATCTCTCTAGTCTCCTGCCCTAACCTGGTAGCCAACCACACCACCCTCAGCCGTGCCCTGGAGGAAGCAGCACCCCCAGTGATCCAAGCCTTCCACCGCAGACCACGGCAACCTTGGATAGCGTCCAATCCGGCGGTGCTCTAGGTGTGAAAAAAATCAAAGCAGCCCGCAGATTTCCTCCACTTCAAATTCATGCTTATAAACGTATAACCTCGCCCTTCATCATGCCAAATAAGTTTATTTCACCTCTCTCGTCTCCTCACTATCCCACAACCCCAAACGACTCTTCGACACCTTCCACTCCCTCCTCAGCCCCAAAGAACAGGACCCCATGACGGATCTCAGTGCTGGAGAACTAGCCGCCTATTTCAAAGAAAAAAATCAACAACATCCAAAAAGAAATCTCTGAAAACTGCATGGCAAGCCCTGACCCCGGTCTCCTCAGCACTGCATCCATCACTCACTCACTTTCTGTTAGAACCAACAACAGAGGAAGAAGTCTCCAGACTGCTTTCCGCTGCTCGCCCCACCACCTAGGAACCCTCTCCCCTCTCACCTCCTCCAGTCCCTTTCCCCGACTGTCATTACCCACCTCACCACCATTTGCAACCTCTCCCTAACCACTGGCACCTTCCCCTCCTCATTCAAACACTCCATGATATCCCCTCTGCTAAAAAAAACAAAAAAAACAACCCTTGACCTGACCGACACCGCCAACTACCCACCCATCTCAAACCTCCCCGTCATCTCCAAATTAGTAAAACTCCCGCTTCACACGCTTTTTCTCTGACAACTCTCTCCTCGCCCCCCTCCAGTTCAGCTTCCGCCGCCACAGTTGACCTAAACCGCCCTCACAAAAGTGACTTGTCAAATGAACTGATGATGGCAAAGTCGAGAGGCGACTACTCCTTACTAATTCTCCTTAACTTCTCTGTTGCATTTGACATGGTTGATCATGACCTCCTCCTCGCTATGCTCCACTCTATCAGCCTAAAGGACACTGCTCTCCCCTGGTTCTCCTCCTACCTCTCAGAGCCAGCGAAGGAGACGCTGAAGAAGCGATCAATCTCCTCTCCACTTCCTCTCACTGTCGGGGTCCCCCAGGGCTCGGTCCTTGGTCCCCTTCTCTTCTCTATCTACACAGCCCCAATTGAACAAACCATCCAGAAATTCGGCCTCCAATACCATCTCTACACTGATGACACTCAGTTATGTTATACACTTCTTCCCCTGACATTTCAGCATCACTGCCCGCTGTCTCAAACACCATGTCCTCTCTCTTTCTCAAACTTAACCTCTCAAAAACTAACATCCTCGTCTTTCCGCGCTCAACCAACTGACCTCCCCCCAACATCTCCATATCCGTAGCTGGCACTACCATAACCCCCAAACAGCACGCCCGTTGCCTTGGTGTCACACTGGACTGTGACCTCTCCTTACCCCCCACATCCAATCTCTGGCCCGAACGTGCTACCTGCACCTCAGAAATATTGCTAAAATGCATCCATTCTTCACCACGAACACAATAAAGATCCTCACTATTGCCCTCATCCACTCCCGACTCGACTACTACAACTCACTGTTCATTGGCCTTCCCCGCACCAGACTTGCTCCTCTCCAAACCCTACTAAATGTGGCAGCTAGGCTTCTTTTTCTATCCAGCCATTTCTCAGATGCCTCTGCACTATGCCAGTCGCTGAATTGGCTGTCCATCCACTGCAGAACTAAATTTAAACTCCTCACCCACAAAGCTCTCCATGGCGCTGTGCCATCGTAAATTACCTCCCTCTTGTCAGTACACCACCCAGCCCGCACACTACAATTGGCTAACATACTAAGACTACACACTCCTCAGATACGAACCTCACACGCACGCCTTCAGGACTTCAGCAGAGCAGCGCCGATCCTCTTGAACGCTCTACCCGGACAATCCTCAATGCACAAAATCTAGACGTGTTTTAAAAACAAACCTCTTCTGGGAGGCATACCAAATCCCCTGACCTAGTCCCCCTGCCCCTACCTATGCCCCCCTACACTCTACACCCTGCTTATTGCATACGACCTCTACCCCTGTACCTCCTTACGCCCCACCCTGTTAGTGATTTCCACATGTAATTCCCATACTGCCTGTGTTTCCCCCATGCCTCACCCCCACCCCCACCCCCCCTCTCCCATACCTCCTGTATGACCTCCACCTCATTTTTTTCAAACTGATTGTATATCACATGTAAAGGCTGGTTTACACAGGCCGATGATCGCTACTGATAAGGCTGACCGACAATTTTTAGGTTGGACTGAATTTAACGATCAGCTAGCAGTGCCCGAAAATGTGCCTTAATTGTTGTACTGTCTGTGTAATCCTGTGCTTGGAAGCGCTGCGGAATAAGTTGGTGCTATACAAATAAAGATAATTAATATGAATATATCAACTATAAATATAACTTATTCATAACGCATAGCAAGCCTGTAGGAATTAAGATGATGCTTCACTGATCAGTACTTATCTCCCATGAGATGTTAACGGGTCAGCGGGCAGAAAATAATGAGGCAGGTGCCGGCTCCAGGCGGGAATCACACATGCAGTTTGGTGGAAGATTTTTGATCTAAAGCCAGGAGTTGATCCAAAAAAAAGGGAAAGTATAAAGGAAAAGCCGATACTTCTCTCTTGCGTACCCACTCCTGTGTTTGGCTCAAAATCTGCATGAAAAACGTCCTGAGTAGTGATGAGCGAGCATACTCGCTAAGGGCAATTGCTCGAGCGAGCATTGCCCTTAGCGAGTACCTGCCCGCTCAAAACAAAAGGTTCGGGTGCCGGCGGGCAGGGAGCTGCGGGGGAGAGCGGGGAGGAACGGAGGGGAGATCTCTCTCTCCCTCTCTCCCCCCCACTGACTGCCGCTACTCACCGCTCCCCCGTGCCGGCACCCGAACCTTCTGTCTCCAGCAGGCAGGTACTCGCTAAGGGCAATGCTCGCTCGAGCAATTGCCCTTAGCGAGTATGCTCACTCATCTCTAGTCCTGAGTGATTGCAGTCTTAAAGGGTTGTACAATTACAAGTTATTCCCTATTCACAGTGGCGTCACTGTAAACGGAGTGCTGGCCAAAGATGCGCAGTCGGCGTTCCATTAATTTCAATGGGGCTGATGCAAATATCAGAGCGGCTGCCGCTCATATATCCCTATAGTCCCCCTGTGCGACCAGCACTTCATTCAGTCTCCTCCTCAATGTGAGTGACTCCACAGTAAGAAGGACAGCGGACACAATAGCAGCGGGGGTCTCAGAGGCAAGACCCCAACCTTGTGGATAGGGGGATAACTGGCAATCGGATAGTGCAGCCCTTTTTCAGCATACCTCTATTCAGAAAACGCCAACAGTAAGTGCCATATACAGACGGACAATGTAGACGAAATGCTCCCTTGTGTAGTAAGACCTTTAAAATCTGATTTAGGATCTCGAAGAGCTGATTTAGTAGGTTTGAGTAGACTTCATAACACTAGAAGTGCCAGTATTCCCATTAGATCACTTAAAGGGGGTTGTCCAGGGTTATAAAAACATGACAGCTTTCTTCCAAAAACAGCACCACATCCGTTCACTGGTTGTGCATGGTATTGCAGATCTGTCCTATTCACTTTAATGGAGCTGAGTTGCAATACTTGAAACAATCCATAGACAGGAGTGGCGCTGTTCTTGGGGGAAAAAAATGTTATCCATGTTTCCCCGATCCTGGATATCCCGTTTATCTGGCTGCACTGACAATGACTAAGGACTATCTCTGCTATTGTTCATTGTCGAAAAGGCCGTTATTAAGAGGAGCTGAATTTATAGTATTAGGAAATAACATGATGGCTTCTCCCTCTATTCCACTCATTAGACTTGTAGATTAATGTAAACCGCATAGATTTGTGCTATCATTTATGCAATACTGGTGTAAGTAATAGCATATTTGTCTGGCCCCGCCTCTTCTGCCAAAGTCCACCCACTTTTTTTTCCCTTTAGAACAGCGGTGATAGGAAAATTCTCAAAATGTATGACTTTTTAAAACTAAAATTCTGGTGCATTAACCCCTTTGTAATCCCTTTGTGCACAAACAGCATACTTGTATGCCCTATGATGATATGGAGCGGGCCCGGGAGCTAAGACCACTCCACACATGGCTGGTGAGAGCCGTCTTTCACAGGCGACACCCAGTTGCAGCAGCCGCGATCGAATATAACTCCGCTCATGGCTGTTGACAATTTAAATACTCCTGTCAATTCTGACAGCAGCCTTTAAATGGCCTGATAGAGGGAAGGATCAGCCTCTGTCACCCGAATGGTTCGCCTGTGGTGGTACCGTTCGCGAGGTACCGTTTGGGTGTTGTAAGAGTAATCTATCTAAATTGTTACATTATTCTTTTAGGTTATTGCAGTTTTACTTAGGCTCATAAAAGCAGTCGAAAAGAGGAACAGTCTTGAGACAGAACTATATTGTATGAGGCTAGTTGCTGGGTACAAAATCTTCAGGGTTCAGGCATGACTATATATGGTTATAGATATTCACCTGCTCAAAAAGTCATGTATCATATATTATCCTTTAAGACGATTAGCTGACAAAAATGCTAGGCAAGTTGTCAATTATTGATTAGTTATATGGTGTCTGATACTGATTGGTTATTGTTATTCCTCATTTGTCAATAAACAGTAAAAAAGGCCGTTAGTTCAGAAGCGCTCCGAGCTGCAGCACAACCACTTCTATGTTGTGTCCAAGTTCTTCTCCGGTGCGCCGTATAGATTAGACAAACCTGATTGATAAGGCTTCCATACCCTTTGTCTATTATCCAAACTGAACCAAATTCTCTAAGGTGGCAAAGCAGCCTGGGACTTTGTGAAGGCCCCCAGGGTTACTATGTATGTCTGCCTGCAGAAGTAAAATACACTGCAACACTGAAGTATTGCTGTATATTGCATAAGAGATAAAATGATCACTAATTCAAGTTCCCCATGGGGACTGAAACAATAAGTAAAATAAAATGTTTTTTCATTATTATATAACATCTGATCTATCCAACTCTAAGGCTGGGTTCCCATGGGACGGAAATCCCGTGGCTTGGCCGCACTGAAAAGCCGCAGGATTTCCATGGGAGAGCCGCAGCTTCAAAACCAGCGGCATTTTGCCTTGTGTTTTGGAGCGGTTTGGCTGCCGCCATTCTGTTCAGGCCGCAACAGGAAAAAAAAAAGAATTGACATGCTGCGGCTGTCAATTCTGCGCCGCATCGCCAATTCCGCCTGGCTTTGTTGTGACGAATAGGCCGGCCTGTGTGATTTTTGCAAACTCTTGCCCACATTGCTGGCTAATCCCAGGATTAGGAGTCGTGGGTAGATTTGCCGCACAGAAATTTCGCACAGAATCTCTGTGGCAAATCCATCCTGTGCGAACCCAGCCTAATGAATGCTATATTTTCCCAAACAGTAAAGGTCTTCAGAAAAAATGTCAGAATTGCGCTTTTTTGGTCAGAATGTCTCCCTACAAAAACTGTAATTAAAAATGATCATAAAGTCGTATGTACTCCACAATAACACCAATAGGGACTATAGACTGTCCTGCAAGAAATGAACCTACACACAATTCCAGCAACAGAGAAATAAAACAATTATGGCGGTGAGAATATGGCAATAAAAAGTAATTAAAAAAATATATATATATTTTTTTTTTTTTAAGTAGTAAACTATACAAATACGGTATCACTGTAAACAGACTGACCCACAGAATGAAGTTAACATGTCATTTTTGCCCTGCCATGTATGCCGTAAAACAAGACCCCAGAAGATGACTCTTTTCCTAATTCATTGCACTTATAATTAAAGGGGTGGTCTCGCGAAACCAAGTGGGGTTATACACTTCCGTATGGCCATATTAATGCACTTTGTAATGTACATTGTGCATTAAATATGAGCCATACAGAAGTTATTCCACTTACCTGCTCCGTTGCTGGCGTCCTCGTCTCCATGGTTCCGTCTAAATTCGCTGGCAGCTTGCTTTTTTAGACGCGCTTGCGCAGTCCGGTCTTCTCCATTCAGCACGAGCCGCTTCAGTGTGCTCCCCGCTACAGCTCTTCTGCGCATGCGCAGACGAGCTGTCACTGCTCGGGAGCGCGCTGAAGCGGCCATTCTGCACCATCCTCTGTTAGAGGAAGGTGCAGAAACTGGAGCTGCCCAGCGGAGAAGCCCAGCCCAGCCCAGCCCAGCAGCCCCGAGAAGCCTCCCAGGTAAGTGATGGGTCGGGGGGGGGCTGCCGCTGCGCCGGGGGGGCTGTCGCTGCACCGGGGGGGCTGTCGCTAGGCCGGGGGGGCTGCCGCTGTGATGGGGGGGCTGTCGCCAGGCCGGGGGGGGCTGCCGCTGCGCCGGGGGGGCTGTCGCTAGGCCGGGGGGGGCTGCCGCTGTGATGGGGGGGCTGTCGCTAGGCCGGGGGGGGGCTGCCGCTGCGCCGGGGGGGCTGTCGCTAGGCCGGGGGGGCTGTCGCTAGGCCGGGGGGGGCTGTCGCTAGGCCGGGGGGGGCTGCCGCTAGGCCGGGGGGGCTGTCGCTAGGCCGGGGGGGGGCTGCCGCTGTGATAGGGGGGCTGTCGCTAGGCCGGGGGGGGCTGCCGCTAGGCCGGGGGGGCTGTCGCTAGGCCGGGGGGGGCTGCCGCTGTGATGGGGGGGCTGTCGCTAGGCCGGGGGGGGCTGCCGCTAGGCCGGGGGAACTAGCGCTGGGCTCCGGAACCTAGCGCTGGGCTCCGGGGCCTTCACCTGGGCTGAGGGTCTAGCGCTGGGGAGCCGGGGGCTAGCGCCGGTTACCTGCTGTCTGGTCGGCGGCTGCGGGGCGTCTGGTCGGCGGCTGCGATGCGTCCGGTTGCCATGGAGACACAGCTGGCGGCGTCTCGGGAGCGCGCACGTCGGGCTGCAGCGAGCGACGGGGAAAGAGCCGGCGGCCATCTTGAGGAAACTTTTATAAGTTGCTGAAACGCTGGAACGGTAAGTACGAACCAGCTAGAAATGTCATTTACAGGGGGGCTTTGTAATGTATGTTTAATGGGGGGGACTGGGCAAAAAAAAAAATTAACTGCTTCCTCGAGACATCTCCTTTAAAAAAAAAAATGTCCGTAGATTATAAAGTACATTCAATAGTATCACTGAAAAATGCAACTTGTCCGGCAAGAAACAAGCCTTACTGATGGGAAAATAGGGGCTGTTTTTAAAGCAGAGAAGAGAAAGCAAAGATGAAAGGATGAACTATGTCTTGGGAGTGCAGGGATTAAATCCCTCCTATGTGCTTGTCGGTAGTTATTCTCCAACACACCAACTCCGCATTCCCTTCAAATGGGAAATAAATCCACTTTCATCGCTTCTCTTTCATTGACTCTTCCTACTTCCCAAGGAGCAGAATGATCATCCATAAATTCTTACAAGCTCTTCTTCCTGTCTTCTCCACCCAAATGACAATATAACATTCTGAAGGGCTTTCCATAAACTGTAGACCACTAGAGCTTATCTGGGGGCCACATTTGGCCCTTGTGTGGCCCCAGGAAAGGTTGTCACAAAGGCTGCAGCTGTCAGGATAGTGATCACGCCGGAGCAGACACCTCAACTGCAGAAAACTGAGGGACTGTTCTTCCTCACAGACAGAAAGCGGCGCAGTGACATCTGAGGAAATTAACTGGGACAGATCTTGGCTGCGAGAACTAGGAAAACTTTTTTCCCCCTCTGCTCAGATTCAGTCCTATTTATGAGAAGAATCCAAAGATGGAACATGAACTGTCAGCATCGATCAGCCTGGAAATAATACCTCTATACGGGATGCAGTCAGAAGGACGGATGCGGCGCGGCATCCCACTATTGGTGGGCTATACTGAAATAACAATAGCGTGCTTGAATGGGAAGGCCTGGATGCGCTGCATGATGGTATGGATCATAGGCCCCCAGGGGCCCCAGAACATGGATTTCAATTTTGTGTTGTGGCTCCTGTAAGGCCGCCTGCACACGGGCGGAAATTCCACGGCGGTATTTCCCGTGGGATTTCCGCCACTGAAAGTTTGCATAGGAGTGCATTACAATACGCACTCCTATGCAGACGGCCACGGTTTGGCCGCGCAAAATCTCGCACGGCCAACAAACCGCGGCATGTCCTATTTTTGTGCGGGGCACGCACTCACCCGGCCGCCAGCTCCGGTCTGCGCATGCGCCGGCTGCGCCGCAGCGGGCACATGAAAGAGCCGGGGCCGCCAGGCGCGGGTGAGTATGCACTCGTCCCTGCAGGCTCTCGGGTCAGGTCCCGCGGCGAGAATTCTCGCTGCCGGATCCGACCCGCTCGTCTGCAGGCGGCCTAAGAGCATAAAATCCAATTGCAAAGCCGAAGAGCTGCATGTGAGAAGCAGAAATCTGATTTCCGCGTCTCTCCAAGGTTGCTTTCACACAGCAGAGAAAGTCTCGCAGGAATATGAGCTCCATTCTTTTGAATGGGGTCGTATACATGAGCGGCGTGTCCCATCTTTGGACGTTTCCTCGGAACATATCGCCCATTGTTTTCAACACATCGCACGGCAGGCCATATGCACGCTTGTGCAATGCGAGGTTTCCCATTGAAAACAATCTGGTACCCTTCGTGATCCTGCGATGCGGCTGAAAGCCCCGCTTGAGGATCGCAACCATACTGAAGGGATGGGAGGTATTTTTGTGTCAATAGTGCCTTGTATCCGAGGGGGCATCACACATTACCGAGCGTGATATTGAGAAAGTTTCATGGCCCGATATCCTGCTCGCCATGTGAAATTAGCCTAATGCTTCATTCATATCACGAGCGCGATACTAGCCCAAGAAACTGGCGCTTGACATCATGCGTTTTTAGGTGGATGCATTATTTCTGTGAGATAGCGATCCTCAGCCATGTGTTTCTGGTGCGCCAGAGGATTGCAATGGGAACCATCACATCCCACTTGCATGCACATCCCACTTGCATGCGAGTACCATGCAATGTCTTCTAAGGTCCCATGGAAAACAATGTGTGAGGTGTTTCTGCGGAACGCCCAAAGACAGAACATGATGCGATTTTTATCCTCGAAGTATGGCTGCGACAGAAAAGAAATTGGTCATGTGACTAAGTCCATTTAAAAGAGTGGAGTTCACTTGTGGGCTAGTTTTGTGCATCTTGCAACGTACAAAACTCAGGCGAGATTCTCGCCCCTGTGTGAGTAGGCCCTAAGTTCCATGCCATGACTGAAGTAAGGAAAGCGTCCTGGAAGTGGCCTCCTCCTGCTACAATACACGCATAGAGCCGTTCGACAGTGCAGTCCAGGGCTGGCGCCATCACTGAGGGACCGTGTTAGTGAACGGCGAAGTGCTGATTCAGTGCAAATTACTAGTAAGAGCAGAACCCAATCAAAAGACAATGCAACTTTCAGCGTGAAGGTGTGGGTTGGAATTTGCCACCATTGCCTCGTTGGACCGGTGTTAATTCCAGGGACTCAAAGTGAATCAGTCCCTGAATCGGTTAACTTCCTGCTTGTTCTGCCCCATCGTAGCTTCGCTGCAAGGCTGCGAGAAATCGCCTGATTATGAAACCAAAGGCTCCATTCACTTGTGTGATGTTTTAACGCTTGCGATGCAGCGTGAAAACAAAATTGCAGCATGTCCATTCTTTTTGCGATCTCGCTCGCCCATTGATTCCAATGGGGCCAGCGGGGGCAGCGCCAGCCCCATTGAAATCAATGGAACACAGTCACTGAGGGAATCCCCTGCTGCAGCTGTAACAGCTGCAGCAGTGGATCCTGATATTCTACCATTGTTCTCAATGGGGGGTGGCAGCAGCAGTGCCGGACCCGTTGAAATAAATGGGAGATGATAGCAGTCCTCTGCCACTTGGCAAGGATTTTCGGGGGGATGAGGGGGTTTAGAAGCGCTGTCATCTCCGGCGCGTCTTTTAGCAGGTCCCCGGAACTCTTCTTCAGCTTCTCTTCTGGCCGGGGATTGAAAAATCCCCACCTCCTGAAAGCGCTGCCTCTGATTGGTCACAGCGCCACCAGCCCCATTGAAATCAACAGGAGAAGATCACTATCTCCTGCTGCAGTTGTGACAACCACAGCAGGAGATTCCTTTAGCCCTGCTGGGATGGGGGGCTGTTTGCCTGCGGAAACGCCTCACACCCAGGGCTATGGAAGGATCGCGAGAGCGATATCGGGGCGTCAATCACTCGCTCTCGTCAGTGTGCAGGAGCCCTTAGAGAGACGCTACTTTTCACATCTACTGTTGAGACTCTCCTATTGTAACAAATTTCAAGATATACTGTAACATCTCATTAAGGAGACGCAGTACATTATCACCTATCTCATCTCCTGAAATGGTCCTACTTGCACTGGTTTTTTAAGCTGATGGACGATCCACCGGTCTTAGGATGGGTTTACACGTTGCTGGCTTGATGCTGTTTTTGTTGCGAATTTTAGTGCAGATCGGCAGAAGATTTCACCCCTACAATCTGAATTCAATTGAAGGAGGAAATCCCAATTGAAGGATTCAACCCTTTCCAATCTAGTATCAGACCCTGTCCGACCTTGAAATTTCCCCGCACAGCTCTGATGTCAGGCACGGTCCGACACATGTTTCTAACACTATGCAGGACAGCTCTCCGATACATTACACTATGCAGGACAGCTCTCCCCAGTGTAACATAGAAGGATTCCTTCTATAGAACGAGCTTCATCTTTTATATTATGTGCTCTATACTGTAAAACAACTTCACTGAGCTGGACTTTCTAACACGTTGTCCTTGTATGCGCAAAACAACTCCAAAAAAACCATTAATCTGCTGGCGTATCGGCACTATGACATCTTATTAAAATCAAATCAAATCAAATCATGGTATTTGTATAGCGCCAACTTATTCCGCAGCGCTTTCAGGTAATTATTATTTATTACCCCCCACCAAGCTGGGTTCTCATTTTACCGACCTCGGAAGGATGGAAGGCTGAGTCAACCTTGAGCCGGCTACCTGATTCATGCGGGGATCGAATTTGCAACCTTCAGGTCGTAGGCGAGAGCTTACACTCTGCACCACACGAGGCTCATATAGAGCCTAATGTGCTTCATATAGAGCCTAAATGACTCACTCAGCTGCATACCTGGCTATACAGAGGTTAACAAGACATCTTGTACATGGCAGAGTCGTGCCCATGTGGCTGTACGGCAGCACACGTCCCCTGCAGCTTCCTGATGCCATGTGTGTGGTACAGAGGTATGCAACTAGGAAAGAATAGCTCTGTTATACGGCATACAATAGAACGTGCTACAACTCATTTTCTGTCAAGATTGGTTCCAACAGAAAAAAAAAAACTATTTATGAAGTTGGAGGCAAACAGAGATAGAGTAACGCAAAACAGAAGTCTGAGGGTGCTCTATTATGGCAGTGTACCATGCGGAGGTTGTGTGGAGCTGTAATACAGTCATGCATCAGGTCTAAAGAGATACCTTAACCCCTAAGGCTACGGAGTTGTAACACTGCTGGGGTCTAACAAGCCATTCAATTACTACAAAGATACTTTGTAATGGAAACAAAAGGTTTCCATTCATTGAAACTGATTACAAAGGTTTCCTGGGAACATGTACATGTAATGGAGCCTACGGAGATGCTGTGAATGTGATGGGTTGCTCCGGATTTGGCATTGCGTTAATATGAGGAGCAGGAGCTAATGAATTCCATAGGTTTCACCCTTTAACTCTTTCATGACCCAGAGTCATTGAGGCTCCTGCGTCCAGGTCACATTCTGCGGTTCCAGTATCCTCACTTTTCAGAAAATTGTAGCTTTTTAACTATTCTGGTGACATCTAGATGAGGGTTTGTTTCTTGTGGGACAAGTTGCATTTTCCAGTGTTACTATTTAACGTACCCTATGATGTATTGGAAAATGTTTGAAAATTTCGAAATGCAGCGAAATGGGGGTGGGACACAATTACACAATTTTGGAGGAGGTAGGGAGTGTTTTGCAGTGTTCACAGGGCAGTAACTCAGGGAGGGTATCATTTCTCCTGTGTGGACACTTATAAGGCCATCTGTACTCCTCTGGGAAATATACCAATAGGGAAGATGGAACAATACCTGTGCAGCACCACCTATTGGAAGGTAGCATTCCTGTAATGGTAATGTTCCATCTTCTCTATTTGCAATTCCCAGTTATTGTTATAATGCTTGTCTAAAGAGCCTGATATTGACTTGGAGGAATGCTGCCTTCCAATAGGTGGCGCTGCAGAGGTATTGTTTCATCTTCCCAATTTACATATTTCCCAGAGGAGTACGGATGGCCTTATAAGGCCGCCTGCACACGCCCGGGTCGGATTCCGCATGAGGAATCCTGCAGCGGAATCTGACCCTGTGCCCAGCCGGTGACCCCGTGTACCTATCCGCAGTTTTCATAATCTGTGGTGCGGATGTGCCGGCAGGCACGCTGGCATACATGTGCAGTACAGATTATGCAGCACTGTCACTAGGCGATGACGTGGATCCTGCGACCTTTCTGCAATGATAATTGCGGAAGGGCCGCGGGTCGGACGGCTTCTACTGACTTCAATGTAAGCTGCACAGAATCGCTGCATGTTACAAATTTTCCTCCGCAAGCAGAAAATCGCAATCAATTTCCGCTCGTGTACAGGAAATCGCGTTTTGTCATAGCATGCTATGGGCGGTATTTGCTGCGGAATCCGGAGGCAGATGCCTGCTTCAGATTCCTAATGCAAATCTGCCCGTGTGCAGCCGGCCTAAGTCTCCTCACTTTCTAGGTCTCATCACACTCACCTTCTAGGTGCTCTCCTTAAGGAGAACCAATAGCCTTCGTGACCCATGTCATAGGCCTCTCACTTCTGGGGCTAGAAACTCATTGCACACTGATGAGGGGCAATAACCCCAAAACGGCTGTCTGTGTATGGTATTCTAGCTTGGTTTTAAATCCCCAGTCACTGTTATATGGCTTGTCTAAAGAGGCTGACATTGACTTGGAGCTATGCTGCCTTCCAATAGGTGGCGCTGCAGAGGTATTGTCCCATCTTCCTTATTTGCAAGTCAGTAACTGACATGTCTTTATTCTGAGGGTCACAACAATGACAGCTATTCCAAATTGTAATAGTTTTACTATGTTTTACTCCTTAAAAAAATAAAATATCTAATTTCTCTAAAAAACAAACAAACAAGTACTTTATGTTGCCATCTTTTGACCCCCATAACTTTTTATTTTGTGCCATCTTATAACCATCTAGTGAAAATGGGGGTATTTTGGATATCTATCCATACTGCCCACGTGCGGTAGAAGCCCTCATATCCCGCCTCATTGTCCGCAAGTCTGAGTCCCTCCATGTGCTTAATCTCCATTGCTTCTACCCACGCACCCCTCTGTATATCTACACTCTGATTCCAGAACCTGGGTATTACCTGCCTCGTTGCCATAATAAAGAATTTCAGTAATCCCTTTTTGAGCAACGAGGAGTTGCCGATATAGATGGACAACAACGTCAATTCCAGCATCAGGGCTAGTTACTCTCTGCTCACTTTCTCAAATAGTCGCTTCACGTCTTGCCGTATGGGTGTTGCATTATACTGTATTTTAACAGGCTTCCTATTAAAGATGTGCCACAGACAGGTCCTAATAGACAAATAATCATGGCAACCCTCGGGGAACTTGAGAACACCCCAGGCTGCCATGATACCCAGATACCCTCACAACTTTACCACACCATGGTTGTTTGGGACATTTAAATCCCAATCGATCAGGACATTTAAACTGACAGCATCATTTAAAGGGCTCACAGCCACGGTCTGAGTTACTGTATCCCTAATCTTGGCCTGTCATTCGCCATGTTGGAGCCAGACTCTGTTCCCGAGCCCGCTGCATATACAGAGATAGAAGTGAGACACTTTAGTGGGAATGCCATGATTGGGGAGGTGAGCACATAAATATCTTTGGCCCTAAAAAGTTAAAAGAACAAAATATTTAAATATACTCACTTTATGGATTCCTTTGCCCTCAAACCAAAAGGTGACGAAGTTAGCTAATGTTGACTCACCATTGTAGGATACAAAAAGGGTTGCTTAAAACCCCAAACCACAAGAAATGTTGATCAGTGGTTATCGTGCTACTGAGACCCCCAGCTGTAATCTATAGAGAAACCTGGCAGAAAGTGTTGTTTCCCTGTAGCGCCCCCCACAGATGAAAACAGTTCTCAATGAAACTGATAGACTGTCTGTATAATGCACGGAGGGGGTGAGTCCTGAAGAGGACATAGCTGAAAAATAAACACCAAACTGTGTCAAAAGCCACATCGTTTGGTGCAGATAAGCAATAGATTCCCCCTCTTTAACTAAATTGAATGGAAGTGGTGTAAATCTGCTGCAGATCCGTACCAAAATCCAAGTCAACATTCACAGCAACTATCAACGACGTATCTTCAGGATAGGTGATTAATAGTTGATCTGCAGCCTGGAACATCCCCTAAACAGCTGATCACCGAGCAGATGCATAAGTGTATGAAGCTGATGTACTGCCAGAAACACGCAGCGCCATACACTGCCGTGGCATCAAATGGCATTTGCAGGTATAGTTCCCATTGAATGAGAACTGTGCCTTCAATACCATCCCGGGCCACTGCAGTAAGTACGGAGCTGTGTGTTTCTGGCAACATATCAGTTCTGTACAGCCAAGTAATCGCCAAAAAGACCCCTCACAATCAACTATCGATGACCTATCCTGAGGATAAGTCATCAATAATTCAGTCCTGGAAATCCCCTTTACCTATGAATTGCCTAATAGGGTATCTCAGATGGGAAAATCCCTTTAATAAACATGTTACAAATTTATGATCTTCCTTCGCTAACTCCATGGCCACCGATACTCCAGTAGGCACCGAAAGGCTCATGAAGCAGTCTGGATTTCGCTAGCTCTTTGCGTCATGGCTCATTTTGATGAACTATGCTTACATTATGGCAGCTACTCAGCATTTACCAGTTCATTTCTGTTGTTTATAGAACATTTCCTTCATTGTATTGTTCCTCATTTTGTTTATAAGCTGCTGTTCAGATTTAATGCTCATCCTGTACTAATAGATCAAAATATTTATCAAAAACATATAAATCAAAGGTCTCTCTCGGATGGTCTCCAAGTCAATACAAGATGTTCCAGCACTGTTTTTGTGGCTAATAGAGTCCATCTGGAACAGGAACGCTTTAAAGAGACCTCTGTCACCTACTTTTAGCCCTATGCGCTAAGCTAATGGGATTAAAGTAGGTGACCCGCTATGTCCAGGCATGTGTCATACTTACCTTCCCTGTTGTTCCCCCGAATGTGAGCGCTGGAAGCCGTTGCTCAACGCTAAGTAGCCCTTCCATTATAAAATTAGAATGGCTGGACTCACATAATCACCTGTTGACCTCCCCATGTCACTCCGGACTGCACCTTCTTTCTTCCAGGTGAACAGTACGTGCCAGACACATGACCAACGCTGGCCAATCCCTTGTTTTAGACTCCAAGACCAGGGATTGGACAGCGCCGGTCATGTTTCCTGTATATGCCACCAACCAGGAAATAAGAAGGCGCAGTCCAGAGTGACGTGGGAAGAGCAATAGGTGAATATGTGGTTTTATTTTTGGGGGTTGGGGGGGGGGGGGGGGGGAGAAAAGGAAGCATTCATAATTGTGAGAGGTAGAAAAGCCGGCATTATTCATTACAGGGGCATTCTTAATTATGGAGTAGAAAAAATAGCATTACCCACAGCGGCAGAAAAGGTGTAATTGTTACTTAAGAACAAAAAATGAGGCACTTTTACTCTGGAGGGCACTAAAAGCAGTACTTATTGTGTGGGCCCTAATTACTATGTGGGGCGCTAAGGATTGTGTAGAGGTGTGGAAAGTTTAGGAAAGGTGAAAAGCAAAGAACCATAGAGGTTTGTCAAGTTGTGGCTGGAGGAAGTCATTGTGGGGTCTGGGCCTGGATGGAGAAGAAAGGGGAAAGAGAATGACACCAATCAGAGATGAAGTCACCTGTAATCACTGGAGGTAACTGTACTGTAATTACGATCAGTGTGTAGAGCTGGTATCTGATTTATTAGTAATAGTCATTAACTGATTTATTAAGTATAGTCGTACTGTGAAGGGATCACTAGGGGCACTACTATTGTAAAATGGTCACTAAGTTGCATCTAAGATTCTTGGTCACAACCAGCACACCCTGTCCATGTGCTGTGCGATGTGTGAGACAGCGCACATTATATATGCTATTCTTGCACCTGAATCACACAAACATAGGACATGCTTTAGTTTTTCGGTGTAAAAGGAAAAACACCCATGTTAATAAACCCACTGAAAACAAAGAGTTCGGTGTGTCATGCAAGCTTGTGAGGTTTTATTGGCTGTGTAAACACAGGCTAAGGCGGACTATTGCTATGAGGGGATTCAAAGGGTGTGGTTTAAGAAAATTGGCAAGGTACGCTACCTGCTCCCCAAGGTTTTCTCCTCCTTTCCTTTTACAGAAGTTGGGAGGCATGATCTTAAAAAAGGGCATGCCTTAAGGCCCATTTACACCAGCCGATGATGCGTGTAAATGTGTGTCCATCGTGTACTTTCCGGGCACTGCTAGCTGATCGTTAAATTCAGTCCAACCTAAAAATCGTCATTCACTCTTATCAGTCGTTCTCCAATGCTGATAGCATTGTTTTCCCATGGAGAACAAAGGATCTGAGCGCAGATAATAGCCCTCAGGATATTAACTGCCTTTAGGGAAGGCTTCATTTGCACACTTAATTGGTATTTAAGTAGCTGAGTAGCTACTTAATACCTTATGCAAAATGATCGCTCAAAGCTGTCACTCAAACTGTCGTTTGAGCAATCATCTGCTGGTGTAAATAGGCCTTAAATTTGGCCCTGCCCCTAACTCACCCCCTGTGTCCAGGACTTTGCTTGTTCCCTAATACCTGGCCATCCTGTCTAGGAGGGAAGGGGGACACTCATGACATCTTTGCACTGGGCCCACCAATGTGTTAAAATAGCCCTGATCAAGAATACTTTCTGTAGGGTTGTGTAAATGGTAGCTGGTATAACGCCTCTGTATCGCTACCTGTGGAGTTGTTTCATATTCCAGTTATCTCTTGTCCTTGATGCACCAATGAGGATGAGAGCATTTTCACACAACAGAAAATCACATTAATTAATTAATTACATTAATTAGATATTCAGGCACAAATTAATTTTTTTAAAATGTTTAATGCAATTATAATAACCCTGACTTAGAAGTGCCTGGAGGATACAGCTTTAGTCAGAGCCATTTACCAGAAAGACTTGGGGGAGATTATTTCAGATTTTCGAAAGGAGTGCACAGCGTCTGCAGGCTGTAAGTAAGGCTGTCACAAACAAGGTCTTCACACCATGTGATGTAGACGTGACCGCAGAGGTGGACTTATTCCATTCCCCTAATCCTGCACAGGTTGCAAGATGAAGCATAAATCATGCCCCAAACTGGTTTTACATGCCCAAAAAATACACGTTGCCACAACTGACTGTTATATTGTAAGGTAGGTCAGCCACCTAAAATCTGGAAACGTACCAGTGATGGGCACTCATCAGGGTCTTTAGGCTTTTTATATGGAGTTACAAGGACTGAACTTAATAAAGTTTAAAGCTTTAGTACAAAAATGGATAATGTTTATAAAAGTACAAAAAGATAATATAAAAAGGGCACACAGCACATAAAAAACAGCTACAAAAAGAAAAAGAGTAAAAAGTAGGATATCAGACCCTATTGATAAGATTGGTTAAGAAATCTGGGTGCTAGGAGACAAGCTAGGGATGGCAGATCCTGTAGCTGGTACAATCTCCTGGAGTTATGATCAAGAGGGTACTACATGCTTGGGGACTTAAAGGGGTTTTCCAGGCAAAACTTATTGATGCCCTATCCTCCGGCGAGGGACTCCTAGAAGGAAGCTATGACTGCTATATGTGATAACATGATTTTATCTACTTACAGACGCCAAACATGGCATAGGAGAGGTTATTACCTCAGTTGATATCAGTTCTGGCTGATCCCGAGGGAGCGGATGCGTTTGAGTAGGCATCATCTTCCAATTTTCAAGATGATTTTCAGTCTACACCATGTGGATCAACCATAATCTTCAGTTATTAATCCCCTCATTGTTTTGATATTGTTCTCGTCTCTGGAATAATCCGGAGACACGGCTTCCGTGATATTGTGTATATGCCTGAATAGATATGACAATGAAGAGGACTCTACTTCATAAAATCTCCTGTGGCCACCGGCTGCTTTGTTGGCTTAGGGTGAGGAAAAGTATACTTAATGGAACATCCCTGTCAGCAATGGAAAGCGGAATAATTTTACTGTGTCTGTATGTCCGTGTGACATCCGTATGTCTTGCGTGTCCATATCTGACATCTGTATATGAGCCGAGTGTCATTCATTTTTGTTCTCAAGTACAACAGAAGAATTGAAGGAGGGCAAATTTATGTTTTAGAATTGCTGAGGAATTACTGACAACTGGAGGGATAAATAACTTGAAAAGGGATTTATGAAACATCCTATGCACCCTCCAAGAACTCGGTACATCCAACTTATAAGCTAGAGGATTAATGACTCGCGTTATGGCAAAGAGACCAATAAAATGCGGCTCAAGCTTTACCGAGGGGAGCTTCAATTTTAAATTCTTTGTGTACAGATAGACCTTTTGACCGACCTCAAATGGCTCTGACACAGTGGACCTTTTACAACTAAGTAGTTGCATACGACCACTTGCTTCCTCCAGGTTCTTGTGCACACCATTCCAGATCTCCAGCAACTCACTAGTAACAACATCAACAGCGGGACAAGCTATAGGTATTGGAATAGCAGTCAGGAACCAGGGATGCCGACCAAACACACAAAGGTGACACCCCTGTCACCAAGCTTATACAAAGTTGGCAAATTTGGCCAAAGGTAAAAACTCTACCCACCGACTGACCCTCTCGCCCACAAAAAAGTTGCAAGTATTGTACTATGTCTTGATTTTTACGTTCCGTTTGCCCATTCGTCTGCGGATAAAATGCTGATGAGGAAGACAGAGATGTTCCCAAGTTTTTACAGAAGGCCCTCCAAAATTGGGCCACGAATTGCACCCCCCGATCCAAAACTATATTGACCGGTTTTACGTGCAATCTTATAATCTCTCTAATGAAAATCTTCGCTAATTCAGCGGCAAACAGTAATTTTTCCAAAGCAACAAAATGGACCATTTTCGAGAACCTGTCAACAACTACCAAAATGGGGGAACAACCTTGTAACAGAGGCAGGTCAGTGACAAAATCCATGGTTACGGGCAACCATGGACTACCATGTACTGACAGCGCCATTGACGGTCCCTCAGGGCTCTTACGGCGACTCTTACCACGTTCACAATCTGAACACCGATTTATGAACTCCTGGACCCCCCGTGCCATGCCGGGCCACCAGTAGAATCGGGAACATAGTTCAAGAGTCCTCTGGAACCCTGGATGCCCTGCAAAAACAGATGAATAAGACTCTTCCAGAACCAACAACCGCAGGGACATTGGTACAAATAACTTCCCTACCGGAACCCCCTCCGGGGCTTCTAGTTGGTATACCTGATGCTGAGCTGGCAGGTTCCGTGTCAGGGCTGTCACCACAACACCGGGCGGGAGGATGCCGTCCAGAGAATAGTACTTAACCTCCGGAGTCCCGAAACTGCGGGTGAGGGCGTCAGCTTTCACATTTTTATCTCCTGGTAGGTACGTGACTGTAAAATTGAATTTCAAGAAGAAAAGCGCCCACCTGGCTTGCCGCGCATTAAAACGCTTAGCATTCTCAAGATAGACTACGTTTTTGTGATCGGTGAAGACTGTCACTTGGTGTCGAGCCCCCTCCAGAAGATGACGCCATTCCTCAAATGCCCATTTTATTGCCAACAGTTCCCTGTTCCTAACATCGTAGGCACACGGACTATACCCTGAACGGCCCCCCAATTCCTGGGAGAGGACTGCCCCCACCCCAACCTTTGAAGCATCTACCTTCACGAAAAAGGGATTCTGAGGGTCCGGCTGAGCAAGCACCGGTGCGGTGGAAAAAGCCCTCTTAAGTTGCTCAAACGCCTCTGAAGCTTCCGGAGACCACGACTTCACATTCACTCCTTTTTTCGTGAGATCAGTCAGCGGTTGTACAATCACTGAAAAATTTCTGATAAATTTTCTGTAAAAGTTGGCAAACCCAAAAAAAGTGCTGAAGAGCCTTAAAATTATCTGGTGTAGCCCATTGTGCGATTGCCACAACTTTGTCTGACTCCATACACACATCAGTTGGAGTTACAATATACCCAAGGAATGACACGCGTTTGACCCCAAAAGTGCACTTCTCCAATTTAACATACAATTGGTACTCCCGTAGCCGCTCTAACACTAAATGGAGATGTCAAACATGCGTGTCCCAATCCGACGAGTACACCAAAATGTCGTCCAAATAAACAACCATAAAAACCCCTAGATAATCGTGGAAGACCGCGCTCATAAACCCCTGAAAAACATAAGGGGTGTTGCATAACCCGAAGGGCATAACCAGAAACTCAAAGTGCCCCAACGGGGTGTTGAACGAGGTCTTCCACTAGTCACCAGACCTAATACGTATAAGATTATAAGCCCCCCCGAAGGTCAAGCTTGGAGAACCAGCGTGCTCCCACCATCTGATTCAACAGATCAGGGATCAGGGGGATCGAGCACTGATTCTTTATGGTGATCTTGTTTAAAGCCCGATGGTTGACACAAGGCCGCAAAAAAAAAAAAAAATAGACCTGCTCCAGCTGGTGACTTTGATGGTCTGATATGTTCTTTGGCTAAAGCCTCTGAAATATAGGATTTAAGAGCCTCATGCTCCCGACCTGACAGATTAAATATGGCCCCCTTAGGGATGAGACTATCCGGGACCAGATCAATCCTACAATCCCATTCGCAGTGTGGGGTTAATACCTCAGAAAGCTTCTTAGAGAACACATCTGGAAAACCCCCTAAATAGTCCGGAATACTAATAGTATCTGTGGAGCACAATGTAACAGTCACTAGATGATCCTGACAGGACCCTCCCCACCGAACTAGCTCCAGAGTAGTCCAATTGAACTCAAGATTGTGCTTCCTTAGCCACAGCAACCCCAGAGTGATAACCACGGACATCTTCTTCATGACCAGATATAAATAAACTCTGAATGTAATGCGCCCATCATGAACCAAGTTCTGGTGTCCTCCAACGCTCTACCCCTGAGGACAGAGGGGTTGCATCGATACTGGTAAAGTGGATCGGCAAACCTAACGCGGTAAAACTTGATAACAGTGGTCTTACGAACTGCAAATGGATAAGGTTCACGGCCGACCCTGAATCAATAAATGTCTGTCCCACCCTGTGAAAAGCCTTGTAAGACACACTACAAGGCACCAGTAATTTAGGGAGTAGCTGACCCCTATATGACCCTCCCGACAGTCACCTAGGAGCTAAAGATTTCCTCCTGCTTCCGTATCAGCCTTTCCTGGCAGGACGCAATGACCAGCCTTGCCGCAGTAGAAACAGAGTTGGTTTGAAACCTGGAACCGCCTCCATTATTCAGGACCCACCCAGTCCACTTCCATACCATCAGCTCGGGGGTTGACAATAGGGTACAGGCTGTAGAAGTCGCCAGAGACTTAGCAGCACGTTCTTGACGGTACTCTAGCTTAGTTTCTCTTCTAGACCTGAGTCTACGATCAGCTCTGACTGCCAATTCCATAGCCTGATTCAAAGTAGAGGGTGACGGATGGGACAGCAATAGATCTTTTACTGTGTCAGACAGGCCTACCATGAAAACAAAGATCTGGTACCGTGTTAGCCAGTAGAGCAAAATGTGATTGTTCTCAGCAAGAGAAACGACGTAATCTTGTAGATATGATACCTTTTAATGGCTAACAAAAATACATGATGTAATAATAGCGAGCTTTCGTACCAACGCAAGGTTTGACACGCTGAATACTGGGTTAAATTATTCCCCAGGATTTATGCGTGAATGGGAAGTGTGAGACTTGATTGCACAGATAAGACCCCCATCAACAGTAATTCAGGGACCATAAACTTTCACTCCCTTATCAGTATTTAGCTAAAAATGTTTGTGTATCTCTTATAACAATTCGAGCCTGTTGACCTTTTCCCCCCCCTCCAACAGTAATTTAGAGGCCATAAAACTTTCACTCCGCTATCAGTGCCTAGACAAAAAAAGTTTGTTTTCTGGTTTGCATAATTCCTTTTAAGTGCGAACCAATCACATCCATATCTGTGCCTTGTCATAAGTATGTATGTTATAAGTGTGTATAAATATGCATGCCTCTTCAGATCCAATCCATTTAAGCCGGAAGAAGTACCCTGCGTTGGTACGAAAGCTCGCTATTATTACATCATGTATTTTTGTTAGCCATTAAAAGGTATCATATCTACAAGATTACGTCGTTTCTCTTGCTGAGAACAATCACAGGCCTACCAAAAACAAATCTTTGTGCGCACAGTCGTTCCATGCAGATTCACCTGAATACTGCCTGAAACTAGAGCAATATTCTTCTGTTGACTGGCGCCGATGACGTAGGGCCAACAACTTACTGACTGCATAACCTGCACGATTGGGTTCATCAAAAATATTCCCGAGCTCAATGAAAAAAAGAGTCTACCGACTGCAGACAAACGGAATCAGCCGGTAAAGAACAGGCCCATGACTGAGGCCCTTCTTTGAGCAGAGACATAACAATCCCCACCCGTCGGGGCTCGAACCCAGAGGAACGAGGCCGCAAGCGAAAAAACAACTTACAAGCCTCCCGGAAGACAAAGAATTTTCCCGTTCTCCAAGAACACCTCGGGTAATGGGCATTTAGGTTCAGGTACTGGATCAGTGGGTACAACCAACCGCTGCTCATGATGGCTGAGATGCCCCGACAGGTCCTGAACCATCCCGGCCAGGTCACGAATCTGACCGGTAATCGTATTGTAGGACTCCATTCACACAAGGAATCCCACCTCAAAAAAACGCAGGAAAATATTTTTGGGCCAGCTATTATGTTACAGTACTAGTAGGGTGCACAGGTACGCACGGCGCGGCACTCCCTGACCCTCACCCACGCCAATGTCCCTTCCTGGAGGTAGCCCCAAAGGGGGACAGGTCCAGGCTGCCAACACTGACCCTACGCTGCCTAGTGGCAGGACAGAAAGGAACCGCTGTACCTATGCAGATGAAAACTTACTACCCTGTTTCACTGAAAATAAGACCTACCCCGAAAATAAGCCTTAGCATGATTTTTAAATAATGTCCAGGCAGCTATACATGTAAAAAATAAATGTTTTGAAGCAAAAATTAATATACGATCCTGTCTTATTTTCGGGGAAACACGGTAGCACCAACAGGCTAGGCCGATGGAATTAACCAACACAACAGGCAGAGCTGGATCGAGAAAAGGTACTTTCACTGGAACAGGACCAAGGTCAGCCACACAGGGAACGGAACCAATAACTGGCAACTGCTATCAGCAGCTGCCAAACCATATTCAGGAGTCTCCACCCATTGGGCGGAGACCAATCAAGCTGGCTGACCGGAGCTCCCAGCCAGCCACTATAACTCACAGAGGTAGAGTGCACGCGCCT
This sequence comes from Eleutherodactylus coqui, assembly GCF_035609145.1. NCBI lineage: Eukaryota > Metazoa > Chordata > Amphibia > Anura > Eleutherodactylidae > Eleutherodactylus > Eleutherodactylus coqui. The sequence goes on along the minus strand of NC_089838.1, from coordinate 312,641,074 downwards.
CTCATAGCAGGCACGCGCGCCACACGCCGCGCACCGACCCGAACATGGGCGCAACACCATCCCAGAACGCCACAGCAAACCGCGCCACTGCCACCCGGGGTCCCTGAGCGGCCTCATGGTAACAGTTAAGAGGTTGTAGGAAGCCTAAATTTAACGATAAGTGAATGAATTAGCGTTCGTCATTCAGTCACTGGCTACTTTTACATTGAACGATTGTCATTTAGATCCACACGATCCGGCGATAATCTGAACGATAACTGTTCCATTTATAATGGCACTTAGAAAGGTCCCTTAACAAAAAAGCAGAAAACAGAGACATTCAGCTGCTTAAACCTCCAACAATCAGCTGTAAACTGCAAAGAAACCTGGTGGTAAATATTCAATTTCCCTACAGCACTCCTGCAGGAGAAATTAAGTATTACACAATGTCCATAGAAATAGATGAACTGCCCATTTATTGCATGCCGAGTCCTGTAAGCGAAAGACACTCTTCGGAGGTCAGCCGATATACGCTGTGATCTGGTCAATACAGCATTGGGTGTTTTTACATCGGACCTAAAAGATAGTCCTGGAACTATCTTTTGGGCCGAATACGTCGGCCGCTGCATGGACTCCTATGGAAGCCAATGACAGCGGCCGGAGAAGGGAGGTGGGAGGGAGTTTAGCAGCGTGACTGCTAAACTCCCTCCCTCTTCTCTCCTCTGGCTGATTCCAATGGGAGGGGGTGGGGCGGGGCAGAGCTAAGCGCTGCCCCATCCTGCCTCTTCCCATTGCTGGCTGCGGACAAGGGGTGGGATGGGGGCAGGGCTAGTTAGCTCTACTCCTTGTCAGCAGCCAGCAATTGGAGGAGACGGGATGGGGCACTTAGCTCCGCCCCCTTCCTTTTCGATTCACCCGGGGGGGGGGGGGGGAAGAGGTGAGCCAGCGAGGGGGAGGGAAGGGGAAGGCTGACCGGCATGGCAGCCTCGGAGTATATGCGCTGGGGCCCATGCCATGTGAACGGACGCACAAACATTAGATTTGTGCACCCATTCACGAGCTTTTATGCCCCAGATGGTAGCGTACATTGGCCGGCCGTGAAAACTGCGTCCGATATACACTTGTGGGAAAAAGCCCTCGAGCAGAAAGTTCCTTTAAGTAATTTGTTTTCCTTTTTAATACATCACCTCGGCTTCATTTTACTGCGCTGCTTGGATTAGTAGGACGTGCAACACAAAAGGCATTGAGCGGATTCTGCTGACTCGGCTGCAGCTCGGTACGCGGCACACTTGTCTATAGCGAGCGGCAGCCTGCTCAGATATGATAGACTTCGCCTTGTTTATAGCTGCTGGAATTTCTCTACCTCAATACTTGGATGATTGTAATCACAATGATGGATTGGAGAATAGCAGAGAACTAATTAGCGCTGCAATTTCTAAGCTTCAAATAAACTAAACTCAAGGTAAAGTTTGACTCACCGGGGGGCTACAGAACTACCTTCCCATCATTTCCTACTTTTTGAAGACTGCTATGTTATAAACTGATAACGGAGGATCAGATTTAGGAAATTCGCTGAAGGTTTGTGTTCATACTAAAGCAATTAATACACACAACTCAATGATGGCCTTGTTAATGAGCCATTAGTCGTTAGTGTAATTACAGGTCGCTGATTTGCTGCAGATTTAGGTGCAGGTCTGCAGCAGATTTCAACTGTTCAGTTGAATTGAATTTGAAGGGGTGAAATCTGCTGCAGATCAGCGACGTGTGAATATAGGGGAAAAGGGGAATCACGGGCAGGTGAGCATCAGAACACACATACATGTGCATTACTAGCCAGCTTATTCCAGATCCCCATAACATTGCCCAAAGCCCCCATATCAGTGACAGCACCTATGCTCTTGTAATTTAGCCAGCCATTTTTCCCACACGACAGCTGGGCAGAGTACTCCCATAATGCCAGGCGTTGCCCATATTAGAGCAGCCATAGTGCTCTCATATGAGACCCACAAAGACCTCATAACAGTGCCTGCACAGCACCACCATTGCACACTGGTGGTCCAATGCCACTAGCCCCCCATAATATTGGCAGTCAGTGCTCTTGTAACAATGCTAGCCAACACCCACATCAGAGCAGCCATGGTGCTTCCATATTAATGCCCGGCAGTGCCCCATATAGTGCTCCTATAACAATGCCATCCAGTGCTCTCATATGAGACCCAGCCATAATAGCCTCATAGCAGTGCCAGCACAGCACCACCACAACACTGCAAATATTTAACCCCATAACTGTGCCATCTAGACCCCCATATCATTGCCAGCCAGTACCCCACATCAGAGAAGTAATAGTGCTCCCATAATTATGCCAGCCAGTACCCCATATCAGAGAAGTCATAGGGCCTCAAGAGAATGCTAGAGAGGTCCCCCATATCAGAACCAACCACAGTGACCTCGTAGCAGTGCCAGCACATTGCCCCCATAAAATTGCAAAATGTTGACCCTATAACCATTCCATCTAGCCGCCAGTGCCTTATAACAGAGCAACCAGTGCTCTCATAATGATGCCAGCCAGTGCTCCCATACAAGAAACATCCACAACAACCTCATAGTAGTGCCAGCACGGCAGCACCATATTATTGCAGAGCATTGGCCCCATAACCATGCTACCTAGCCCACCATAATATTGCCAATGGGCGCTCCCATAACAATGCCAACCAGAGTACCCAAATACCAGATCACCTTTCATCTCTATGCTCCCACTAGCTTCCTAATCATCGCAACATAAAGCAGTCTGGTAGGCCTGGAAGCAAGACTGTAGACAAAGGAGTACTTTTCGTTTGTCGCTCACTTTCGAACACCATAGAAATCATCGCTGGTTCGCTCACTTCTCGCTCCCCATTTCACATAGAATATAAGATCTGCCTATGTAAACGTTCTGCATGAACAACCAGTGGTGACGTCACCCGCTCGTGCCAATCATTTAGCCAACAGTCATGTATCGGCGCTGGTCCTTGCCTATGTTTGCCACTTTGGTAGGTTTGGATGTGCAACTCTCTACCAGCTCCCAGCAATAGCAAAATATCCCATTACCAGTTGGACTAGCTCCGTGGTCTTTAATCTGCAACTTTCCTGGCAGCTTTTGTGAAGCTCCAACTCCCGGTTTGCTGGAAGGTAAAGTCTCCTGACAGCCGGAGAGCCGCGGGTCATTCTTATAGACTGCGCAGAATTACATGTGCAATTCTTTCATTCAGTAAAAGTCTGATCCCATTTCATTCTTTCTTTTCTTCTACTGGAACTCGGCAAGTGAAATAAAAAATGGACCCATTATACGGGTAATGATACCGGAGGGCGGATGGCTCCCGGCAGAGGAAGAAGTGTTGAAAAGGTCTGCATCCTTCAAGTGAAAGAGGAAGAATTAGTCGAGGCTACAGAAGCTACATTTATTTGTAATGCCTTTATTACTAAGGAAAAGAGTCACCCGGGTCGGAATTACTCGGATCTACTGTATGGCTTGTCCCACCATAAGCATTAATGGCATATAGACTGTATGCAGAATCTCATCAACCAGTTCTGTTGCCAAGAATGAACGAGCCGGGAGACTAGTTACAGTACAGCAGCGCTTCCAGCTTCTTCCAAAACATTGTTACTGTTTACTCAACGCTGCTTGTTTCACAGCCTGAACTAATGGAATGTCTAATATACATGTATCAGCTGCAAACTCCTTGACAGTGCAGCGCCTGTCTGTCAAAATGATTCTTGACATCCTCTTATGACCCCTTTCGGTTATTAGTTGTTTTCATCCACAGGATCCTCTTTTGCTGGATGTTTTCCTCAGTCACACCATTCTTTGTATACTCTCCACACTGCTGCACCAGCAAACCCCACAAGGTTGGCAGTGACATCCTGGCCCCGGCTGGTCTAGTACGGATGACCGGCCTCGTTGGAAGTCGCTCCCGTCGCTGGATTTTTCCAATCTAATGATTCACACTGAAACTGATCCACCTGATCTTATATTGCATTCTGGTGTCATAGATCTAACTTTTGTACATTAGAAGCACAAATCATGTAAAATCCAGTGTGTCTAATAAAATGTCCGTTCAGTATATTTGCCATCAATACTTAGGATGCATAAACCCTTTCAGAGAGGACCCAATGGTCCTCCAGTAAGTAATTGTATTCCCATAAAATAACAGTTCGGAGCATCTTTTCTTAGAATGCTGCATTCTGTCATTCCTCTGGATTCCCTCCTGGAAATATATTTATGAATTAACGATTCCCGCTGTCCTGGCCAGTTGGGTTTGTGCCTACACAATCTGACACGTCTTTTATTTGAACGTCCCATTTAATGAATGGCAACTATTTTCCAAAATCTCTTCTACATTCTGTCATCAAGCATTCATACACTCTTGCCATTACCACTTCTTAACCTTCATCTCCATCAAATCCATGAAAATTCAGCTCTAAATTCATCTAGTGTGAAATGTGTAGCTATGGCGTACTTAAAGGGAATCTGTCAGCCCACAAATGCTGCCCAAAATGTCCAATGGGCAGCCTTCCCTGAAGGTGCAGTTATACACAGACAGCTGTCAATCACTGATAGGACCGCCCACTGGACTGTACATATACAGACAGCTGTCAATCACTGATAGGACTGACCACTGGACTGTACATACAGACAGCTGTCAATAACTCATAGGACTGCCCACTGGACTGTACATACACAGACAGCTATCAATCACTGATAGGACCGCCCACTGGACTGTACATACACAGACAGCTGTCACTAACTGATAGGACCACACACTGGACTGTACATACACAGACAGCTGTCACTAACTGATAGGACCGCCCACTGGACTGTACATACACAGACAGATATCACTGATAGGACCTCCCACTGGATTGTACATATACAGATAGCTGTGAATGACTAATAGGACCGCCCACTGGACTGTACATATACAGATAGCTGTGAATCACTGATAGGACCGCCCACTGGACTGTATATACACAGACAGCTGTCAATCACTGATAGGACCGCCCACTGGAGTGTACATACGCAGACAGCTGTCAATCACTGATAGGACTGCCCACTGGACTGTACATACACAGACAGCTATCACTGATAGGACCGCCCACTGGACTGTACATACACAGACGGCTATCACTGATAGGACCGCCCACTGGACTGTACATACACAGGCAGCTGTCAATAACTGATAGGACCACCCACTGGACTGTACATACACAGAGAGCTATCACTGACAGGACCACCCACTGCACTGTACATACACAGACAGCTATCACTGATAGGACCGCCCACTTGGACTGTACATACACAGACAGCTGTCAATAACTGATAGGACCGCCCACTGGACTGTACACAGACAGCGGTCAATAACTGATAGGACCGCCCACTGGACTGTACATACACAGACAGCTGTCAATCACTGATAGGACTGCCCACTGGACTGTACATACACAGACAGCTATCACTGATAGGACCGCCCACTGGACTGTACATACACAGACACCTATCACTGATAGGACCGCCCACTGGACTGTACATGCACAGATAGCTGTCAATCACTGATAGCCTGCCCATTGGATTGTACATGCACAGAGAGCTGTCAATCACTGATAGCTCCACCCGTTGGACTGTTCGGCTCAGAGTGAGCAGAGATATAAGGAATAAAATACAAGTCATACTGAATCTTTTCCCATAAAAGTTCATTTCAATCTGCTAGGCTCCTCTAGCCCTATAATATGATGCCTGCAGGTTGGACAGCGTGTTTAAGCTGTTAGACACCCTTTAAAGGGATTGGCCACTTTAAATTTTTCTGAAATCAGTTTATTAGTAACTAACTAATGCTCTTTTTATTTCTGCAGTTCTCTGTTTTGCTGAATTACTTTAACTGTATCCTCACTGACCTACCTCCTCGCCCTCTCCTTTTACCCCTCCATAAGATTGCTCAATATGAAAGGGCATGTGACTATAGATGCCACCTCCATAGTACTATACGGCGCACAGGCAAAGGAGACAATGTACAGCCTTGTCTAGTGCCACACTGAAGAAAGGCAAACACTGTAGCCACACCACTGAGTCTTAAAGCCCTTTTACATGTCACGATTATCACTCAAGATTCGTTGAAACAAGCGAAAATGAGTGATAATTGTTACGAGTAAATGTGCGGCTGTCGTGTACTAGTCGTTCACTTGTTGCTTATCACGGAGTTTCAGCCTGCATAAAAATAGTCCTGAGGTAGTTCGCTTTTCGATAAAATAGCATTCCTTAAACCACTTGAAAGACTTGAGTGAAGGGGTGATTGTTTGCCATTCTGAAACACAATGACTACTTGTTTACTCATGTGGAAGACAATGGCTGATCTTCACACTAATTATAAACCTGCTGGCCAGAGGTTCCTCGCATAAACACACGCCCACCTGAGCAAACAACATTTATGGAGTTTGCTTTAGAGGATTTCAGATGATTATCTGTATGTTTAAGGCTGCGGTCACATGAGATTTATTCCTGGCGGAAATCTCATGGATTGGCCACAGCGAAAAACCACAAGATTTCTGCTGGGAAAGCGCTGCTTCAAAACCTGCGGCACTTAGCCACAGGTTTTTGAGCGGCTTGGCCGCACGCTTTTCTGTTGCAGCCGGCGCTCCCATAGAGAAGAGCGCGGCCGCAATGGAAAAAAAAAATTGACATGCTGCAGACGGGGAATCCGCGCTGGCTTTCACCGGCTTTGTCGTGACGGCTTGGCCGTCCCATGTGGACGAGATTTTTGACAAATCTCGTCCACATGGCTGGCTAATCCCAGGATTAGCGTCCGCAGATGGATCTGCCGCAGCGAAATCACGGACGTAATTCGCGGCAAATCAACCCTGTGTGACCCCAGCCTAAATGTTCAGCATTTTATGCAAAAAAGTCGTTAATTCATTTAAACGATAATCATTACTTGTAAAAGGGCCTTTACTTTAACCCGTGCTAAAATTCAACTTATAAAGAAAAAAGGGAATACCAGCGTACACTGTCCAAGCACACTCTAGGAATCCACTTGAAAACCTCTCAGGATATGCATCTCAATATCTAAATTCAAGTTTCTAATCTATGCAGTTCTTCAGTTTTATTCCCTTGCAGGCTGCATATTCTATTCAGTATGGGATACAGTAGGAAGAGACTTGAATTACTGTAGCCCTTTACTTCCTCCCTGCTGAGAGAGATAGACAAACATACAGCGAAATTAATGCAAATTACCCGAACAGGGAATGACAAGCTGTCTGTGTGTCTGTTGAGTCAATGTGCTAGCTGATAACGTCCTCTTATTATAGCAGCAACATTGGCACTAGTTCAAGTAGACAGTCTCTCTCCCTCTGTTGTGTAATAGGTACTAACAGGAGAGAGGGAAGTGTAATGTAAGGTAGCAGGCTTGTGGTACTAGTGACTGGTGACCTGGTCGCAGCTCCACTGTATCTGTAACCCAGCAGGCAATAATAATAATTTCCTGTTGTAGGAAGAAGGGGAGGTCTTCAGCACAAATGGCTGAACTTGGAAAAGACAAGTTCCACAAAGATACTGCAAGTCAGGATTTAAGAGCACTGCGAAGGTACCATTTTTTTACAGGAGAGAAGGTTTACAGCTTAAAAGGTTTATCCAGTTGTAAACTTTTGCTGGCCTGGTACTATTGTATCTTGACGCCACCAGGAAGTCCTGGTGGAGTAAAGATTGACAGGGGGATGACGCCCCCTGTACCTGATAGGTTGCACACCTGGTTCGGCTGTAGGTCCTGGAAGCTCACTAAGGATTCGCAGCTGGAAGGGGCTTCCCCGGCGGTGGACCACAAGCGAAGAGTGGGCCAGCATTGCCAGCTGTCAGCGGCCGTTAGTGAGCACAGAGGTGGCGGGTGGCACAGAGCTGAAAGCCGCCTGCAGCACTGAGGCATTAGGCGCAAGGGGCTTCCGCGGCAGCGGACCACAAGCGGAGAGTGGGCCAGCATTGTCAGCGGGGGAGCGGCCGTCAGTGAGCACCGAGGCGGTGGCCGTCTGGCTTTCCTGGTGGTGGACCACAAGCGCTGAGTGCGGCAGCTGTGAGCGGGGAGCAGCCGTCAGGGAGCACAGAGGCGGCGGCCGGCACGGAGCTGACAGCCGGCTGCCACTGACACTCATCGGTGCAGAGTGTGAATTGATTTGTGCGTTTTCTGCAGCCTTAGGGTGAGGGTAACATTTATTCTTTGGCTAACATTATTAGATGTTAATGCTGCCATGTTAGAGCGGAAACAGAATGGCAGAATTTACAGTTCATAATGTAAGACCCAAACCGATCGTAAAGTTATCCTCTATCTTGTGGATAGAGAATAACTTTAGATTTTGGAATAACCCTTTTGAATGGGAGTTTTGCCTGTAATATCAGGCTGGCTTACTGCAGTGGGCACGGAGATGTCTACGTCTTGCAGAAATTGGCTCAGTATACAAGCACACAGGCCCACTAACAGCTGAACGGCAGGGATACTGGGCATTAGACCCCTGTGGATCTACTATTGATGCCCTATCTTGCAGATAGGCCATCAGTAGTTTTACAGCTGGACAACCCCTTTGAAGTTAAAAGACAACCTATTTTAAAAAGGAAGCCCCCCCCCCAACAATATCAGCTGACCACTAAAAGATGCGGTCTACCACAAGTTTCTCCCACAGCAATCGCTATAGAATCAATGTAGTGTTATATAACTCTGCTTCAAAGGAATGGGTGATCATATGGCTGGTAGGGTCCGCCAGAGGTAAAGCTACACCCCATGCACATCTACTTCATTGTTTACGTTTGGCGTTTATATATAAAAAGGCTGTAATGGATGCCTAATAGTGGTATCAGTCACCCAAAGGCTATAATATCGTCCATTTATCGGATACATCATGAAAAGCTATTGGAAAAGACCATGACTGATATGTTTAACGGACGCCTGTGACAGATGCCAGACAGTACGATCCGTCACCCAAAATTTCCCATGTTAAAAAATGTGTACTGCACAATATACTATTTTTTAATGGACTGCGCGGGACAGAATGGTCTTTCATTTTTTTTTTGGCAATGTATTTAGAGGGGTTATTGCAAAATCTGCAGTTATTCACTGATCCTGAGAACGGGGATCCCCCCCCCCCCCCACCTCGTCACCGCGGGCTCACTTCTCCCAGCCGCGCAGTGACGTCAGAGTAAATGGAGTGATGCCTGTGCATGCGCGGCCGCCGCTCCATTCACTTCAACGGGGTTGACGATTGCCGAACGTTTGTATTCTGCTATTCCTGACAGTTTCATTGAAAGTGAATGAAGTGTCACAGAGAATGCATGACCGCTGGTCCATTCAATATTCATCTCCTGCAGCGAGGAGGAGGGAAGACATGGGACCCCCCTTCTCAAGATTGTAGGGGATGCCAACGGTGAGACCGCAACGATCATAAAGTTATGCTCTATATTACCTTAGCGTCGGCTCGTGCGCTTCTTGTACCGTTTATTTACTGAACGTTCATAGGAATGTAAAACATCGACCGAGAAGTGAGCGAGAACTGCACGAATTTCAATGCAGGCTGCATGAGCGCGAACAGGCTGGCAGTGATGTCCCCAACTCGTTTGCAAAGACAATCGGCACTTCTTGTTATGTCTAAAAGGAGCTTTACCCTTATCTGCACACTGCCCATCAGAGGAGTGACACTCATAGGGCACAGATAGAACTGATTTCCCATCTCCCTCAGTAATTGAAGTACTGTAGGCACAGATAGTGCAGTCTCCTTGCTTTTGCTGGTAAGTGTAGGCACAGCTAGTGCTGCCTTCCTGCTCGCTACTTGTAATTGATGCAGAAACTGACAGTACTGCCTTCTTTATGAAAGAAAACCCAATAACTACCATGTAGAACTCCCCGAGAATTTCCTGCAATTCCTAATTCATCAGCTTTTATGCGTCAGGGTGTATTCACACTAGCGATTTTCCTTTGTGAGTTCTGTCCAATTCCAAGACAGACAGAACTTTCACGGGTAAAACTGCCCATGTGTTTGAATGGATTAATTCACATGAGAGATTTTTCTCTTGGGTCATCTGTTCAAGTTAGAAAAGTTGCTGCATGTCCTATTTTTGTGCGAGTCTTCTTCAAGAGCTGCGCATTATATTAATTCAAAAAAAAAACTGCGCAATCACATGCCGTGCAATTTGCATGCAAGTACGATGCGTTTTTAACGCAGGCTATTACGGGGACCACATTGAAAAAAAAGTGCATAGCATTCGCCCACGTGAATACAGCTTTACGGAAAGAGTGGCCATAAAAATTACGACTCCTCTGAAAGAATTTTTGAAATCACCGGAGAGGTTGTTGACGCTCAAGAAAAAAGTCCTACAATGCCCTCCTCAGCACAAACAGGCATAAGACAGTAGATCAGTTTTCCGTGTGCGGTTTGTATAATTCTCCCCCCACAGAGGAGAAGGAGTCGCGCGGTCCTAGCTCGGTGCTCGGCTGTACTTACTTGAGGAAGCCTATTACTTCTCTAACTGCTATTTAATGCAGCCAGCTCTTGCAGCCAACAAGGAAAATCTGCTGGCACCACTGAACTCAGTCTGGCCTTGTTCGTCAATAAATCTGAATTATAACATCTAAATTGAGCATGAATTGAATTGATCATGACTTACATTTCACCGGATAACAGATTTACTATAACTATATTTTCTTCTGATTGGCTGAAAAGGGGTTTTCCAGGACTATCTGCTGCTTCGAACCACCGCTGATCAGTTGATGGAAGAGGCTGCAGTACCTGGGTGAGCGCCGCGGCCTCTTCTCCAGCCTATAACGTCATGTTCATCAGTCACAAGGCCTGAAAACAGCTCAGTCCCATTCAAGTAAATGGGACTGAGCTGCAGTACCGTGCACAGCCACTATGAAATGTACAGTGCTGTGCCTAGTATACAGTGAAATGACAGCTGCGCTCACTTCAATGAGCAGGAATCCCGAGTGACAGACCCCACTGTTATTCAAGATCAGCACTGCATGGACTAAATGATGACCTTAATATATCTACTTTCAATTGTATCAACTATGTAACTATGTGTAAGATCTCTGCTTGATGTCGGTAAATCAGAAACACTGTAGTTAGGCTTCTCTTTCTTCAAATTCAGTTTGTACCTCTCTCCTAGACGTAAATCTTAAAGGAAACTAGTCACACGACCCCTAGAACCCCATAAAACTACATTATGAGGCTCAGAGGTCAAGGAACGGTAAGTCAGTTGCGTTTCATACTCACCGGGTGCCCAGTTCGGTGCCGGGTCCGTGTGAAGTTTGCACGCACACACAGAGTGACTTTAAGCGTACCCATGTCCCAGAGAGATGCATGGGAGATGCGCATGCAGGAAGAGTCACTTTCTGTGCATGCGCAAACTTCATTGGGACCCGACGCTAGAAAGAGGCACCCGGTGAGTATTAAACAGCCTTTCTTGGACTCCCTCGTCCTTAATTTGTGAGCCCCATATCGTAGTTTATGGGACACAAAGGTCATGACAGGTTCCCTTTAAAACACAAAAGCATTCTACCTTATTCATCTGGGGGAAGCCTCCTCCAATCAGACACCTATCCCCTTATCTTGTGGAGAGGGCATAAACTGAAAACTTGGCACAACCACTTTAACCCCTTAAAAATGCAGCCTAATAATGAAGTATTGCAGTATACTATATAAGCGATCAGACGATCGCCAGTTCAAGTCCCCTGTGGGACCAAAAAAAAGTAAAACGAAGCTGAGTCATGTTTTTTTTAATTATTTCAAAAAAATAAAAATATGAACAGTTAAAAAACAACCTTTTACCATTTTGAACATGAAAACCGTGGTATTGACGAGTCTATAAAAGTACGATCTAGTAAAATAATGTATTATTTATCTTGCAGGGTGAACACCATCAGAAAAAAATCTTGCCCACATTGGAAATAATAGTTGTCCTACAAAGTCGAATACACACATCAGTTGTAAATGCAGAGAACAAAAGTATTTATAATGAAACCAAAAGGGGGAAGGGAGGGAAATCTCGTCATATCATACTAATTACCAGGTAACCCTGCCTATAAGTGGGGCCCTGACGAGGGCGGACGCATGTCCGGAACCTGGTGTCTACCTATACTGTCCGTGGATGGTAACGAGGGACTGACAATTGAAAGCTGCAAATAACAATAGTCACAACAGTAGTAGAAAGCAGATGGAACAACAGCAATTAATAAGTATAAAGAAAATGGACTTCTCCGACACATAAATGACACCAGGAGGCTGCAGTATAGACCAAACAGAACATCGCCATGCAGAGGTATAACCGGCGCCCTCTGAGAGGAGGGGCCAAAATGAAATATACAACAGTCACAGTTGATTAGCTGCAAAACACCTCCCCACCAACTGCTGACGAGGTCGATACGCCAATGCCACGGTCACATGGGGCAGGGATGACGCTGTGAGGTCACTATGGACCCACTTCCTGGCTGCAGCCAGCGCACCGCAACAGCAATTATGTTTATATGTTATTTCATAAGAGTAGTCCAGCAAACAAAAACTGCATCACTTTGGTATTGCTATAATCATACTGACCCGCAGTATTTTTTGCTGAGCAATGTATGCTGTAAAAACAAAACCCACTCCACCCGCCCCCTAAATGACGAAATTGAGTATTTTTTTTTTAAATTTTATCCAATACTTTTTAAAAGTTTTTCAATATATAATATGGTATAATAAGGGGGTTGTACAAAGATTAGAAGTTATCCACCACCTACGGGATAGGGGGTAATTTGCTGATTGGTGGGGGTCTCACCCCTGAGATCCCCACTCCCATGTCCCGCTCTCCTGTCACTGCGGATGTCGCTTCTCCCTCCGCAGTGATGTCACTGTCAACGGAGCGCTGGCCAAGTATGTGCAGTTAGCGCTCTATTCATTTCATATAGCTGAGCAGCACCCATTTGGCTATCTCCAGAAGTCCCATTAAAAGCGATTGCACCGCTAGTACGACCAGCGCTACATTCAGTCTCCTCCTCACTGTGGGGTTGCGGTGAGGAAGACAAGAGGATACAGGACCCGTGATCTTGAGGTTCCACCAATCAGCCAGTTATTCCCTACGTAGTGGATAGTGGATAACTTCTAATCTTGACATGACCCCTTTAAATGGTACCACTGAAAAATACAACTTGTCCCATAAAATAACAAGCCCTCAGATGGCTATTTTAACAGAAAAATTAAAAAGTTATGATTTTTTGAAAGCGAGGTTTAAAAACAAAAATGGGGGGAAAAATGGACGCATCTTTAAGGGGTTAATATCCAAGTATATCACTACTGTTCTCCACAAGGTAAGAATAGAGGAAAGAGAAACATTCTCACAGTATTTGACCAAAGTCTTGACATCTCAGCGATAAGTTCAATTAAAGAAGTAGATCGATGAGCTTAAAGGTCACTTCCCTTAACCAACAATGACCTGAGTGTAAACTAAAGAAGAGATTGCACTGTCGAGTCATGAGATGTCAGCCTAACCTTAGCGCAGTCATTGTGTCAGTAACCATAAATGCATATTCTAGAGGATCTGTGATCAGACTATGCTGCCCTTCTAAAGGTACCGGAGTATATAGACAGGCCAAAATGGCACAAAACAAATATATTGTGCTGTTATGGCTAATTGGAACGATCAAAGAATACTGATCAATGTCTGGCTGCTGTGTATCTGCGTGCACAGCAACCTGTCAATCACCGACATGAGGGAGACGCTCCCATGATGAATACACCAGACCCAGAACTATCTTTCATCACTCCTATTAATCAAACATCACAACGGGACAGATTAACTAATAGTGAGACAGAGTAAACGTAGCCTACACGGTCTTAAAATGTGCCAGTGCCATCACAGTGACCCCGTTGAATCTTTAGACCGGCTGTTGTAACTTTGTACCATCTACTAGTTGGCTTAATTTATGGCAAAAATTGAGCCAAAATTTAGTTCAAATTTTTGGAGAAATGTTTAGAAGACAATGTTGCATTGCTCTGGATTCACATGGATGACCTCTAACCCAGCCAACCTGAATTCTACTGTGCACTGATGAGGGGCAAAACCCCCCAAACAGCTCTAACTACATGGGTACTCTGGTTTGGCTTACATCCCTAGTCATGTTGCAAGGCCTGTTAAAAGGTCAGATATTGACTCACAGAGTCGCTAGCATTCCAGTAGGTGGCACTGTGAAGGTATTTTTCCATCACTCATTTGCATAGCCTTTTCCCAGGGAGCATTGCTGTGACAATGAACTACTGGGACCTGTAGTATTATGGGTTCCCAAAAGCACACTGCTACAGGTGTGGTTGATTTGGCTGGCTGATGGTGTGGTGTTCTCTAGCTAGCCTGTCACCATCAGTCTGTATGTATAACTACTAGCCCCTCTTGCTAGGGGGTGCTGGCCATTACCCATTTCCTTATCCTTCCCAGACACCTGGTGTGAGCAATCTCTTGTTCTTGGTCTACTAGTGTACAGACACCTGGTGTGAACAGTGACTTGTTCACCTGTAACCCGCGCCGGTCCCTGAATCTTTAGAGACGAGTGGGGAGATACTCGGCTAAGGCACTACTCGCTCGAGTAATGTGCCTTAGCGAGTATACTCGCTCATCTCTAGTTAGCTCCTATTAAACCTAGTGCGTCCACTCAAACAATGGCTCAAGCACATACACAGCACTGCTGAACACACATTATACATCAGCGCACTGCCGAATCATTACGTTAGTGGTCAGGGGTCTCTGGATCTATCAGACCCCCCTCTGAACTATAAAAGCACAGACGCTTGTATCTTGCTAAAAACTGTGTCGTAAAGCCAGAAAAATATGGTACATTGACAACTGGGTGTTAGGGCTAATGCCCACGACCGGATTTTTATCGTGGGTCCTGCGGTGGGATTCCGCAGCAATTAGGTTCTATTGAACCTAACCCGCCAACTCCAACATGCAGAATTTTACCGCGGATTTCCGCCACGGGAAACAAATCGCGGCATGTTCTATTTCCTGTGGATTTTCGCCACAGGTGGTCTCCATTAACATGGTGTTAATGGAGACCAAAGAAAAACACGCATTTTTCTGCAATCGCCAGAGGCTGCGTTTTGTTTACAACTGCATATACTCCCATGGCGGAAATACGCGACAGCTATGCATGAGCCCTTACATAGTATTAATGGAGATCGCGGAAAAACGAGCGTTTTTCCACAATTGCCAGCGGCCGCGTTTTGTTTGCAACCGCGGTACTCCCACGGCGGAATTCTGAGACAGCCGTGGGCATGGGCCCTACCCTACCCTTTGTCAACGGGATGTGATCCTACACAGCCTGATACAGTGCTGACAATGTGAGAGTGTGTAGTCAAACATTCCACTGATACATACCTAATCTAGAGGATTTGGAGTTCTGGATCCGAACATCTGAGCTCGGACCACCATGAAGATATATTAGGAGAAGAATCAGCACAAAATGTTGGATCTCATCTCTTGAGATAATGTAATGGCAACGGAGTATGGATTTAAGGCAGACTACATTATTCATTAATGATTTTAATATCAAAGGCTGGGCTGTAACTTCTATAAAGTCTATGAAGGCAGTGTTAGGGTGCCTTTAGACTCAACGAGTTTTTTTTAACGATAATCATTCCACTAAGCGAAAGTGAATGATCATTCGGTCTAAACGTGAGCCAAGAACTGAACGACGAACGAGAATCGTTCGCCTTTTATTCGCTGTTCATTTTATGCAGGCATGAAAAATCATCGTTGGCTCGTTCGCTGATCGTGCGGTTTAAATAGCACTTGTTCAGTCCCTCTCAGTCCCTAATACAGCGAAAGTGAACGACTCAACGATTCCATTTTGAACGAACCAACGATGCATTTGCCGGTCTAAACAGGCTGCACGCAGGCGAACGAGTTAGCGGTGACGTCAATCGCTCGTTCAAACAAGCATCGGCTTGTCTAAAAGGACCCTTACTGTATGTACAGCCATTCATTGATGAAACAAGGGAGGGCTTTATGGGGTTGTGCCAAGTTTCTCCCATCCCCCATCTACAGGATGCGTCTATTGCTGTGGATAGGGAGTCACAACCCCTGTAAAGTACATTCACAAATAGCAGTAATACTGCGGATTTTCAGCAGCAGAAGATTCCATGGCAAAATCCACAGTATTTCTGCAAAAGGAACATTGGTGCGGATTTTGACTCAAAATCAGGTGTGTATCCGCAGCCCATTTCAACAGATACAAAGCTCCCCTCACCGTCGCAATTTTTTGCATTATCAGCACGCCCCGACACCCAGCAGCCTCTAGGGAGCGCAGCATCACTGCTCAGCTGATGGCACCTCCGCATCACCTGACCTTCTGTGCTGTCCTCACCAAAGGTCACCGGGTACTGGGTTGTGCTGAAGAATTCAGAGGTGAGGGGAGCTTTGTATCTGTTGAAATCAGCAAATTTTCCCGTGGAAATTCCACTGCATTTCCGCCTCTTCTGAACAAGTGGCGTGGCGTGTCTGGGAGTTTTACTATTGATGACCAGTCCTCAAGTCAGACCATCAATAGTTGATCAGCGAAAGTCTACTGCTAGAGATCAGCTAATCACCAGGCCCACTGTCAGCACTGGAAGTAGATAGCACTATCTATATTGAAGTGGCACAGTATGGTACTGCAGGCATAGCTCTCATTGAATTTAATGGGAGCTGTGCCTGTAGTACAAAACCGGGCTACTGGAATGTTAACAGTGCTATCTGCTTCCAGCACTGTCCACACGGACAGCGGCTCAGCAATTAACTGATCAGCAGGTATCCCAAGCGGCAGACCACCGCCGATCAATTATTGATGACATCTTGAGAACTAGTGATCAATGGTAAATGTCCAAGACTATCTATTTAAGACAAGCTGGAAGGCAACATAAGGCCCATTTACACCAAACGATGATCACTTTAAAAAAAAACGCTAATCGGCGATCGTTTTAGCAATAATCGGTGCGTCTAAATGTGCGCCCATCGTGCGCTCTTTGGGCACTGTTAGCTGATCGTTAAATTCATTCCAACCTAAAAATCGTTGTTCAGCCTTATCAGTAGTTCTCCACGGGGAGTGCTGATAGCATTGTTTCCCCCTAGAGAACAAAGGATCTGAGCGCAGATAAGAGCCCGGGCTATTAACTGCATTCAGCTAAAGCTACATTTGGACACTTAATTGCTCTTAATAGCTACTTAATAGTTTATGCAAAATGATAGCTCACAGCTGTCACTCACACTGTCTTTGAGCGATCATTGGCCCATGTAAATCAGCCTTTATGCTTAATAACTGTCCCACAGTGGAGCACAGGACACCGGAGACCCACTACTTCAATTAAAGGGGTATTGCAACCTCATGACATGTAGCACAGCGGAAGTATAGCGTGAATACGCGCCCCGTCCACCACCGGCCACGTCATATGACTCTGCCGGCACGTCATGCGCCGTACTGCGCACGCACGCCAGCGCGTCATGCGGGAGCTACACAGCGGATCCGAAGGCGAATATGGGGTCTTTGCTGTGGCGCCGTGACGGACTCCGCTGCGGTATTCCGCTTGCGGAGCCCTCACGGACGTGGGCATGCGCCCTAAGTCCCATATATCAGGTAATCTCCCGCCAGAGATGAAGCGACTTGGAGGAAAATTGACTTCCATCATTTTGGCCAGGCTGGCTGCTAATCTGATGTGTATGGGCACAACTGCTCCCCGACGTATGCTGCCACAACAAAGAAAAGTTGAACATGTTGAACTTTGTCCCATGCCCCTCTCTTCGGGCTCATTGCAGCCCCTCTCAGGGATAAAAAGACTAAATGGAACGGCAGTTGCATGTGCGTAGTGTCGCTCCATTCATCTTCAGTGGGACTGCTGGAGACAGTTGAGAACTTGTACTCGGCTATTTCCATCAACCCCATTGAAATGAATGAAGCAGCGCCATGCTTTTCCGGCCATAGATCAATTCAATTTCCTTGTCACTGCGTATGGCTGCAGCAATTTTCTAACTACCTAATGCACACTCTACGCTGCTCTCTGATTGGTCAGTGCTAATCACATGAGCAGCTCTGGCCAATCATAAAGCAGGTAGTCCAACACTACCAATTCACTATAGGGGTTAAGCAGTCTGAAGATTGCATCGGACATCTAGAACAGCCAAAACCAGGACCTGGAATCAGTGGATCGGAGAGACAGCAGAGAACAATTGAAAGCATTATACCCCATTACCCCTCCAGTCTCAGGGCAGAATTTTGTCCCGAAACCAAAGAGTTGTTTTAAGATACTGGATTTTGACACCCAGGATAAAAGGGTCTGGTGCTTGTTTTCCCTCCCACTCCTTTTCCCTTAGGGCTCTTACCCACTGGCGATAGGTTTTCTAGCGATGTGGGACTGGGGGGGAAAATGCATGATTACGAAACCAATGATTTTCAATGGTTTCATTGTCATTTGCAATGTGTTCACTCAAGCCTCACTACCATAAAAAAGTCTGCGATATCGCCCATTGTTTTCAATAGGGCTGGGGCCCCATTGAAATCAATGGGAGAAGATTGCGAAAGAGCCTTGGAAACACCAATAGCGAGGAGAGAGGGGAGCGGAGCTATAGGGGATCTCCTACATATCTCCCCATATTTAGAGAGATAGGGGTTGGACTAGAGGGCTTTCCCAGGGCTTCCCCAAGAAAATGGGGCCAAAAATATAATAAAGCACCTTATTGATGCAATTGACTTTCAGCCACAAAATGCACCTATTTCTACTATGTACGCCAAAATTGTATCATTTTGCATTTGGAAATATGTTTTGCTCGAAAAACTTTATTCTGCATCATCTACCTATACAAAAGAGTTAGTCAAAAGTCAAAATAATGCCAATAAAACAAAAAAAAAAAGCAAATTAAAAAAGAAATCTATCCATGTAGTTGAATTTTCACCAAAAAAAACGCCTTAAAACGAACGTGCACCAAAAATTTGCATCAAATGCCCCTTCATTTACACTAGCTATCATTAGGTTTTACCACTTTTTACCAATACTTTCTTGTAATAACGCTTCACAAATGTGTCGGAAAGACGGACAGAAGCTGGTCACGCCCACTTTCAGGGGTGAAAAAAACTGACAAGCTTGTCGAATCTTTTTCTTCTTTTTGGTGTAAGCTATTTGCAGTTTGCTGCAATTCTGGCGCGGTTTTAGACACATCTGTCATAAACACATTGATAAATAAGGGCCACTGTGTCTGCAGACCTGTCAGCCTACCAGTACAAGAAGCAGCCTTAGAAAACAGCCCCAAACACCATATCCTAGCATGGCTGTAACTACAGAAGCTCAGTGCCTGACAACAGGCAAAGGAGCCAGAAGGGAGATCCCTAGTGGCAGATACTTCACACTTCATTTACAGTGACAAAACATTTTTAATGAAATTACATTACAAGATTGACGAGACACATGCAGGCTATTAGATCTATATAAATTATCTGAAACATTAGCGCCACTTTAACCCTTTCCAATCCAATTTGCATCGTGGTTTTCCTAGGGGGCCAACTTTTTTTCTGCTGTTATACAACGGCGCTATATGCCGGCTAAAGCCAGTACTGCATGAGGTGACACGTTGGATAGGCTCCAACAGCAGAGAGGCTGGCAATATACAGTAAGAGAACCCCGACGGACGTCTTCTTACATCAGAAATGTACAGCCTTAAATCATAATGTCTTCAGAGGTCAGACAGTGGATTGGAACGGGTTAATGCAATTCCCACCACCCTGTTAACGGGCAACTTAATTCCTTTGGGAAAGGGAGTCCTGCATAGGTTGCAGCTACCCATTGGATGGTAGAAAACATTGCTGGGCCCCGTAGTAGCCGCATGGTCTGCCCTTGTTAGTATGATTTTGGAAACCCATGCAAATAGGTTAATTTGGAATTTAGGTTGTGAGCCCCCATCGTAACAGGGATAAATGTAACGGATGACAATATGTGCTGCGGAATATGTTGGCCATGTATAAAATAAATAGCAATAATCAGGATTTGGCAATTCTTTCTTTGCTTTTAATCTCTATACTTGAGAGCACAGTTTGAAGGATCTCTGATGGAAGAGCTTTTCATTGGTCCGGTACAAGCAGTAATAACTGGTGGCACCAGCCAATTGTCTGTACTTTCAGGGTCAAGTACACCGACATGGTGAAAGCATTGTGTCTGCTCAGTGATGTCACCATGCAAACACACCAGTCGCCTGCATGAATGCACTGTGCTTACTTACTGTGCCTCCAGAATGGAGCCTATATCTGTATACACTATATATTTACAGAGGATACCTACATCCACCTACCTGTTAAACATCCCCACCTCCTACAGAACACATCATCTTTCATTAATCTAATTGAAAAAAAAAAAGTTAATTTGCAAGAAGCCAGTGGAAAGGAACAATGTGCTCCCTGGATATCAACCAAGATGGGCATAGCCTCATCACCATGTGCTTACTTCATCAACCATGGCTGATACTGACTCACTTGTAGGAGCACATCCCGACGGGAACATATTGCATCGCATGCCATCTCTCCGGTGTCTTCTTTACACTCATTTACCTGCAGTAAATCTGCAAAAGAACACATCCCTCTCCTGTAGAACATATTCCCATCGCTATCTGTGTCTGCACCAACCCTACAGCTCTCTCATGTCATCTTGCCTGAAATATTCATGAATTCCCTACTTGCAATAGAAACTATCTGTGATTTGCATATACTGTAAATGAGCCACGTTGGCATAAAATACATCGCTGCGACCCAATATAATAAATAAAGGTGTATTTATAGCACCGGATCAATAACAAATCGATACACTGATGTACAACAAAAAAGACGTAACAAAATATCAATGATTTGTGCTCCGTATCTATAAAGCAGATATGGGGACGGTAACCTTTGACACAAATACGGACTACAGATCCCATCATCCTCCGCACAGGGTCACCGAGACATAGGAAGTTGTGGGTCAGCTGAAGTGGTGACTAAAATGGTGAATACAAGGGAGCATGCTTTTACCGCCTTGTATCGCAGAGCCTGGTGTTACACAATTAAGGACGAGGAGATGAAATGTGACACTGATATCGCATCCCTGGAGCTGCAGGCCGGTAGTCTACATTAGAGTGTGAGTTCTGCAGCACAGGGGGGACTATGCACTCGAGAAACCATGCACTTGGGAAATGGTGCAGTATAATCATCCGGTGTGTGTGAATGTACGGTACATAGTAGGACAGGTCCTTTGCAGCGACATTGGGTAACTTCTTGCTAATCTGCTAACTGCAATGGGGAAGCTGTGGGGTTTCTCCTGGAGTAAACAAGTGTAGATGCAGAGAGGAGCGAGAGGAGCATGCATGATCCAGCTGCGGCAGGATGCTCTCCAGCTACACATTTCCACGGCTGCTAGCACAGCGCTCTTGTTTTATCCTGGGCATCTTACTAGTACAGCCGCTGGCTAGGAACAGTCATTCCAAATGTTTAGCCTTTTGTTTTAAGGGCTAGGAAACAGCGAATGAATTGTAAGGAAGGGGGGAGTGAGCGAAGCAGAGGGTCCTACCTTGCAGGGGAAGATGTTAGCGCTCAGGCTGCATCAGTGACAGTGCCTGTCTTCTGGAGAAAACCAATTGACAGGGAATCCTTTGTTGACTGCCTGTTATCTGTGGTGTGTGGTTTCTCCTTATAGGGTAGAGACCGTAGCAGTGACTGCTGAGAGACAGGAGGTGTGTAAGGGCTATATCTTGTTAATATCCATTCACTCCTAGGAGAGGGGGCCTCACAATTAATTAGGGGAGGTGATGTATAGGAGGAGCTATGCAAAAAAGAAATATAGCATAGGAGGGGCTATAGGGTTTATAGGAGGTCGGGCTATATGGAGTAATAGGAGGAGATATAGGAAAGGTTATATGGAGTAATAGGAGGAGATATAGGGTGTTATATGGGGTAATAAGAGGAGATATAGGGGCAGGTTGTATGGAGTAATAGGAGATATAGGGGAGGTTATATGGAGTAATAGAAGGGGATATAGGGGAGGTTATATGGAGTAATAGGAGGAGACATAGGAGAGGTTATATGGAGTAATAGGAGGAGATATAGG
The DNA here is from genome assembly GCF_035609145.1 of Eleutherodactylus coqui. Taxonomy (NCBI): domain Eukaryota; kingdom Metazoa; phylum Chordata; class Amphibia; order Anura; family Eleutherodactylidae; genus Eleutherodactylus; species Eleutherodactylus coqui. The sequence goes on along the minus strand of NC_089838.1, from coordinate 312,618,973 downwards.
ACAGGTTATATGGAGTAATAGGAGGAGATATAGGGGAGGTTATATGGAGTAATAGAAGGGGATATAGGAGAGGTTATATGGAGTAATAGGAGATATAGGGGAGGTTATATGGAGTAATAGAAGGAGATATAGGGGAGGTTATATGGAGTAATAGAAGGGGATATAGGAAAGGTTATATGGAGTAATAGGAGGAGATATAGTGGAGGTTATATGGAGTAATAGGAGATATAGGAGACGTTATATGGAGTAATAGGAGGAGATATAGGAAAGGTTATATGGAGTAATAGGAGGAGATATAGGAGAGGTTACATGGAGTAATAGGAGGACATATAGGGGAGGTTATATAGAGTAATAGGAGATATAGGAGAAGTTATATGGAGTAATAGGAGGGGATATAGGAAAGGTTATATGGAGTAATAGGAGGAGATATAGGGGAGGGTATATGGAGTAATAGGAGATATAGGAGGAGTTATATGGAGTAATAGGAGATATAGGAGGAGTTATATGGAGTAATAGGAGGAGATATAGGAGAGGTTATTTGGAGTAATAGGAGGAGATATAGGGAAGGTTATATGAAGTAATAGGAGATATAGGAGAAGTTATATGGAGTAATAGGAGGGGATATAAGCGAGGTTATATGGAGTAATAGGAGGAGATATAGGAAAGGTTATATGGAGTAATAGGAGGAGATATAGGGGAGGTTATATAGAGCAATAGGAGGAGCTATAGGGGGAGGTTATATGGAGTAATAGGAGGAGATATAGGGTGTTATATGGGGTAATAGGAGGGGATATAGGGGCAGGTTATATGGAGTAATAGGAGAACTTATATAGAGTAATAGGAGATATAGGGGGAAGTTATATAGAGTAATAGGAGATATAGGGGGAGGTTATATGGAGTAATAGGAGGAGATATAGGGGAGGTTATATGGAGTAATCGGAGATATAGGAGATGTTATATGGAGTAATAGGAGGAGATATAGGAAAGGTTATATGGAGTAATAGGAGGAGATATAGGGGAGGGTATATGGAATAATAGGAGATATAGGAGAAGTTATATGGAGTAATAGGAGGAGATATAGGGGAGGTTATATGAATAGGAGATATAGGAGAAGTTATATGGAGTAATAGGAGGGGATATAGGGATGATATATGACATAATGGGAGGAGATATATGGAGAGGTTATACGGAGTAATAGGAGAAGATATAGGAGAGGTCATATGAAATAATAGGAGATATAGTAAGAGGTTATATGGAGTAATAGGAGGGGATATTGGGGAGATTATGCAATTATAGGAGATATAGGGGAGGTTAATGGAGAAATAGGAGGAGATATAGGGATGATATATAACATAATAGGAGGAGATATATGGAGAGGTTATATGGAGGTTAATAGGAGCAGATATAGGGGGAGGTTATATGCAATTATAGGCGATATAGGGAGAGGTTATATGGAGAAATAGGAGAAGTTATATGAAGTAATAGGAGGATATATAGGGGAGGTTAATGGAGTAATAGGTTGGGATATAGGGGGAGATTATGTGGAGTTATAGGAGGAGATATATAAGAGGTTAAAGTAATAGAAGAATATGAAGGGGGAGGTTATATGAAGTAATAGGAGGAGATATGAAGAGGTTATATGGAGTAATAGAAGGAGATATAGGGAGATGGTTAAATGGAATAATAGCAAGAGATATAAGGGGAGATTATATGGATTCATAGGAGGAGATATAGAGAGGTTATATGTATATCAAATATCAGGTTATATGGAGTAATAGGAAGATATATAGGGGATGTTATATGAAGTAATAGGAGGATATATAGGGGACGTTATGTGGATTAATGGGAAGAGATCGAGAGAGAGGTTATATGGAGTAATAAGCAGAGATATAGGGGACATTATATGGAGTAATATGAGGTTGTATAGGGAGAGGTTATATGGAGTATTAGGAAGAGATATTGGAGAAGTCTGGCATGTTGCACTGAAATACTAGCGGCGAGGCATCGCACATGCACCGATGTTTCGGCATTCCCTGCTAGACAGTGAACGCTACATCACTAGTGACCAGGTATACCGACCTGCAGGAAGCAGAATGCCAACAATGTATGCATCGTCACAGGAAGAAGAGTATCCAGTCGGCTGGAGGTGAAGTGACCCAGGGACTGGAGGAGCCAGGAGAAGAACGGTGAGGTGAAGATCTGGTAAGATGGCTGCCTGGGTAGGAATAGGTGAGTATAGAATTTTTTTTTTTCAATGACAGAACCCCTTTAATGACGCAGGATGTACATTTAAGTCCTGTGTGCTCAGGGTTTGTATTGAGGGGGACTGGGAGCCGATCCCGCTGCATGCAATGGAGGTAATGGCTGTTTTTCACAGCTGACACCTGCCGGCAACAGCCATGACCATTGTTAGGGCTGTTCACAGCTGTTAACCCTGTAAATGCCGCTGTTCATTTTGACAGCAGCATTTAAATCTCAGATCAGTTTTGCAGGGTCCTCCTGAACAGCCTGCCTATTATGTGAATTGTATGTGATATGTTTACCCTCTGTGGGCTCATTAAAGGGGTTGTCCCGCGGCAGCAAGTGGGTCTATACACTTCTGTATGGCCATAATAATGCACTTTGTAATATACATTGTGCATTAATTATGAGCCATACAGAAGTTATAAAAAGTTTTTTACTTACCTGCTCCGTTGCTAGCGTCCTCGTCTCCATGGTGCCGACTAATTTTCGCCCTCCGATGGCCAAATTAGCCGCGCTTGCGCAGTCCGGGTCTTCTGCAATCTTCTATGGAGCCGCTCGTGCAGAATGCAGGCTCCGTGTAGCTCCGCCCCGTCACGTGCCGATTCCAGCCAATCAGGAGGCTGGAATCGGCAATGGACCGCACAGAAGAGCTGCGGTCCACGGAGACAGAGGATCCCGGCGGCCATCTTCAGCGGTAAGTATTGAAGTCACCGGAGCGCGGGGATTAAGGTAAGCGCTCCGGTAAGCTTCCTTTACCTCCCTGCATCGGGGTTGTCTCGCGCCGACCGGGGGGGGGTTGAAAAAAAAAAAAACCCGTTTCGGTGCGGGACAACCCCTTTAATTCTCAGTTTTCCCTGTGGGTGTAGACTAGCTGCTATGATGTTTGCATAGATTGCACACATACCAGAGCAGTATATCTTCTTCTTTGTTTCTCTGTAGCACACCCTGAGGGCTCAGTCAGACGGGCGTTTTTTTGCGCGATTTGCGGATCGCATGACGGATGCGCATCCGCAAATCGCGTGACCGGTGCGCGCAAGTCGCCCGCAAATCCCCCGAAAATCTGCTCCTAGCCGCGTTTCATTAGAAACGGGCCGGAGCTGTCCAGCGCAGTGCATTCAATGGAGACGGCAATACAGCCGTCTCCATTGAAAGCAATGCGCTGCGGGCGAGCCCGGGATGAATTGTCGGTAAGGGCTTAAATATATAAGCCCTTACCTGCAATGCATCCTAAAATGTGTTAAAATAAAAAAAAATTGTATACTCACCTTCTGCCGGCAGCCGAAGCTCCGCGCGGCCGTCCTGCAGTGGGTGTGAAGGGGGTGTGAGTCAGACCTGCCCCCTGATTGGCTCAGCGCTGAGCCAATCAGAGGCATGCCTCACTCACACCCATTCATGAATTCATGAATGGATGTGAGTCAGACCTGCCCCTGATTGGCTCAGCGCTGAGAGGCAGCAGTCACTCACCCATTCATGAATTCATGAATGGGTGTGTGAGTGTTTTCAGCCTCTGATTGGTCAGGGCTGTGACCAATCAGAGACAGATCATTCAGCAGGCGGGGATTTTAAAGCCCCGCCGGCTGAATAGTGCCGAGAAGCAGTTCAGGAGAACTGACAGCGGCGGCGGCTGGACTCCGGCTGCAGCGGAAAGGTGAGTATACAATTTTTTTTTATTTTAACACATTTTAGGATGAATTGCAGGGAAGGGGTTATATATTTAACCCCTTCCCGACAATTCACCCCGCGCACGCCGGCAGCCCATTGCTTTCAATGGAGCGGCTGTATTGCCGCTCCATTGAATTCAATGGGCAAACATCGTTCTTCTCTGCCACAGCTGTTACAGCTGTGGCAGAGAAGAATGATTTGTCTTCTATATGTTCTCAATGGGGTCGGCGCTGCTGCCGCTGGCCCCATTGAGCACATATACAGAAGAGAACAGGAATCGCAGATCGCAGATAGGTGCGATCTGCGATTTTTTGTTCTATAATTTATCGGACGAGCGCATAAAAAGCGCTCATGTGTCCGATACCATTGCAAAGCAATGGTTTTAAAAAAATCGCCGGACGCATGCGCATGCGCAAATCGCCCGTCTGACTGAGCCCTTATAAGTAACACCAGCATGGGGGACATAATACAGCAGTACTGAGCAGTGTAGATATGAATTGAGTGGCTGTGACACTATTAGCTGCAGCAGCATGTCTGTATGAGTCTCTATGCTTATGTATCATTCTCCTCTTTATCTCTTCATAGACTTCTATGGACAGCATGAGACAAATCCCCCTAAACTTCTTATTATCCATCTTGATGTTACTAAAAATGGATTTCACTTAACAGGCAGTGGACAGCAAATTATTAGGACGGGAGACCCCTAGTGGGCAGCATAATTTGTGTTAATAAACTGATTTTCACTTTCACTAATTACTACATTGGCCATTACGCAAGTAGAAGTTTTTTGAAAAGGCAGTGACTATTTAAGCCCTTGCAATCCAATTTTGGATTCAGGGTTTCCTAGGGGTTTTTCTCTTTCTGCCATTATACAATGGCGCCATCAGCTGGCTAGAGCCAGTACTGCGGTATGGGACATGCTGGAGAGACCCATGACAACGGAGCGGCCAATAATATACAGTAAGAAAACCCTGCCGGACGTCTTCCGAAATCGGAGCTGTAAAGCCTTCACTCAGAATGTCTTCAGCCGTAAGACAGTGGATTGGAAAGGGTTAAAGGAAGCCTGTCAGCCAAACTTTGCAATATTAAACTAATATGCTTTCAAATATGCAAAAGTATAAAGAATCCAGTGTTACCTTTATCTTTTTCAGATATGTCTCCCATGCCAAGGTATCACCCAAAAATCTTCTGGCATACAATATGCTAACTAACCGAGGACTGTTCGATAGGTGGTCAGCATTCTGGGTTCTCTTCCTATTTACTGTACTTCAAACCGCCCCCTTTTTTTCCTAGCGACACCTCCAGCCAGGTGCGGTGCCTAGTTCTCGGCCAGACTGATGTCACACGCATACAATGTGATGAATGCATTAAAGATGGAGTATAATGATCTAATGGGATCATGTGGGTATGCACAGATGGATTCTGGACATAGGATGCAACCAGAAGACATACCATGCTATATAGGATCAATAAGGGATACACAGCGGCTTTGTCTGTATCATACGGATCCGACAGATACGGCCCTGGGAGTCTGAACTTTGAAGGTTGTGTGTGAGAATATTAGGATTCCAAATATCTGTTTTCTGTTCTGCTAATTGAATCCCGAGTGTCTGCGGCTCGGCCTCTGCATTAGTAATCGGGTTTCATCATCAAAATTTGTAATGATTAGAGGAATGGTTTGTTCAGATGACAGGAGTCAGTAATCTGAATTTTGGCAGCTGGAAAGAAAACATTATATCAACCTACGCTTCTGCGGCTCATGTTTAAAAGCTTTTCCAGCAGTAAGCTGTGCATTCTCCTTTTGGGTTACATTAAAAGGCATTCCTTTAGTAGTAGACGTCACAAATGCACGGCTCCTGGTACTTTCTAGGTACAGGATCTAATTTACGAAAGATATAGAATATCAGCAGGCAAGTGTTCATCCGGCTCATGCAGCTTTATGTGTACTACCTCGCCTTTATAAAAGATGGTCGGTTCATTGCACAGAACAAATATTTTTACCTTTTGTGTCACCCCTATTTCCCCATAGATTGTAAGCTCTTGCAAGCAGGGCTGTCACGGATATTGAACTATTAATTATTTTTTACTATGTAATGGCTCATTTTGTCTGTACTTGTACCCTCTGAAATGTAACGTGCTGCAAAATACACCGGTGCGATAAAAAATTTTTTTATATAACAATAAAAAGAAGTTACCAATTTATCTTGCCAAAATTCTACCCTGCGCCCTACCAAAGCTGATAGACAAGTCATATGATAATGTCACTAAAGTACTTTGATACAATGTGACAAAGATGAAACATGGTATCAGATTAATTGTTTGCATGTGCACTTTAGCACTAGAGATAGTCTTTTAGGATTGTATTAAAAGATTTACAATATTAGATATGCGCAGGGTTTGTATGGAGAAGGATTGGGATCCAAACCTGCCCCTTACACGGTGTTGGTATTAGTGTATCTTGACGCCACCAGGAAATCCTGGTGGAGTCATCATTGAAAGGGGGGTGACGCCCCCTGTACCTGAATGGCTGGACATGTGCCTTACCTGCAGGTCCTGGAAGCCCAGTAACCTAATGCTGCAGCTGGAAGCCCTTGTAATGCACGGCGGCTTGCAGTTGTGTTCCTTCACGGGCCACGCTGTAGGCGAGGATTGACCCACCTGAAAATCATTTTACTACCGCCAGAACCCAAGGTGCCAACCCCACTCTGTGTTATAGGCCACAGCAGGGTTCACAATCAGTGAAGACACACTGTTATTAAGCGGCTTTTTCTGTGCCTCCCTGCCCCCCCTTTCCGGCACATACGTGTAACATTCCACACGAGAGCAGGGAAGACACAGTACCGGTGTCCTGTAAATCACATACGGCCTCCACACACTGAGCAGCAGCACCAGGAAGCTGGCAGCGGCGCGCAACAATGCTGACATGCGTCCCCCTCACCCTGCATGACGAGAGCAGGGCGGCTACTGCGGCGGGGGACTGTTACTTAGAGCCTGCGGCCGCATAGATGGCCAGCTGGACGACAGCTTGGAGCCTACAGCACGGGGGAGCCTGTGGAAGCATACAGCAGCAGGAGGAGGAGGGCTAGGAGAGCACAGCGCAGGCGCCGGGGGACAGCCGTGTACCTGTTGAGGACTGTTCACTCACATCCCAGATACTATGACTCTCATTAAAGCAGTTTAGCACCTTTCAGGACCTTAAACTATTGACCCAATCGGGAGCTAGGGGTGTGAAAGGGGCTTTCCTCCTGTCAAACCACTAGCTTCCGGTGGCGTCAAGATACACTAATACCCACGGTGTCTACAACAGCTGACAACGGGCTACAGTAGCCGTGATTGGACATCATTCCTATTATTGCTGTTAGCTATTTAGATGGTCCTGCAGACGGAGTAAGCTTCTTTTGTTACCCAAATGTCTTGCCTATGATGAGATTGCAGGCAGCCATTCTACTTGTGAAGGCCCCCAGGACTGCCATGGATGTTTGCCTATTAAGCTGTGTCTGTGGCAAGGCTTAATAGAATGTCTGTCAAAATCCAACTGGGCTTATTTACTTATACTGTCTAAAAGTTAGTCAGTGTAAACTATGACAGTCTTAAAATGCGATGGTTCATGATGCTGGATTGTAAATCTGACAAGTCTAACTTTATACCGCCTACTAGTTGACTTAGCTTCTGATAAAAAAAAATCCCACCAACATTTTGGCGTAATTCATGGCAACTTGTAGCAAATGTTGCCACAATTTAAGTTACGTGGCGCAAGTGGGGGAAAATGAAAGTGTCTAAAATCACATAAATGTGGCGTAAAGCATATAAGACAGTTTTCTGGTGCAAATTGCACCAGGAAACTGTTGTATTTTGAATAGTACATCTACTCCAATATACTGCAGTACTGAATTTAAAGCAATCAAAGGACTCCTAGTTCAATTCCCCTGTGGGCACTAACAAAAAAACTCTGTAAAATAAAGATTTTATAATTATTACAATAAAAAAATATTAAAGCAACCCTCCAGTTTTAGTATACAATTCTGTCCTGCAACTATTCTCTTCCATTTCAGCTGTCCACACACTCTTCAGACAGGGCATTGGTAGTTACACTACTGTTCCCCCTACCAGCTCTATGGCTAGACAGAATTAGAAAATTACTACAGTCATCTTGGATGTTCAAAAATCAGGACCAGAATCCGCAGATTAGATGGATGACAGAGACGAACAAATGCAGATAATATACTCCCACACTTTTCCCATTTTTAACCTAAAAAGGGCATTAGTTATTACACAGGGAGAATGTTTAAAAAAAAGTTCACAACACCAGGATTGCGCTTTTTGATAGTCACATCTCCAAGAACAAGTTTTATAAAAAGCAATCAAACAGTCATATGCACCTCAAAATGGCATCAATAGAAACTACAGGTCATTTTGCAAAAACAAGCCCCCATGCAGCTTGTCAAGGGAAAAATAAGAGAGAGTTATGGGAGTCAGAAGACAGAGAAAAAAAATAGGTTTTTTAACAAATTTTATTTTTAACAGTAGTACAAGAAAAAAAAATCTAAAAATGATATCGCAATAATTGTACTGACCCATGTATCACTTTTACAGCATACCATAAAAACACCACCCAAAAATGTCACATCTGCAGTTGTGACAAATAAAGGTTATTATCGAGTACATTAAATGGTACCATTGAAAAATACAACCATCCCTGCAAAACACAAACCCTCATACAGCTGTGTCAAGGGGAAAATAAAAAATACTTATGATTTTTTGAAAGCAGGGTAGAAAAACTAAAATTAAAAATGGCTGTGTACTCAAGGGGTTAATAATTCATTGGAAACTCCCAGTGATCTGGGAAAATACTGATGGATGGAAAAAAGAAGAATTCTCTTTTTTTTACGCTGGATGAATTTTATACAAAAGATAATAGAAATCTGCGATACTCCAGGAGGTAACGGAGCGATAACATTGTCTCTGAAGGAAGCCACCGTGACGGTAGTTGATCTCGGCAGGTTTGACTTTTGTAACCCTTTGCAATTACCTATTATCTCACAAGTCCTTGCAGGGAAGCACCTTAGTTCCCAAGGACATATCCCATATGTCTTTGCTACTAAAGTCTCTAGCTTAGGCTAGATTGTGCCTAGTGTGAAAATTGCCGTGGCTACCAGAGGTGCAAAGTGTCTAGAAACTCCTGACAGCCAATGGGTTAAACTGGGTCTCTAGTTTATGCAAATAAAGCCTAAAGGGGTATTTGTATCTTAAAGCAACCCTTCGGGCCTGGAGAAACAAAGATGGCTGAACTGCTTCTCTGACTACCGGATGCACGCTGTGTATTAATATGCATCAGTAGTCTAAGACACTACATGCTGATCTAATTGCTCAGTGGTCCTCATGGGCAGCACTGGTTAATCAAAGCAGGTGCAGTGTCTTAAATTAAACACATCAAAAAGTCCATCGTCTGCAGCCAGGCCATCAGATACAACCGGATCTGCTCCAACCCAACAGACAGAGAGGAACATATATACCATCTTAAAAGGACATTTTTAAATCAGGGCTACCATCCCACCTCAATGACCAAATCACCAAAACTACCAGGATACCCAGAAATCAACTACTCCAATACACAGAGTAGGAAGGAAACAATCGTGTACCTCTTCACAGCTAGAGGTACTAAGGAAGACTGCAAAGAAACTCCATCATACCTACACAAGGATGACCGTCTGATCACCATATTCCTGGACCTTCCGCTTCTGTGTTACAGACAACCTCCAAATCTGAGGAACTTTATAATCAGGTGTGCATTGTCCTCCAACACACAAAAAGGAACTTATCCCTGCAATGTAAGGAGCTGTAAGACCTGCTCACATGTACGGACCGCGGACAGGATACAAATCCCCAACACACAGCAGGACATTAATATGTTCCACGTCTGATGTTGTGTACCTGATCCTGTGCAGTAAATGTCCTGTTTGGAGCCATTATATCAGGGAAACAGGACAAAAACTTACAGTGAGGATGAGGTCTCATCGTCAACAAAATTAAAGAGAGAAATACAGCATTTTTCTACTCACGGACACAACATAAAAAAATATGAAAGTTATTATATTAAAAGGCAATTTCAAATCCCAACATCACAGAAGAATTTGGGAGTACAAGTTGATAACAACCTTTGACACTCCTAAGACTGAAATGATCCTTGGAGGGGGCTACTTGCATCTGTGGAGAATATGAGAAAAAACACTGCTGGCCTGGTGACCCCCTAACACAAATTCAGAGACAATAAAACTTTCATATCCCTTTTCAGTGAACGAGTTAAGTATTCACTTCTTTACTCATTCTGTTCTGGTATTGTTTTAAGTGCAAATTAATCACACCATGTATGTGCCTTTTCATATGTATGTGTATATATAGATGCCTCTTCTGATCTATTCCATTTACTCCTGAGGAAGAACCTTGAAAGGTTGGGAAGCTCGCTATTGCAACATATATTTTTGTTAGCCATTAAACGGTATCATATCTACAAGATTACTTGGTTTCTATTACTGAGAACAATCACATTTTTAAGTAATGGTGTATACTAATGCATAGTTTGCATCAGGTAGTCAGAGAAGTGATGCGGCCATCTTTGTTTCTCCATACCCAGAGGGACACTTTAAGAAGGGATGGCTATCCCTTCAGGAGTCCTGTTTCTAGTACCTTTGCTGATCATAAGAATGAAATGTTATAGTCTCTTGGAACCAAAGCATCTACTTGCAGAAAAAAAACTCAAAAGGAGCCATAGTACAACTGAATTTCCGCCCGTGGAAGCTGCCATAGGATTGCATTTAATGCAATCCTAGGCAGACGGCCGCGATTTGTCTGCGTGAAATCACACGTGGAAAACAAATCGCGGCATGTTCTATTTCTGTGCAGATCTCGCAGAGGCCCGCACAAAAAAAATGTCACTCCCGGCGCCTCGGCTCTGCTCTGCACATGCGCCGGCTGGCCGGCAGCCGGCACATCACAGAGCTGGAGCCGCAGGAGCAGGTGAGGCCAGCACTGGTTCCTGCAGGGGCGCGGGTCGGGTCCCGCTGCGATAATTCTCGCTGCTGGATCCGACCAGGCCGTCTGCAGGCGGCCTAAAACTTTCGTACAGTACTGTATGTATGTCAAACAAGAACTTGGACAGACAGTAAGTAGATTAAACATTTATATTATATGTTCTCCATTCGCCTGCAGTAGGTTACCTTCCTATGCAAGTATACATATGGATGAGAATAAATTAGGCGCTTGCTGGGAAGTAAACTGTCAAGTGAGTGGTAAATTAGGGAGCATCTCCCATTTATGCTGCCACAATAATAGGATATTACTGGATAGAATGCAGAGGTGGTGAATAATGTTCAGCATGTCTTATTCTTTCCGCATTTTAATAATTGTGTATTTCCTCTTCTCATAAGCCGCTGTGGACCTGCCCAGCAGATCTCAGATGGAAAGTTCTGGGCTTCATGAAAACTTTATAGCCAGAAAGGCATACCGGGTCAAAGGTTGGCATTGCTGCCCTAGATCGCTAGTACCATGGGTACAAAACCGAGAAGAATATATTCGCGACATCTGCATGATCTGCCTATGCTGCCATTACTGAGCCTTATGATACATCAACCAGATATGTTACAATAATTATATTAGCAGAGGTATGGCTCTAGTGTCATGGCTTCCAAATATAACAGAGCCATGACAGATAATCGTGGATCTATTTTCTATTGTGCAACCTGACAGATTTTGCAAACATTTGTTAGAGATTTTGCATTGAGAATCAGAAGCATGAAAGTGGTTGTCCAGGAAAGAGAAATACTTACCTGGATCAGCGGTGCTGGAGCCTTCACTTCCCACCCAGTTATGACTTCGGGTCACAGCCATGACAGTGAAGGGTTTGGCTTAGTTACTGAAATGACCCTGCATCCCCATGCGGTTAAGTCACGGGCAATGGAAGGGCCACACCACATAATCCGGTGTCGGAACCAGTTTGGAAGTAGAAGTTACAACATTGCTGGACTGGGTATATCATCTCCTTGGACAGCCCCTTTAATGCAATAATGAGTAGAGCCTAACATTGCAATGCCAACCCAACAAGTACTTACATTACTGTGGTAGTCAGATAAACATGGTCACAGCAGAAAGCCAATGCGAAGAGCAGCTCTCACTATGGAGGGTATGATATATATATATAGTAAATACTTGTCACCTGCAAAGGAAATGTACATTTAGAACCAATTGTGCAAGGGGGTAGTTAATTTGGGACTTTTCAAACTTTAGTTTAAGTTCTTAAAGGGAACCTGTCACCATTTTTTGTAGCCCTCTCTAACAGCAGCACCAGGTAGTGATAGTCACTCTAATTGCAGTTATGTTTTCTATATGTATCTGTGCAGGAGTATGGGAGAAACTTGCATTTTATTAGTAGCAGCCACCCATACAGGACTAGTCCTTGATATTTATCAGCTGCCCAACCCACCCTCAACAGCCAATGATTCACAGCTGTCTGCCACTGTACACAGAGAAATAACTGTCAATCATTTGCTGGAGGGTGGGAAGGGCAAGGCTAGGTGCAGCTCATGAATATCTAAGACTACTTCCTGTAGACCTCTGTGTGGCTGCTACTGATTAAATGCAAGTTTCTCCCAAACTACTGCACAGATACATATGGCAGATATATCACTGTAATCAGTGTGACGGACACTACCTCATGATGCTCTATGAGGACTGCAAAAACATGGTGACGGATTCCCAGTTTGAGCCTTAAAGGGAATTTTCCATTAAATACATTTTTTCCCCATCTACAGGAGAGGGGATGAATATCTGATTGCTGGGGCTCTGAGCACTGAGACCTAAGCGATCCCAACATCTGTGCACCTCAAATGCCCCATGTAAATGAAGTGGTAGTGCTCATGCTCAACAACCGATCAATTCACTTCTGTGGAACAGAGGAAGATTGGTGGACTCGGCAATCTTCCCCCATCCGATAGAAGTGAATGGAGTGGTAGTCACGCATGGAAACCACCCCTCCATTCACATGGGGCATTCAGAGTGCACAGATCTTAGGATTCCGAGTAATCAGACACTTGTCCTCTATCTATTTTTTCAATTTAGTTTTTTTTCTCCACACCTTCAAAAAAAATTCACAACTCTTTTACTTATCCATCAACATCGCTGTCTGAGGGCTTGTTTTTTGCGGGACGAGTTGTATTTTTCAATAATACTATTTAGTGTTAATAAATGTTTTAATCCATTGGGCTCTAATCTTAAAAGTTGATTTGTAACCGAACAACCCCTTTAATTGGAAAACCGCTTTAAGGTCGCAGTGATTTTTTTCATTCTTCATCACTGCTTTCTGAGAGCCATAACTTTTTCATTTTTCAGTTCGATAGCAGTACGAAGGCCTGTTTCCTTGCAGAATGTATTGTATCTTTTAATGGTGTCATTTTATATAGTTTTGGTTATGTTTTATTACTTTTGCACAATAAAAACATTTTTTTTTTGCTTTTGTGTTGTTGCATTCTGGAGAGCCATAACTTTTTTTTATTTTCCCATCGACATAGCTATATGTGAACTTGTATTTTTCTGGGATGAATTGTACTTTTCACTTTCTTTTTGATCACTATGCAGGATAAATAAAATGTTAATTTTATAGTAGGTCGTCATAGTTGCAGTATTAGGCATCCCTCGCACAGGCGCTTTTTACTGCGATTTTTGCCATTTAGCGCACCTTATCCATGATGAGATATGCTAAATCCTGCTGTCGGCCGCAGGGAACTGCGGCCGAAATTGAAGGTGAAGTCGCGACGCTTTGCCAAACGCCTGTGTGAGGAAGGCCTTCCCAATTAAGGCCTCCTGCACACGGGCAGATTTGCCTTGCGAAATCCAGAGCAGTATTCCGCATAGCATGCTATGAGAAAACAATGCGATTTCCTGCCCACGAGCGGAAATCAATTGCGATTTTGTGCGGGTTACGCACAGCCAGCTTCCACTTAAGTAAATGGAAGCTGTCCGTACTACAACCATTCGGCAATCATCATTGCAGAATGGCAACAGGAGCCGCGTCATTGCCATAGCAACGACATGGCGTCCTGTCAACTGCGCATGTGCCGACCGGTGTTTGTTTCATTAATCAGAATGAAGAAGTAGTGGAGGAACTGTTGTTTAGCAGAAATTTAACGACCGACATGTAAGGCTCCTCTATATACAAAAGAGTGGAAGAATTTTTGCAAGAAAAAAACCCATCCCTTTAACAAATGTACTTACTTGTACAACCGACGGAGATGCATCCATGATTGATCGAGATCGCGGATTTATAGCCCATTTTAAATATGCTATATCTGGCATAATGGCAGTCCACTGTGTGATCCATCACCTTGCTTCTAAACATTTATGTGGGAGATTGCATGATTCTCTGCGCTATGTAATTAATACTGTTAACAAAATAGAAGCGCACTCTTTGAACAAAGTTCTTTTCCGCAAGCTCTGTCAACACCATGACAAAGAATTTGAACATCTACTATACATCGAAGTGATGTGGCTGCCAAGAGCCAAGTGCTTACAATGCTTCTACAAACTTTTTGACACAGTAGTCAAGTTTCTTTGGCCAACTGACCAAAGCCTTTGTGATGTAACTGAACTACGACGTCTTGACGTTGCTTATCTGGCAGACATATTTGGCAAAATCAACGAGGTCAAGATAAAGCTACAAGGAGACAAAAAGAATTTCATTAAGGCTAAAGGTATAATCTCTTCCTTCATTGCCAAACTGGACCTTCATACCAAAAACCTAAATCGACGCAAGCTCTGTCAGTTTCTGAGTCTTCAAAAAATTGCAAGTGAAGACCGAGACAAACTTCAAGATGCAGACATAGACATTTTTTGCTCACACCTCAAACAAGCCAAAGATGGCCTTGCAAACTAGGTTTCATGATCTATGTATGTACCCTTGAAATACTAATGTGGTTAGTCAATCCATTTTCAGCAGATGCAGGACAATTTCATCCCAGATTACAAAAGAAGTTGATCAACTTGAAACACGATAACCTTTCCAACAATGTGGCTATGAATGTTTTTGGGTGAAAGTGAAGAATTCCTATCCTATTCTGTGGCAGGACGTTAGGTTGCTCGTGATAGCTTTTCCATCTACGTACTTAGTGGAGAGGGGCTTCAGCGCAGTTCAGCAGCTCCTGACAAACGCGAGAAACAAACTTCAGATATGTGTAAGGGGCGACTTGAAACTACGGTTGACAAAGATAGAATTAAATATCGTGAAATTGGCATCCGCTCATCAGGCCTAAAGCAGCCATTAATGACACAGATTGATTGTGGCAAACGTTATTATTAGTCGAATTTCATTGCTCTTGACCATTAAGGATTAAGGCGTATCTTGCATTTTCTTTATACGTTGTACGTTTCTATCGAATGATAATTAAAGATGGTGTTATTGCTTCCCCCAAAAATTATCTTCTGCAATAAAACCTATTTATTATTGTTTCCACAATTAACCTGTTCTTAAATATTTAGCTCCTACATTTTAGAAGCTAATATTTAGATGACTAAACTACTTCTTTAGTAATTTTTAGAGACATGTTTTCACAATTAATGCTAATCTGTTAAACACTATCAAACTTTCAAAAAAAATTTCAGTATTTTATTTTGTACTTTTAACTTGGTAAACAAAGTAAAATTTTTGTTCAAAAGATTTTTATTCACAAGTTTTCATAACATAGCATTTGTGTACATGAACGCAATTCGATGCTAGTCCATATGTTGAAACTCTAAGAGCTCATTTACGGCCTCCAATGGCTGTACCGTTAGGTAAAATGCAAGAAAACAAAGAAAAAACAAAAAAAAGACTGGTAATAAAATATTTAGGCTATTAGATAAAGACATTACTGGGTAACACAAGAACCAGGGGTGGATACCATGTACGGGAGGGGGGGGGGGGGAGAGGGGAAAGGGAGGCCAGGGTATCGGAGCGAGCGACACAAGCAAGTAATGACCACTTCAAGCCTCTTTCGGGGTTACCCGAGGCGCTTCTCAAAGCCGTCCAGATTCCACCCATCTCTTGAATCTTTCCGAACACTGGAAATAAATCCAAACCTGCCAAGTATTATACAACTCCCCATGAGTATCATTCTCACCCATCCACAGTTTATCAAAGCGCATAAGTTCGTTAAGCCCCCCGCCCACATCGTTCTTGATGGTGGCACTGTGGACTTCCAGAGTCTAGGGATAATTCTCCTAGTACCACCTTGGGGAGCAGTCCAATAGACTCTACGAGACCAGAAGCATATTTATCCTAGTGTACAAGTTGTGTACACAGGAATGAAACGTGTAGTCCCTGACCCCTGGGTGGAGAATTCTCCACAAGTCCACTAAGTGTAAAGTGTTGAGGTTTTTTTGAGGGCGTGTAATGCCGATTGGGAGAGGGAGGTCCTACCTGAGGACGCATCAAGCACTGGATGCAGCACTTGGTTCAGGTCTCCGCCCAGGATGTTTTTGTAGCCGTCTGCGAATCTAGTCAATGCCTTCAGCATCCTAATGGCGCAGGAAACTTGTTCCTGATTGGGAAGATAAACGTTAGCCAGAGTTATTATAGAGCAAGCTATATCCAGCTTCAAGATGTATTGACCATCCAGATCTATTTTGGAATCCAGCACCGAATGTCTGAACCACTTATGGAGTGCAATCGATACACCTCCTGCTTTCTTGGAGGGGTGTGGGCTATGGAACCAGGTAGGGTAGTACTTTGAGATGCAAGAAGGAACGCTGTCTGTCCTGATATGCGTCTCATGAAACATAGCCACTAACATTCTCTTTTTGCGGAAATGGTAAAGGATCTGGCTTCTCTTCTGTGGGATATTAAGTCCCTTAGCGTTAAACGTGCTGCATGACAGATCACCCATAGGCTCCATGTAAGTGGAAAGCCCACCGCTCGAGTCCCAGCCCAGAGGGGAGTTGTTGAGGGAAGAGGATAGGGAGGACACATTAGGAGGACAAGACGCGGGCATAAACAAATAACAAACAAAAGAAGAAACATCTATCATCACTCGATAGGCTGCAAAGGCTAACCGTGCCCTCACTTCCACGTAGAACAGCGAAAACCGTCTAACCTACAAACACCCGCTCCTGCCCCCCGAAATAATTTATTTTCTTAAGGTCATTCTTCTTATTATTAACCCCAAGCAAGTGCAGGACCCCTCTTGGACAAACGTAGGCTTCCACAGGAGAGTATGTAACGAAGAGTCATATGATTACCCTCCGGGTAAGTCTCTTGATGGAGACTATGGAGTCTCCAAATTCTTTTGGCGCTGCGCTCAACGTCGCAGGCCATGACCCGCTGCCTGCCATTCACCTCTAGGTGCCTAGGAAGTTAGGCAAATTGACCAGGCCTCTAAACGTAGCGGACTTGCCCCCTTTGTTGGCATGAAGCTGGAACAGGAAATCCCAGCGATAGTTGATCTCTTTTTCAGGGAGTAGTGTAAGCAGCGGTTTCAGGGCTTTCCGTAGCTGAAGGGTAGGAGGTGAGAGATCTGACAGGATCATTAGCGGGGACGCTCTGTAGGACAATTCTCTGGCCTTTCTAGCACGTTGAAGGATCTGTTCTTTCAGTTTGTATAAATGCACTCTGCACACAATGTCCCTAGGTCTGCTAGGGTCAGGGAATTTGGGGCCCAAGGAGTGATGGATTCCATTAATTTCAATCTCAGAGTCCGATGGCTTCTAAAGTATTTTATTGAAAAACTCTCGGGCCCAGAGTTCTAGCAGCGTGTTGCCAATTTCCTCCGTGAGACCCCTTATTCTCAAGTTGTTTCTGCGTTGAAGATATTCAAGGTCGTCGAGCAAGAAATACAACTCAGTAATCTTCCGGGGGTGTTGCAATAACTCATGAGAGTGAGCGTCCAGGGTATTAATAATTTGCTCCTGTGTGTCCTCTATCTCTTCAATCCTCTGACCTGAGTGACGGATATCTTGTTGGAGGGCAGCAGTATCCTTTTTATGGGAAGATTCCATTTTTTAAAACAGGCTGTTTATTTCTATCTTTGTGGGTAGAGTCCGCAGGTGCTCTTTCCAATGCCAATCTTCCTGAATGGTGTGGGATTCAGCGGAGAGAGAATTCAGTTTTCTAGAATTATGCAGCCCCTGTTTGGTCATGGTGGATGAGGGGCTGAATGTGAGGGACATCTCTGCAGACTCTGGCATACTGTCAGCTCCCTCCTGGCTAGTCTCCATCTCATGTCACTTTCCCAGGGGGTCTCTCATTTCTCCTCTTCTGGCAGGGACACTTGGTGGAGGGGGAGAGTGGGGGGGTTGGAGGGGAATGCTGGCTGCGATGGTGCCCCGTCTTTGTGGCTTAGGTGCGCTAACCGGACCCCATGCAGTCTCCCCGGGTCCCCACCACCACCACCTCCCCCCGCTCCGTCTCCTCAGCAAGTGTGCGGCCAGCCGGAGCACACAGGGTAACGCCATCTGACGCCACACTCCCAAATTGGTAGCTGCCTGCAGACACACCCGGGATCTCTGTTCCGGTCGCGGCCACCTCCGCTGAGATTGCAGTAACAGTCTCTCCTCTCACATGTCCCGACGGCTCCTCCGTTGGTGTTGTCACCTTCTGCAGAGTGCCTCGCTCTCCGGTTTTTCCTGTACTTCGGAGGAAAGCCGCCAGGCTCACTCCCTGGGTGATCAGAGACTTCTTGGGACCCTTCTGGGTCCTTTTCCTACCCATGCGGGCAGCCAACGGGGTCCAGGACTTGTCCGAGGTCAGAATAATGGCGCTGGAGCTGGGAGTGGTGAAGAGATACGACCTACTCGCTCATCAGCCAGCCAGGCCCTACCCCCCAACAGGGTAAATTTTGACAGGGTTTAAACTAGTAAGGCTAAGGGGAGTGCTGTACTGAAAAAGGTTAAGAACCACTGTTATACAGCATGGTAAGGGGAGAGGTTTAAACTTTGCAAAATTCAAAAACTTCATTTCAAGAGTTAAAGGGGTTGTCTCGAGGAAGCAGTGAATTTTTTTTTTTGCCCAGTCCCCCTAATTAAGCATACATTACTAAGCCCCCTGTAAATGACTTTTCTAGCTGGTTTGTACTTACAGTTCCAGCGTTTCAGCAACTTATAAAAATTTTCCCAAGATGGCCGCCGGCTCTTTTCCCATCGCTTGCTGTAGCCCGACGTGCGCGCTCCCGAGACGCTACCAGCTGTGTCTCCCTGACAACCAGACGCCCCGCAGCCGCCGACCGGACCCCTGGATTGAACGCGGCCGACCACGGCACACAGTCACCCACTGCCAGGCAGCAGGTAACCGGCGCAGCCCCCCCCCCCCCGGCCCAGCGGCAACCCCCCCGGCCCAGCCGCAGCCCCCCCCGGCACAGCCGCAGCCCCCCCCCCCGGCACAGCCGCAGCCCCCCCCCCGGAACAGCGGTAGCCCCCCCGGCCCATCACTTACCTGGGCGGCAAGGCGGCAGGACGGCGGGACAGCTGGGCGGCTTCTCGGGACAGCTGGGCGGCTCTGCACCTTCCTCTAACAGAGGATGGTACAGAATGGCCGCTCCAGCGCGCTCCCGAGCAGTGACAGCTCGTCTGCGCATGCGCAGAAGAGCTGTAGCGGCGAGCACACTGAAGCGGCTCGTGCTGAAAGGAGAAGACCGGACTGCGCAAGCGCGTCTAAAAAAGCAAGCTGCCAGCGAATTTAGACGGAACCATGGAGACGAGGACGCTAGCAACGGAGCAGGTAAGTGAATAACTTCTGTATGGCTCATATTTAATGCACGATGTATATTACAAAGTGCATTAATATGGCCATACAGAAGTGTATAACCCCACTTGATTTCGCGAGACAACCCCTTTAAGAAAGTTGGGCCAACTTACCAACTCTCCCAGGATGCAAAACCAAGGGTGAACAGCTCTCAGCACCCCAGAAATCATCTGATAATGTCGTGGGAAGCAGCAACCAACCATACATTTCCCCGACAGTGGCTGTTGCAGTTGAAATGTAGTATTGCAGAATGGTAATTCACATTAAAGAAAGGGGTTTTCCAAGCAAATACTATTGATGACTTATCCTCAGGATAAGTTATCAATAGTTGATCGCCAAGGTTTCACCGATCTGGATTTCAGCCATCAGCAGATCGCTCCACCTGCTGTCAGTGCAGCGGGTCAGGTGTCGTCATCGAGGTTAGAGCAGGAAGTCTCAGAGATGACTTCACTTCCATTGACATCAATGGGAGCAAAGCCACTTGTAAGACTTCCTACTCCGACCCCAGTGCAGAACCAGAAGTGTAACAGGCAGCTTTGCTCCCGTTGATTTCAATGGGAGTGAAGCCACCTCTGAGACTCTCTTCTCCATCCCCAATAACGACATCCAACCAACTGCAATTCCAGCAGGCCAGACACTCAGCTCATTGCCAGGGTCCCCAAGTGGAAGATCCGCAACGATCAACTTAGGTCATTAATAGTATTTGTCTAGAAAACCCCTTTAACCCTTTCCAATTCAATTTGTATTCTGGTTTTCCTAGGGGGCTTACTCTTTTTCTGCCGTTATACAACAGCGCTATCTGCTGGCTAAAGCCAGTACTGCATGGGGTGATACGTTGGATAGGCTCCGACAGCAGAGAGGCTGGCAATATACAGTAAAACAACCCCGACAGACGTCTTTCAACATCAGAGCTGTACAGCCTTAACTCATAATGTCTTCAGGCGTCAGACAGTGGATTGGAAAGGGTTAATGGACATCTTGCAATATTAGAACAGCCCAAGCTCTACTAGGATGGAAGTTGTTCTTACTGAGCGTGTCTCTGCTCTGTGACACAGAGAGGAGTCCTAAGTGGGGGACCCTGTTCTGTGACGTTCATACGCCCTAACAGGCCATAATAACAGGGGTTGTACTCTTGGCACAACCCCTTTAAATAAAAATAATCCCCGCATCTCATTGTGGCCTTCACCGCATATATATTCGTGTGACTCTGCTAATACCTGCTGTTTGAATTTCTCTTGCTGCAATTCCTTTGACGTTCTAACAGTTTCCTGGAAATGCCAATCTGCAAAAAGACAAAAAAGTAGACATTATTTCTGATCATTTTGTTATGTTTTCCTTTTCCTTTACAAGCCGAGAGTCACGCAGAGTGTAACTGGGCTACTCGCTGCAGGTTGTTATCGCTACGCAAAAAATAAAAACGGAAAGCCACATAAAAAATTTACATTTTTCTGACTTTTCATCTGTTTCTCAAATGAGATCTACATTTCACACTAATAGAACAAAGAAATATAAACATCCAGGGGGATACAACTGCCCTACTTTCCACTACATAGGTTTTCATGTCAGCTGGATGAATGTTTAAACGCATCTGTTGGGCTCTAACCGTCCGTCCAGCTCGCACTATTCACTGCAGCTAATAATTAGGATGCGGAGATAGAGGGAGACAGGGTTATATCATAGTATGACACAATGTCCTCCTTCTATCTCACAACATCTCTTCTTGTCCAGACTCTTCTTATCAATGTTCCTACAGGTAATTGCATTATCCTCCCAACAATAGACGGGGCACATCTACTCTCCATTGCAAGGTTTCATGGAATAAAAAGGACTGTGCTGAAGTTCTGGGATATTGCTCTTCTATTCTACTCACATTTTGAATGTGCACCCCTCAAAACCATTTTATTTCAATCTAATCAAGTGCTAAATAATATCTTAATGTATCTTGGGTGTTGTTATCCCAATACAGAGCTCCCAATCCCCTGCACAGACATACCTTTTAAGAGAGCATGAAAATGTTTTTATTTACAGCATGTTATAGAGCAGGAGCTGAGCAGATATGTATATATAGATATATATCGTGGGAGTGCAGTACACAGAAGGGCCTGTAGAGGGCTGCAGACAGGATTTCTAGTACTACAGTGAAAAGAGATAGAAGGCTGTCTGCTAGCCATAGAGGCATTAAAGGAGTTGCATCAGGGACTTGGAGTCTGAGGTCTAGTGTGGATCAGTTCTGGGACTGTCACACCAGTCTGAAAGAGGAGAAAGCCTTCTAGACACCCTGGGCGGGGTTAATGACGGGGACACTGTGGGTTTGGGAAACCTGAATAATGGACATTTATGATACATTGTATCAGCTGTTTGCTGATAAATAAATGTTGGCAGGCACCAGTTTTAAAAAAAAGCAAGTCTCCTGGAGCCATTTCTATACGCGTGCTGCCCATTTCTGGACCAAGAGGTTGGCGATGGGCAGGCGAGAAACCCTACTTGCCACATATGGTGGAGGATGCGGGCACAGAATGGCACACAAAGCTGCAAGTGAGTTGCAGACTGGAAGTCTGCTGGAGGCTGAAATTGCAGTTGCCTTAGGAGTGACTAAAATTTGCTGGATACATTAAAAAGGGCCAGGAGGCTGAATGTGCGGTTGCCATGAGGCAACAAAAACGTGCAGGCAGCATTTAAAGAGCGAGGCGGCTGAAGTTGCTGTGGAGCGACAAAAGCTGCAGGTTTAAAGGGCCAGGAGGCCGAAAACTGTGGTGGCTGTGGGAGCAACAAAAGGTCCAAACAGAGGACAACATGGAAGACAAGTTGATGGACTTGTGTTGAGTTTGTCTACATTGGACTATGTAGTTAAGATGTCGGTGGTCACTGGAAACCACCTAAAAGAGCCTTGCGAGGGTTCAGAGCAGGATGGCACAGTAAGAACTCCACAGTGTACATGGACATTTGATGAGGAAATGTTTAAGGACTATTTTTCTGATAATGTGGTGCCGAGAATGTTTTGTAACCCTGAAATGTTATGTATGGGGGATTTTCTGGATGCTTTCGCTATATGATGTGCCTACAATTTATAAAAAGGTTTCCCAAAACTCAGGGTGTGAGCAGATTGCTACAGAGAGCTCAGCCAACGCCCATGTAAAAGTTAGCATAATATGCCTCTAGTAATAGAGAGGAGTAGTGAAAGCAAACTAGACAGGGAGAAGACAGATTGTTCTAAAGGTGCAAAGAAGAAAAAGAAGAATGCTTCTAGTAAGACACAAAAGGTAGTTGTAAAAGCTGCTTGTAGTCAGGCAGAGAAGCAAGCGGAGGTCTTGAAAGACATACTGGATTACAAGGAAGACCAGGAAGCACTCCATGTTGTCCCAGCTACAGATGAGCTTGGATGAGGAAGCTGAAAAATATGAAACTCAAATCCAGGAACTTAAATAGAATCATGCTCTAGTTGTAGGGAAACTGTCCAAACGGTTGGAGCAAACTGAGAGGGTGAAAGAAACTTTGAAAAGTGAATGTACTGAGCTAAACTATGAGATAAAAGGTGCTATTGAAAGACCAGTATACGTCTGAGTGCAAGAGAAACAAAGTAGAGACGCAGCTTCAAGAGCTACAAGCAAAAATCACCGAGAGTGACAGAGTCCAGGCAGAGCTGTCTGAGAAGATTAACAGACAGCAGTTGGAGTTGGAAGCTCAGAGTGAAGAGTCCCAGAAGCTGGTCCAAGTAGAGACACACCAGAGGCTTGGCCTTAGTGCACACCAGAAGAGCAGGGAATGTGAGAGAAATGTGTTCCTCAAGCAGTTTGAGGAAGATGCAGAAACTAAAAGAAAACTGGCAAAGCAGGTAAGGGTGCCAGATATGGAAGAGAAAATGGAGAAGAATACTGCATGCTTGGATCCTGTTGAAGAGTAGAAGAAAGAAATTCAAAGAGATTTAGTAACTAAAAGGCAACAGTGTGAAGAGAAAACAGCTGCCTATGATAAACTTGAAAAGTTTAAAGTGAGTCTTCAGCAGGAATTAGAAGATGTTACCGTGGAGCTTTATTGCCAATGGCAGCCCGTGTCCAAACTTGAAAAGAAACAGAAGCTGTGTGAACAAGAGGCTTACTGAAGAGAAAGTCAGGTCTGTGAGATATGACAGAGAACATGAGTTTGCTGAAGAAAGGGCCTGTAAGAAAGAGACTGAAGCGCTAACCTTGACCCGCAACCTGAAAGGCGTGTCAGAAGAAAAGGCGCTGTTTCACAAGTTTGCTAAGAAGTTAAGCACAAAGATGAAACTCTTAGAATCAAAGTGCCATGTTGCTGAAAAGAAGCTTCAGAGACTAGTGAGGTCTAGGACCCAGTTCAGACAGCAAGTAAAAGAAAAGAAGGTCTTGCTGAAGAATCCTGAAAATGAAATAAAAGGTTGGTTTAGCACCAAGACGGATGCTGAAAAGCAAATATGGGGACGAGAAAAGCGCAAGAGCATATTCCAACAATCAGTAGCAGTAATGAAGACCCTGTTGGAGAATAATAAAAATGAAATAAAACAGTCAAGTATGCTGAATTATGCGTAGAAGGTGACCTGAACAGTATAGTTGAACAGGTTATGAAGACTGGCAAAGTCTTGAGGGAAGAAATCGCCTCTGTAAATGAGAATAAAGGCACTTATCAACAGTTGGAGGCTAAGCAATCCTCTAAAGTAAAAGTGGCTGCTGAGGCTGAGTAAGCCACTGAAGCAGAGACTGGAAAAGACGCCTAAGAAGTTACAAAGTGTAGCAGAGCAGAGTCAGTAGAGTCAGACTCCACACAAGGACTTAATGGGAAGCCATTTAGTGAGAAAGGGCCAGTTAAGTCACAAAGTGAAGAAAAGTTGTGAAGATAGCGAAGCATGAGAATGATGAGGTGGCAGCTAGGAAAGTGCCAGTTGCAGATCCTAAAAAAAGGTGCAGTGATAGCCCCGCACATGGAGATCCCCGAGGCTGGAGATATGACCCCGAAGGGGGGGGGGGGTGTAGGATATATGGGAGTGCAGTACACAGAAGGGCCTGTAGAGGGCTGCAGAGAGGACTTCTGGTACTACAGTGAAAAGAGATAGAAAGCTGTCTGCTAGCTAGAGAGGTGGTGAAGGAGTTGCGTCAGGGACTTGGAGCCTGAGGTCTAGTATGGGCCAGTTCTGGGACCGTCACAACAGTCTGAAACAGGGTTATGCCATCTAGACGCTCCAGGCCGAGATAGTGTTGGGGGTCCTGTGGGTTTGGGAACCCTGGATAATGGACATTTGTGATATGTTGTATATTTTGCCGTTTGCTGTGTGTTGATAAATAAATGTTGGCAGGCGTCCGTTTTAAAGAAAAGCTAGTCTTCTGGAGCCATTTCTATACGTGTGCTGCCCATTTCCGGACCGAGAGGTTGGCGATCCGTAGGCGAGTAACCCCACTTGCCACGATATATATATCATACACACACCCTCATACATGTGTAGTGGGTGGTCATGCTGTATGAGCATACACGTAAAGATAGCTGTCAATAGCTGTGTAGGACCGCCCACTGGACTCCTAAGCTCAGAAAGAGCAGGAAATTAATAAATTAGAAGTCATACTGAATCTTTTCTCTCCAAAACTACATATCAGCTCGCTCAGCTCTTCCTGCTCTATAACATGCTGTCCACAGAAAAGACAGCTTGTTCAGGTTCCCTTTAAAATATAAAATGCTGGCTACCTGCAGCTACCACTAGGGGGAACGTAAGAGCTTACTGCATACTGTTAATACATTGAAATGAAAAGAACCCCCTTCTATGGTCAGCAGCATTCTCCTACTCTAGACTCAAAAATGGAACTTAATCCTGTGATGCTAAAAGCATACATGTACACCCTTCAGCAACGGGGTTTGTATGGAGCAGACCCCGCGGCCGGGCCTGCTCAATCCACAGCGGGTGCCAGCTGTTAGCTGCCTGCAATAGCTGCGATTAGCGTTCATGATGATTGCAGCTTTTAACCTTTAAATGCCTGAGCAGAGCTCAGCGGTCCTGAACGGCCCCCCAAGATGAGACTGTGAGGTGCCATATGGTTGTCATGGCAGCACAGGGCCTTCTGAAGGTCTCCAGGGCTGCCATGTATTTTTGCCTATTTAAACAGACCTGTGGCTTGTCGGAATACAATGCTTACAGAAATACTATCTACTGCGTTACAGAAGTATTGCAGTGTATGCTATAAAGAATCACACTGTCAAGTCCAATATGGACATTTCGCAGCCTGAAGACAACTGCCGGGGACCGGGGAGAAGACAAAGTTTTTTCTGCGGCTAGGGCTTAGTTTAGGGCTTTCACAGTAGGATTTCCTATTGTCAAAGCTGCATCGCACCACACAAGAAAAGCGTTTTCGTGCGATGCAATGCAACAGAGAGGAAGGCTCCATAGGGAAATGTGGGCTACGAAAGATCGTCAGTCGGGGCATATCGCGAAACACGCAAGGTTTTTGACTCAGAATGTCGCATGCTACAAAAGATCGCAAACGTGAAGGAACTAGAGATGAGCGAACGTACTCGTTAAGGGCGATTTCGCAATCGAGCATCGCTATTTTCAAGTACCTGGCTACTCGGGTAAAAAGATTCGGGGGCGGACTGGTGGAGCGGGGGGTAGCAGTGGAGAACAGGGGGGAGCTCTCTCTCCCCCCCTCCCCCACTCCCCTCTGCAACCCCCCGCTCACCCCCCGAATCCTTTCACCCGAGTAGTCAGGTACTTGAAAATAGCGATGCTCGATTGCGAAATCGCCCTTAACGAGTGCGTTCGCTCATCTCTAGAAGGAACCCATAGGAAAGCATTGGCTTCACAGACATGCAATTTGTAACATTGTCGCAACGCAAGAAAATCGTGCAGCTTTGTCCCCCGTGTGAAACAGGCATAAGGCTCAGTGTCTATGGGTGGGTCTGATTTGTGGAATCCGTGCGGGTCCCCCGCATGGAAGATCCGCAAATCAAGCTACCCACAGGAAAGCATGGGTGTCCACTGATAAATGAAAGCATGCAGATTTGTTTTGCAGGCCTTTTGGTCCAGAAAACAAGTTGCAGTGTGCTCCATTTCAGTGTGGTTCTTCTAAAGAAGTCAATGGAAGCCATCCGATCTGTGGCCCGTCCGCAATTGAATTGCGGATGGTCCGCGGATTCCGCAGGAAGCAGAAGTTATAAAAAAACTGAAAACTGTACTGCGCATGGCACAGCAGCCAGCGAAAAAGAAAATTGAAGACCCGGACAGACACGCAGAAGACTCCGACGGTAAGCAGTGTCGTCGGCTGCGGGCGGGCTCAGATTCCGCTAATCAGCATAAGGCCGGCCGCACACGAACAGATTTAAAATTGCAGATTCCTCGATCGCCGTCCGTGCGGACGCTCTGCGGTAATACGCGGCCATTGAAAGGTATGGACTTTCAAAGTTTTGCTCAGAATTGCGGGTAAGAATTGTGTATTCCACGAGCAGAAGAAAAATCTCAGCATTCTTTATTTTAGTTTGGATTCCGTGCGTATGGGCTCCATTGATCTCTATGGATGCGTGTGACCCGCAGTGCATACGCAATTAACGTTGCATTTAGGCACGGATTTGCTTGTAAGTTGTTAGGGAACCAAGTATAAAAGCAGGAATTTGAAAAAGAAAGACAGATCTGACAACGGTTGCCTGCACGATGTTGGTCTGCTTTCTGAATTCATTCCCTGCCTGCGATCTTTCTTCTGCGTGGATGATACGCTCGTCATATGCATACATCCATGCGGAAAACCGCATGCATACGTGACCTATATGCAATTCGTTTACATGATCGTTTGTAGGTCTTCCGCTGTGGATATCCGCGTGAGCCCGGCCTTATATCTCTTAAATCTATACTTCTGCGTGGGGATTTGGAGTTTTCTATATGAATATAGCTCAGACCTCTATAAACATATTACGAAGTGAATGTTAGATTGTGAGGTGTCAGACACCTATTGGTGCTAGAGCTCTCGACTCTAGACAATCACAGTAAATCACAGTGTATACTTCTGCAATCAGCTCTAATGGAGCCACCACAGAGGATAGCAAGCGATAGATAGTCTTCCTGGGAATCAGTAGATTATCTCATTGATTGCTCGCTTACAGGCCTCCAGCTCTTGCCAAAGTTAAAGCCCTTTGGTCGGCTGCACACGGGCAAGCAGAATCTGTCTGTGACCCCAGTGGGCGACCCAGCGTACCTGCATCGGTCATGCGCCGTACATTTTTTATTTTTTTTAAATATTTGTAGCAACTACGTGGGTGCCTGCAGCCCATACGCAATGTTATTTGCGTATTGGCTGCTGGTCGGATGGCCTTCATTGACTTCAATGGAGGCCATCCGTGGAGAGTCCACAGCAAAATAAAGCATGCTGCGATTTTTCCTCCGCTCGCGGAATATGTAATTGGTATCCGCGAGTGTGAAGGAAAAAGCGAAAGTGCATACAATTTGCTGCTGATCCTCTGCGCGGATGCCGACCGCGGATTCCGCAATAGGAATCCGGTCGCGTGAAGCCGGCCTTTTACATGGAATGATTATCGATTATAGAAAAATAATTTGAATGATTGCAAATGAACGCCTGCAGACAAAAGCAGGTTTTTAATCACACCCACAAAATACTCTACTGTTGGCTATTAACAAATAATTGGGAGTGCTTCATGACATACGCCCCAGGAACTACATAAAAGCCTCGAGGGATCGTTCACCATTACAATCGCCTGTATAACGTGAAGCTACCGCTTCTTCTCTCTACTACGAGGGATACTGCTTATCGCAACAAGGATTACTATGGTCGCCTGCAAGTTTTCCACTTCTTCGAAGGCATATTTGCAGGAGTGAACGCTTGTAACTACAAAAAGGTGAGTTTGATTGCTTGTAGGTTCTGTTACTCGATGTAGCTTCCAGTAGACTGTTACCTTATCTTCTTATTGCAGGGGAGCAAAGACGGCAAGGGAAATGCAAGCAAACAAAAAAAAACTGTACTGTGCATGATTGCCTGCGTGCCTCTGCAGTCATACGCAATATGTGTTAGGGCCGTACGCAGGGTCACAGTCGGAACTCGCTGCAGGCCTCCCGCATGCAGAATACGATCCGTTGTGTTAGCCCAGCCTAACCCTTAAAAAATTTCCACCCATAACTTAAATGGTGGGTCATCAATATATGATTGGAGGGGGTCCACATTCAGGATTCCCACCGATCTGCTGTCTGTAATGGCTACAGCTCTCGGCTGAGCACTGTGGCCTTGTCTCTGGCCAGTGATGTCATGTACATTTATCACATGGTCTTTCAGCAGATCAGCCTCATTCAAGTGAAAGGAATTGAGTCTCTATACCGGGCACCGCTGGTATGAAATGTATGGCGCTGCGCCTGGCATGCAGTAAAGAGGCAGCAGCACTTGCTCCGAGCACTGCAGCTGATTAGTGGGGTGGATCCCAATTCCTAGGATAGGAGTAGTAGCGATCCTCTGGCACGGCTTTTGGGAGGATCGGAAAGTGTTTCCCATTGTTCTCAATGGTAAACCACGCATCGCAGTACAAAATCGCTCATGTGTTTATCTCGTTACACACAAATGTTCCCTTTTTTGTGAAAGCAGCTTTTACGCTGAAAATAGTTCTTAATGAAATTGGTTGTATGTTTGGGGTTGTTGTCCTGCTGCGGAACAAAATTTGGAGCCAATCAGGCGCCTTATATTTTTGAAAAAAAATCTTACCTTGCAGCATTTTCTCCGAAATTGTATACCAAATTAGTTCTGACCACAAGTCGGAAACAATACACATAATCCCAAAGATCCATATGGATTCCTGTTGTATTCTAATAAACCTCCAGTCCATCCATTTTCTTTTCAATGGCTTTATTAGCTTGCTGTCGGAATAAAATGAATAGTATAAATGATTGATCCTTGGAAGAACTGACTTATGGGAATTGTCATTAAATGGCAGCTCTTTTAGTCGATGCTTTGCTAATTACATATGCAGAGCACAACGTCAGCGCTGATGGAGTTTTATTCCAATTCTCTTCTGCTTTGTTGAAACATCTCAGAGGATTAGGATATAAACTTTATTAATATGGGCCGATAAATAGTTCAGAGTCCTGCATCCAGCGGGAATCTGAAGGACTCATTCAGTGTAAATGCCCGACTGAACGATGAATGAGTTTGTTCACTTCTCATCCGTCTTTCAGTTGCTGCATGCATAAAACTGGTGGGCCGAAACGATCCCCGGCTACTCGGCCTCCATTCACTGAGCGATGCTCGTTCCTGTGTAAAAGCACAAGAACCATTGTCACTGGGACAACTGTTGGGCATCCGCACCCGACAGGATGTCCCGTGTAAAAGGGCCCGTAGTCACTCTATTGCAAAGGATCTGTCAGCTTTGTAACTACAGAGCGCAACTGGTGACAAGCATACAAACAATACAGCCTGGTGACAAGCATACAAACAATACAGCCTGAGGGCTTATTCAGACGGACGTATAATGGTCGCTTTTTCACACCCGGCCGATATACGCTGCCCCTCTCTGCAAGGAGAGGAGGCGGGGCGGGAGCTAGTGCAGTGAGCTCCCGCCCTCTCTCTGCCCTTTGCCACTGTTTGCAATGGGAGGAGACGGGGCGGAACCTAGCTCCGACCCTGCCCCGCCATTGCAAACAGTTGAAAGGGGCAGAGAGAGGGCTGAAGCTCAATGCACTAGCTCCCGCCCCGCCTCCTCTCCTTGCAGAGAGGGGCAGCGTATATCGGCCGGGTGTGAAAACCCAACCAATATACCTCTGTGTGAATAAGCCCTGATGCTGTCATGTGCTGCTCACCGGCTGGATCCACACACAATGTTTTGCACTGCATTTTAGTACGTGGTTTTAATGACTTTTTTGGGGGGAGGGAGGGAGTGAGGGAGTGTCAAAAACACTGCGTTACTATCTATCTATAGCAAATTATCCAAAACTCTATATACACAGCATTTTTGTTTGAGTTGTTTTGGGGGTTTGTAGTTTTTTTTGCAAGGCTGATGTTCTTCGTAGGGCGCTTTCCCCATAGGCTTCTCTATAGGTAAAAAAAAAAAAAACAGAAAAAAATGTATGTTTTAATGCATGTTATAAAATAAACAAATGTCACCAAACACACTTGTAAAAATATGTAACAAAAAAAACGTTTTTACAAGCATTTAAAAAATCTGAGAAGTTACTAGAGATGAGCGAATATACTCGTTTCGAGTAATTACTCAATCGAGCACCGCGATTTTCGAGTACTTCAGTACTTGGGTGAAAAGATTCGGGGGGCGCCGGGGGAGGCGTGGCGGAGCGGGGGGTAGCAGCGGGGAACAGGGGGAGCCCTCTCTCTCTCCCTCTCCCCCCCACTCCCCGCTGCTACCCCCCGCTCCGCCACGCCTCCCCCGGCGCCCCCCGAATCTTTTCGCCCGAGTACGGAAGTACTCGAAAATCGCGCCGCTCGGGCGAAAAAGGGGCGCGGCCGAGTAGGTTCGCTCATCTCTAGAAGTTACTGTGCGGATGGAGCTCTAATCTGCAAAAGTCTTTCTAATCTGGAAAGCAGCAGAGGGAGTGGAGTTAAAGGGCTATTTGGAACTTTTACTGTTGATGATAGGATATGAATAGTTGATTAGCGTTTGGGGTCTCCACCAATCAGCAGATCCTCCAGCCTACAGCGGGCCAGAGCTCATCATTGTTGGTCCAGGCTGGAAGTGTAAACCAAAGGGAGCGATCCCTCCTACTACACTTCCAGCTCTGACAGCAATGAGGATCTGGTAGTGTATTAGGAGGAAGCTCTCATGTTGGTTGCAAAACATGGAGTCTGCATAAAAAACAATAAGTGATTTTTAATCCAAAGTATTTGCAATGTTCCTTTATATCCTTATTTTACATCTGCTGGGAGGGATGGTTACAAAAGGGCATATATCCTTTAAACATCGCTCATGTACAGGACTCCATTCAAAAGAATGGGGTTCATATTTATGCAAGATTCGTGCGCCTTGTAATGCACAAATCTCGTACGATTTTCTCGGCCATTTGAAACCAGTCTCAGGCTCCATTTACTTGATGGAGGCCAATAGGGTCAAGCCGTTATACATTGGGCTACCTATTTTCAGATGGAAGAGCCTCACTATTCCAGCAAAGATATATAGTCAAAAAGAAGTATATTGCATGGTACCCATTTTTCAATGAGGGGATCCTATTAGTGACATATCCCATTGCCTATACAGTGGGATACATTGCAGCCTTCTATTGGAGGCATATATTGGGAACATAAGTGGTGTGAGCAGAGCCTTAAAGCCCTTTTACACAGCCTGATGATCGGGCGAGTACGTTTATAGGAATGTGTGAAGCTGCATTCAATAAGCCTTTTGTGCAGCCAAAGGAAATAATCGTTGTTGGCAGCACACCTCCCCATGTAAACGGGGGAAGTGCTGCTAACAATGGTGATACTTTACTGGGACTGCAGACTGCATCGGCCTGTGCAAAGGCTATTTCAACGAGCGACAATCTCACTCATCAGAGCTTGTCAAAACTGTGTCGGCCGGTGTAAAAGAGCCCTTAGACAGAAACCCACACACAATATCCTTTCACTATATATTTGTATTGAAGGCTAATACTTCACAGATACAAGACCCCTTCACAAGGATGCTGGACTGAAAAAAATATAAAAAGGTCTGCTTTTCCTTTCCGGTCTCATTGTAGATGAAGGGCACCCGCTGCGTTTCCCATTAATAGTGGGTATAATGACTGGGACAATTGGCCGGCAGAGGGATTTTGGTATTGATCAGACGTGTTTCTTATTGTATTGATGCAGTAAAGAGCTGTGAATGAGTGTGGACACTGTATAGGACTTGCTGAACAGACCAAGTCAGCCTTTGAAGTCAGTAAGAGAAAACCGATATGAACACTATGTAAGCCCTCTATGAGGCAAAACAAGCTCTTTGGATGTTGAAGAAAAACATCAAGAATAGTAACAAAGAATTATAAAATCAATGATACAGACCGCGGTAAAACAGAATGAGGCTGCAAATCAGCAGCACATCAGAATATCTAGGTCAGCAAAGGAGTCAACATTGAGCCTGCAGACCCACTTTAGGGAAATCCTGCTCGTAGTACATGGAAATCCCTACCAATTTAGAAGTTAAGGTGCAGTTGGCAAAAAACACATTTTTCCATGCCTGCCCCCTCTACTTACTACCCGTCGCACTCTGGGGGTCTTTTTTATATATTGCAGCCACTTCTCTGAAGTGCAGCCCTCTTTTCTGATGCTTATCAGACACCATTTTTGCCTGCTGGGGACTATCTGTGTAACGATGTGAGGACCCTGTGGCAAAGACCATACCTCACTTGGATGGGTCGAAGATGAAAAACAGGGCTCCCTAGGTGATGCCTGCATAGATAGCCCTAAGCCAAACTGGTTTATGGCAAGGTAGGTCAATATCCACCTGCCCGACTCATAGCAGTTTATTCCTGCCCAGGACTGCCACCATTAACCCTTTTACCTCTGTATTGAGCTAATCCACGTCAGCTGAATACAGTTCTGTGCTAGAAATTCACAAGATCAATCACATTATCATTAGCTGCAGCAGCCTGTGATGTCCCATACACAGGCTGCTGCAGTCTGTAAATAATATGTCATGGAGCTGTCGGCGGGGGACATGCAGCGAGAGTTGAGTATTAACTTGTTATTTTGTGCATTTACACACACAGATAATCACTCAAAGTTCGTCAGAAACTGATAGTTTTGAGTGCTCATTTTGCATAGGTACTGATGGGCTAATCACTAAGAATCATGTAAAGGGTGGAGCCCGCAGCGGAATCCGACCCTGACAGCAGCCGCGTCCATGCGTATCTATATCTTCCCCTATTCATCTGTACTGCGGATGGACCCGGCGGCTCGCTGTTGGACATGCGCAGTACAGATTTTTTCCCCCATATTTTTTCCCCTGCGCCGTTGCTAGGCCATGATGCGGAATCCGCAACCTGTCTGCAATGTTAACTGCAGACGGACCGCGGGACAAGCGGCTTCCATTGACCTCAAGGGAAGCTGTCCGCATGGAATCAGTGCAAAAATGGAGCATGATGTGATTTTTCCTCCGCGAGCAGAAACGGCAGTTCATTTTCGCTCGTGTGCAGGAAGAATCGATTTCCCATAGCATGCTATGGACGCAATTTGCTGCGGATCTGCATTGCAGATGCCCGCTATGGATTCCGCAGCAAAAATCTGCCCGTGTGCAGGCGGCATTACTACCAGCCTTTGGTTCTAAATCATTTCGTACTGTTACTAGCATCCTAGTGTGTTTTCCTTTCTTTCTGCAATATGGAGAAATCACATCACTTACACAAAGCAATTGCACTGATTGTTATGCAATACTGGAATAGAAAAAAAGGTTGAAAAATACCATATGGTACAGATCAATCAGATAACCAAAAGTGTGAATCCAAAGCTGTGGAAATAGCAGAATTATGTAAAATACTAAAGGTGTAAACACACCGTGACGAGGTGAATGCATAAGATAGAATTCCCGTTTTTAACGAATTATAATGAAAAAAAAATCTAATTAGACATTAAAAACGCCTGCTGTTCAGTACTAATCTAATTGTCTGCTACAAAGGATCAAAAATGAAATGTGAACACTTTGTATTATGCAGTCTGTTCATATTTGCTGCTGAGAGGAGCTATAGCAGCGTTTCCAAACCTGTGGCTCCCAAACTGTTGCCCAACTACAACCCCCATTGTACAGGATCTCAGCTATTAGGCCTTTTAGGTACAGAATTACATTGCAGGATGCATCCAAATCCGCAGCTGTGTAATTTCACAGCAAAACCTGCAGGTCTAACTTCGGATTTGGATGCAGAATTGCAGGCAGGATTTAAGCCATTCTCAATCCGCATCAAAATCTGCAGATAGCCTGTGGATTTTCGTGAGAAATTAAATACGGCTTGTAGTGCATTGTGCGGCCTATTCCTTCCCGTGTCAAAGGTCCCTTAAAGGGGTTGTCTCGAGGAAGCAGTGAATTTTTTTTTTTGCCCAGTCCCCCTAATTAAGCATACATTACTAAGCCCCCCTGTAAATGACTTTTCTAGCTGGTTTGTACTTACAGTTCCAGCGTTTCAGCAACTTATAAAAATTTTCCCAAGATGGCCGCCGGCTCTTTTCCCGTCGCTTGCTGTAGCCCGACGTGCGCGCTCCCGAGACGCTACCAGCTGTGTCTCCCTGACAACTAGACGCCCCGCAGCCGCCGACCGGACCCCGGGATTGAACGTGGCCGACCACGGCACACAGTCACCCACCGCCAGGCAGCAGGTAACCGGCGCTAGGCCCCGGCTCCCCCGCGCTAGACCCGGCTCCCCTGCGCTAGACCCTGACAACAGACGAAGGCCCCTCGGCCCAGCGGCAGTCCCCTCAAGACAGGTGAAGGTCCCGGGCCACAGCGGTAGGCCCCGGAGCCCAGCGCTAGGCTCCGGAGCCCAGCGCTAGGACACCCGGAGGGGCCCACGCCTGTTAGTGACACATCACCCCCGACCCATCACTTACCAGGGCGGCAGGGCGGCTTCTCGGGACAGCTGGACGGCTGGGAGGCTTCTCGGGACGGCTGGGCGGCTTCTCGGGACAGCTGGGCGGCTCAAGTTTCTGCACCCCTCTCTAAGAGAGGATGGTACAGAATGGCCGCTCCAGCGCGCTCCCGAGAAGTGACAGCTCTTCTGCGCATGCGCAGAAGAGCTGTAGCGGCTAGCAGGCTGAAGCGGCTCGTGCTGAGAGCAGAAGACCGGACTGCGCAAGCGCGTCTAAAAAAGCAAGCTGCCAGCTTATTTAGACGGAACCATGGAGACGAGGACGCTAGCAACGGAGCAGGTAAGTGAATAACGTCTGTATGGCTCATATTTAATGCACGATGTACATTACAAAGTGCATTAATATGCCCATACAGACGTGCTGAACCCCACTTGATTTCGCAAGACAACCCCTTTAAGCTAGTTCCACATGGGCGATCGCGATTTTTGCCGTAAGATAATTGTGTCTTTGTTCCTATGGTTTTTGGGCGCTAGTGATGCTTTTTTTTTTTAGAATAATCTGGCATCGCACCGCTGCCACGCGCAATGAAATCGTGGCATTTTTTTTATTGCGAAAGTGTCTTGGACTTTCCAATGTTGAAAAACCATTGTATTGCACAAAAATCGCAAGTTTGTGAGTTGCGATGAGATAAAAAGGAGGCGCCATAGGGAAACATGGGAGATAAAAAGACAAGAATTATTTTCTTACCGTTAATTCCTTTTCCATGAGTCCATCATGACAGCACACATGGAGGTTGCTCCGCCTGTGATCCTGGGGACAGGAAGAAGGAGTTCTTTAAAAGCCACCTCCCACCGCTTGACTCCAGTGACTTCCAAATTATCACAACGGATACGAGGTCCAACAGTTTTTTTATTAGCACTGAAAGACATTAATCGTATGTACAGACATTACATACATCAATCAAGGGTGGGAAAGCATGTGCTGTCATGATGGACTCATGGAAAAGGAATTAACGGTAAGAATAATTCTTGTCTTTCCATAGCGTCCATCATGACAGCACACATGGAGGTATACCAAATCATAAGACCTTTTTAGGGGGGGGGGGGGAATACTGCCTGGAGCACTTTCCGTCCAAAGGCCAACTCTGTATTTGAGTGAAGATCTAGTCTATAATGCCTTGCAAATGTATTTATACTAGACCTTGTTGCTGCCTTGCAGATTTGATCTATTGAGGCCCCCCTGCGCTCTGCCCAGGAGGTGGCGAGAGCCCTGGTGGAGTGGGCCCTCGTCCCCTCTGGAGCAACCAAACCTCTGGTCTTGTAGGTCTCCTGGATCGCTAACCTGATCCATCTAGCTATAGTGTCCTTTGAAGCTGGTTTGCCCCTATTGGCCCCTTGGTATTGTAAGAAGAACTTTTCTGACTTTTGGAAAGTTTGAGTAACGTCTAGGTAGGTTTTTACTGCTCTACGGACGTCTAAGTTATGAAGACGCTCTTCTTTCGCATTACTAAAATTTGGACAAAATGATGGCAGTGTTATTTCTTGATTTAGATGAAAAGGGGACACGACTTTTGGTAAGAAGTCAGGGGTGTGTTTGAATATTACACAATCATCTAAGACTCTTAAGTAGGGTTCTCTACTAGATAAGGCCTGTAACTCGCCAATTCTCCTAGCCGATGTGATGGCGATCAGGAAAGCGACTTTCATGGATAGGTTTCTAACCGTGATCTGGTTAATGGGCTCGAATGGCGGGTCGCAGAGGCCCTCTAGGACTACATTAAGGTCCCATGAGGGTGATGGCCCCCTCACGAAGGGTTTTGATCTTTCAGGAACCTTCTTATCCATTTGTTTTCCGTGAGTTTAACGTCAAACAGGGCACTAAGAGCTGCTGTCTGAACCCGTAGAGTTCGGGGACTAAGACCTTTGTCTAGCACTGATTGCAAAAATTCTAGAATTTTAATAAAATCTGGACAATCTAGATTCGGGCTCTCTGGTTTATACCAAGTACAGAATACTTCCCAAATGCTATAATAAATTTTCAAAGCAGTTGATTTCCGACTCTTGAATAAAATGTTAATCACCTTGTCGCAAAGCCCCTGTTTCTTTAATCTCTGCCTCTCAACAGCCAGGCCGTCAGTTTTAGCCAGTGGATTCTCTGGAACAAAACTGGGCCCTGGTACAGGAGATCCTCTCTGAGGGGCAGCGCTATCAGAGATTGTATTGCCAACCAATTTAGCATTGGATACCATGGTCTTTTTGGCCACTCCGGGGCGATGAATATGATGGTGGTGTGACTGCGTGAGATTTTTTGCAGGCATCTGGCTATCAGCGGTAAGGGAGGGAACGCATAAGCCAGGGGCATTTCCCATTCCTGGGATACTGCATCTAATGCTAGTGGCTGGTCTGCTGGATCTAGGGAGAAAAAGTCCCGACATTTTGTATTTTTTCTTGAGGCAAACGGGTCCACTTGTGGTAGACCCCACTGGTCCGTAAGTTGTCGGAATACTTCCGGGTTGAGGGACCAGTTTCCCGGATCCAGTCTTTTCCTGCTCAAGAAGTCCGCCACCTGATTTTGAGTCCCTTTTAGATGGACTGCCGAGAGGGATGCTGTGTTGACCTCTGCCCACGATAGTATTTTGCTCGCCATATACTGTAAGCGAGGGTGCCGGATGCCTCCCTGGTGACAGAGAAAGGAAACTGTAGTCATAATATCTGACAATAATTTCACGTGTTTGTTTTGTAATACGTCCTCTGATCTAATCAGGGCCTCCCAGACCGCCCTTAGTTCCCTGTAATTAGATGAGTGGGAACTGGTGAACCTAGACCAGGATCCCTGCAAGGCTTCACCTGCCACTTGGGCTCCCCATCCTGTACTGCTGGCGTCCGTATTTACAGTGACGCACGGAGAGAGTGCCCAGTGGACTCCTTTCCTCAGGTTTGATGGTACCAGCCACCAATCTAGAGATTTTTTTACCCATAGTGGTAGTTTGAATTTCTCCTCCAAGGACTCTTGAGAACGATCCCAGGTCGTCAACAATTTTTGTTGTAAAGACCTGGAGTGAAACTGAGACCAGGGAACTGCCGGAAGACAGGACGTCATTAGGCCCAGGATGTGCATTGTTTCCCTTACTGACACTTCTTTTTTCTTTTTGAAATTCTGTATCTCTTTCAAAATATGGGAAACTTTTGATTCGGGTAAAAAGGACCGATTTTTATTTGAATCCAGGAGGATTCCCAGGAAGATCTTTTTGGTTTCTGGGACGAGGCTAGATTTTTCGTAATTAATGATCCAGCCCAGTTTTCTGAGTAGAAGTAATGTCTCCTTTAACTGGGCCGTCATGGTTTTCGCATCGCTTGCTATCAATAGGAGGTCGTCTAGACAAGGGACAATTTTGATATTGTGCTCCCGCAGGAACCTAACTGGTTCTATCATGATCTTTGTGAACACTCTTGGGGCTGACGAGATACCGAAGGGTAGGCAGATAAATTGAAAATGTCGTATGGTGTTATCCATATAAACTGAAAATCTTAGGAATTTTTGAGATGTCGCGTGGATGGGGATATGGAAATACGCATCTTTTAGGTCTATAGTACACATAACGTTACCCCGACCTATTAATGGGACCGTCGAGCGTATGGTTTCCATTTTAAACATATGGTTATTTACATATGCATTCAACTTTTTGAGATTCAAAATAACTCTAAACTTGCCGCTCGGCTTTGGAACTAAAAATAAACGGGAATAATAACCCTGGCCTTGTTCCGCCGCAGGGACAGGAATAACCGCTTCTTATCTTCCAGAACCCAGGGGCTTTTTGAGATCTGCAGCCAGTTTTCGGAGTACTGGAGAAGTCTACCCCCCACCGTAACTCTTTTATCTTGGGTCAGATCTAGAGGGAAATCCCGAAGTTCTCCGTCTACCCCCTTTCGGGTAAGACCACCTACCCGACTTCCCTTTGCTTTTTCCCCTTGCAATATACTCTCTTCGAAAGGGAATGGTTTTCTTGGGTAGATAATCTGTTGGGAAGCCTAGTTTTTTATCTGCTGCTTTCTCCAAGATTTTGTCCAGTGTTGGTCCGAAAAGGTATTCGCCCACCAGAGGGATTGTGCATAACCTGGACTTGGACGTTTGGTCTCCTGCCCATGATCTGAGCCATAAGGCCCGTCTGGCCGAATTTCCTAGACCTGCACTTCTTGCAGTGAATCTTACGGACTCCCCCGATGCGTCCGCTAAAAAGGCTGTCGCTTTTTTAATTAGGGGTAGGCATTTGAGAAGCTCTTGCCTAGGGGTTTTTAAGTGTAGGTGGGAATCCAACTGATCAAGCCACAGGTGTAGGGATCTTGCCACTGTTGTGGCCGCTATGTTGGTCTCTATAACCGTAGAAGCTGATTCCCATACGCCTTTTAGAAACCCCTCCATTTTACGCTCCATAGGATCTTTCAATTGGGAGCAGTCCTCAAAGGGGAGCGCCGTCTTTTTTGTCAATTTTGCGACTGGCACGTCAACTTTTGGGATTACTCGCCATAAAGAGGCATCCTCCGCAGTAAAAGAGAGTCTCTCTCTGAAATCTTTTTGGATGATGGAACCCCGTTTGGGTTTGTGCCACTCATCCAATATCATATTTCGCAGGTTTTCATTAACTGGGAAGCACTTCTTGTGGTGGGTTCTGAGGCCACCAAACATTTCATCCTGCACTGATCTAACCTGCGGAGTATCAGTGACCTCCATGGTGTTACGCACTGCGGAGATTAGTTCTTCTAGGTCCAGATTTGAGAAAAAATACTTTTTATCTCCTTCTGGCATGGGGGTTGACACTTCCGATGAGTTGTCTGAAAATTCTCCCTCGGAATGTTCAAGAGAAGAGATCCCATAAGTTCCGGTGCGGGCCCTTTTCCGGGACGGCCCCGGCTGGGCGTCAAAGGTTTGCTCTTTTAGTGCCTGTACCTCTTCACGCACCATTTCCCGGATACCTTGTAATAGGTTATGTTGCTCGTCTTTAACTATTTTGGTAGCGCAGTCCGAGCATATGGGTCTCTTGGCGTTATCGTCCACTTTTTTTGCGCATAATGCACACCTTTTGATCCTCTTTTTCTCCTGTTTCGTTTTTAATGCTTCCTCCTATAAGGAGAAGCCATTACTAATACCAGGTGTGAAACTTCATTACTCACAAAGATGTCCCCCAAGTGGACTACTTGCAGTTGGCACAATCTTATCCCCTTGAGCGCTATCCATATTGCTCAGCCAGGAAGGAAAAGAAGCCGAGGACATGCAGAAGGATCATTTTCATTTGAATTCGGCGTCTTTAAGCGCCCGCGCTACGTCGACATCATCCCGTCCGATGTCATCGCGCACGATGCGGCGCCGCCCCATACCCAGAAGCCGGCCGCCGCTAGACGCCGGGGAGCAGGAGCGCGGTCGCACCTGCCGCTCCCTCCCCACAGAAGATGCCGATCCTCCGGATGGAGCGTGGAAGCTGCCTCCCCTGGCCGGATACTCCGCGCCCCGGTGAGTAGCGGTCGCAGCACCCCTGCCTCCATCCTCAGCACGGAGAACTCCTCCTGTGTCCGTTTGGGACAGGAAGACACTGGAGTCAAGCGGTGGGAGGTGGCTTTTAAAGAACTCCTTCTTCCTGTCCCAAGGATCACAGGCGGAGCAACCTCCACGTGTGCTGTCATGATGGACGCTATGGAAAAATAAATAAAAATCACACACCACAGTAAGATGGAGCATGCCAAGATTTTTTTCTCTCGCAACACTGCTTTTTTACTCACTTACGCATCGCGCGATTTTATCACCCGTGTGAAACCACGCTAAGGGTTGCTTAATGCCTAGGCGATTTATTAAGAGCAACATTTACGTCCTGGCTGCAGGGTACATAACGCAACAAGATGTAAGTTTAAGTCCTGCGGGAGTACATGAGGACACCCCCCCCCCCCCCCCCCCGTTAACCCCTCTACGTAGATTGCGGCATGTGAAGGGTTCACAGAGGGAGGGCGCTCCCTCTGTGATGTCATCAGACTCCAACGATGTAATCACGGTAGGCCGACAGGTTTGCCATGGCAACAGTACGCCAGATACTGATGTCCCGGCTTGCCATTGCCTATGATCGCTATTACCAGCGATATGGCATTGCAGCACATAAGTCCTGCGATGCCTTATCATAGCGATCATAGCTGCTATGATCCATGTCCCCTTCAGGGACATAAAGCGTGTGAAAAAAAAAAAACTATGTAATTTTTAAAAACAAAAACCTTTTTAGCTCATATTCCCCTATTTGTATGAAAAATGTAAGAACAAAACCCACATATTTGGTATCATCATATCCGTAATGACCTGTAATATAACTTGAGCACACAGTCATAGTTAAACTCATCGTCCATCGTTTATGCTGCATAAGTGATGAGTTTAACTATGACTGTGCAGTGTAAATAGCAGGCTGTTGACAAAGGCTACTATAGCCGAAACGCGTTCAGCGCGAACCTGTGAGCTGTATGCTCTTTTTTTACTCAATAAAGAATGAAATTTTTTTACCGGTAGCAGCTCCTCTCCACTTCTATTCTTCTTTATATGGAATTTAGCCGTTTGCCGTCGGCTGCTTGAGGAAGGAGCTCCTGTTAAATCTCAGATCTCCCTGCAACACTGGAAGATACTGCTGGTGAGGTGAGCCCATATTTCTTTTTTGGCTTAAATAGCAGCCGTTCAGTTTTGAACTGCTACTATGTTAACTGAATAGGGGCGGGGGGAGCGAGACCTGAAATCTGCTCCTGCCGCTCCACTGTGAGCCAGCAATACAAGCTCCTGTGCAGGAACATTCGTCCCGTCTAAATGAGGCTTTACCTTTGTATCCACATTGACAGTGTCAGATTTCTTACTGAGGGTGAAGGTTATTTGGATACAATAAAGATTTTCCCTTTACTTTGTCTGGGGCTGTCAGCGACAGGCTGGAAAGGCTTGTGCAGGATACATTATATTCCACTGTTAGTTAACTGCGCAAGGGGAGGTAACACTCACTATTATGGTGACCTCTCTTTCTGACTTGCTCCAATTTCCTTACTCAGGATGGAGAAACTCCACTAGTCTCCGTTCTTCCTCCCTCTATCTCTTCTGATGACACACTCGCTGTCTCACCGCACTATATCCCTCTCCTGCTCTTGTCTTTGCGTTTGCCTTCTTCTGCTTCCAATCTCCAACTTCTAATTGACAACGTACGCACACTTAAATTTGGTTTCCTATGCGGGCTCTGTTGTTGCTAAGCAACCAAAGCACCAATCAGTAAGCTGCAACTAAAGCACCAATTATTAAGCTGTTGCTGGGATAGCTATTTCAGGAATAAAAGCTTCTATCTCAGGTGGGGCACCTCCTTTGTCCCCTAGAGACTTATAGTGAGGTCCCAAGAACTTATTAACTCTTTTTGACTATTCTGCAGGCCCTCCGTGTCACTACAACTATAGTTCACCACGCAAAAAAAGCCGTTATACGGCCATGTCAATGTAAAGATAATAAAGTTATGGCTTTTGAAAAATGGAGATGAAAATCCCCCAAAAATCTTTGCATCCTCATGGCCAAAATAGGCCATGTCCTTTAAAGGGGTTGTCCCGCGCCGAAACGGGTTTTTTTTTAATTCAATAGGCCCCCCGTTCGGCGCGAGACAAACCCAATGCATGTGTTAAAAAAAAAAGTTTAGTACTTACCCGAATCCCCGCGCTGCGGCGACTTCTTCCTTACCTTACTAAGATGGCCGCCGTGATCTTCACCCACGATGCACCGCGGGTCTTCTCCCATGGTGCACCGTGGGCTCTGTGCGGTCCATTGCCGATTCCAGCCTCCTGATTGGCTGGAATCGGCACACGTGACGGGGCGGAGCTACGCGATGATGCGTAGAAGGGGGCGGAGCCAGAACACCGCTCGTGCCGAGACCCAAGAGAAGGGAGAAGACCCTTCTGCGCAAGTGCGTCTAATCGGGAGATTAGACGCTGAAATTAGACGGCACCATGGAGACGGGGACGCCAGCAACGGAGCAGGTAAGTGAATAACTTCTGTATGGCTCATATTTAATGCACGATGTATATTACAAAGTGCATTAATATGGCCATACAGAAGTGTATACCCCCACTTGCTTTCTCGGGACAACCCCTTTAAGGGGTTATTATCATCCTCGTTGGTGACCGATTCACCTAATGTATGAAGAGGCCCACGCTTCTTCTTATTTTTGCTCCATCTCAGCTACTTTGTACCCACACAGATATTAATGCCACCAAAGAACTGGCGAAGATTTCTGGTATAATTTACACCAGTTTCTAGAGTAAAGTACACGTGTTGGTCTGAGATGGCCAAGCCACCTCTCAACAAGCCACGCCCTTTTCTAAGGAAAGTGGCGTAGAGCAGCATACCTATCCAAGAGTCGCAACCTTTTTCCGCAAGCCTGACTTGTGTC
The DNA here is from genome assembly GCF_035609145.1 of Eleutherodactylus coqui. NCBI lineage: Eukaryota > Metazoa > Chordata > Amphibia > Anura > Eleutherodactylidae > Eleutherodactylus > Eleutherodactylus coqui. Next base: position 312,575,400 of record NC_089838.1, on the reverse strand, counting down.
AAATTCTTCAACTTTTTCCTATGCCAAAATCGAATACAAACTTTTTTATAAATCCACCAAGAGCTTTTTTTTTTTTTTTTCTAGAAAAAAAGTTGCATTTTTCATGACATATTTCCTGACAGATATTAGTTGTAGGTCAAAAGGAAGTTCTAAAACATTTTTTGTACTATTTTTCATGATTTTGGGTGTTTGTGTGTTTTTTGGGTCCATGGTGTTTTTACTGCAAAGGCCATATTCTCTAAGGCCTCCTTCCCACGAACGGATTTCCGCCGCGTAATTCGCGGCGAAAATCCGCTGCGTTGCACGCAGCTATTAGGTTCTATTGAACCTAATAGCTCAATGCTCACGATGCGTAATTCCACCGCGGAATTACGCACCGCGATTTCTCCCGTCCTCACCCGCAGCATGCTCTATTTTCTGCGGGTGAGGACGGGCTGTACGCACTGACGGCTTCCATTGCAGTCAATGGAAGCCGTCCATTCACGCTATCTCCCGCTGTAACCAGCGGGAGATAGCGTGAAAAAACGCTTTCCCGCCCACCTCCGAGCGTCATATGACGCCAAATGACGCGGTCCGGCCGCGTCACGTGACACGGCCGGCCTTGCACGTGACACGGCTGGTGACGCGCGGCGGTGGGCGGTGACGAGCGGTGACGCGGCGGCGGTGGGCGGGGAAGCGATTTCACGCTATGTCCCGCAGGTAAGTATAGGGGCTCTGGGGGGCGCCGTGACGGGCTTCACAGCGTAATATTACGCTGCGGAGCCCGTCACGCTCGTGGGAAGGAGGCCTTAGGGTGGTTGCACATGGGCCATAAAATCGCATGATTTTTGCACAATGCGAGAGTGAGTAATCGCCTGTGTGAAACTAGCCTAAGTTTTGAAATTTTTTTCAGTCCTTTTCCAATACTCCTTTCCATAGGGAAACCAAAAATTTGATTTTCTCAGCGGGCGGCACTGATAACATTCTTTCAGCCGATATCCCACTGCGACTTCAAGGCGGAATACCAGCTGAAAGCTTCGAGAAGAAAAGACCTGTCAGCGCAAAACAAAATTGCAGCATGTTCTATCTTTTTGCGATTTCGCCCAATGTTCCTAATGGGGTCGGCGGCAGCAGCGCCGGCTCCATCGATAGCAATGAGATGATCACGATCCCCTGCTGCAGCTATGACAGCTGCAGCAGGAGATTCCTTCAGCCCCCCAGGGATGTAAGGCTGTCACATCCGGAGGCAGCAGCGCTGGCCCCATTGAAAACATAGGGAGATCATGGCGATCTCCTGCCACTGCTACAGGGATGCAATGCGGTTTCCTTGTAAAAACGCCTCACTTACAGGGTTTTTTTTAAAGGTTTGCGAGAGCGATATCGGGACATGAATCACAGCCCGATATCGCTGTAGCCAGCGTGCAGGAGCTCTTACTAAGACATAAAAGACTACATGCCCAGGCAGTCGGGGTCAGAGTCTGGGAGTGAGCACAGGTCCATTGTGAACTTCTGATTACTGTATTTGCTTGCAAATGCTACTTCTAATTATTAGGTGAGCAAAGTGCTGTCTAGTTAGTGCCCAGCCAGGCAGGTGGATTATTTATGTTTATTGCACAAAGTTTATGGGCTGCAAGTGGCTGTTTTCCACAGATTTTTTTTTTGCTGGAATAAAAGAAAGCTGGATGGATTTTTTATGGTTTGTGCGAACGACTGTGTCCTTTCTGATACCTTGTCCCAAAGCAGACATTGCCACATATAGTAGAAGACGTGGGCAAACCTGGTTGCTAGGGGCAACGACCTGACAACTTTTCGATGTTAACCCTTTCCAATCCATTGTCGGGTCTGCCCCGACATCATCATTTTCCTCTATAGCTCCGATGTCGGGACAGACCCGACATGCTGTTTCTTCACTGCTTGCTCCCCCGCTCTGCTGCTGAAGGCAACCCGACACACTTATATGAGTAATTGAGCTGGAAACACCTCTGAACAACGCTGGATTCTTCATTTACTGAAAGCCACATGTTCCTTCTCCTCTGCCCTGTATTCTCCGACAATACAGGAGGGGAGAAAGAACATGAATGCAGTCAGTAAATGAAAAGCCCAGCGCTTATCAGTGCTGATAGTGAATGCCCGAATGTGCTTCCCTCCCCCGATCTGCTGTCAGAAGACACCCGACACACTTATGTAAATGAGCTGATAAACAGCGCTGGACAGCGCTCCGTTCTTCATTTACTGAAAGACAAATGTTCCTTCTCTGCTCTGCTGCCGTGTATTCTCCGTCAATACAGGAGGGGAGAAAGAACATGATTGCAGTCAGTAAATGCAGAATGGAGCGCTGTCCAGCGCTGTTTATCAGCTCACTTACATAAGTGTGTCGGGTGTTCTCCGGCAGCAGATCGGGGGAGGGAAGCACATTCGGCCATTCACTATCAGCACTGATAAGCGCTGGGCTTTTCATTTACTGACTGCATTCATGTTCTTTCTCCCCTCCTGTATTGACTGAGAATACAGGGCAGAGGAGAAGGAACATCTGGCTTTCAGTAAATGAAGAATCCAGCGCTGTTCAGAGCTGTTTCCAGCTCAATTACTGACATAAAAGTGTGTCGGGTGTCTTCTGGCAGCAGAGCGGGGAGGAACCACATAGGGGCATTCATGAAATGAAGAATCCAGTGCTGATCAGCGCTGGATTCTTCATTTTCTGAATGCCAGATGTTTTCCCTTCCGCTCTGCTGCCGGAGCCTACCCGACACACTTACATGATGCTTACTGGTAATGTCACGGAACAGCCAGTAGAGGTCGCTATGTATTTGGCTGAATTCCCGCCCAGCTGTGAGGAAAACTGACAGAAATGACAGCAATAAATAAAATGACAAATATGCATAGAATATCTGATGAAGATATTCTGAGGTGGATTAGTCAGGAGAGTGACAGTGAAGAAGACTTTAGTGATGAAAATGAGCATGAAGAAGACCCTGTTCTATCATACAGTGATATTAGTTCCAGTGAATCTGAGAAATCTAGTGATGAAGAAAGCGACAATAATACGCAACCTGTTACAGATAACTGGAAGATTTATCGTGATGGTGATGGCGATCTTATAAAGTTCCCATATTCCGTTACACAACAGGGATTCACCCTTCCTCAAAGTTCTCGTCCAAAAACGGAACTTGAATATTTCCAGCTGTTTTTCACAGATGAACTTTTTGACCAAATAGTGACTGCGACAAATATTTATGCAGCGGAAAAAATACAGAAAGTCACTCCGCTAACAAAATACTCAGTATGGCACTCCTGGAACAATGTTTCACCAGAGGAAATGAAGGCGTTCTTTGGCGTCATATTGAATATGGCTCTGAATTCGAAAGCGCAGTTGGTTGACTATTTTACTGAAGAATGGCTGGACAAAACCCCATTCTTCAAGGATGTTTTCTCTCGTCGCCGTTTTTTTCAAGTATTTTGGATGCTCCATTTAGTTTCTCCTGCCACAGCTCAAGAGGGTATGCGTACCCGAGGGAGCAAGGTGAAAAATGTTAGCGAGTATATTGACAGTAAATGCAGAGATCTATATGTACCGGGAAGAAACGTGGCGATAGACGAGAGCACAGTAGGTTTCAAAGGAAGAATTCAATTCAAGTGCTACAATCCAAAGAAGCCTACAAAGTGGGGCCTGCGAATTTTTTGTCTATGTGATTCAGAAAATGGCTATGTGTTTTCTCATGTTCCCTATTACGGAAAGACAACAACGGAAAGCCTCATTCGCCCTGATTTGCCATTTACGTCTCGCATTGTTATTCACATGGCGCAAGTTTTGCAAAGCCAAACCAGTGGTTCAGGCTACCACATATTCACTGATAGGTTCTATACAAGCCCTCAGCTTGCCCGAGAATTGCATAAAATAAAAATGCACATTACTGGAACAGTAATGGCCTCTCGGAAGGATTTTCCAAGTGACCTGAAAAAGAAAAAACTTCAGGAATATCAGTTCTGCGCCTATCAAAGTAATTTCAAAATGATGTGCCTCTCATTTCACGACAGGAGGGTAGTGACAATGCTTAGCACATTCTTTGGCCCTCAAACGCAATTGATCACCGGTTATCGGAAGAAACAGCCTGTCCAGTTTGAAAAACCGACAGTGATTTTAGAATATACGAGGTTTATGGGAGGAGTGGACAGAGCTGATCAGTACTGCGGATGTTATGCATTTACAAGGAGGTCCTACAAATGGTGGAAAAAGTTATTCTTCTGGCTGCTGGAAGTTGGGATTGTGAACAGCTACACCCTATACTCATTGGATAAAAAGGAGAGCGGAGAAAAAATGCAGACACATCTTTCCTACAGGAGAAATCTTATCATGCAGCTTGTAGGCAACGTGAGGAATAGAAATTCAAGAAAGAGAGGAAGACCATCCTCATCGGACCTTGAGGAACGACTAAATGGAAAGATGCACTTCATAATGCAAAACCCCAAAAAACAAACAAAGGATTGTATAGTCTGCAGCAAAAGAAATGAGAAAGGGGGAAGGAGAGAAACCACCTTTTACTGTGAAACATGTACTAGGAAGCCTGGACTTCATCCTGCAATTTGTTTCAAAAAGTATCACACGCTAAAAAATTTTAAGCCAAAATAAATAAAAACATTTTAATTTATCTAAAATTGCTAATAAAATCATTAGGTTAATTTATTTGTGTGGTTTTCTATGTTGTTGTTCCAAGTAATCCACCAGCCTCTTTCCCGCACAAAATAAATTGGAGCTGGGGAAAATGCACGTGGCAAAAAAATTGGATTGGAAAGGGTTAAAGGACTAAGTCTGCTTATGTCTTGGGTGAAACTTGCTTCTACAATGCAATGACAGTCCACTGCTAAAGGCTGCATGCCCACGGGCGTGATTCCGTCAGCGATAAATCGCCGGCAGAATCACGCTGTCTGAAGCTTTTCATAGCGTTGCTATGGAAAGCGTAGCCACAGCGTCCACAAGTGGAGAATGATAACAATTCTCTGCTCGCGGGATTCAAATCGCAGCATGCTGCGATTTGTCGTGGTGGGCCTATCTGTCAGATAGGCTCAGTGTGGAGAACTGTCAGCTGTCTTCTGCTCCCCAGCAGCAGCTCCCGTGGCGGAGATCTGCCGCGGGATATCGCTACGCCCATGGACAGGCAGCCTTAGAGGAGCTTGTCAAGCAGCTGATTCAGGCAGATGCCCAGCAGTAGAAACACATTTCTCTGCCCTGAAATGAAGGATGAAAGGGCTCTGCAACTGTAAGGCTGGGTTCACACAGGGCAGATTTGCCGCGGTTTTGCCGCAGCAGATCCGCCCGCGGCCGCTAGTCTCGGGATTAGCCAGCCATGTGGATGAGATTTCTAAGAAATCTCGTCCACACGGGACGGCTAATCCGCTGCGGTAAATCCGGTTGAAACCGCGGCTGCAGCCGCCGCAGCCGCGGTTTCCAAAGATTGAGTAGGTCTGTTTACCTTTCCTTTTTTGTTTATTTACGTCGCGGCCCCGCTCTCCTCTATGGGAGCGCCGGCCGCAACGGAAAAGCATGCGGCCGAGCCGCTTCAAAGCCTAAGCGGCGGTTCTCCCGGCGGAAATCTTGCGGTTTTTGCTACGGCCGACGGGAATCCGCCCTGTGTGAACCCTGCCTAAGTTCAATAGAGGCTGTGCAATGGTCCCTATAAAATATGATTACTGAAGATGATATAGAGGCATATCTAACTGTATTAGAGAGGACTCAAGAGAGAGAGAGACTCCCAGAAGCAGAATGGGTAGAGGTTCTCACACCCTATCTCACCGTTGAACCCAAAAAAGTTTACCATGATCTCGGCAGGCATGATGTAAAAGACTATGCAAAGCTGAAAGCTGAGATACTTGCTAGACTAGACTAGATACAACTAGAGTTGTAAGGTCAACCAACCTGCCAGGTCCCAGACGTTTGACCTTTTCCACATGGTCAACAAATGGCTGGAACCAGATGTCTGCTCGGCAGTTCAGAGCTGTGGAGCTGCCACACTGGGTCAGTCATGGAGACCCCAAAGATGCCAACCAGCTGGTTGACCTCGTAGACAGATATATCTCAACAGAGGACTATCTCCATGACATCCCTGCTGCCCAGACCTCACCTAGGCGCACCCGGCCTACAGATGGTTTGTTTCAGTATAAAAACATGCCGTTTGGTTTGCATGGGGCACCTGCTACTTTTTAAAGGATGGTGGACCAGATTTGGAGACCACAACGTGACTTCAGCTGCAAACCTGGACGATGTGGTCATTTACAGTTCAGATTGGGAAAGTCACCTTCGCAAAGCACAGACTGTCTTGGATGCAATAAGGGATGCAGGCCCGACCATAAACCCTAAAAAGTGCGCTTTAGGCTTGGATGAAGCCAAATACCTTGGCTATATCAATGGCAGAGAAGTAATCAAACCTCAGATTAATGAGGTGGAGGCCAGGTAACAGGTAAAGACTTTTCTTCGTATCATGGGATAATATCGCAAGTTTGTGCAAAATTTTGCCTTCATAGCTGCACCATTGACTGACTTGACTAAGGGGCGGAAGTCCATAATGGTGAAGTAGCTTCTCAGAACCTGAAATCTGCTTTATATCAACAGCCAGTACTAATCGCCCCTGATTTCACCAAGTAATGTATAGTACAAACAGGCGCTTCTGATGCGGGTTTGGGCACAGTATTGTCTCAAACGTGAGGAATATCCAGTAATGTACATGAATTGGAAGTTGTCTCCTGCAGAAAAAAACGATACCATCATACCGCGTTTCCAGAAAAATAAGACACTGTCTCATATTCAATTTTGCCCCAAAAACGGCACCGTGTCTTATTTTTTGGGGGGTATTGTTGGGGGCTTATACTCCCCTGGTCTAGGCTTCACGCTGCTCTCTGATGCAGCAGCAGGTTGTCGTGCCAGCCTGACCGAGGATCTTCCTGGTAACAAGGTTTTGAATTAACCCGCCTCCAGCAAGCGAGTGCTGTGATTGGATCGCGCGCCAGCCAATCACAGCCGGCGCGCGATCCAACTAATCAAAGCCATTCAGTGATGTCATTCACAGAATTACAGCACTTGCTTGTCAGAGCCGGGGTAATTAAAAAAAAAAAATTCTGTTGTTGTTCATAGCAACCAGTTACAGCGCAGCCTTCATTTTTCAAATATAACTATGGGCAACAAAGACACCTTTCTGTTGAGAGCTCATGTCCACAACCGTGTTTTTGCCATGTATTGTACGTGCACTGCACAGCCACATGATACGCATTGAATGGAGTCAATGGATTTTTATTGATCCATGCACACCGGGGTGTGGACACTGTAAAATACACGAGAATTAGATCACAGCATACTCTTTTTCTCTGTGTACCACGAAGCATGAGGCCTATACATTTATTGCATAAGGGCGGGCGGCATCTCCATGTGCATCCCCACTCTGAAACAGAGCGGGGATTTTAAAAAGTCACACTGCGCATGTCTGTGAGCATGTGATACGCAGGCATGCACAGTGCGCTCGCAACCATAAGCGGTCTCTGTCGGCAGAGCTGATGTATACATACATTGGGAGAACCGCAGTGTTTTACCAATTTGTTTGTGCGCATGAGCCAAAGGCCTCATGTCCACAGGGAAAATCAGGCCCGCCGCGGATTCTCTATGCAGAATCCCGCAGCGGGTCCCTCCTTTCCCGCAGAAATGAGGCTAAAAAGATTAAACTTACCTGTCTGGACGCTGCGGATCTTCCCTCCGTCGCGGCTGGATCTTCTTTCTTCGGCTCGGCGGATGTGCTTGGCACGCTGGCAGCGTGCCGCGCGCAAGCGCCGGGCACTCCTCTTTTTTTTAACTCCTGCTCTCCCTCGCTACCGCGCCGGAGAGCAGAAATTCAGGTACGGGTGTTCCACGGATCCGGACGGCTTTCATAGAAGCCTGCGGGAGACCCGCACTAAAAATGGAGAATGCTGCGAGTGTTTTCCTGCAAACACAATTCCTCGCCTCAGGGGAAAATGAAATCCGCAGGTATTTAACTAGCTGCGGGTGTCCAATGCATCCCAATGGGGAGCGGATCACGGACATGAGGCCTAAACGAACCAGTCAACATTTCCGAGCACCTAAAACTACCTACAGCTAAAGCCCTACTTCCTGGATAAAAACATACTTTTATGAACAGCCTTTTTAAAAATTTCCTGTGCAGCATGGTAATGGCGGTAAAATGGTAAGCTGGGTGGGTCGGGCCATCTCTGCAGGCTTGAGTTCGTTCCACAACCACACCCCTCTCTGCCTCTATCATGTGAACGACATCTCTGAAGTCATCCAGAAAAAGATTGACATGCGTGCTGAGAGATCTCTGACCAGCGCATGGCCAGATCATTTGGCCCTTTTGTGGGAGCCAAATCTGACGACATGAGATGTCTTTAGAACTTGCTTAAAGGGGGTTTCTGACTTTTTTCTTTTTCCTTCTTTATTCCCCCCCTACCCCAAACTATACATCAATATACTCACCATGGCGCTGATTCGGCAACCTGGCGACAGCATATGGCCAGTGTCATCACTGGGTCTTCTGGTGCAGCAAACTGGTCACATGGGCTTCTAATTTAGATGCCCTGGCCTGTTTTATAAGATGTCACTGATGATCTCCCATATTGGGGCCTCCTACTGGCTGCAGTGGGCACGTGACTGCCGCAGCTAAAGTAAATGTGTTGATCAGAGGACCACAGTGGCAATGAGGTAGCAGCCCATCAGCAGTGGGTTATTTTAATTTTTATATATATTTAATTTCCACCCATTGCTAATTAAATTATTTATTGGAAAACCCCTTTAAGACTGTGAGTGTTGGGGATTGACCTGGTTGTCCCAGATAGTGCAGTCCAGGGAACTGATGTAGCTTGGAAAAGGTCTTAAAGACGGAAGTTGGAGTTTCGGTTTAATAAGGAACTTAGTCTCAAATCATCAGTAGAACAGAGAACAAAGGAGGGCTGCATTCCCACAAACGTATATCGGCTCGGTTTTCACGCCGAGCCGATATACGTCGTCCTCATCTGCAGGGGGGAGGATGGAAGAGCCAGGAGCAGGAACTGAGCTCCCGCCCCCTCTCCGCCCCTCTGCACTATTTGCAATGGGGAGAGGCGGGATGGGGCTAATTCTCACCACTTAGCCCCACCCCCATCCCACCTCCTTTCATTGCAAATAGTGCAGAGGGGCAGAGAGGGGGCGGGAGCTCAGTGCTGTGAATTAGCCCTGCCCCCGGTTTTTAATCAAAGCAGGTGTAGTGTCTTATAGAATGATGCAAACTCATTATACTAATGCACAATGTGGTGCTTCAGGCAGCCAGAGAAGCTGGTGTGGCCATCTTTGTTTCTCCAGTCCTGGAGGGTCGGTTTTCTTGCGGCATCCAGGAAGGAACGCTGATAATAGGGATATGGACAGTGACGCTACAGTAGTCATCATGTGCTTCCTCCATCCAACTTCCCGGCAGCCACCACTGACAGGCAGCTGTGTCCCGGTCCTCTCCCATGGTGCACCGTGGGCTCTGTGCGGTCCATTGCCGATTCCAGCCTCCTGATTGGCTGGAATCGGCACACGTGACGGGGCGGAGCTACGAGGACCGGCTCTCCGGCACGAGCGGCCCCATTCACCAGGGAGAAGACCGGACTGCGCAAGCGCGTCTAAAAATGCCAGAAGACAGCGAATTTAGACAGCTCCATGGCGACGCTAGCAACGGAACAGGTAAGTGAATAAGTGAATAACTTCTGTATGGCTCATAATTAATGCACGATGTGCATTAATATGGCCATACAGAAGTGTATAACCCCACTTGATTTCACGAGACCTCCCCTTTAACTCGCTGACAGCCGTATGAGGCCTTGTTTTTGTGGGACAAGTTGTATATTTTAATAGCATCACTCTGGGGTACTTATAATGTGTTGGGGAACTTGTATTATTGGGAGGATGGACAACACCCCTAGAAATCCTGCCATTGTTTTTTGGGTTGTGTTTTAAAAGCATTTACCATTCACTAAAAATATAACTTTATCCTGATCACCACGGTTACAGCGATATATGTAGGTTTTAAAACTTTTTTTTAATACTTTAGTACAAAAACACACATTGTTAAAGATAAACAATTGACTCTGCATTGCCGCATTCTAAAGGCCCTTTTACACACGATTGCTCAAAAGCCATCTTTTGAGAGATAATCGTTGCGTGTAAACGTGTGCCCATCGTGCACTTACCGCACACTCTTCATCCACTGCTGAGTTCAGCTCAGCTTAAAATCCGTCATCCCTGATAAGAAGGATGGCATGCTGTGTTCTCCGCAGGCAACGCTGATAACATTGATTCAGCTGCTGTCCTGCTAGTGATGTATTTAGAGATTAGACCACCTGCTGTTCTCTAAATACAAGCAAATGAAGCTAGTTAACTACTAAAGGGCTGATTAACACATTAGTACCTAATGCAAAACGATCGCTCAAAACTGTCAGTTTCTGATGAGTTTTGAGTGATCATCTGTGTGTGTAAATGTGGCTTAGGCTGCATTCCCACGAATGTATATCGGCTCGGTTTTCACGCCGAGCCGATATACGTCGTTCTCATGCACTATTTGCAATGAAAGGAGTTCTGAGAATTAGCCCCACCCCGTTCCGCCTCTCCCCATTGCAAATAGTGCAGAGGGGCGGAGAGGAGGCAGAGAGGGGGGCGGGAGCTCAGTTCCTGCTCCTGGCTCTTCCATCCTCCCCCCTCTGCACATGAGGACGACGTATATCGGCTCGGCGTGAAAACCGAGCCAATATACGTTTGTGGGAATGCAACCTCAAGGCTTTATTCCCATAAGCGTATATCGGCCGCCTTTTTTACTGCCGGCCGATATACGCTACGATCTGGGGAGTATAAACTCGTGAATGGGTGCACAAATCTAACGTTTGTGCGCCCGTTCAGACGGCATGGGCCCCGACGCATTTAATGTTGAGGCTGCCATGCCATTGCCCCTTCCTCACCGGCTCACGCTGCTAAACTTCCTCCCACCTCCCTTCTCCGGCCGCTGTCATTGGCTCCCATAGGTGCCCATGCAGCGGCCGATGTATTTCGGTCGGGAAAATAGTTACAGGACTATGTTTTGGGCCAGGCCGGGCGCTTTTATGTTGCGGGAATACTGCCACGTGATCTGGTGCACTTAAATCCAATGCACCAGATTGTAGCGTATATCGGACGAACGTGAAAACAGCAGGCCAGTATACACTCGTGGGAAAGAACCCTAAGGCCTCATGTCCACGGGGTAATTCTATTATCAAATCCCCCACCCGCACACGTGAGCCGCAGGTCAAGTTGGCCATAGGATATCATTGACCACCCGAGGCTATTTTAAGTGATTTACGGATTTCACGCACGTGCTCCATTTTAGGCCTCATGTCCACGGGGAAAATCAGGCCCGCTACGGATTTTCCATGTAGAATCCGTAGCGGGTCCCTCCTGCCCTGCGGACATGAGCGCTGAAAATAAGAATTAACTCACCTCTCGCACGCTCCGGATCTTCCCTTCTTCGCGGCGTCATCTTCTCTCCGTCGCGGCCGGATCTTCTTTCTTCGGCCCGGCGGATGTGTACGGCACGTCGGTTACGTGCCGCGCGCATGCGCCGGCCCGAAGAAAAAAGATCCGGCCGTGACGGAGAAAAGATGAAGCCGCGAAGAAGGGAAGATCCGGAGCAGGTGAGTATGTTCTGATTTTGGTCTCCGGCGGATCCAGACTGCTTCCATAGAAGCCCGCGGGAGCTGTCCCCGTGGGAGACCCGCACGAAAATGGAGCATGGTCCAGATTTTTTCATGGTCCTTTTTTTTTTTAAATCCCTTTTATTGACCATCCGCGGGTATTTATCTACCCGCGGGTGGTCAATGCATCCCTATGGGGTGCGGATCTGCATGGGGGTGATCCGCTGTGGATCTTAAATCATATTTTGCCCGTGGACACGAGGCCTAAAGGCTCCTGCGCACTTGTGTTTTTCTAGCACGTTTTTTTCATGCGATCGTCAATGGGACTTTCTAATGTTTTTGTGCGTTTTTAACATAAGAAAGTGCCATTAACAATCACGTGAAAAAACGTGCAAGAAAACCGCAAGCGTGCCGGAGCTCCGAGACACAGAACCTGTGTATATGTCCGGCCGCGGGCTCCGGGAGGGCTTGTAGTTTGCGCTGGTCCCAGTTTACGGTTCATGTGACCCTTGCATTACTTTTCGTGTTTTTCGGGCAGCCTAAGAAAAGAAAAAAAGAGCCGTCCTGGCGTTACTTTATGAAGTCCCTTCTGGTGTTCACCGCATGCGATAAACATCATATCTTCAGTGTTTGGGTCGTTACGCACGCGGTAATACCTTTTTATAAGTATTTTATTAGTTTAAAAAGGGTTTTTGTGAGGAAAAAATACTGGATTTTTTAATTTAAACTTTACTGAACTTTTTTCCTGATGAAATTGGCTGCTGGATGGGTAGGATAATACACCGCAGTACTCACAGGTAGTGCAGTCTACAATGTCTGTGGTCGGCCTATTAGACCCTGCCGGAGGTGAGAGGCTGAGTTACATGACACACTCGGAGGCCTGCCATAGGAAGCCATGTGATGTGGACAGGTAACAGAAGGAACCCCTTCCCATTTAGGTTGTGGCATAGAAGGGGTTAAGCAGCCAGGTTTCTGCACTCCTGGCAGTTACAGCCTGTCAGTCAGCTCATTAGTGACAGCCATAATAAGGCATACTGACAGCCATTCAGGGGTTAATATGTAAAATACCTCACATCTGCCATAACTTTCCAGGAATGTATTGTCCCTCTTGCTATGAAGCTGCCCGCCGCTCCTCCAGCCTGTAATCCCGGGCAGCTTCTACAGCGCGGTAGAACAGTCTAGAAACGCCTCACACCTTCTTCCTCACAGCTCTTCCCGCCCTTCGCTCCCCTCACAACACACGGAGCCGCTAACCACGCCCACTTACAACTTCCCGCCTCCTGGCTCTGAGCCCCACCGCCGTTCATTCCATAATCCTCACAGGCCACGCCTTCTCAATTCTGCTTCCAATCAGAGCAGGGCGGCGTATTGCGTCATCTTAGCACAATCTAGACGCGACGTGCGACGGGAAGGAAAACAAGGCTGACTGGAGGCGGAGTCTTCTGATCTACCCGCGAAGATGATTGGAGGACCAGTCTGTGACGTCAGGAAAAGGGCGGCTGACCGGATTGAGGCCGGGGAAGTGACGTCAGAGTGAGGGCAGTGGGTGGATAGTGTGCCAGAGCCTTCCAGAAGGAGAGCGATCCCGGCAGCCTCCTGCAGAGTCCAGGTAGGGGCCTCTAGTGATATAATGTAATAGGATGCACTATATAGTAGTAGGAGGGCTGGGAATATAACACATGTATTACAGTGCAGTAGCATTTACATGGACACTATAAACTACTGCAATTATACCGGCACTGCTTACAAGTCTGCTCCAAAATTATAACTCAGCACTGAGTATGGCATGCTTGGCATTGTTGTTCTCCTGAGCTCATGCATGTCATGCTTGGAGTTAGTGCAACTGTTTATACACTCATTGTCAGAACCAACCAACCAACCCCCCCCCCCCCCCACTTCCCCCCACAAAAAAGTTGTCAGAAACGTATGGAACTTTCTCTGTGTGATTGACAGGTTGTTATGAGTGATTACAATATCAGAGCAAAAGGAGAATTTATCGTGGAGGACTGACCCCATGTAGGGAGGCTCTAGTACCCTGTTGTACCGCCTCTAGCTTGGATACAAGATGTGATGCAGGGGGTATGTAGGCTCTAGTACCCTGTTGTACCGCCTCTAGCTTAGATACAAGATGTGATATGGGCGGGCATGGAGGCTCTAGTACCCTGCTGTACCGCCTCTAGCTTGGATACAAGGTGTGATATGGGCGGGCATGGAGGCTCTAGTACCCTGTTGGGTCGCCTCTAGCTTGGATACAAGATGTGATGCAGGGGGTATGTAGGCTCTAGTACCCTGTTGTACCGCCTCTAGCTTAGATACAAGATGTGATATGGGCTGGCATGGAGGCTCTAGTACCCTCTTGTACCGCCTCTAGCTTAGATACAAGATGTGATATGGGCTGGCATGGAGGCTCTAGTACCCTGTTGTACCGCCTCTAGCTTAGATACAAGATGTGATATGAGCGGGCATGGAGGCTCTAGTACCCTGTTGTACCGCCTCTAGCTTGGATACAAGATGTGATGCAGGGGGTATGTAGGCTCTAGTACCCTGTTGTACCGCCTCTAGCTTAGATACAAGATGTGATATGGGCTGGCATGGAGGCTCTAGTACCCTGTTGTACTGCCTCTAGCTTAGATACAAGATGTGATATGGGCTGGCATGGAGGCTCTAGTACCCTGTTGTAACGCCTCTAGCTTAGATACAAGATGTGATATGGGCGGGCATGGAGGCTCTAGTACCCTGTTGTACTGCCTCTAGCTTAGATACAAGATGTGATATGGGCTGGCATGGAGGCATACAGGTTCTGCATGGTATCCTGTGGCATATCGCTCCACATTTGCTGTAACTGAACCTCTAGACTGTGGAAACTCGTAGCTTGTGGAAGTTGGCGTCCCAGATGGTCCCATACATGTCCTATTGGTGATAAATCTGGCGCCCGGGCAGCCACGGAAGTGTGACAATGTTATGGGGGCTTCCTGTGACCCCCTTGTGTGTGCGGCCGAGCATTATCCTGCTGGAAGCCGCCATGAGAGGAACACATGTGGCTGCAGGATGTCCTAAACATATCTCTGAGCTGTTGTTGTCCCTCGTACCACTACTAGGGGGGACCGACTGTCGTATGCAATGCCCCCCCCCCCCCCCCCCCCCAGACCAGCAGGGGGCAGTGTGCTGCTCTACAGACAAGACAGGATTGAGGTGCTCACCCCGTGGTCTCCAGACACGAACACCGCCGTGCTCAAACTAATCCTGGAATCATCGCTGAAGACAACTCGCTTCCACTCCATAGCCTCCAGTTTTATCTTTTATGATCCCACTGCAAACAGTGGGTGTCAAAGGCCGTGGATGTAATGGGAGCCGAGAGACCAAATGTCCTTCAGCCAAATTCCAGGAAATGGTTCAGACAGAGACCTGGGTGTAACGATGGCGGACAATGAGACAGTTGGAGCTGCTGGTGCTTGTTGGACGATCAGACGCTCCCCTCTACTGGTGGTCTGTCAGGGGTTCTAAGCTGGTCACCTTGTGTGCCCTCACACATCCACTGGTCCCAACACCCCCTAACAGTCTGGTCAGACGCTCCTCTCTACTGGTGGTCTGTAGGGGGCGTCCTGAGCCCGGTCACCTTGTGTGCCCTCACACATCCACCGGTCCCAACACCTCCTAACAGTCTGGTCAGAACGGCCGGTGGAGGACAATTCATCGATACGAGCATCCAGCTTCTCACATCCCAATAATGCGCCCCTCTCAGACTCTGGTAATGGGGTGAAATCTCTTCTCTGCGTCGTAGAGGCGTCTAGTGGTCAACAAACTCTACACAAGCGGAAGAAGAGGTCACTACACACAAAGGGCCTCCGAGAGCCTCTTATAGGCCAAGGGGGAACCAATTTTAGGGCCTCCGATGACAAGACCGTCCATCTAATCACCACAACTCTCATCATTAAATATTGGCCTGAGATGGAACTGCAGGACGGATAAAGGCCAATTTAGACACAACGATTATCACTCAAAAGCCGTCGCTTGAGCGATAATCGTTGTGTATAACTGCACTGACATCGTACATTTTTCGTTAAACAGTCGCTAATCGTTGTCTTTCAGCATGCTGAAAGACAACAATGAGCCTCATCAAGAATTCACAGCGGGACATGTTCTCATTACCCCGCACGGAGCGCACAGCTGTATATAAGCTGAGCGCTCCGTGGACAGCCGGGGTATTCATAACGCTGTGTTCTGCATACCCCGCTCGGAGCGCTCAGCTGTATAACAGCCAGGCGCTCCGAGCAGAAAACAACTGGATGTAGAAGACTAGCGGCTCTGCTTGTCTTCTGTATACCCCGCTCGGAGTGCGAAGTGATCGCTCAATGTTTGATTTGATCTTGGCTGCAATGAGTTCATGATCAGTGCCGCAGCCAGTGCCAGGAATGGTTTTTATTGCAACGACTGAACTTCGCCAATGGTGATTACACAGATTGTAATCAAGGGTTATTCATGAGTAATGCTTGTTTTACGTGGGATGACTTCTTGGCCCGATGTAACAAGCACCAATCAGCATGCATGTTGATTGGAACTCAATTCACTTTTTTTTTTTTTTTTTTTTAATTATGAATGAGTCAATAATTGGCTTATGGGGAAGAAGAGTCGCTGATGGGATAGCTCTTCAGCGGAGGCTGGTTGTACATCTCCCTATTCATATGGGAAGATGTACAGCCAGCCTACCGATCAGCTTGTTTATGCAAGCATGAAAATCTGATGAGCAAGCGTTTGCTGGCTCGTCAACGGATGATTGGGCCTGTTATACTGCCCAGTTGTCGGGTGAACCAGCTTTCTGATACTGTTGCATGAAGGGTTAAACCTAGTGACCGATTCCTTTTAAAAGCCAGTAACACTCAGCTGAACTCCTGAATGGAGTTTCTGATGTAAAGACGACCTTCATGAAAACACAACCATAGCAGACACACTGAACCAGCAAGGGATGCTGGGTAGAGATGAGCGAACGTACTCGGATAGGCACTATTCGTCCGAGTAATGTGCTTTATCCGAGTACCTCCCCGCTCGTCCTGAAAGATTCGGGGCGCTCCGCTGCTGACAGGTGAGTCGCAGCGGGGAGCGGGGCAGAGCGGGCGGGAGAGAAGGAGAGAAAGATCTCCCCTCCGTTCCTCCCCGCTCTCCCCTGCAGCTCCCCGCTCCGCAGCGCGTCCCGAATCTTTCAGGATGAGCGGAGAGGTACTCGGATAAAGCACATTACTCGGACGAGTAGTGCTTATCCGAGTACGTTCGCTCATCTCTAATGCTGGGAGATTCCAGCTGTGAAGTCTGCAGAACTTTTTTTTTTTTAAATCAATAGTTTTTATAAAATTTTTGAACATGTAAGAATTTCATGCCTCAAATACAGCAATACATTGAGTGTCACATGGAGGATATCATTGAGATTATAACATGTATCTACAAAGTGCCTCAAAGTTTCGTACAGCCCTGTTCTCTGTGGGTACATACGAAAACGCTGTACATACCTAATCGCGCTGCATATGTGCTGCGTTTGTACCCAACGTTTCTCAGAGACAATGGAGTGAAAGTTAAAAAAAAAAAAGAAGAAACCATGAAGCCGGTGCGTGAGGTTCGCTATCCTGCGCAGGCGTATGTGATCACAAACAGTGATGCGCAGCTCCACGTTAAAACTCTGTATATTACCAAGCGGTCTTGTGGGCCCGGCTTAAGACCCAATGTCCACGGGCGGATCTGATTTCTAGAATCCGTGTGGGTCACCCGTGCAGAAGATCCGCAAATCAAGCCGCATGGGCGTCCGCACATGAATTAAAGCATGCAGATTTGATTTGCGGACTTTTTTGGTCTGGAAATAAATTGCAGCATGCTTCATTTCAGTACGGTTTTCGCACGGACAGCTTCCGTTTGAAGTTAATGGAAGCCGTCCGATCCATGGCCCATCTGCAATTGAATTGTGGACGGGCCACGGATTCCATGGGAAAGCAGGAGTTTTTGAAAAAAAAAAATAGAAGCCACTGGTCAGATGATAAAGAAGCAACAAGCAGCACTGCGCTCACTAGATGCCGCCGGGTGCCCGGTGCATGAAGTGCTGAGAGCTTGAAGTCTTCGGCGGTGAGAGGGAGTGAGATCTTCTCCTTGACTGCGGAAGCGCAGCTGATTTTAAGTCAAAATCTGCACCCATGGTTTGGATTTTGACTCTGGATTAGATGCGGAATTTTAAGCAGAATGTTCCGCTGTGAAAATTCCGTGGTGTTTCCACTACGTGTAAACATACCTTTTCAAAGGGGTACTCCTATCTTACAAGGTGAGGCCATATTAACTTCTGGGACCCCACCGATTTATAGAATATTGGGCTACAGCACTAATTTAGCATTGCTATTTCCTGCTGCATTCCATTCAAATAAATAGGGCTGGCTGCAGTTCCCTGCACAGCCACGTGACTGGGGGTGTCGCTGTGCCTCTAGAGAATACTGCAGCCTCTTCATTCTCCAAATCGGTGGGGGTCACTGAAGTCAGTGCTAGTAATATGCCATCATTTTACAAGATGGGGATTAATCCTAATCCAGCTCCCGTATACTTGGCATTGTCAGGCAAAGCGGGAACATTCATAAGATCATACGGTTCTCTTTCCAGCGGAGAACGTAGTTCTTAAAAGGCCCAGCAAGGGGCGCTGCACACAATGTGCGACACACAGGCCGCTCTTGGCGTGAGCGCGTACCGCAGCACCATTGCAGAGAGTTGTCTTGAAGCAGCCACATGGTCTACTCTCGGCCCATTTTACAGATGGGGGGCTTCTGTTTTTCGGTGCCTTATAGTCCTGTTCTGAAGCCCCCCCCTGGGTGGGAAACCATGTATTTGTTTTGTGACTTATTCTGTTTGTCTCCCCTTTTAGATACCTCAGTAATCAGCAAGATGGTGGATTACAGTGTGTGGGATCATATTGAAGTGTCTGATGATGAAGACGACACTCATCCCAACATCGATACAGCTAGTTTGTTCCGATGGCGACACCAGGTAAGAACGTAATGGCGTGCATTCATATGTGGCGGATTAAGGTGCAGATACACATTGTTGCATTATTTTGCTGCAGCAAATTTCACGGTTTCAATTTTGGGGGTGAAGTCTGCTGCGGGTCCACATCCAAATCCGTTCAAGTCCATACCTATTGGTGGATTTTGGTGTGGATTTTCATCTGAGGAAAATCTGCACCAAATTTTCTGTGTCCAGAAAACCCCTTTCAGGGTGTATTCAAACACTATTGATGACTTATCATTAGGATAGATCATCAATAGCAGATCAGCAGAGGTCCATCGTTCAGGACCTCTTTCTGGCCGGAAAGCTACTTGCACTGTTCATTCAGCAGTGGCTCAGTTTGGTATTGCAGCTTTTTCTTGTTCATTTTGTTATGAGAAAATTGATATCCCTCTGACTTCACTGTACTGCTCCAAATTGGTTATTGAGAAGTACATGCATGCAGAGTCACGGACACTGACACAAGGCTTGAATCGACGTCGGTATGCTTCTGATTTATTAATAATATCATGGTACATATATACTCCAAATGAAGTAGCAATAGAAATGCATACCCCTAAAGTCATATGAACTCAATGATTGGCTTAGTTTATAATGATTAACATATGTTAACAACTTAAGGTGTGTTACTACTAAGACACATGATTCCTAAGAAACAGAAGAAATTAAACTTATACTGTGTTTATTTTTTATAAAAATGCTAAGGTGGGGGCTTGAGTAGTTTCTCTTAACACCGGTGGGGTCCCAGAGCGCTCTCTTGAGTAAGATCTATTGGAGGGTGGTTTGAGACTTGAGACCCATGCGTAACAACTTTATTAGGAGAGATCCGCAATACCAAACTGGGCCTTCTGTTAGCAGGCTAGCTATTTAAGAGCTGATCAGTGGGGTTTGCCATCCAGGACCTCAGCGATGTTGTAGGTACAACTTCCATTGAAATGTACGGGGGGCTCTGACTGCAATACCGATCAGCTATGGATGACCTATTTTGTGACTTGGTCATTAATATTTAAGATCTAGAAAACCCCTTTAAATTTTCTTGATGGCAAACCTACATATATCATCAGGTTCCTAATTGCTGTGGATGCAATTATAGCAACCGCTCAGCTGTGAGAAGGCATCGGTCTTTACGAGTTTTCAGCATATGGGTGTATTTACTGATTTGATTGATCCTGCTTTATCTCCTCCTGCCTGGCACAGGCCCGTGTTGAAAGGATGGAGCAGTTTGAGAAAGAGAAAGAAGAACTTGAGAAAGGGGCGAATGACTGTAAAAAGAAACTTGCGGATTGTCAGAAGAAGCTGAAAGATCTTGATGTTCAGGATCGTGAGAAGGGAGACCCTGAGAAGCTGAAAAAGGAATTGGATCAGCTGAAGAAAGAGGAGAAAAAGTGGCAGAAGAAAGAAGATGACCTCAAGAAGAAAGAGAAGACCGTGCCGTGGAACGTGGACACCCTCAGCAAGGAGGGGTTCAGCAAGGTATGAGCGGTGGTGATAGCGACTCCTGGTGGGCTGCTTAGTCTGACGTGCTGTCGGGGAGGGAAGTGGAACCTTCTTTGATGTCTGTGTTAATATCTTTGTACCCGTTGGTCGCTGACCGTACTCAGAACTGTTTGATTGCTTTTTCCAGAGTGTTTTCAACGTAAAAGCAGACACGAAGGAGGAGACGGAGGAGCAAAAGGAACAAAAGCACAAGACCTTTGTAGAAAAGAATCTCAAGGCGCTAAAACATTTTGGTTAGTGACACAACTATAGGAAAAATACAAATTATATCGCTAACTCCTTACCAACACATATGGCGTACGCCTGGTGTTGGCGGATGGAGCAGGGTCATGAGCTGAGCGTGCTCCATATATAGCTGCTGTCAGCTGTATTTGATAGCTAGCCGATAACCTCATATATGCCCCTGTCAGAGGGGGCTGCCCCTGTGTCGCCAACAGAGTGATATCGATGTGGCGTTTAACTACCATGGTAGTCTGCGGGTCGTCTTATTACGCCTGGTGTGTTGCAGGGTTTTATAGGTTGTAAAAGTACAGTTTACTCGATTACAGAAGAATTGCAGCATATCGTACATGTAATCAGACAATCGCTAGTGGAAGTGACAAATCAGGTTTAAAGGGGTTGTCCCGAGGCAGCAAGTGGGTCTGTACACTTCTGCATGGCCATAATAATGCACTTTGTAATGTACATTGTGCATTAATTATGAGCCATGCAGAAGTTATAAAAAGTTTTATACTTACCTGTTCCGTTGCTGGCGTCCTCGTCTCCATGGTGCCGACTAATTTTCGCCCTCCGATGGCCAAATTAGCCGCGCTTGCGCAGTCCGGGTCTTCTGCAGTCTTCTATGGGGCTCCGTGTAGCTCCGTGTAGCTCCGCCCCGTCACGTGCCGATTCCAGCCAATCAGGAGGCTGGAATCGGCAGTGGACCGCACAGAAGAGCTGCGGTCCACGGAGGAAGAGGCCATCTTCAGCGGTGAGTAGAGAAGTCACCGGAGCGCGGGGATTCAGGTAAGCGCTCCGGTGAGCTTTCTTTACCTCCCTGCATCGGGGTTGTCTCGCGCCGAACGGGGGGGGGGGTTGAAAAAAAAAAAAACCCGTTTCGGCGCGGGACAACCCCTTTAATAAAGTTTTAATTTGAAAAAAAAAAAAAGTAAATGTAAAAATATAAAATAAAAAAAAAATACTTTTCTCAGTCGTCACACGAAAAAATAAAGTATGATGAGTCTGTAAAAGTCCAAATAATTAAAATGGCACCATTTTTTTTCTACACAGTAAATGCAGTTTAAAAAAAATAAAATAAATAAATTTATATCTAAGTTTTTTTTGTTTTTTTTTTTGGTCACCGTTTCTAAAAGACAATAAAAGTCTTTGAGCTCATTCACTTAGGTGTAAGTGTATTTCGGTCCATGAACACAGCCTACTCATCGACCAGAACTCGCCTATTCTTTTTGTATTTTGGCCTAGCTTGTTGCAAATTTTTTTTAATTTTTTTTATTGCACCTGTGATTGATGCTTAATTACATGTGCAAGAAAGGCTATGCATGTATTATGTGTATTTGCACAGTCCCATTCACATGAATCGACTACTTTGATGCTCAATATGAACTGAAATAGGACATGCTGCGTTTTTTGGGGGTTTTTTCCATGCAACTAAAACTTGTGTGCAGCGTGCCTACACATAAGTAACCCCACTGAAATCAATGGGTCTTATTTACTGCGTATTATGTGGCATATTAATGCCCCTGGGAATGAGGCCTTAGGGCGCACTCACACGGGCGAATATTGTCCGCGTAATACGCAGTTCCTAAAAGACCTTCTCAAACTAGTAGGAAAGGAGACCCCTAATAGCCCGCCCTTCAGAGGGGATTTTCAGCACAAAAGCATCATTTTAGGTAAAATAAAGTGATCAGCACTTTTGCTAGTTTATCACATTTGCTATCTAAGTTGTCTCAAAGTGCAGCGCCATATATAATAATTATACAGATACTATTAATTAAAGCCTTATGAACCCTCAAAGGAAAAAAAAACCCATTCATGCCTGAATCCTGCATAATATAAGGATTGTGTAGACTGGATGCGATGGTAGCAGCCCCCCAGCTGTGAGAAGCATGAAGGTGAATTCACATTGCTGTGTTTTGTGAAATCTCATTGGACAAGCCACAACCGATTTCACAAAAAACCACCTACGAGCTCCCCGTCTGCATCGGCTGGGGTTATTGCAGCAGACGTTGCAGCTTTCATCACAAGTATAATTTTGCGCCCCCTTCTGGTAAACTATATACCTGTACATAGATGTAATATGCAGCATAAAGTAATGTATCAATTACAGAATGGCGCTACTGATGTGCAGGGTCAGCCCTGTATGAATGGGTCTAGCGTGGAAATGCTCTTTCCTGATAGTAATGACATCCATAGTACGCGGAGTTACAGGGGAGCTTTACACCGTCTATTTACAGTATGTGTGTGGGTGGCTGCGCCTCGTGGCCTGGGACCGGACTTCGGCTGGGTTAGTTTTTTTGCTGTGGCAGCTGTCCCATCCGTAATGTTATCTCCTCTCTCTCCTATAAGGGATGCTACACCGCTGGGACGACAGCCAGAAGTACCTGTCTGATAACCCTCACCTGGTGTGCGAGGAGACCGCCAACTACCTGGTCATCTGGTGTATTGACCTGGAAGTAGAAGAGGTGAGAACATGTATTGGACTATTCAGTTCATCCCGTCCCTATAGCCTGCAGCAGATCCTGGGAGTACGACTGTTCACAGGCAGAATGTTACGGCAGCAGTATGCAGTCCTAAGCTCTCACTCACGACCTGAAGGTTGTTCAATCCCCGCATGGTTCAGGTAGCTGGCTCAAGGTTGACTCGTCCTTCCATCCTTCCGAGGTCGGTAAAATGAGCACCCAGCTTGCTGGGAGGTAATAAAAAAAACTACCTGAAAGCACTGCACTATACAAATAACAGGTCCCTTCTCTTTTCTGTACTGCGGATGTGAGCGGAAGTGCCGTACAGTCTTTTTTTTTTTCTTTTAAACTCTTGCTTTATCACAGAATCCACGGCCCGACCGCAATGTCAATGGATGGGCCGTGGATCAGACTGCTTCCACTGACTTCAATGGATGCTATCCGCACTAAAATGGAGCATGCTGCGATTTGTTTTCCGCTTGCAGAATCTGGAAAATAAAGTTGAAGTGCGGACACACGTTTCCCTATGGGCGGCTTGATCTGCAGATCTTTCGCGCAGGTCCTGCAAATTAAATCCGCCCGTGGACATGAGGCCTTTTTAATAGAAACTTTTACCCTTGTGGCCCCATTTGGTATTGCAGCTCAGTCCCATTCACATGCATGGGTCTGAGCTGCAATACTAAACACAGCCTATAAATAACAATATGAAGGTGCTCTACACATAAGGCTACATTCACACAGGTGAGAATCTCAGGTGTTGCGAGGCGCACAAAACCTGAACAAATATGAACACCATTCTTTTGAATGGATTTATTCACATAAGCATTTTTTTTCCCCACTGCCTCACAGTGGGGCTGCGAGGATACAAATCGCAGCATGTCCTACCTTTTGGCCTTCCCTGGGAATGCCTTGCCCATTGTTTTCAATTGGACCTTAACCCCTTCCCGCTTCAGGACGTACCGGTACGTCCTGGGGATAGCGCAGGATCACATATGATCCCGCGATATCCCGCAGCGGGAGCCGGCTGTCAGTCACAGCCGGCGTCCCGCTGTTAACCCCTTCCCTGCCGCGATCTAAGTAGATCGCGGCAGGGAAAGAGTTCACAGAGGGATCACGCTCCCTCTGTGTCTCCGGCCGGCTATCGCGATGTCCTCACGAGAGCCCGGCCTGTCACCATGGCAACAGGACGCCAGACACTGGCGTCCTGTATTGCCTGTGCCTATAATCGCTGTACAAGCGATAAGGCATGGCAGAGCAGTAGCTCTGCCATGCCTTATGACAGCGATAATAGGCATAGTGCTCCAAGTCCCTCAGAGGGACTCGAATAGTGTAAAAAAAAAAAAAAAAAAAAAAAGAAAAACGTAAAAAAATATATTAAAAAAACCCTTTTTTATGCTTTTTCTAATATTAGCAAAAAAAATGAAAACCCCACATATTGGGTATTGACGCGTCCGTAACGACGTGTACAAAAAGTTGAACACGCTTTTTATTTTGTACGACAAAAAGCGTTAAAAAAAACGCTAAAAAACAGGCAAAATGCTAATTTTTAGCATTTTGCCTCACAAAAAAATGCAATAAAAGTGATCAAAAAAGCCGTACATTCCCCAAAATGGTACCAATAAAAACTACAGCTCGTCTCACAAAAAATAAGCCCTTATAGAGCTCCGTACATAGAAAAATAAAAAAGTTACAGGACTTTGAATGCAGCTATAGAGAAAAAAAAAAGATTTCCAAAAAAAGGGGGGTTTTATTGCAAAAAAGTGTAAAAACCTAAAAAAAAATATAACAATTTTGGTATCGTTGTTACCGTACCGACCCGCAGAAAAAATTTACTGGGTCATTTATGCTGCATGATTAACGCTGTAAAAAAAAGAAAAAGAAATCTATGGCAGAATTGATGCGTTTTCTCTCCCTGTTATCATAAAAAAAAAATTTACAATATTGTCTATGTACCCAAAAGTGGCACCGATAAAAACTACAGCTCGCCACGCAAAAAACAAGCCCTTATACGGCCGCGCCGACGGAAAAATAAAAAAGTTATGGCTTTTGAAAAATGGAGATGGAAAAATACCAAAAAATCGCTTGGTCCTCAACGCCAAAATAGGCCGTGTCATTAAGGGGTTAAAAGACCTCGCCTGGCGTGCAGTGTTTTCCACTGAAATCAATGGGAAACACTTGCGATCATTTGCGTATAAAACGTGCGCCTGAGGATCACAATTTCAAAGAATTGATGCGATGCGGTTTGGAATAAAAAATGCCTCGCATCAGCATGGAATACGCACGTTGGCAATCGCGAGTTACACAGGGAGATGTGCCGCTGACAACGTTTATTTTTTGCGTTTGTCCATTTTCAGCCGGCATAAAAATCGGCGCCGGCTCGGGCACTTATGTAGTTTAATCACTGATCGTTCACATAGGAATATGAAATGCTGAACGATTAGTGAACGAGATCTGCGCCATTCTCAACTAGAATCGTGCAGGCTAAACTCGCTGCTCGAGCGGGTGACGTCACCAGTCCATTTACTCGTACGAAGAATCTCGTTCAGTGTAAGAGGGGCAAGATATAGTGAAATCATTATATGTGTTGTGTTACCTATTAAGTAAACATTCCGTATGTAAATCAATGGAGACTTGTTTGCCTCTGAGATAACCCCTTGTGTTTGCTTACCGCAGAAGCACGCCCTTATGGAACAAGTCGCCCACCAGACGATCGTCATGCAGTTTATTCTGGAGCTGGCCAAGAGCCTGAAGGTTGATCCCAGAGCATGCTTCCGCCAGTTCTTTAACAGGATAAAGGTTAGTAATTAATGACAGGAGGGTAGAGGGCTTCTCTGTGCTAATTTATTTAAAGGGGTTGTCGAGCTTTAAGCTATTGATGATCTATCAGAATGGGGCATCAATACTGGATCGGCAAGAGTCCATTGTATTTTGCAGCAGCTGGGGTTGGTATTGCAGTGGGAACAGTGCCTGCAATACCAATCCAGGCCACTGCAAAGTGTATGGAGCTGTGGACGACTGACACTCAATTGTTGATGACCTGTCCTGAGTATAGGTCATCAGTTCAAAGCTAGACACACCCTTTTAAAAGAGTTATCCAGTTTGTACTTTAGAGACATATGGATGTAATTGCTGTGGGGTTCACTATTCAGTATGCTCTTCTACTAGCCAATGTAGACTGCCACTACAAAGGGTGGGGATCCTTTTGGAACACCCTGTGTCCATGGATGGCTTGTTGATTTTAAGTTGACCCACCACTACCCTGCAACACGAACTGCACACGGCCCCATTATTGTCTACAAAGCTATACACATACATGCATGTTTTGGGGGGGGGGGGGGTTCACACAGACCCATGGTTCACATGAAAAACTCATGGCATGTCCTTCTTTCTGTCTATATCACGAATGAGCACAAGAACATGGGCGTTATCTGATGCCAGTTGTGCCCTAGTATCTCAAGCACAGCAGCACACAGACCCATTTTATCCAATTAGGGTATTCACACAGCCTTCCTTCCACATGAGCCGATGGCCCGTGTGAAAATGAATTGGGGCATGTCCTTCTTTGGTCTGTATCATAGAGCAGAATCAGACATGCGACGTTCACTGCTAGCACACAGATGGATGTAGGCCCGTGTATTGTCAAATGCAAGTAGCATCCGACAATCTCTGGCACAACTTGCATACGCCCCCTAAAAGGGCCCAAAATATAAGAATGGAAGTAAATGAAGATTGGGTGACCAGAGAAGAGGCGCCCCCCCCCCCCCCCCCCCCCCCCCACACACACACACACTCCCTCTTAGACTTTCATGTGCACTAACAGAGCGTATAAAGAGAGGTTGGCCTGATATATAGTCCAGTATTCCGTCATCCATGCCCATTATATGGTACAGACAATATAGTACTGACTTCTGCTAATGTCCTGCAGACCGCTGACCAGCAATATGTGGACGCCTTCACTGACGAGTTGGAAGCTTTCAAGGAAAGAGTTCGAGAACGAGCAAAAGTCCGAATAGAAAAGGCATTGAAAGAATATGAAGAAGAGGAGAAGAAGAAGAGACTGGGACCCGGAGGGCTGGATCCTGTGGAGGTTTACGAGGGTCTTCCACCTGTAAGTCAACACCCACACATCCCATAATGGTAGCCTAGCAATAAGTGTGACAGAAAGGTGGATGTGGAGGAAGATTCGCTGCTGTTTTGATCAATACAGGGCTCCAAAACAAGACCCAGATCACAGCTCTAGCCGCTATCTGGCCTGAGTGAGAGACTTTTAACAGCTAGATGTATAAGGCCAGTTTAACATCTGCGTTGGAACCTCTGCCGCAGACCCATCTCAAAATAACGGAAGAAAAAACACTTCAAGCTGTGCTTTTTCTTCTGTCTAAAAGCCGGGCAGATGAGCGGAAACCGAACAGACTCCATTATAGTCAGTGGGGGCCATGCGCTGCTGTTCGGTTCTGTCCTGAGAAGGAGATATTCGGCCACTGGCATTCTCCTTTCCTACTACCTGAATTTAACAGGAAAGTGAAATCGCCCTTAAGATAGGTCATTGACCAGGAAAGGGTTAATTGAATTGTGTGAGATTAGGAAGATAAAGGTCCTGCTTTTTCAAAAACAGCGACACTCGGTATTGCAACTTTGTCGCATTCATATTTATAAGGGAGCTGTGATGCTTTGAAAACCTGCCCTGACCATGTCCTGCTGATCTAGGTCATTACAGACTCTGAATTTGAGAACCCGTGATTCTAGTTACTAACAGCAAGCGGAGATCTTGAAAATAGTACGGCACTGAAAAAAAATGACATTAGAAAATTGAACGTTCACCATATATTGATTAAATAAGGCGTTCCACGTCTTCTGACATCTATTTTATTAAAATGCCCTATGAAATAAAAATTCTGGAGCATTTTTTTAACTCTGCCTCGTATCGTTCCTCTGTTGTTCCTCCTGGAATTGAGTAAACAAATTGATAACCTCTTGTTACTGTTACCCTTGTCAGTTGGCTGTGTCCATACTCAGTGTAAGGGTATAGACCCGTGTTGCGGTGGCCATAACTATGCAGATATCGGGCGCATTGTGTTTGTCATGGTTTTCATATTCATAATAGCTGCACAATTTTTGCGAGTACACAGCGGCTGTGCCCAGAATGAGAGATAGATAGATAGATAGATTTTTTTTTTTTTTTTTTCCCAATGGAACTGCTGTTTACCTGCAAAATAGCGCAACCTTTGACAAATCAATTTAAAAAAATGCCAGCCTTAAAGGGGTTGTCCCGCGCCGAAACGTTTTTTTTTTTTTTCAATAGGCCCCCCGTTCGGCGCGAGACAAACCCAATGCATGTGTTTAAAAAAAAAAAAACGTTTAGTACTTACCCGAATCCCCGCGCTGCGGCGACTTCTTCCTTACCTTAGCAAGATGGCCGCCGGGATCTTCACCCACGATGCACCGCGGGTCTTCTCCCATGGTGCACCATGGGCTCTGTGCGGTCCATTGCCGATTCCAGCCTCCTGATGGGCTGCAATCGGCAGCTGCAATCGGACCAGCTCTCCGGCACGAGCGGCCCCATTCACCAGGGAGAAGACCGGACTGCGCAAGCGCGTCTAATCGGGCGATTAGACGCTGAAATTAGACGGCACCATGGAGACGAGGACGCCAGCAACGGAGCAGGTAAGTGAATAACTTCTGTATGGCTCATATTTAATGCATGATGTATATTACAAAGTGCATTAATATGGCCATACAGAAGTGTATAACCCCACTTGCTGCCGCGGGACAACCCCTTTAATGCAGCTAGTGTCGGCGTGACTTTTTCCGCTGCATGCGGCCAACGCAAAAATGGGTCCTGGCCTGAGCTTGAACGCGGGGGACACCCTGCTGACAGGGACAACAGCAACACCCAGTTATCAACTTATTAATGCAGTTCAAGGAGGAATAACAGAGGAACGAGACAACGCAGAGATCCGGCAGCCAGGTGAGTGTGCCGTCTTACAGGAGCACGGCCCGTCCTGGGTACAAGAACCGTTCTGGGCTCGTGTGCAGAATCCCCGCCATGGGCAAACAACATTTGCATGCACTTCCTGCAAAGGAATGAGGAAATAAAATGAGCGGTCTGTACTTCTCTGGAAACTAGATTCCTTCCCAGAAAATGGCCAGGCTCCTTGGATGTGCAGCCTAATCCCATCACCCCCCCTACCGCAACTTTCAGGATAACCATCACTAGCATTAGAGGCCGGGGACTCCTACGAGTATAGATCGTTTCTTTATTATATGTGTCAAATTAGGAAATTCAGATTTGGGACAAAATGGGATAAAAAATAAAAAATGATTCTGCTATTAATGTCTATATTTTTTTCTTTGCTTGGTTTCCATGGTTACTGCTCCTTTTATGGAGTGGTTAATGTATCGTTAGTACATAGAAGCTTTAGGTTGTATAGTTGTTTTTGGACTGCCATCCAGGTAACTTATGTCAGGAGTAAATGGGCGTATTCATTATTGCATCTCTGGAGCGTGAAAAATATACCCTGCGTGTTCATCGTTGCATCTCTGGAGCGCACGCTCGGGCATTCATCATTACTGGGACGGGGTGTGCTTGCTTCTTTCAAAAGCGGGGTTGGAGGCAGATCACAAATGTGGCAATGTCCAATTGTGCAGCAGTGAAGCGGATCCAGAGACTGCAAGCGTCATATAAGGAAGTTATTAATTTTCATTAAAAATTACTTCTCCGTTTGCTCTTTCTAAATTAGTTTTGAGATGTCGAAACTTCTGATCACTGGGGTCCGGCTGCTGAGACCCCCACCGACCGCTAGAACGAGCCAGCAGAAGCACTTGTCTGAGGACTGGCACTGCTCACCAGCTGAAGGTAGCAAAAATAGAAAGCCAATGTGCCCGTCTTCAGTTGGCACGCTGTGACAGCAGTCAGTCGAGCGCTTTAACTGGCTTGTTCTATGTTTGATGAAGTTGGGTCATGCTTGATGCGTTGGTTATTTCATATGCCGGAGCGTGAGCTCTCTGCTCCATGATTCACCCACAGGTTACTCTGGGAGCAGCCCAAGGGTGTAATGGTGAATACACCTAATGAGAGCAGTGAATATACTGTGTATGTGTGTATATATATGTGTATGTGTGTATATATATATATATATATATATATATATATATATATATATATAATTATAATTATAGAAGGTGATTCAAAAAGAATAGTGCAAAAGTAAAGCTGATATATTCATACATGAATTGACCTACAACAGCCGGAATGACCTGAAACGATAGAAGAACTCCCAAGTTTTTAAAGGGTTTTTTTGAGACCAAAGTCAAATTCCAATATAGTCTGAAATTTAGATTTGACCCACAAAATCATAAGGAGAACATAATAACTTCATGCTGCTGGTTTGTAACGTTTTCTCTTTTTTTTCCCTCCCTTTCTATAGGAGTTACAGAAATGCTTTGATACGAAAGACATTCAGATGCTGCAGGACACGATTAGCAAAATGGAAGCTAATGTAAGTCGGTAAAGTGGGTTATTGTGCCTTTAGAATGAGGATAATGAGCGGACGGACTGAAACTGAGCTGCTTTGTTGGGTCTCATAACTTGCAGGTTCTGTTTTAGGGGATTGTGTTTTTTTTTTTTGTTTTTTTTTTACAGGTTTGAGGAAACTTTAGAAAAACTTTTAACCCCCATTTTATTCCCTGCTTCACACTGGCGAGGGCAATAGTGGGCCGTGAATTGCAGCCCGATATCACCCTCGCCATTCATGCGAAAGTCCCGTGGATGCGAGGTGTTATCGTGTGAAAACAAGCTGGCATCACTGTGGGATTGCAGGAATCCCCGCCGCGGCAGCCACAGCAGAGGATTGGGATATTCTCCCATTGCTTTCGATTGGCCCAGCGGGGACTGTTGCTGGTGGCCCAATTGAAAACAATGGGCGATG
The DNA here is from genome assembly GCF_035609145.1 of Eleutherodactylus coqui. Taxonomy (NCBI): domain Eukaryota; kingdom Metazoa; phylum Chordata; class Amphibia; order Anura; family Eleutherodactylidae; genus Eleutherodactylus; species Eleutherodactylus coqui. The sequence goes on along the minus strand of NC_089838.1, from coordinate 312,544,604 downwards.
TCGCAGAAAGATAGAACATGTTGCAATGTGTTTCCCGCATCGCAGCTCGGTGCCATTCAGGAAAACATCGTTCTTGTGAATGAACCTATTCGAAAAAATGGGTTTCATATTTGTGCGTCTTGCAATGCACAAATCTCGCACAATTTTCACACCAGTGTGAAGGCGCCCTTAGGAAACCAAATCAAAGTTGTAGTGCGAGTCTCTATGACTTTATACAAGTGAGCGCTTGTACAAGATGGAGGCAACACTCACATAATTAACCCCATCGATATGTTTTTTGCTACTTTTGAAAGGTAACGAAAAACATAAGAAAACTTCCCGGTTATCCGTTTTCCATGCGCCCATGACTGTACCAGTGATATACCGCCTCCCGTACAGACAGGAACCTCCCAGATCTCTTTAACCCCTTCCCGCTATAGGACGTACAGTTATGTCCTGCAGGGTCGGGGTATGTATGAAGAGAGATCGCGCTGCCATCTCTCTTCATCCATCATGGGTGCAGGTTGTTTTATTACAGCTGACACCCGGCAGCAATAGCTGCAATCGGCTGCGCAGCTGATTTGCGGTTGTTAATTCTTTTAAATACCACTAACAATTTTGATGAGATCACGGGAGCGTGCAAGTGTCATGGCAGCCGGGGACCTTCTGAAAGGTCCCAGGGCTGTCTTGGTAGTAAGCCTGTCAAGCCATGCCCTTGGGGTGGCTTGATAGAATGCCTGCCCGATCGCAGTATGATGTAATGCTATGGCATTATATCATACTGCAGAAGCGATCAAAGCATCGCATGTTGTGGTCCCCGTTGCATAGCCGCACTGTGGCAAAACCGCTGCGTTTGCAGTGCAATGCAGCACAAATGTGTTTGGGCAAAAAGCTGTTCTCACAGGACGGATTTTTTCTGCACAGCCGCAGTGCGGAAATGCAACTGCGGCGCGGTTTTTCATGGAGCGGAGTTACGCATGTGCAACTTCTGCGTCCAGAACTTTGGGATCCGCCCAGCCTCAAATCTTGGAATCTGTTGGGCATACCACTGATCAACAAGTTATTCCCTCTGCTGCTGAGATGGGAATACCCCTTTAAACTTTTGCTGCATTGACCGCTTAAGGACCAAGCACTGTAAATTCACGGCACTTGGTCCTGGGATTTAATCCTGCCTGATAGCAGAAATATGGCGCAGTATTAAAGCCTATGTTGCTGCAATCCATCAGGAGCAGCTCGGGTTGTCGGCTATTGGGCCTCCCTCACACGGGGCGTTTTTGTAAAGCAGTGCTGAAAACGCTGTACTAGGCTCCCATTCATTTCAATGGGGCTGCTCACACAAGGCTGAAAACGCTGCATTTTGAAAGCGTTGTATGTTCTATTCTTGGCCGTTTTCAGCCCCGCGTCTCCCATTGAGATGAATGGGCAGCGGTTTCAGCACTGCTGAAAACGAGGCACAACTTTGTACTGCGTTTTTATAGCGTTAAACGAAGGTTGCCGTGCCAGCAAGTCTGAAACAAAGTTTCCAGCTTCCTTGGCTATGCATGCCAACATTGCTGTAAATGCAGCGTTGAAAAACACCTGTGTGAGAGAGGCCTTAGTCACAGATGAGGGCCCGGAGGAGAAGGGAGAAGCATTTTTTTAACCATTTCTGCCTTCTCCTTTCCGTGATATAGCGCTTAATCACATGACTGCCGGAAACCCCCTGGCATAGCAGAGCTTCAGGGTCCTAGCAGACCCTGATCAGCTCTATTAGTGACCATTGTCACTACAGGGGCATGTTTTTCCCTGTAACTGGGGTTCCTATGGATGTTCCAGCTACAGTGGAAAAGTGTGTAATAAAAAAAAAGACCCTGTGAATGTCCCCTATTCAGGTCTTATATGACGTAATAGGGATCATAAATGGTAAAAAAAAAAATTTTAATAAATAAAAAAAATTACAGAATAAAATAAAAATATATACATAAAAAAGAGAATGACCCAAAGCCGATTCCAACCAAAACCATCGCCATATATGCCCTGTAATGCAAAACCATACATGTTATATATCAAAACATCCAAAGCAAAATGAAGAACCCATTTCTGTACTTTATTAGCATAAATAAACTAATTTTTAAAAAAAGCAACTATGAATGTTATATCTTCTTTATTAGCTTTTTACCCCCAATAAAACTAAAAACGGGGGAAAAACGTGATGGAAAAAAAAGTCATATGTCACGGAAAAAAAACACAGCAAAAATAATATTGGTAGCTAAAGGGAAAAAAATAGGACACTAAAACCACCGCATGGGTAAAATCGCTAAAAAGTGTCTGGTCCTTAAAGGGGTTGTCCCGCGAAACAAAGTGGGGTTATACACTTCTGTATGGCCATATTAATGCACTTTGTAATGTACATTGTGCATTAATTATGAGCCATACAGAAGTTATTCACTTACCTGTTCCGTTGCTAGCGTCCTCGTCTCCATGGTGCCGTCTAATCTTCAGCGTCTAATCGCCCGATTAGACGCGCTTGCGCAGTCCGGTCTTCTCCCTTCTGAATGGGGCCGCTCGTGCCAGAGAGCGGCTCCTCGTAGCTCCGCCCCGTGTGCCGATTCCAGCCAATCAGGAGGCTGGAATCGGCAATGGACCGCACAGAAGACCTGCGGTCCACCGAGGGTGAAGATCCCGGCGGCCATTTTCACAAGGTAAGTAAGAAGTCACCGGAGCGCGGGGATTCGGGTAAGTACTACCCTTTTTTTTTTTTTTTTTTAAGCCCTGCATCGTGTTTGTCTCGCGCCGAACGGGGGGGCTATTGAAAAAAAGAAAACCCCGTTTCGACGTGGGACAACCCCTTTAAGGGGTTCATAGAAGTCCATGGAGAAAATCACTCAAGTAGTTTGTTGCACTTGTGTTCACCACTAGGTGGCACTCAATGCTATGAGTTCTACTCATTGACCCCTGCAGTCCGAGCCCTGTGAATGTGACGCTATTGGGTTATGTCCATCACCAATTTTCTCCTTTTGTTTTTTTCATCCCATAGGAAGCTAGGTTTTATATGAAACAGTGCATCGACTCCGGGCTGTGGGTCCCAAATGCCAAAGGAGACGGTCCTGACCTGGAGGGCGCAGACACAGAACCAGTCTACGAAGAGGCCAAAAATGAGTCCACCGAGCACAGTGCGGCATGTTAAGGCTCTGCTCATGGAAAGATGGCGTCTCCAAAGCGGCTCCCAACGTCGTGCAATAGAATTAGCAGGATCTCTTCTGCGGGACTTTTACCTATTTTTTTTAACCCTTAAGAGGTGCAGCCAATGCTATTGACCTTCCTCTAAATGATGGAACCAAACAGAAGGCTGATGCAAGCAGAGTACAGAAGGGGAACAATGATCCATACTGGTGACACTGGGAACGAGGGATGTAACTCCGATCCCTGTATTCCTCCCCAAGCTCCATGATCTCTGGTGGATAGTTCACTGTTGTTTTTGTTAGTTTTCTTCTTCTCCACCTAGGACTACGGATTTGTGAGGCTGCTTTATCCCTCAGGGCTGAATGGGTTAGACGGCTTCCCAGGAACAGATAGAATCCCTCTAGTGCAGATTAGGGATGGATTCCTACAGCTGGCGTGTCGTGCCTATATCAATACAGGGATAGCGGCAGTCTTGTGTCCTGTGTGGCTGTGATTCATTTGCTTGTTCTGCTTCCATGTTAATGTTACAGCACTGAGAAGAACATAAAAGTTACCTTTTTTTTCACTAGATGATTACAATGTATTTTTTTCTGTGGACTGACATCCTTGTAACTTATTTAACTATGAGGGCTCTCTGTGAACCCGGAATACTTGCGGCCATCAAGATGCTAATCAATGCAAGTTACTCTATCCATTGGCAGTGGGGAGTGTGCAGCTTTTAAGCCCATAAGGAATACCCATACACCTATTAATGGCGGCCATTAACCCCTTGAGTGGCGGGTTTCCTACCACCCTGTCGTGCCCACCAGGGCAGGTTTTTTAAAATGGTCTAATCATTGAATTTCAACTAATTTTGCAGTTGCGTCTCAAGAGCCATAACTTTTTCATTTTTCCATTGACATGGCCATATGAGGGCTTGTTTTTTGCGGGACAAGTTGTGATTTTTTTTTTTTTTTTTAACGGGGGAGGAAAAAAAGAAATGGGGAAAAAAGAAAAAAAGGGGCCATGTCATTAAGGGGTTAAATAATGTATTAACTTCCTTCTCTGGGTCATTACGACGCATGGATACCACATGTGTGATTTGTATTTTTGATTTTTTACAAAGTAAAGGGAGACAAGTGTTTTTATTTTTTTTTATAATTTTTTAACTTTTTTTTTTTTTTTTAATTTTAATTTTTTGTCCCTTTAGGGGACTTCCACAGGGACCCATCAGGACCCCCTGATCACATTCCGGGGGTCCGATGGTGACAGCCCTTTACATGCTGCAGTGACAGCCCTTTACATGCTGCAGTCACATAGACTGCAGCATGTAAAGGGTTAACACAGCAGAGATCGGAGGTTTTCTCTGATCTCTGCTGTAAGAGCTAGTACCTAGCTGTTCTCTGACAGCCAAGCACCAAGCTCTCCCTGCCACAGAGTCGGCTTGCTTCTGACAAGCCGATGGTCTCTATGGCAACCTGTAAACAAAGCAGGACATTGCCGATATGCCGGCAATATCTTCTGCTGGTTTTTCAAAGCCCTTGCTTTGTTCTCTGTGGGTCTGTGCAGGCAGAGCACACTGTCACAGCTTGTGGCATTGTGCTCTGCAGCTCCCATAGTGATACATAGCCCGGAAATCTTCCGGGCTATGTTGCTATGAGCAGTGGAGCTCGTCCCGGAAAATTTCTGGGCGTGCCACTCAAGGGGTTAAGGGGCTTTATTCTGCGCTGTGTTTAATGGCGGCTGCATCAGAAGCCTGGCACGGGTCTCCTGTGCCAGGGAGAGTGGGTGCTCAGCTGTTTAAGCAGGTGCCAGGCTGTTATCGGAGACTGGAGAAACCTCTGATCCCTGCTGTTTAACTCTTTCTATGCTACAATCAGTGTGACCATGACATGTAAAACGCTCACTGAATGAGGGGGCTCCCTCACCCATCGGACCCCCATGATGTGTTCACTGGGTCCCAATGAGTGTGGGAAATCTACATTAGGAAGTGATGTCACTTTTTTTATGCACATGGAATAAATCTGAACTATATAAACTACATTGCGGAATCCCATTTAAATGAATGGGACATTCCTTAGACCAGACCCCTCTATCAGTTCAATGGAAGGCAATCAAATGCGTGTTGAAAGGGGTCCTCCTTAAACATGGGACACAGCTTAGAAAAGAGAGGACACTTAAAATCCACTCTTCTATCTACCATTAACGCCCTCGAGACGTCACACGAGAACTCTGGCTCCCAATCAATCTTAAGCAAACTTTCGAGGCCTTTTAGATCAAAAATATTTGTGCCTTCGTGATAAATTAAGATGCTACTCCTATAAACATGTCAAGAAGTGTGGTCGCTCCCTATTTGCATATCAGAAAGGGACACACTTTTATCCCGCACATCAATGACAAATCTGTGCACAAAGTAAGTAACCCGAACCTAATATCTGAGACGTTTCGTGAATATTACCATAATCCGCAGGGCCAATTTCAGGATGCACTTTGTGCCCGCATAAAATCCTATATATAGGAGACTGCTTTACCCACTATCCCTCAAGATCTTGCTGTCTCCGTTGATGAGGACATTGCAGAAGAAGAAATTGGTGAGGTTACTAAAACTTTCCCACCTGAGGCAAATCCGCAGGTGCAGTTAGGTTCACGCTCAGGTTAAACTTTTCAGTGAGAGCCTCACACCAATCTTAACACCGGCATTTAACAAAGTGTTGCAGTCATCCCCTTTCCCACACCAATCCCTTGTGGCTCACATCACCATGCTGCCGAAGCCTGGGAAAGACCCATCACTATGTACGAGCTACCCACCCATATCACTTATTAACCTATTTGCCAGGGCCTTTTGAAAAGAGCTTAAGTCCCATTCTAGCCTCTATCATCCACAATAACCAGATGGGCTTCATACAGGGAAGAGAGGTGAGTGACAACACTAACAAAACCCTCCTCATTGTAGACAGAGCTAAGACCCTGAATGACCCATTCTGCCTTTTTTCTGTTGACGCTGAGAAGGCTTTCGACCATGTGCATTGGGGCTTTCTCCAGTCTTCCCTGGAACAACTTTGACTTGGCACCAGCTTCTTGAATAGAGTCTTGGTCCTCTATTGCAACCCATCTGCACAAATATGCATGGACGATCAAAGATGATTTCTATCAGAAATGGCACTCGAATATGGGGGAGATTGGCTGGCAAAATGCTTATAGAACCAGAGACCCTGATACTCGGCTGTTCTGCTATTCCGCTGGGAGTAGGTCCTAATCCCGTATAGACTATATTTTTGGTAATGTTAGAACCTATGCAACAGTGACAAATGTAACATACCTTCCCAGAGTATTATCTGACCACTCCCTGCTCTGGGCTGAGTTAGGGTCATCAACTAATCAAGAAGCTAGGCACAGCTGGAGAATACACCCATTCTGTCTGAGTCTTTTTGATCCAGGAGATTGTATCCCCGACCGGCTTAATCGTTTTCTGAAAGTCAACACAGACACCAACCCGATGCTGCTCTGGGAAACCCTCAGGGCATACCTGCGGGGGTGTTCGAAATCCTCTATTTCATATGTTAAGAAAGACTTGCCCGACTTCCGCCCAGGACACAGAGGGAGCAGGACGTGTCTCTCAGAGCTCCTGCGATACAACTCCCAGAGACACCGGGACCCTCTGGTGACCCACAAAAAAAGCAGCTGCGGGGGACGGACATCTCCCCTGCTTGCTTGGCGGAAGACCCCCACATCCGAGGGGTACTCGGAAAGCCCCCGGCGAACCACCCGATCCGACCCGCGGGGAAAGGAGAGAAGGAGCGGGACGCGACCGGGAAGAACAACGCGACCCCGACCCCAACAGCCACCGGGACCTTACCTGCCTGGAGGGTATCCGGAAGGGCGAGCGGACCCGCCGACTTCTGCCAGAGGCGCACCGGGAGCACTCGTGGCGCCGCGACATAGGCCGCACCTGAGACCGCGGCCTAGATTTCCGGCCGCGTGAGCCGCGACCACCGCCGACCGGGCCGCAAGGAGGGTGAGAGCCTCGGGGAGCAGCTGAGAGGCACGGGAGCCCCACCGAGGGTAAGGTGACACATCGGGGGGCCGCCAGAGAGCCGGGGCCAGACAGCGGTAGAGGCCGGACGGCGATAGAGGCCGCGACCCCACACCCCAACAGACAAGGCCCCCACCCAGCGCCAGACGGGAAGTGAAGCCCTGGGAGGCTTCCGAACGGCCCAGGGGACATCCCTGCAGCGGCGATCCTACAGGGGAGCAGCCGGAACGTTGCGGCCTAGCGGCACTTGAAGCCGCGGCCTAGATTTGAGGCCGTGACGTCAGAAACAAACCCCGCCCATTATAAGAGTCAGGGGGAGGAGCCGAATAGAAGCCACAGTAGGGGAAAACCCCAAGCATCATAACAGACATAAAAGAAAGGGTCTCAAAACCGGGAACACAAACAAAAAACTACAGGAAAACATAGCCCTCCCCCCGAAACCTACCCGAAGCCCACCTAAGCACAAACAATATCCAAACAAGACAAAAAACACTGGGAAAGTGGGAAAGAAGAAAAACAAGACAGAAATAGCAAAGGAAAAGCCGGGACCTGACATAAAGACACTAAACAAAAAAGACATGAACAAATAGATCTAGGACAAAAAGCCACATCCACAACAAAAAATAAACCACCAGCAACCCGAAACAGGAAACAACTTCTAATACAACAAACTCGCACAAAACACTCGACACCGAGAAGTCATTAAAGAAAAATGGACAAATATCTAAACGAAAGAAGTGCAGGCACCCCAACACGAGCAACGCGCCAGTCAGACACAGACAAAACAACCACAGGTGGAAAACAAAAAAGTAGACCCGTCAAAAACATCAAGGAAAAGGAGAGTAAGACTGCGCATCAATCTGCATCCCCTTCAAAAAATACTCCACCACGCGCTGCGGTCTCACCAAGCTCTGACTACGAAGCAATGGACACTTCTTCTATACAAACTAACGAACAACCAACGAACAGTGCAGAAATGACGCAGGCGACACTAGTGGCACAAGAGGTCTCAAAAATGCTTCTCCCCTTATTTGATAACAGACTTGAGGCGCTGCACAAATCCATAAACTCAGCAATGTCACAAATAACAGATAACACCCAAAGGCTGACAGAACTAGAAACAAAAAACCAGAGCATAGAACAGACCATCGCAACGCTAGAAACCGCGCTACAAAGAAGCCAGACAGAAACTGAAATGCTCCGGGAAAAAGTCGACGATCTGGAGAATAGACACCGTCGCAATAACCTCCGCTTCGTGGGAATACCGGAGACAGTATCTAACAGCCAGCTTATAGCCTACTTAACCACGGATCTACCGCAAGCGCTACAGATCGATATATCCAATGACCCCCTAACAATAGAAAGAGCCCACAGAATCGGCCCACCAGGGGATGGGCGTAACAACAGAAGCAGACCTCGCCCAGTGATAGCAAAATATATGCACTGGACAACAAAAGAAGCAATTCTACGAGCCTACAGACGACAAGGAGAACTGATAATACAAGGGGCAAAGATCCTGCTGTTCCAAGACTTCTCGGTGGCGGTGTCACAGAAGCGCAAACTGTTCACCCCGATCTGCCAAAGCTTGCACGAACGAAACACACGCTTCCAATTGCTGTACCCAGCAAAACTCCGGATACAAGACGGTAACAAATCCTTAATATTCAATACCCCGGAGGAAGCAAGAAGACACCTACAGATGGAGGAGAACGGAGAACAAGGCTGAAAAAGAATGAAAAAAAAGGAACTGTACTGTTGCTCTTTATTACAATCCTGTTCCAAATACAGTGGATGTGGCGCACGCCACGCAAAAAAGAAAAGGCGAAATAGATGTTTAAAGTTTACATGTTTATTATTACTATGTTTCTCACATTTTTCATTTTTTTTTCTTTTTTTCCGACCCATCTGACCTTTAAAAAATGGACCACTAGGAGGATCAGGAGGCCCCGCAGGCACGGCACGATCAACATCCAGTTGCATCCACGGCTCGCTGGGACCGAGGGATGCGACAAAAAAAAAGAGGCAAAAACTACGGTAACTATGACCAAACTACACCTACCAACATGCCTAGAGACTTAGAAACAACAGAATACCAAACACCCACCACAATACAAACACTATCTTGGAACGTAGACGGACTTAACACACCCATTAAACGGAAAAAAGTACTGACACATCTAAAGCGATACAAGCCAGACATAATATTCTTGCAGGAAACACACTGGAAGAAAGAGGGGAAGGGAGAACTGAGAGCACCATGGATAGACGCATGTTACACAGCCTCACACACATCAGCATCACGAGGGGTAGCCATCCTGACCAGAAAAAATATGCCACACACAATACTGCAAAGCATAGCGGACCCAGAGGGAAGGTACCTAATAGTGAGAATGAAAATGGATGAACAAACGTATGCCTTGGTGAACGTCTATGCCCCCAACACTGACCAACCAGCATTTTATGTCACACTAATAGAAAAACTACAACCATATCTAAGCGACAGAATAATCCTGGGGGGCGATTTTAACAGCATACAAGACGAAACACTAGACAGAACGGGACCATCTACCCAAGCAACCTCAACCACACATGCACTACTAACACTTAAAGAACAACTCAGTGTATGTGACCCATGGCGACTCTTGAACCCCACTAGCAAAGAATACACATGCTGCTCCAACGCCTACCACTCATTCTCACGCATAGACTTCTTCTTAATATCAAACAGCATTTTTGAATACCACTACCAATCGGAAATTCACCCAATATCCCTTAGCGACCACGCACCGATAGTAATGAGACTACAACTGAGAACCCCGCAAAGGCTAACCAAAATATGGCGCTTCCCCTCATTCCTATGGGAATCAGAGGACTTTAGAGCATACCTGAAAATCCACTGGAACAACTACGCAGACGACAATAATGCGCATATAGACAACACAAACCTATTCTGGCAGGCTTCAAAAGCAGTGATGAGGGGCCACATCATAAGCTACTTGTCCCATAGGAGGAAAAAATTCCAAACAGAGTTTGAGGCACTACATCATTCCCTCCTAGAAGCACAAAAGGAACATACGAACTCCCACAATGACAACTCATACCAAACCCTTCTTACAGCGAAACACCTACTAAATACGTTTGTACACACCCACGCACATTGGCAAAACCAATTAACAAAAAACAAATTTTACAGGTGGGGTAATAAGACGGGACGCTTGCTAGCCAATTTGTCCAAACAAAGACAGCCACACAAGCCAATATTGACCTTAAGACATACTAATGGGGATAGTCTTACAACAAAACAAGAAGAGGTGGCTCAAATACTGCACGAATACTTCGAAAATCTATATAGGGCAGAACCAACAAACGTACAAGACATAAATAACTTCTTAGAATCCGTGAATCTACCAAAACTAACAGAAGAGCAAAAATCCCTACTAGACGCCGACATACACGAGGAGGAGGTACGAGAGGCGATTACAACAGCACAAGGGGGGAAAACACCGGGCCCCGACGGATTTTCCGCAGAATATTATAAAATACTAATAGCAGACATTGTGCCAGTCCTGACTCAACTCTACAACACAATATACACACACAACACACAGACAGAAGACTTTGGAACATCGAGAACGATACTGCTTCCCAAACCAAACAAGGACCTGACAGACCCAAGATCCTACAGACCAATAGCACTGCTAAACTGTGATTACAAGTTTCTGTCCAAGATACTAGCCAACAGACTCCAGTTAATCCTCCCATCCATACTAGACCCAGCACAGAAAGGCTTTACACAGGGGAGGAGTGCTCTAAAGAACATCAGAGCCGCCATAGCGGCGACGGTGGCAGCACAAAACCCCGAGGGCCAAACTACGATGCTACTGAGTCTGGACGCAGAAAAAGCCTTCGATAAGATGGCCTGGCCATTCTTAAACATAATATTGGAAAAAAGAGGTTTTGGACAGATCTTTGCGAATTACATAGACACGACGCAAATGAACGCCACTACCACCCTCACAGTCAACGGCCTTAACACCCCCAACATAGATCTATTTAGAGGAGCCAGACAAGGGTGCCCTCTCTCACCACTGTTATTTAATCTATCAATAGACCCCCTACTTAGATACCTGACACAAACGACACTCTTTACAGGGGCGACCTGCGGTGGTACTAAGATAAAAGTTGAAGCATTTGCAGACGACCTCCTATTGGTGATAAATAACCCCAGGGAAACACTAACCCCCATATTACAAGAAATCAAGAAAATCGGTAAACTCTCGGGCTACACTTTAAATCTAGACAAAACAGAGGCCTTGCTTCTCAGAGGACCGGCCAAACCCCCGTGGTCAACACAATATCCATTCAAGTGGGAAAAACATGCTATACAATACTTGGGGGTACAAATCACAAGAAGCCCACTCAAACTATATAGCACAAATATAGAACCCCACATCAAAAAACTAGAAACTACCCTAAACACATGGAAAAACTTCACGATCTCTTTCTTGGGAAGGATAAGCCTAATAAAAATGATAGAATTTCCCCGCTTATTATATATCCTACACTCGCTACCCATATTTTTAAAACTAAAAGATATAAAAAGAATAAACTACCTATATAGGAACTTTATATGGGGGGGAAGAAGACCGCGTATTGCGCTCAAAGCGCTACAGAAACATAGAGAGAACGGAGGAACTAACTTACCTAATCTCAGAGACTATAATTTAGCAGCCCAGGCGCGAATCATCCACGACTGGATTCACGATAAGTCATACTTCACAAACAGACCACTTGAACAAGAGATGGTCGGCACAACACGACTCCAGAATATCCTCCATCACACATATGCAGAACTCCCAGAAAAAACTAAAAAGAATCCCTTGATACTGACGGCCTGGAAAACATGGAATAAACTGCGCAAAGATAACCAAACATCGCCACAAACATCACTGTATTTGTCACTAATGAACAACCCCAATTTCCAGGACGGTAATCCCCACAATATATTTAGGGAATGGGGGGCCCAAGGAATACATACTATAGATAAACTATTACACATAAGAGAACGACGAGTTTTAACACACGACGAAATGAAACAAAAATACCCCGAACTCCGAATTCCACTATTCTCGTACCTGCAAGTCAGACATTACATCACAGAACTCATACCACGACTACAAGAACCTGATTGGGTACAAACAGGCGACACTTGGATGACCAGGAGAACGGGTCCGCGGGGCATGATCTCAAAGCTATACAGGGCAATAAGAAATATGAGAGAGCAGGAGGATATTGATCCGGGGGTGGGCAAATGGGCCACGGACAACCCCGATTTCACACCGACGCTGATAATGAAATCCCTAACCTCGGCACATAGGTATTTACCATCGGCCAGGTTCTTAGAGATGAGATTGCAAATTGTTCATAGATCATACCTAACCCCAAGCAGAGGATACCACATAGGAATTTACAATACCTCAAACTGCTTCAAATGTCAAGCACCACACGCAAACCTATACCACAGTTTGTGGAGATGCCCCTCAATACAGGAATTTTGGACACGAATAGGCGACTACACAAAAACACACCTGACGAACTTTTGCCCACAAGAACCAACATGGGCAATACTTGGCTATTTAGATCCCGAAATCTATCACTGCTCAAGGGGTGTCAGGAAATTACTGCACTTCATAGCAGCGGCAGGACTAAAGGCCATTTTACAGACATGGATACAACCAACAGGGCCTCCATTTAGACTGTTCCTGGACAAGCTAGCGTTTCTGTTTCAAATGGACTGGGCAGAAACATCGCTTTTTAAAGAAAAAAAGGTACAAGCCTTCTTTGAAACCTGGGGAAGTTTCATTCAATTATTACCACAAAGGGTAAAAGATAGACTGAGAAGCTCCTTCCACTATACTTGCTGGTTCCAGGAACAGGTGGCAATAGGAGACATACCTATCTAGGGTGAAACACAGACCGTGCCGTAGCCGTGCGGGGCCTCCACAAAGTTTTGCAGATCCTCAACAAACAGGTCAGTAGACCAAAAAAAAACAAAAACTTGTGGTCAAAGTGGGTCAAAAGTTTTGATTTAATATGTATAATTTGTTTGATTTAATGTTTTATTTTATGTTTTATAAAAATACAAAAAATGCAGGTTGATACAAGAAACAAAGAAAAATCCTGCAAAACTACGATAACACTGAATGTATGTTTTAACCTGTTTAATAAAGACAAATTTAAAAAAAAAAAAGAAAGACTTGCCCATTGTGAAAGGGAAATGGCATCTAAGTGCATATTGTTGGAAGAAGCCCACACTGCTGATCCATCGGTGGAGAATAGGTTACAATAGTTAAGTCGGGGTAGGCAATACCTCTTACTACTGCAGGAGAAGGCCCGTAGATCCTTTTTGTTTCATCAAACAAAAGTATTATGAACTGGGCGACCAGTCTATTGGCCTACCTAGTTCAGCAGAATTCAGCATCTCCCCCAATATTATGCATTAAATCAGACCGATGAGCGATTCTTCATGACAGAACTATCGGGGCAAGATTCCAACAGTTTTATAACGATCTGTATAACACCAGAGCTCAATATTCACAAAGCAAGTTGGGGGACTTCTTTGATAGCCTCCCCTTCCCAATGCGTACCGTCAAGCAAAAAACATGTATTGAAGCTCCTTTCACGCTGGAGGAATTGTCAAAGGCATTGACAGATATGTCTAAGAGTAAAGGGCCATTTAGATGAGACACATGTCGGGCAAACGATGCCTGACACTCATCCCCGCATACACTTGCAGTGTCCCATAGGGAGACCCCGCACACCTGACCTACATGGGGAGCTGGGAGTGTAAAGTGATGGCTTGTCACAGCGGCACTTACAAAACTCCTTTCCCGGAGGGACACACGCAGCCAAGGCCAAAGTATCGCTGCAGGCCACTGAAGACACCCCTATGATAGAGAATGCCAACACAGGAAAATGGCGGTTGTAGTTGTCAGGGGTGACGCCACCATTTCTACACACCGAACTGACCCTCTGCGGAGAGTAAATACAGACTTAGGCAGTCTCTGAGGACCTCGGGTCCCTAGGAACGGTTAGGGCCTGGTATAAACTTTTACTTGCAAACTTGAACAGATTATACAAGGTAGCTCAATTAGAGATTTTACAGTGCAGGCAAATGACTTTTAAATGTATTAAAGACTATTTTCTTACAGTACCTCCATCCCGACTTGGAGACGTGGGTGTGACAGTTAAAGGGTGTACCTCTACCCAATGATCCTGGCTCTGGACGGCCGCGTAGGAAAATTAAACAGTCAAAGAACTGACTAGTACCTCTGCACTGGCCTTGTATGAAGAATTACTTACAATTGCTCTCTCACTAATGGAGGCTCACTCTACTCACATCCAGAATTCAGACACTGCGGGATATCTCTCCTCGGCTTCCATCTTCACTACAAGGAAGCTGAAGGAGCTTCAATGTGGCTCTGCTTTAGACTCTGACCTCCACTACTCCAGAAAATGGAACCCTTTTCCAGCTCTTGATCACTCCTATTTTATACCTTCTTTCATACCATGTGACAACTTGATATATTTATATGCAGGCACTGACTTTATTAAAGTTAACCTCTCAAGCGCCGCAGCTGTGCAACACACACTGGAAATGACAAGAAAGGCTTGCACAGTGCATCCACATAAGACAAACATGTATGGCATTTATGGAGGTGACCAGGATGATATGCTGGGCCACTACACACTCGTTCCCGTGTTGTTACACAGGAGCTAGTATCGCTGGCTGGCTCACAGAGCGGCCAGCAAGGGGATGGGGCGGCTGCAGGAGATTTCTCTCCTCGCTCTCCCCCCCACCCCTCTCGATTAACTTAACATAGCGGCCGTTCAGTACTGAAGGCTGCTATTTACACTGAACGATCAGCGTTCAGCTCATCGTCGGAACGTTTATGCTGCATAAACGATGGACTGAACAATGATCGTTCAGTGTAAATAGCAGCCGTTCAGTACTGAACAGCTGCTATGTTAAGTCAATGGAGAGGGTCGGGGGAGAGCGAGGAGAGAAATCTGCAGCCTCCCTGCTATGAGCCAGCGATACTAACTGACGTGCAGCAGCACGAGAGCGAGTATGTGCAGGAACTAGTGTCGGGCATCCGTTTGCACAACACTCGTCCCATCTAAATCACTAGTCCCTGACAGACTCCCGGTGGAGGTGCTGTTTATCTCCCATACTGTTTGCATTGGCAATTATGCTGCGGCAGAGCATGATGTATCGGGGTATTGTTGTAGGAGATAGGGAGGACTATGTGGCATTGTATGCGGATGACGTAATGCTTTTCCTATCAAATCCTGTAACAACGCTTCCGCATGCAATGGGCATTGCAAAAAGGTTTGTTGAGTTTTCTGGCCTGCATATCAATTGGGCAAAGTCTGCCTTGATGCGTCTCTCTCTGAAGAGCCCACTGTGGCACTCTGGCTTAATTTGCAACCTTCAGATCATGGATAAGTTTAAATATCTAGGCACCCAGATCTCTAATATCTCCAAAAGGTCCCTGGAGCTGAATGTACATTCCCTAATAGACCTATTTAAGACCAAATTTAAATTATGGAGCGCTCTGCCACTCTCAGTGCTATCCAAATGCCTTTACATTATGCAACACACCCCGACATGGATCCCAAACCGCTTTTTCAAAGCATTAAACTCTTTGATGTCTACCTTCATATGGGGAAATTCACACCCAAAACTGCTCCTCTCTACACTCCAAAGGCCAAAGAAAGATGCAGTGGGGCCTTCCTTCCAGACCTATTCTTATACTATATTGCTGGCCAGCTGATCCATCTGAGAAGCTGGGTGGGGGAGAGCCCACTGCCCAACTCGGTCACATCTGGCACACTACCTAAAATCCCCAGGCTGTAGCCCGTATTGGAGTCACCCTTGGTGCTCTCAGGTAAAATGCTCCCAATACACAAATTGGCATTGGCGGGCAAAAAACATTGGCCAATTCACAGATATTATAGCAGATACACCTATGTGGCGCAAGCCAGGACTTCCAGAGATGCTCAAATTACAAGACTACCATGGATGGGAAGGTCGGGGCATACAGACTTTAGGAGATCTATACGAGAGTGGACTTTGCTCCTGGTCCGACACAAACCTGCACTGAACAGATGCCTCATAGATTATTGGCGCACACAAAGTCATTGTGTGGTGCGGTGTGTGGGGTACGAAGATAGTGGGCCTGTCTTCATAGACAGAAACCTTACTGTTATCAAGTATCTGCGATTGTTATGTGATGAGGTGTTCCTACCATTGTGCAATGAAGATGGTACATCCCCAGTGTTCTTCCAGCAGAATGGTGACCCGTCACATTATGGATGTGATGTCCGTGAGTTATGGATCAGCAGTTTCCGGGAAAGTGGATTGTGCACTGTGGGCTGTTAGAGTGGCCCCCATGCTTGCCGGATCTGACCCTCTTGGACGTGTAGGGTGATGTCAAGTCCAGGGTTTACACAGTAAAAATCAAGAGTGTGATGCACATGTAATAGTGGATCCCGGACACGTGAATGGGAGAAGAGGATAGTCTTGACTATTCGAAACAACTGGGAGAACATCAAGCATATCCTGCAGTGGATCATTGTTGTGTTTCATGTCACAGAAAAATGTATAACTTTGGCAGGAGTAAAGATACATAACATTTAGGCTGCATTCCCACGAACGTATATTGGCTCGGTTTTCACGCCAAGCCAATATACGTCGTCCCCATCTGCAGGGGGGAGGATGGAAGAGCCAGGAGCAGGAACTGAGCTCCCGCCCCCTCTCTGCCTCCTCTTCGCCCCTCTGCACTATTTGCAATGGGGAGAGGCGGAACGGGGCAGGGCTAATTCGCGGAACTTAGCCCTGCCCCGCCTCCTTTCATTGCAAATAGTGCAGAGGGGGTGGGAGCTCAGTTCCTGCTTCTGGCTCTTCCACCCCCCCCCCCCCCCCCAGCAGATGAGGATGACGTATATCGGCTCGGCGTGAAAACCGAGCCGATATACGTTCGTGGGAATGCAGCCTAAAGCACAGATTTTGATTACTCGTCAAATTCTGAATCAGATACACATCACATGCCCCGCTTCTCGTTTGAAACTATCAACTTAGTTCCAAGATGGCAGCTTTCAAAATGGCCATCATTTGCCCCCTTAACAACATGGCCCACACAGGATGACATTCCCAACCACCCATCTCCATTTATCCGGGTCTCTCCATACCTTCGGACCACCCTGTGTATATTTATGTGGCCCTGCTCTCATGATTGCTTCTGACATAGTGCAGAAACACTGGATAGAAAGTAATGACACCATCCCATAGTTTCCTCTGAAATCAGATCTGTGCCCGGTGACGTTGCACTGAAACCTATGGCATGCAGTGTTTCTATGTCATGGACAACGGCCAAAAGCACAACTTTGCGATCTGTCGTATACTGCTGAGGGATAAAACAATTGACCAGAACAACTGACTGTGCTCGTCCTCTGCAGCTTCCCTCCTTCCCACCCAATGTGAACACACAACCACCCGCCCCTCAAACATCACAGCTCTCCTTTTCAAGTATTGGCGTGTTGCACATGTCCTTGGGATTGAATGAGTTAAAAAGGTTATCTCCCCATAGACGATCAGCAGAATAGGGGACGCCTCTCTGTGATGATCATACCCACTAGTACGTACAGTCAAACCTCTAGTTTCGTTAGTAATCCGTCCGAAAGCAATCAGCCAAACTTGAAACCAATGAAACGCGAGGCAATTATTTCCATAGGAATCAATGTAAATCCAATTAACTTGTTCTAGACATTCCAAAAAACACACCAAACCACCATTACTAGAGAATAAATATGGTTTTTAATGCCAAAAACAATAATAAATAAATCTAAAAGACTACTGTAAGGCCTTAGTCACACGGGCGTTTTTTCACGCGATTTGCGGATCGCATGACGGATGCGCATCCGCAAATCGCGTGACCGGTGCGCGCAAGTCGCCCGCAAATCGCCCGAAAATCTGCTCCTAGCCGCGTTTCATTAGAAACGGGCCGGAGCTGTCCAGCGCATTGCATTCAATGGAGACGGCAATAGAGCCGGCTCCATTTAAAGCAATGCGCTGCGGGCGAGCCCGGGATGAATTGTCGGGAAGGGCTTAAATATATAAGCCCTTCCCTGCAATTCATCCTAAAATGTGTAAAAATAAAAAATATATATATACTCACCTTCTCCCGGCAGCCGGAGCTCCGCGCGTCCGTCCTGCAGTGGGTGTGAAGGGGGTGTGAGTCAGACCTGCCCCCTGATTGGCTCAGCGCTGAGCCAATCAGAGGCATGTCTCACTCACACCCATTCATGAATTCATGAATGGATGTGAGTCAGACCTGCCCCTGATTGGCTCAGCGCTGAGAGGCAGCAGTCACTCACCCATTCATGAATTCATGAATGGGTGTGTGAGTGAAACCTGCCTCTGATTGGTCAGGGCTGTGACCAATCAGAGGCAGATCATTCAGCAGGCGGGGATTTTAAAGCCCCACCGGCTGAATAGTGCCGAGAAGCAGTTCAGGAGAACTGACAGCGGCCGTGGCTGGACTCCGGCTGCAGCGGAAAGGTGAGTATACAATTTTTTTTTATTTTAACACATTTTAGGATGAATTGCAGGGAAGGGCTTATATATTTAAGCCCTTCCCGACAATTCACCCCGCGCACGCCGGAAGCCCATTGCTTTCAATGGAGCGGCTGTATTGCCGGCTCCATTGAATTCAATGGGCAAACATCGTTCTTCTCTGTCACAGCTGTTACAGCTGTGGCAGAGAAGAATGATTTGTCTTCTATATGTTCTCAATGGGGTCGGCGCTGCTGCCGCCGGCCCCATTGAGCGCATATAGAGAAGAGAACAGGAATCGCAGATCGCAGATAGGTGCGATCTGCGATTTCTGTTCTATAATTTATCGGACGAGCGCATAAAAAGCGCTCATGTGTCCGATACCATTGCAAAGCAATGGTTTTATAAAATCGCCATGCGCATGCGCAAATCGCGGCTAAAAACGCCCGTCTGACTAAGGCCTAAAGAATAAATAAACATTTAACATGTTATTAAACATGTTACTGGGTTTTATCTGTGCTGTTACATAGGACTGCAGGTCACATCTACTACATCATCTGTCCTCAGCGTTATCACTGTGTTCTCTGGTGTTAGATAGGACTGCAGGTCACCTCTATTACATTATCTGTCCTTAGTGCTATCACTGTGTTCGCTGTGCTGCTATAAAGGACTGCAGGTGGCATCATTATCTTTCCTCGGCGTTATCACTGTGTGTCATCTGTGGTGTTACATTGGACTGCAGGTGGCATCGTTATCTGTCCTCTGCGTTATCACTATGTGTCATCTGTGGTGTTACATAGGACTGCAGGTGGCATCGTTATCTGTCCTCTGCGTTATCACTATGTGTCATCTGTGGTGTTACATTGGACTGCAGGTGGCATCGTTATCTGTCCTCTGCGTTATCACTATGTGTCATCTGTGGTGTTACATAGGACTGCAGGTGGCATCGTTATCTGTCCTCTGCGTTATCACTATGTGTCATCTGTGGTGTTACATAGGACTGCAGGTGACATCGTTATCTGTCCTCAGCATTATCACTTTGTGTCTACATGGGCCTTTACTCATATTACTACATTTTACTATAACGTATCAGTGACCAGATGCACATACAAGGGAAATTGTGACTGCAAGCATTTTATTTTATGCTGATCGTCAACTGCTTATCAAAAAAAGAGAATCAGAAGTTACTCCTCCGCTTCCTTCTTCCTGTTTCCTTCGCTGCTCATGAGATGTTGACGGGACCACATCAAAGTCCCTACTCCTCCGTACATCGTGCATTGATCAGACTGAATCCCTCCCACAAAGGCTGTGCGCAAAAATGTTTTGTGTATGCAGCTTTTATGCAACCCTATAGCTCTCCATGGTTACAGACTATAAACACTGTGAGAACGGAGTTGCACCGCTGTATGAGCGGTGGTTGAGGATGCATGCTGCTGCTCATCTGTGTAGGGCTGCCGAAGAAGCCCAGTAAAGCAGCCGGAAATCTCTAGTAGTTCATCAACCCTGTGTTCTTCAGCAGGGAAATTGTCTGACTGAGGACTACAGTTCGGAATTCTGATGCTGGGCGAATGGAACTCGATGGAATGCTCCGGCCCTGAGAAGCCAGTTTTGTTACAGTCTCTCTAGAAAAGTGAAAAATGGAATGGTTCCATATATGGCACTCTCCATGCTGACCGCCGCCTATGTGAAAGAGTGCGTGAAACAGTGTTTGAGTCTCCCTCCTCATCTCCTGCGTTCACTGAAGATGTTTTCGAGGAGTCTATGGATATGGGAACAGTTTCCATCAATGAAACACATAGGGATGGATGACAGAAGATAGGTTTGTGCTTTTATTGTTGGTCAGGATGGCCACTTCATTCACAGCTGTCCTGTAGGACCCAAAGACAAGCAGTCAGTTTATTGGCAGGGGCCACAGATTGCCTGGTTGGTAAAGTCCAGGTAAACTTTCCCAGCTGAATTAATTACAGATTCTAACCTCAGATCTGCTGCTGTTTGTTTGGATAGCGGGTTAGACATTAATTTGATTACTCTTCAATTCGTCACGGAAATCCGGTTTGAGGGTGCATTCACACGAACGTATATCGGCTCGGTTGTCACACCAGGGGGGATGGAAGAGCCAGGAGCAGGAACTGAGCTCAGAATGAAAGGGGGCAGGGTGGGGCTAAGTTCCGTGAATTAGCCCCGCCCCCGTTCCGCCTCTCCCCATTGCAAATAGTGCAGAGGGGCGGAGAGGAGGCAGAGAGGGGGCGGGAGCTCAGTTCCTGCTCCTGGCTCTTCCATCCTCCCCCCCCCTGCAGATGAGGAGGACGTATATCGGCTCGGCATGAAAACCGAGCCGATATACGTTTGTGTGAATCCAGCCTGAAGATGGAAACACTCACCAATCCAGTTTCTGTTTCCACTATAGATTCGCCCCCATTATACCTTAAAGGGGTTGTCCGGCCACGCAGGGTGACATTTTTTTATAATAATATTGCTTTCCTTTTACAAACCATTCTAAAGCACAGCATAAAGGGGTTCAAAACGCCAGGAATATTAGCTGGAATGTCGTTTTCTTACTCTGTAAACTGATGTTGAAAGCAGTATTCAAAGATGGCGCCGTTGTGCTGCAATCCCACAATGCCCTGCGCCTCCCCCTTTGTGTGCGCGATCCCGATGCTCATAGTTTCGGAGGCTCGATTAAGAGTTGGGCATGTTCATGACAAAACTATATCTTTGTGAGGGTCTGTGTTGCAGCAGTGCTGGAATTGCTGTCGGGTTGATGGAGTCCGGTCCGGGTCTTAGACATGATTCTGCACCTTCTAGCTCAGTAGGTATGACGCAATGTGCTCACATCTGTGGATGATTAGTTGGCTATATAGCTGGAAAAGAGAGGAAGCTAAGGTGCTGTAAATTGTCAGTTGCTCGCTGTCTGAGCTGGCAGTTAGTGGCTCCCGTGGACAGCGTGGTGTCCTCTGTTCCTTACTCCAGATGGCTTTGTGTGCGGCGGCTTATTCTACTAAAGCTAAGTGCTTTATTTTGTTTTGTCCTTTATTAATTTGGCCAAGTATGGTTACTTAGGTCCCAGGAACAAGTGCAGGCCCTCATCTATCGACGCAACGCGTTCAGTCTGCCGTGTTAGGCAGGGCCCTTTCCCTCGTTCGTTATGTATTAAGGGAAAGACTTCCCATTTATTATTTTTTGGTTTGTTTTGGCCGCCGCACTGTGAGCAATTATTGTAGATGCCTGCAGGTGCTGGCCCAGCACGTCCTTTGCAGATGTAACAGTCTGCTTGCTGAGGTTATCCTAGGATTGCCCTGGTTGAAAATTCATAACCTGATAGTCGACTTGGTTTCTGGTAATATTTCTGGTACTCATTGTCTGATCAAATTCCTGTGAATACCCCCGCAGTTAAAATTGGCCCTCGTTCCCCTCCCCTTAAAATTAATTATTTTTCATTATCAGTGGGCAATATGTAAACTCTGTTAAGTCTTTTCATAGTTTAAATTTTGGTTCTAAGGGTTTGGAGGACACTTCTGTCTGTTTTTATTTGCATTTTTGGCTATAGTCTGCAGTTTGTCAGTTTTGTTGGTATTCTGTGTTTTTATGTTCAGTCCTTCCATAGTCCCAGGTTCAGTTCTACAGTTCCTCTCTGACTTCGGAACTTGCTTTGTTTAATTAGTGGGATCATTCCTTTCTGGACAGTTGCTCCATTTCAAGGCGGTTCCTGTTGGAGAGAAGATCAAGGTGTTTCGCTCAGATTCGTACCCCTTTGTTTGGTTTATTCCTGCATCTAGCTATCTTTAATATCAAGTAGCCACGCCTGCCGGACTGCTCCGGTCACCATAGTGTCTTCAGCAGTCTTGGACAGATATGACACAGAAAAGTACTAAAACACCTCTAATAAGTAATTACAAGAGAAACTAAGAGAACTGGAAGGAACATGGGTTATGTTGATGCCCCGAGAAATGTATGAGATGATGAGACTAAACATTTTGAATGACAACAAATATTATAGGAAATTGAGCTCAAACCCAACGCTGTCACATCAGAAGATTCTGGAGCAGTTACTTATAGCAGCATAAGAAAAGAAATGCGTTGATGAAAGTGAATTCAAATCTATTACCTTCCCACTCAGTAATCTCTTCATTTTAAAGTCCATCAAAACTTCATAAAGGATACCCTCCGCTAAAATGCCACCCCATAGTATGGAATATAGAGAATCTCACATAAAATGATAATATATACATTGATACTATCTTGAAACCCTTCATGGAATCACTCCTGTCATAAGTGAGGGCTACCACAGATGTAATAAAAAGGCTCCAGGTAGAGATGAGCGAGTATACTCGCTAAGGCTAACTACTTGAGCGCGTAGTGCCTTAGCAGAGTATCCTCCAGCTTGTCTGTAAAGATTCGGGGGCTGGCGGGGGGCGGGGGAGAGCGGGGAGGAACAGAGGGAAGATCTCTCTCCCCCCCCCCGCTACTCCCTGCTCACCGCCGCAACTCACCTGTCACCCGCGCCGGCAGCCGAATCTTTAGAGATGAGCGGGCAGATACTCGGCTAAGGCACTACTCGCTCGAGTAATGTGCCTTAGCGAGTATACTCGCTCATCTCCATCTCTAGGGCTTTATGATCAAAGAACATTTATTGGCAAGTTTGGATGTTGAAGCCTTGTACTCTTCAATACCACACAGTGGGGAAAAGAAGGCAGTTGCACATTATTTAAAATCTAGAAGCATACAAATAGAGGAAGAACACAACATCTTCCTGGTAGATCTTTTGAGTTTCATCTTACAACATAATGTTTTCTCATTTGGGAACAAATACTTCCATCAGATACTTGGGACCGCTATGGGGACGCCATGTGCCCCTTCTTATGCAAACCTGTATCTTGGATAGTGGGAGCAGACTGTAGTCCTTGATAAATATGAGAAGTGATCTCGAGATTTATTATTGTGCATATGATTCATTGATTACCTCTTTATTATTTGGCCTTCAGCAGAGGGGAAATTGATTGAATTTATAAAACAACTAAAAACAAATGATCTACGACTTTGTCTCCAAAACCTGAAGGAAGTAATAGTTTGCTCCGTTGGAATAGCTGTCATCCACAACACCTAAAGAGGGGAATCCCCAAAGGACAAGATCTGCGTTGCCGGAGAAATTGTTCTACACAACATGAATATAAACAGTCTGTTTTATAGCAATTACTGACCCAATGCGTTTCCACTATAATTGTTCTGTCTAAACGGGGCTAAACAGACAAGTAACAGTGAGGGGTCTCTGTACTGTATACTGGCTATTTTGTATTCAAACAGAGGGAACTTGCCGTGCGTGGGCAAAAATGTACAGTACTATACACTGACAAGCACGCCCTTACACTGGGATCCCTTGCTAAGCCCCACCACCCACTTTCTATAATCCATCTATTACTAGTGACAGGCATTACCAGACAACAGGCAGTGGACAGTATGTTAGAGGAAAGGGAGACCACTAGTGGGCAGCACATTGGTGCAATTCTTTGGACAATATTTCAGTAAATAAAGTAAATTACTATTTTTCTAGCACTCACATTGTCTATCATATTAAAGTTTATTGAAACAACAGTGACCATTTAACATCCCACTACCCGGCATCATCTACTCCGATTTATTTTTACTGACAACTTTAAGAAAACAGCATTTGCATCACAATTACATTTTGGCCCCCACCCGCACCTGATACCACTGATGCAATCTGCCCATATTGCGGAAATCACTCTGGTCTTGAACTACAGGAAGTGGCATCATTACTTGGCCTACAGATCTAGGATTTCTTAGACTGGATGCAACTGTACATAAGAACCCTCAGCTGCAAGATGTGTAAGGTCTCAGTGTTTGAATGCAAACAAGAATGTCTCAATTCATTGGCAGCAAGCAGAGATCTTGAAAATAGCAAATAACTGAAACAACTATATTTATAAGGCATGACTGGCCTCAGCCATGTGTGACCTGCTACCAGCTTGTAGTAAGGTAGGCTAGGGGGTGAACACCACCCTTAGATCCGCCCAGCCAAATGATGTTCTGAGGCACTGCTGTCAGTCTATTGGTGCCATCACACCCCACAACTACCTAGGTCTGCTACTGTATTTATATGAGCTTGGTTCTGGGGCAGCATTTATGTTATGAACTTGTTTCAAGGGCTATATTTTTTGTTATGAGCTTGTTTCTAGTATTGAATCTCTGTACTGAGCTTGGTTCTGGTGCTGCATTTATGTTATAAGCTTGGTTCTGGTGCTGCATTTATGTTATGAGCTTGGTTCTGGTGCTGCATTTATGTTATGAGCTTGATTCTGGTGCTGCATTTATGTTATGAGCTTGGTTCTGGGGCTATATTTATGGTATAAGCTTGGCAGAGTTTGGTTAGGCTGGGTTCACACGTGGCGGAATTGGCATAGAATTTCTGTGCAGACTTTCCAAATGGTAATTCCACGTGCATTTTTAAGCCTGAGACTAAGCAGCAAAGTGGACACGATTTGCAAAAATCTTTTACGACACGGCCATATAAGCGCTTGTTTTTTCTTTTGAGAGCAGGGAGAGAAAACGCATCAATTCTGCCATTTTTTTTAATTTTATTTATTTATTTTTTCAAGCGTCAATCATACAGCATAAGGGTGCGGGCAGACGAGCGTAGGCGTATTTACGTTCGCACGAGCGCAACGTATAATCGCCCGAGCGATCGTTTTTCACCGATCACGACCAGAGCTAGAAAGCGTATTTTCGTTTGTTCCTACTTTGCAAACGGTCTTTTCGGCGATCGAATATGCGTTGGCGCGTATTTCGGTCGCATATGTTCCGTTTTTTTTCGAATTGCCGTTTTTACGCACCGTAAAATCGCCCATGTGAACGAATACATTCGAAACCATTGCCTCAGATGGTCACGTATATACGTTTGGTCGCAAAAACGCGCCGTTTATGCGCTTGTCTGCCCGCACCCTTAATGACACAACATATTTTTACTGCAGGTTGGTACGATTATAACGATACCAAAAACATTATAATTTTCATTTTTTTGGAAACTAATTATTTTTGTGTTGTTGCATTCAAAGTTGCACAACTTTTTTATTTTTCCGTGGACGGAGCTCTGTGAGGGCTTGTTTTTTGCGTCACGAGCTGTAGTTTTTATTTGTACCATTTTGGGGTACATAAGGCTTTTTGATTGCTTGTATTGCGCTTTTTGGGAGGTACAATGAATAAAATTAGCATTTTGCCTCCATTTTTTTAATGGTTTTTGCTGCGCAGGATAATTAGTGGGATTAAATTTTTAACATTTTTTTCATTCAAATACGTGAAAAAAATGTTCGTTTATTTCTTTTAAATGTTTTTTTTATTTTTACACTATTTCTTTTTTTTTTTTTTTTTTTTTCTACACTGTTTATGTCCCTGATGGGGACATGATCCAAAGCAGCTATGATAAGGCATTGTAGGACTTTGCATTGTTTCAGCTGGTATCCCGCTGCCTTCTGTATACCCCGCTCGGAGCGCTCAGCTGTATACCAGCTGGGTGCTCTGAGAAGAAAACAGCTGTATACAGAAGACAAGCGGACCCGATTGTCTTCTGCATACCCAGCTCAGAGCGCTCAGCTGTATACCAGCTGAGTCCCCCGAGAAGACAACAGCTGTATGCAGAAGCTGGCAGTCCTGCTTGTCTTCTGCATACAGCGTGAGCCTTCATTTACACACTTATGCAAAGTGAACGCTCAAAACTGTCACATAAACTGCCGTTTGAGTGAATTTTAAGTGATCATCTTGCGTTGTAAATGCACAGAACGATTATTGCTCAAAAGATGTCTATTAATTAATAATCGTTGCGTGTAAATGGGCCATTAGACTAGATAGTCTAAAAATATTCCCGATTTGTCGCTTTGTTACATTCACGCATTTTAAGACTGTCTAGTCTATGTTTGCACTGTCTAGTTATCAGACAGGATTAGTAATTCTAACCCATTGTGTCTCCTTTCAGTTTTCTTGAAGGCCAATGTCTGAATGTTATGAAAGTAATCGCTGGCACGGAGAATAACATGATGCATTGTGCAAACAATAGGAAGTTTCATTTCAAGCCCTCAGGACATCAGTGAGCGAAGGATTATTAACGTTTCCCAGATGGAAAACACCTAGAAGTGTACCGGAATCCACATTGTGTGCAGCGTTACATTGTATCTACTCTGTACATCCGTGATCTCCTGAAACTAGTAGGGGCTTGCCGGGTTTCGTAATTGTTCTGCCACTTTCTAATATATTGTGTGTCTATTCAAACTTTTTAAGATCTTTGCTACCGTCAGGGAATTTATTCATTTTTTTCTTGCATCCAAAGACTTAAGGCTCTTTTACACGGAACGACCGGTTCGGATGTAGATGCGCCCAATCTTCCCAGTAATAATACCTCCTGTGCTTTCACGCAGGGAAGATCCTCGCTTAGTGAATAAAGGCGGAGCAGCAGGGGATGTCTTCCGTCTGTCCGCTCCGTTCAAAGTGAACAGGCAGTTGTTCATAGATGAAAGACTGCCTGTTCACACGGGTCGATCGTCGTTCAGTTTTTATGCATGCAGAAACTCACAAAGACTACAGAAGTGTCCACCATAAGGCCGGATTCACACGAGCGTATTTGCACATGCATTTGCACGTATATTGAAATGCCTAATTAGTTACATATGTTCTATTTCCCAGGGCAAATGCACAGTTAAATAGAACATGCTGCATATTTTTTGTGTGACTGAATTGTGCACGCAAGATTCGCGCTTGTGAAAGAACCTATTGAAGTCAACGAGTTCTGTTTACTGCGTATTGTGCTCACAAATACGGTCGTTTGAATTCGGGCTAAGTGACAGACCACTGAAATCAGCGTTTCTGTCACTAATTTATGCTACTTTCATTAAAGGCTCGAGTGTATGTGCACACTTCAGCGCAACGTGTCTGCGCTACTACCAAGGCTGTTTTACGTGCGTGTCTATGCATTGTACTATAGTTTTTTGTGCATGCAAGGCCTGTTCATATTCGTACACAATACGCACCACTGAGCTGATTTTAAAGGCTATTGGTGGTTGTTAGCTGTTTAGTCGTTCACGACCTTCAGCGACCCTAAAGGCGAGCTCCCTCCATGTTTTTCGGTTTTGCGCTGCTTCTTTTAGTTGTGTGATATCCATGCTAGTATCAGCTCTGACAGTATCGGCCATCGTGTTCTTTGGCGCCGGGTCGTCTTTTGCCGCTGATCTGTCCAAGCATTATAGATTTTTCTAGGGACTGCTCGCATTACATGGCCAAAATCCGTGAGCCTGAGTCCAGTCATCTTGGCCTCCAGTGATATATCGGGTCTTATACAATTCAGGATTTCTCTGTTTGTTACTCCCGCCGTCCCGGGCATACGCTGCAGCTTCCACCAGCACCACAGCTGAAACGCATCAATCCTCCTCCTATCGGCTTCCCTCGCAGTCCAGCTCTCACATCCATACACGGCTCTGGGGAATATGATGGTTTGCACTATGCTGCGTTAAGTTGCGTTGCCGATACTCCTACTTTGCCAGATTTTGTCCATGTTTATCATCACGCTTCACCCCATTGCTATCCTACGTTTTATCTCTGGCCTAGATTCTGCAGCCTGGTCAATTTTTGAACCAAGGAAGATGAAGTCTCGCACACATTCTATGACCTCGTTATCGATTGTGATTTGAATTTGGCCATTTTTTGCAGTTGTCATAACTTTAGCCTTCTTCACATTCAGGTAGAGGCCCATTTCTTCACTTTCAGTTTTAAAGGGGTTGTCCCGCGGCAGCAAGTGGGTCTATACACTTCTGTATGGCCATAATAATGCACTTTGTAATGTACATTGTGCATTAATTATGAGCCATACAGAAGTTATCAAAAGTTTTATACTTACCTGTTCCGTTGCTGGCGTCCTCGTCTCCATGGTGCCGACTAATTTTCGGCCTCCGATGGCCAAATTAGCCGCGCTTGCGCAGTCCGGGTCTTCTGCTCTCTTCAATGCAGCCGCTCGTGCAGAATGCCGACTCCGTGTAGCTCCGCCCCGTCACGTGCCGATTCCAGCAAATCAGGAGGCTGGAATCGGCAATGGACCGCACAGAAGAGCTGCGGTCCACGGAGGGAGCAGACCCCGGCGGCCATCTTCAGCAGGTGAGTATGAAGACGCCGGACCGCCGGGATTCAGGTAAGCACTCTCCGGTTTGTTTTTTTAACCCCTGCATCGGGGTTGTCTCGCGCCGAACGGGGGGGGGGGGGGGGGGTTAAAAAAAAACAAAAACCAGTTTCGGCGCGGGACAACCCCTTTAATCTTCCATATCAGCTACTTCAGACCGGCTTCTGTTTCTGCAGGCAGAGTTGTGTCATCCGCATAATGGAGATTGTTGATGTTTCTTCAACCTAGTTTCACCCTAATCTGTCTAGGTCCATTTTCCGCATGATCACTTCTGGTTTAACCTATATGTGGAAGGGTGAGAGAATGCCGCCCTGCCGGACACCTTTGCCGATCCCAAACCAATCTGTGTCCCTATACTGTGTTTTCTTGATTAATATAAAGTGATGTTATCAGCTTGACTAAATGTGCTAATACGTCCAGCTCTTGTAGGGTCTGCCATAGCTTGTCATGGTCGAAGGCCTTCATGTAGTTGATGAAGCCCATGTAGATATTATTTTGGTATTCTCGAGCTTTTTCCACGGTCCATCGCAGGTTCGCAATTTTGTCGCGGGTGCCGCGTCCTTGCCGGAGTCCTGCCTGCTCATCAGGGAGCGCCACTTCCACTAGTGATCTCAGTCTTTCCTGTATAATTTTTAGAAGGACCTTGCTTGCATGCGGAATGAGGGCTATTTAGCGAGGTTCAAATGTGTTCTTTTTTTGTCACGGAATTGAGCAGAGTATTGTGCATCTGTGCACTCATTAGACATGCATTTGCGCACCTCCCATAGACTTCTATGGGAACTATAGACTTCTATGGGAACTTTTGGTGCACAACTGCGCACAAAGCAGAATAGGCCCTATTTTTTTGTGCACACGAGTTAAGCTTCAATTCCGTTCCTGTTTTATAGAAAAGCAACACTCAAGACAGTACTAGTTTCCTGTCTAAAAAAATGGAAACCTAATGGAACGGAAAGCAAACTGAAGCTGACCTTATTTCAGAGACACAGAAACCCTGAACTGACCCTAACGCAGGTGTGAAAGCAGCCTTTCATACGCATCTGCATAAAGGCCATATACTCGGCAGCCATTGGCATGACTAACTATAACCATGAATGGGAAGACTGCCTCGGACCTCCGTATGGCAGCCCTCCTGAATATGCACAACTATAACACAAACATTTATTTGCCCTAAGACGGCGGAACTTTTCTACCTTACACTCAGGTGGTTTCTCTACATTAGGCCGCCTGCAAATCCGCACTGTGGATCTGCAGCAAATACCATTCATTACATGCTAAGGAAAAGCGCTTCTTCCTGCACACTCGCAGAATTGAATTACGATTTCAGCGAGCGGAGGAAAAATCGCAGATTCCACACGGACAGCTTCTATTGAAGTCAATGGAAGCAGTCCGACCCGTTACCCTTCCACAATTGACATTGCGGAAAGGTCGCGGATTCCGCGTCATCGCCTAGTGCCGGCGCGGGTGAAAGTAAAATGGATAAAGTCTGTACCGTACATGCCCAACGGGGAGCCGTCCAGACCATCCGTAGTACAGATAAGTACAGGTGTGTGCGGACGGGCACAGGGTCGGGTTCTGCTGCATTCTCCCACATTCGGAATCCGATCCGTTCATGTGCAGGCAGCCTTACAAATTCTACATCAAAATCTAGAACCCTTGATCTGCAGAGATGTCAGCCTGGGAGAGCCCTTCACAGGGCGCTACTTGAGTGGCAGGTCTTGACAATAAGGTAGTGACTTTTCTAAGGGGTGTATCTTACATAAATAGGTGGGGTTAAATATTTCTAGACCCCCTCTATACCAATATCAAACC
The DNA here is from genome assembly GCF_035609145.1 of Eleutherodactylus coqui. Lineage (NCBI taxonomy): Eukaryota > Metazoa > Chordata > Amphibia > Anura > Eleutherodactylidae > Eleutherodactylus > Eleutherodactylus coqui. The sequence goes on along the minus strand of NC_089838.1, from coordinate 312,513,854 downwards.
CCAGATCAGACCCTAAATATATTCAGATGTCCTATAATAAAAAAGATACAAATAGACATATTGCGGAGTCCTGATGGCATACACCCCTGGGTTCTAAGGGAATTAAAGGGGTTGTCCCGCGCCGAAACGGGTTTTTTTTTTTTCCAACCCCCCCCCCGTTCGGCGCGAGACAACCCCGATGCAGGGAAGTAAAGAAAGTTTACCGGAGCGCTTACCTTAATCCCCGCGCTCCGGTGACTTCAATACTTACCGCTGAAGATGGCCGCCGGGATCCTCTGTCTTCGTGGACCGCAGCTCTTCTGTGCGGTCCACTGCCGATTCCAGCCTCCTGATTGGCTGGAATCGGCACGTGACGGGGCGGAGCTACACGGAGCTGCTCTCTGGCACGAGCGGCTCCATAGAAGACTGCTGAAGACCCGGACTGCGCAAGCGCGGCTAATTTGGCCATCGGAGGCCAAAAATTAGTCGGCACCATGGAGACGAGGACGCCAGCAACGGAGCAGGTAAGTATAAAACTTTTTATAACTTCTGTATGGCTCATAATTAATGCACAATGTATATTACAAAGTGCATTATTATGGCCATACAGAAGTGTATAGACCCACTTGCTGCCTCGGGACAACCCCTTTAAGTACTATGTTAATGTGATAGCTAGACCATTGTTTCTCATATTTAACAACTCTACAAAGACTGGGTCTGTTTCACTGGATTGGCACATAGCAAATGTGGTGCCAATATTTAAAAAGGAGTCAAAAAGTGAATCTGGAGACTACAGGCCGGTAAGTCTGGCTTCGATTGTGGGAAAAATGTTTGAGAGGTTTCTGGAGTACCACAAACAAAATAGCTGTATAACTCTGTATCAGTATGGATTTATGAGAGATCGCTCCTGTCACACCAACCTGATCAGCCTCTACAAGGAAGTAAGTTGTAGACTGGACTGGGGAGAGTCATTGGATCTTGCGTATCTGGACTTTTCCTAAGCGTCTGATATTGTTTTGCATAAAAGGTTGTATATAAAATGAGAATGCTTGGTCTGAGGGAGAATGTGTGTAAGTGGGTAAGTAACTGGTCAGTGATAGAAAGCAGAGGGGGGTTATTAATGGTACATACACCGATTGAGTGACCGTTACTAGTGGGTACCACAGGTGGCAGTATTGCAAGGGTCAATAGTGGGGTACAACAGGGGCCAGTATTGAAGGGGTTAATAGTGGGGTACCACGGTGCTTCAGTATTGGAGGCAGGGGCGTAACTATAGAGGAAGCGGTTGCTTCCGGGCCCAGGACCCTTAGGGGCCCATAAGGCTCATCTTCTCCATATAGTAAGCCTGGTAGTATGAATAAAGCATTATAGTTGGGGGCCCTGTTACAGGTTTTGCATTGGGGCCCAGAAGCTTCAAGTTACACCTCTGATTGGAGAGGTTACTAGTGGAGTACCACAAGGGGTCAGTAATGGAGGGGTTACTAGTGAGGTACCATAGGGGACAGTATTGGGTCATATTTTTAATATATTTATTAACGATGGTGACGTTGTGGAGGGATTACAAACTATGTAAAGTTATTAACAAGAGGACGCAAGGCGGGTGTAAATGGATCTGGATAATTTGGGGGCAAAAAAGTGGCAAATAGGGTTTAACACTGATAAATGTGCGGTTCTGCACATGGGGCAAAGGAAATGCATGTCACCATTACACACTAATTGGGAAACCACTGGGAACACCGACATGGCGAAGGACTTGGGGGTTTTAGTTAACTGGAGCAACCAGTGTCAGGCAGCTGCTGCCAAGGCAGATAGGATCAAGGGGTGCATCAAAAGAGGTCTAGGAGTACATGACGAGAACATTGCTCTTCCTCTTTACAAGTCACTGGTCAGACCACACATGGAATATTGTGGACAGTTTTGGCCACCGGTACTCAAGAGGGACATATCAGAGCTTGAGCGGGTACAAAGATGGCAACTAAAGTAATAAATGGAATGGGCGGACTACAATACCCAGAGAGGCTATCAAAATTGGGGCCATTTAGTTTAGAAAAAAGACGTCTGAGGACCCCCTAATAACTACCGTGCCCCCCCCCCCCCGAAAATAAGACCTACCCTGAGAATAGGCCCTACCCTAATTTTGGGAGGGAAGGTGGTGGGTGGCTTCAAAAAATATAATCCCTACCCCAAAAATAAGCCCTAGATACACTACATGGGGAAAAAAAAGCAATACTCACTTAGCAGGCGCCGTCTAGGTCTCCGCCTCAATGCCGACGGAGAATCTCTTGTTGGTGACTGGCCTTGAATACCCTGCCTCTAGTAAGCGATTGGTCTAATTGGTTCATGAGCGCCGCCTCAGGCAATCAGAGCCGGCGCTTGATGATTCGATCCCAGCCGACTGGTTCACGAGCGCCATTGCCATTCAATCAGAGCAATTGCTTGCTAGAGGCCGGGTATTCAAGCCCTGTTACCAGCAAGAGATACTCCGTCGACGTTGAAGACTACACAGAAGCCGGGGACTAGCTGAAGGGACCCAAATGGCGCCTGCTATGTGAGTATAAGACACTCCCCGAAAATAAGACCATGTGCCTCTTTTGGGGCAAAAAATAAAAGGCAGGGTTTTCTTTTCAGGGAAACCCGCTATGTATAAATATATTGGGGGACAATACAAGGATCACTCCCATCATCTATTATACCCAGGCCTGTAACAAGGGGGCGCCCTCTATGTCTAGAGGAAAGAAGGTTTCTACACAGCATAGAAGGGGTTTTTTACTGTAAGAGCAGTGAGACTATGGAACTCTCTGCCTGAGGACGTGGTGATGGCGAACTCACTAAGAGTACAAGAGGGGCCCGGACACCTTTCCTGAGTGTTACAATATTACATATTATAGTCACTGATTACTCAGAAGGGTCGGTGATCCGGGGATTACTCTAATTGCCAGATTGGAGTTGGGAAGGAATTTTTTTTACCTAAAATGAAGAAAATTGGCTTCTACCTCATTGGTTTTTTTTTGCCTTCCTCTGGATTAACATTGGGGGGTAATAGGCTGAACTGGATGGACAGGTGTCTTTTATTAGCTTAACAAACTGTTAGGGCCCATTTACACTGAGCGATGATCGCTCAAACATCGCTAAAAAGCGATCGTTTGAGCGATAATCGTTGCATCTAAACGCGCGCCCATCCTGCACGGCTAGCTGATCATTACATTCAGTCCAGCCTTATCAGCAGTTCTCCATGGGGAGTGCTGATAGCATTGTTTCCCGCTGGAGAACAAAGTAACTGAAAGCTGATAAGAGCCCTCAGGCTATTAACTGCTTTCAGCTAAAGGCTTCATTTGCACACCTAATTGCTCTTAAGTAGCTGAGTAGCTACTTAATAGTTTATGCAAAATGATCACTCACAGCTGTCACTCACACTGTCGTTTGAGCGATCATCGCTCCGTGTAAATGGGCCTTTAACCCCGAATTAATTTCAGATCCCAGCCCCCCCCTATATTTATATCAGACCCTCTATATAAACTCAGCCCTGATGCCCGACTATACATCCCCCCCTTCTTCCTGCCAGCTGTGGGCACCATTGCACTGGGTAGCAGCAGGATGTTGTCTGCACCTCCACACACTACGCCGTGATGCTGAAGGGTGGCTGACGCAGTGCAGCGGTGCCCAGAGCCGGGAGGGGAAGTATACGGACAGCTCTTTATGGGAGGAATTCCCGAGATATTGGAGGATTTAGATTTTTGTTGTGTCTGCAACCCATTTGTAGCCCCGATCCCGTGTGAAGCAGTCCTAAACCGAGCGATTAGTGAACGAGCCAACCAGGAGTTTGTTTTTATGCACGCAAAAAGTAGAATAAAGCACGCACATGGGTAAGGAAATAGGCAACGCCCAAGGCGCAACTGCGCTTACACCCATGTTACCCCGGCGAGTTGTCAGCGTAGGAACGACTGCGCGCTTCTCTATGGAGCGACTGCTGTTAACGTGGAAGGAGAAAATGCTGGGCGTTATTCCATTAACCCCTTAATGACACGGCCCCTTTTTTCCCCCATTTTTGTTTTTTCCTCCCCCCCTTTAAAAAAATCATAACTCCTTTATTTATCCATCTACGTTGCTGTATGAGGGCTTGTTTTTTGCGGGGCGAGTTGTAGTTTTGAATGGTGCTATTTAATGGACCATATAATGTACTGAAAAACTTTTTAAAAATTGTGGAGTAAAATTTAAAAAACCCGACATTTCGCCATCTTTCGGTGCGTCTTGTTTCTACGGCGCACAAACTGCAACGAAAGTGACATAATAACTTTATTCTATGGGTCGGTACGATTACTGCGATACCAAACTTGTAGTTTTTTTTTTTTTTTACTATACTACTCTTTCTTTTTCAAAGACATTTAATTTTTTTCAATTATTTTCTGCCGCCATCTTGTGCGCGCAATAACTTTTTTATTTTTCCGTCGATGTAGTTGAGTGAGGGCTCATTTTTTGCGGGATGTCCTGTAGTTTCCGTTAGTGCCGATTCGGAATACATACGACTTTTTGATCGCTTTTTAATGCATTCCTTCTGGTAGACAGGGTGACTGAAAAAGTGCGTTTCTGGCGCTTTTTTTTTTCGGACGACGTTCACCGTGCGGGGTAAATAATGCGCTACTTTGATAGATCGGACGTTTACGGACGCGGCGATACCAGATATGTGCCCGGTGTGCTCCAGGTGTATTAAAGTGATATATATGCCAATTGGCTAGTAATGAGTCACGACTCACCCGGTGCTCAGTGGGATACCCCTGGATGGGAGAACCCCACTGGCACCTGCTGTCCGGGATCTTTAATCCGCGATCCGTCAGAGCGGAGAGACGCAGGAAGACTCAAGCATTCCGGTGTGGAGCTTGAAGAAACGTGGTTAAGCAAGTCGGAAACAAGTCTTCTGCGCTCGTGTGGGTGAGATCGCAGTACTGAGTCTCTTCAGTATATCTTTGTGGTTCGCAGCCTTTTTATTAGGAGCTCTGAGTGACGCGTTTCGGCTGGTGAAGCCTTCTTCAAGCTCAAGATACATACATTAAAACAACACAGATATATATCTTACACGCTATGTGGTTGTGCTGCTAGAGGGCGCTGTGAGCGGTTCTCTGACGTCACAGAGGGAGGGGAATCCCGCTGGGAGAAATGTTACGAGATCGTAGCGTTCCAAATTTTGAACAAGCTTTATTATACTTTGTCTAAGAGGACAAAGTATCCGCAGTCTATCGTGCCTGGGGGATTAGTATATATATAAACCCATTAATCTATCAAATTTAACCCTTTCCAATCCACTGTCTGACCGCTGAAGACATGATTTAAGGCTGTACAGCTTTGATGTTGGAAGACGTCCGTCGGGGTTCTCTTACTGTATATTGCCAGCCTCTCTGCTGTCTGAGCCTATCCAACGTGTCACCTCATGCAGTACTGGCTTTAGCCAGCAGATAGCACTGCTGTATAACGGCAAAAAAAGAGTAAGCCCCCTAGGAAAACCAGGATACAAATTGGAAAGGGTTAAATAAAAGTAAAAACCTCTTTATCTACCATCATTCATCGTCTATGATATATGAATGAATTTATAAAAACCACTTGATGATAATAGCCGTATACGAATGACCGTTACATACATCACAGTACTGTTTGTTCACATTGCATATCATATCAATACTTCTAACTAGAAATTAATACAATTATAATCAAGTAAACAAAGAGTTAAAATAATTTAAATAGTCTCGTATTAATATCGGATTTCATGTAAAAAAACTTTAAAATTTTTTCTAAAATTTTATTTTGGTACCCAAAGGGTTAAATGACCCAGTGGACAGGAGGAGGGCCATTGACTTCTACGGGAGAGTTGACGTCACTGCGCAGGGCAGGAGGTGAGCTGTGAATTGGCTACTGTGAATGGTGGATCTTTTGTTATCTACACTGACTGATCGCTGCTTTAGGAACAGCTACTCAATATTGGGTTGATGCACCTTATAGAGCGATCACGGCTATCAAACGTCGGGGAACAGATCCCACAAGGTGGAGAACAGAATCCATTGACCACATGGGTTCGTTCACATATGTACATAGTTTTTCACATGATATTCAATTGCATGAAAAACTCCATGGCCTGCCCTACTTTGGTGCGTATTACACACTGCAATTAAAGTGAATGGGCCAGCGCCAATACACAGGAACCTCATGCAGCATAGCGATGCACACTTGTGCGTAACACAGGGTATATTATATATATCCGCAGCAGCAGGAGGAAATGCGACCAAAACCTGCATCCGCTGGTGTGACCAATGCGAATAATTCGAGGATCACAGGACAGCTATCATCACCCTGTGATCAGCCTCTGTGCTCACTGACACAAATGCGGGATTGTATAAAGGCATAAAAAGTTATAAAGTGAAAATATTTTTGGTTATTTTCTTATTTTCAAACACAAACTTTCTTCCTCCAGGTTGTGATGACACAGCGCGCCCCCGCATGTCTATACACACGCCTACAGCCCGCCGCCCCCGCCTCATCACACAGTAAACACCCCGCGGGCCATAAACTCCGCAGACAAATAAACAGGAGTCACAGCTCCACCCACCCCTCGTCACATGGTTCACACGCTCCATCCAATGATAGAGAGCCGGACGCTGATGCTCTAGCCAATCCCAGCGGCGCACAAGGCGGAAGTGGGCGTGGCGGCCTCGGCTCCCTCTGCCCTGTTGACGGTGGTGACGTCAGTTTTGTCTTGCGCTGCCGGAGCGCCGGGCGGAGGTCATGTGACCTGCTGGACAGGGGCTGCTGCGGCCGGTACGTGATATTACATAACGCTGCTTAACTCTTTCTGCTCGGCCTAGCTCTGCGATGGTCGTGCTGTGAGGGCGCCCCCTCCTGTAGATGTCTGCGTGCGGCGCGCTGTCTGTGCTGATGGAGCTGCGCTGCTGCTTGCAGTTTCCCCGTCTGTCAGATGTAGCTGCGCTGGTTGGGGGCAGGCGAGTCGGGGTTGTCGGTGTAGCAGAGTTGGTTGGGGGGCAGGCGAGCCGGGGTTGTCGGGTGAAGCAGAGTTGGTGGGGGGCAGGCGAGTCGGGGTTGTCAGGTGTAGCAGAGTTGGTGGGGGGCAGGCGAGTCGGGGTTGTGGGGTGTAGCAGAGTTGGTCGGGGGGCAGGCGAGTCGGGGTTGTAGGGTGAAGCAGAGTTGGTTGGGGGGGCAGGCGAGTCGGGGTTATGGGGTGTAGCAGAGTTGGTCGGGGGGGGGCAGGCGAGTCGGGGTTGGGGGGTGTAGCAGAGTTGGTCGGGGGGCAGGCGAGTCGGGGTTGTGGGGTGTAGCAGAGTTGGTCGGGGGGCAGGCGAGTCGGGGTTGTGGGGTGAAGCAGAGTTGGTCGGGGGGCAGGCGAGTCGGGGTTGTCGGGTGAAGCAGAGTTGGTTGGGGGGGCAGGTGAGTCGGGGTTGTGGGGTGTAGCAGAGTTGGTCGGGGGGCAGGCGAGTCGGGGTTGTGGGGTGTAGCAGAGTTGGTCGGGGGGCAGGCGAGTCGGGGTTGTCGGGTGAAGCAGAGTTGGTTGGGGGGGCAGGCGAGTCGGGGTTATGGGGTGTAGCAGAGTTGGTTGGGGGGCAGGCGAGTCGGGGTTGTCGGGTGTAGCAGAGTTGGTCGGGGGGCAGGCGAGTCGGGGTTGTGGGGTGTAGCAGAGTTGGTCGGGGGGCAGGCGAGTCGGGGTTGTCGGGTGAAGCAGAGTTGGTTGGGGGGGCAGGCGAGTCGGGGTTATGGGGTGTAGCAGAGTTGGTTGGGGGGCAGGCGAGTCGGGGTTGTCGGGTGTAGCAGAGTTGGTCGGGGGGCAGGCGAGTCGGGGTTATGGGGTGTAGCAGAGTTGGTTGGGGGGCAGGCGAGTCGGGGTTGTGGGGTGAAGCAGAGTTGGTTGGGGGGGCAGGTGAGTCGGGGTTGTGGGGTGTAGCAGAGTTGGTCGGGGGGCAGGCGAGTCGGGGTTGTCGGGTGAAGCAGAGTTGGTTGGGGGGGCAGGCGAGTCGGGGTTATGGGGTGTAGCAGAGTTGGTTGGGGGGCAGGCGAGTCGGGGTTGTCGGGTGTAGCAGAGTTGGTCGGGGGGCAGGCGAGTCGGGGTTATGGGGTGTAGCAGAGTTGGTTGGGGGGCAGGCGAGTCGGGGTTGTCAGGTGTAGCAGAGTTGGTTGGGGGGCAGGCGAGTCGGGGTTGTCGGGTGTAGCAGAGTTGGTCGGGGGGCAGGCGAGTCGGGGTTATGGGGTGTAGCAGAGTTGGTTGGGGGGCAGGCGAGTCGGGGTTGTCGGGTGTAGCAGAGTTGGTCGGGGGGCAGGCGAGTCGGGGTTGTCGGGTGTAGCAGAGTTGGTCGGGGGGGGCAGGCGAGTCGGGGTTGGGGGGTGTAGCAGAGTTGGTCGGGGGGCAGGCGAGTCGGGGTTGTCGTGTGAAGCAGAGTTGGTTGGGGGGCAGGCGAGTCGGGGTTATGGGGTGTAGCAGAGTTGGTCGGGGGGGGGCAGGCGCGTCGGGGTTGGGGGGTGTAGCAGAGTTGGTCGGGGGGCAGGCGAGTCGGGGTTGTCGTGTGAAGCAGAGTTGGTTGGGGGGGCAGGCGAGTCGGGGTTATGGGTTAGCAGAGTTGGTCGGGGGGTGTAGCAGAGTTGGTCGGGGGGCAGGTGAGTCGGGGTTGTCGTGTGAAGCAGAGTTGGTTGGGGGGCAGGCGAGTCGGGGTTGTGGGGTTAGCAGAGTTGGTCGGGGGGGGGGGGCAGGCGAGTCGGGGTTGGGGGGTGTAGCAGAGTTGGTCGGGGGGCAGGCGAGTCGGGGTTGTCGTGTGAAGCAGAGTTGGTTGGGGGGCAGGCGAGTCGGGGTTATGGGGTGTAGCAGAGTTGGTTGGGGGGCAGGCGAGTCGGGGTTGGGGGGTGTAGCAGAGTTGGTCGGGGGGCAGGCGAGTCGGGGTTGTCGTGTGAAGCAGAGTTGGTTGGGGGGCAGGCGAGTCGGGGTTATGGGGTGTAGCAGAGTTGGTTGGGGGGCAGGCGAGTCGGGGTTGTGGGGTGAAGCAGAGTTGGTTGGGGGGGCAGGTGAGTCGGGGTTGTGGGGTGTAGCAGAGTTGGTCGGGGGGGGGGGCAGGCGAGTCGGGGTTGGGGGGTGTAGCAGAGTTGGTCGGGGGGCAGGCGAGTCGGGGTTGTCGTGTGAAGCAGAGTTGGTTGGGGGGGCAGGCGAGTCGGGGTTATGGGGTTAGCAGAGTTGGTCGGGGGGGGGGGGGGCAGGCGAGTCGGGGTTGGGGGGTGTAGCAGAGTTGGTCGGGGGGCAGGCGAGTCGGGGTTGTCGTGTGAAGCAGAGTTGGTTGGGGGGCAGGCGAGTCGGGGTTGTGGGATAATAATAATAATCTTTATTTGTATAGCGCCAACTTATTCCGCAGCGCTGTAGCAGAGGTGGTCGTGGGGAGGGGGGGGGGGGGGGCAGGCGAGCCGGGGTTGTCAGGAGCAGGCCAGCTAGTTTCTCGGACAGTACAGGTCAGTGTGCTGCGTAGTTGCACGGCTGATCTGCTGGAGGCGCTGTACGGAGCTTTCACAACAAATGTGAACATAGCCAGAGTTGTGATTGTGAGAGATTTGGAGTAAATGAATGTAGTTGGGCTGAGTTTGTCAGCGGAGTCTGCTGTAGCTGTGCTTGTTGTCTCTGAGCTCAGGGTGATTGTGGTTTTCCATAGAACTGCAGTAACAGACCATATGTTAGAGTTGTCCCCATATAATGAATGGCCGCCATCCTGCAAGATGTGACTGTCCTCAGTCAGAGAAGCCAAGTGGTCTTGTAGATGAGACCTTTGTGACGGCTGACATAAATACCTGATGTTACAGCGAGCTTCTGGACCTCGCAGGGTCCTTCCTCAGGGTCCTTCCTCAGGGTCCTTCCTCAGGGTCCTTCCTCAGGGTCCTTCCTCAGGGTCCTTCCTCAGGGTCCTTCCTCAGGGTCCTTCCTCAGGGTCCTTCCTCAGGGTCCTTCCTCAGGGTCCTTCCTCAGGGTCCTTCCTCAGGGTCCTTCCTCAGGGTCCTTCCTCAGGGTCCTTCCTCAGGCTTCTGTGCCGCTAGGATCTGAACTTGCCTTTCAGTATCATAACCCTCATATCCTCTATGTTGTGTCGGTGACTGGAGCAGCGCCCGGCTGCAGGGGGTTCACCTCTGAGGTCAGCCCCCCAAAGACTTTTGGAGATCCCGATTAATATTAAAAATGATTCCAGCGAATTAAGCAAAAAAATCAGCAAATGTCTCTCTGGGTGCCAGCTGCAAAAAATATTACTAAAATCAGCAAGAACTTTGTAAATACGGCTTCTAGAGCTTCGAGCATTAAGCGCTTTCTTCAGAACTCTTATAAAATCGCAGGATTTCCCAAAAAAGTTATGTGTAAATAATTTTTGGGGAAATCCTGCGATTTTATAATGTTGGCATCAGTTGGGCATTGTTCCCATGGAGTTCGGGGTGGGGTGTCACTGGCCCCATAGAAATAAATGGGCCGGTATTAGTATACCTTGACGCCACTGGAAGTAGTGGTGGAGTCAAGATACAAGGCGTTTGACAGGTGGTTGCCGCCCCCTCTTTGTGATTGGCTGCATGTTATTGTCCCACTTCTGGGGCGCCGTTCACTGTACCCGCCGTCCCAGCATCCCCGGTCTCCTTGTCCCTGGCGTTCACCTCAGCTGGCTTGTAGCGGGCCGCTGCTGCTCTCCCTGTGGAGCCTTCTTCAGCCAAAGCACCTCCTGCTCCTGGCTGACTCTTGCTGCCCATGGCGAACACTGAAATTTCATAGGTGACTATAAATCCCGCCCCCTTCCTGCTGCTGCTGTGCAGCGCTGAGCGATCCGTATGTCCAAAGTGCCAAGCGCCGCCGTTGAGCGCTGCGGGCCACAGCAGTGCCGTGATCGCAACACCTGCGCTCAGCGCTGCGCCGCAGCACACCGCTCGCTGACAGCCGCCATTCACCGCTCTGCCGCACAGTTGGAACGATAGAGGGGCGGCTTGTTACCGCTGGGGGCCGATAGAGGGGCGGCTTGTTACCGCTGGGGGCCGATAGAGGGGCGGCTTGTTACCGCTGGGGGCCGATAGAGGGGCGGCTTGTTACCGCTGGGGGCCGATAGAGGGGCGGCTTGTTACCGCTGGGGGCCGATAGAGGGGCGGCTTGTTACCGCTGGGGGCCGATAGAGGGGACACTACTACTACTCTTGTGGCGCTTTCTACTTATGCACCTATGGGGGGACACTGGCGTGTGTTTGCGTAATATGTTGTGTGAATACGCTCGTGTGAACAATCCTGTATTATACTCTTACAATCGGCTCTTTAAATGTGCCATAAGGCTGATGTGGCCCTCGGTGAAAGTGAGTCTGACACCCCTGGGTTAGAGAATTGTCCAGAGGTGTCAACTGCTAGAATTGCCATGTCAGTAGGGGGCGTTAGTTGGGAGGTAGTTGTTTCTTAGCCTTCTTTTGCCACGAATACCTTCCATCATCACCTTAACAATAATTTTGGCGCTGTCAGCTCTTAGTGTTTACTGAAGGACGGGTTTGGTCGGCTGGGCGGTTGGACCTTTTTCCTCCGGGCTCGGGTGCCGGTAACACAAGACTCATTGTGTGTTCTTGTTTTTGAAGAGTCCTCTGAAGGTCGCTGCTGCTAGAAGAATGGGCTCCTTGAGATGCTTGTGGTGAGCAAAAACCAACAGCGACCGAAAGAACAAAAGTGTCACTTGTATTCTGTACGCCTAGAGGAAGTGCTTCCACGCACGTATGAAGGGGTGACCCACTTACACGCGCTCCTCACTACTTCTAGCTACCACCACCTCCTGTGTCGTGGGCTTACAGATGCGTCTCTGGGACTTCCCATGGCTTCCTCCTCTGGTTCCATGACTAGAGGGTGGAAGACCCAAGAGATCATGTCTGTAGTCCTTCTTGACAGTTCTGCTTACTGCTCCATCCTTCGTATGTTTGGTTGGACATGGTGACCTTTTTCCGCCCCTTGATGTTGACCTGTTTGGCCCTCGTGTTGTTTCTAGCTCGTTTAGCACCAGGAATATAGAAGATGACTTGAGAGCCTGAGGAAGGGTCCTACGAGCCTAAGGAAGTGTCCCTCTAGATGAGCCGAATCTTGTTTGACCGAGCCAGTGACGTGCAACCTGTTTAAAGGGACAAATGCATCGTTGGTTTGGTCAAACGAGAATCTTAAGATTCGTTCACATTTGCTGTATTAGGCCGGCGGCGCACAAACTGGAATCCACGGTCAGCGTCCGCATGAAGGATCCGCAACAAATACAGTTCGGAGCATGCTATGCAAAATCGCTTTTTCCTGCACATTCGTGGAATCCAAGTACAAATTTCCGGAAGCGGAGGACAAATGCGTGTTCTGTATTTCTGTGGGCTCCGCACGGGCAGCTTCTATTAAAGTCAATAGAAAGCCGTCCGACCCGCGGCCCATCCGCAATGGATAACGCTAGTACCAGCGACCTATCCGCAGCATCACCTAGCGACGGCATGGGAAAAACACAGATTTCAAAAAATAAATTGCACATGCACACGCACGCACGCACGCACGCACGCACACACACAGCATGACTGACGCTGAGCATCCGTGTTCATCCGCAATGCAGAATTTAACAGGTACACAGTGTTGCGGACTGCTGTCGGAGCTGGATTCCGCTGCGCAATCCCCCCCCCCCCCCCGCCCCCCAGAGACCCCAATACTTACCTGTGGATCCGGCGTCCTAGGTCCCGCATGACGCTTCGGCCCGCATGCGCAATAGCAATGCGAAAGATACCGTGACAGACGGCTTCCATTGACTGCAATGGAAGCTGTCCGTGCGTACACCCGCGGCAAATAGAGCATGCCGCGGGTGAGGACGGGTGATTTTATGGTGCAGAATTACGCTGTGAAATTCCGCACCGTAAGCTTTGTGCTATTAGGTTCAATAGAACCTAATAGCTGCCGGCAACGCAGCGGATGGCGGAAATCCGTCCGTGGGAAGGAGCCCTTAGACTGAACGATGTCGTTCACTTTCGCTCGTTTGAAAAAAATTTTGAACGCTAATTGTTCCGTCTAAAAGCACCCTCAGCTGCTGGACCTTTAACAGAGGCTATAGAATTTTTATTTTTTTAAAGCTGTTTTTTTTTTTTTTCAGAAACAGCGCCACTCTTGTCCACAGGCTGTGTCTGGTATTGCATTCCCACTCACTAGAATTAGGTGTGAGTTACTTTACCAGACAACCCGTGTACCAGAGTGTCACCATTTCTGGAAGAGAGCGTGCACACGTGTCTAGTCCTGAATAGCCCTGTTTGTTCATCCTGAGCTTCCTAGTTCACAGGAATAGTGCTAGAAGTACTATATATATATTTTGGTTTTTTTTTCTTGATTTATAAGCACAAAGAACAATGTATGAGACAGTTGTCATGGTGCAACAAATAATCGCAGGAGGCTGGCAGAATAGCGAGGACCAAGAAGGGGAAGCCCACCATCCCCTCCTCGCTGTGGGGAAGTACTGTGCCTTTGTGACCCCTTTCCATCACATGGTGTACGGTGGATATACAAAGTCTGCACACCCCTGGTAAAATGTCAGGTTATAAAAATGTGACACAGAAGAATCCTTTCAGATTTATTTCCATCTTCAGCGTGCCCCGATCTGTACAATTCCATTGGAAACAAACTGAAATCTAGGGTGGAAAAATAAAAATCACAATGTGGTTGCATAAGTGTTCACACCCTCTTATATTTGGGGTTATGGTTGTGTTTAGAATCAGCCAATCACATTTAATCCCCTGATAAGCAGTAGTCCGCACTCCGCTGCCATTATGTACAGGGATTCTTGTTTACCCCATATAAAGTTCGGCTCTTCTAGGAGGATTTTTCTGACATTTTCTTAGTTGGTCCATAAAGATCTTACAGAACATCAAGGGGATCTGATTGTTGGAAGGGATCAGTCAGGAGAAGGGGGCCAAAACATCTCCTAAGACATTACATATACCGTGGGACACAGTGCAGACGGGCAGCAAGAAGGGGATTACATTTTGACATCATCAAGAACTGGATGTCCTTCAAAAATGGATGAAACGACCAGAAGAACATCGGCCCGAGAGGCCTACAGTAACATTAAAGGAGCTGCAGGAGCTTCTGACAAGTACGGGTTGTGTAGTCATGTGACAACCATCTCCTGTATTCTTCATGTATCTGGGCTGTGGGGGAGGGGGCAAGATGGAAGCCTCTTCTAGCAAGGAAGAACCTTGCCAAAACCTCCATCAAGTCTGTGGAGAACGTGTTATGTCTGAGACCAAGGGGACACTTGTTAGCCATAATTCCAAAAGGTATATCTGGTGCAAATCCAATACTGCGCATCCGCTTGGGGATATTGCAATTCTGTTCCATGAGTGTGCAGGATGAAGCTTTTTCTTTTTTTTTTTTTTTTTTTTTTTTTTTTCATAGCATGTAACAAGTTTTTTGTTTTTTTTCCTTTTTCTTTTTTTGCTGCAGATCCTCTGTGTGAACGCCGACCACGGATTGTGTAATGCAAATCCGTTCGTGTTCAGCCAGCCTTAGTCTTGCAGTACAGCAATGCCAAAAACAAATTATTTATTTATTTTTTTTAAAAAGGGTTTTTATTTTGTAAAAACCTAAATGAAAATGTATAATTTTGATATGGTTGTAATTGTACTGACCTGTAGAAAAACTCATGGTGTCACTGATGCCGCACAGTATAAGATTTAAAAAAAGGGAAAAGTACAGGCTTGAGGTATGCTTTCCTGCAGCCCCCCAAGTTATATAATTCATTATATGTACCCCAATATGGTACCAATAAAACCTCCAGCTCGCCACGTAACGAACAAGCTCTCATACAGCTCCATGGATGGCAAAATTAAACCGTTATGGCTTTCGAATAATGGAGATGAAAAGTACCAAACTGGACTGTTTAAGGGGTTAAAAGAATTGTCCTGAGAGGGGACGTCCTCCTGTATCCACAGGGCCGGGACAACCTTCTGATTGGTGGGGGTCTGAGTGCTTCAATCCCAACTGATCCCAAAAATCCTAAAATTGGAGTGCATGAATTCGACAATTTCCGACACCCCCATAGAAATGAATAGAGCAGCGTGACGCAGGCACTTCTGCCGCTTGTCATGCAGCGGCCACATTGACAGCAGAACTTGGCACAACCTCTTAAATCTTAGAGTCCCTGACGTTGCTGTAGGAAGGAATTCACACTTACTTTGGGGCTCAGTTCACGGTTTCCACCTCACGTATCTGGTTCTGGAGCAGAAAAATATTTCTTTTAATGGAAAAATAAGACTGCAGCCTGTGCTGTTTTTCTGTCCAAAAATGTCACTGGGGCAGAGGAGTCTATTATCAGTATAGCCCTTTCACAGTATAAGCAACTTTCAAAACGTTTTAAAAGCCCTATATATTTTTTTGAATTACCATATATACTCGAGTATAAGCCTAGTTTTCAGCACATTTTTTTTTGTGCTGAAAAAGCCCCCCTCGGCTTATACTCGAGTCAGGGAAGGGTTAAAGAAAAAACCTCCTCCATACTCGCCTCCCAGCCGGTGTCTGTGTCCCCAGCGGTGGTGCAGCAAACTGCTTGGAATTCCTGTGTTCCCGGCGGCAATGCGGCAAGCTGCTGGAAATCTCCCCGCTGTCATCCCCCGCCGTCCTCTCTGCTCGGCTCTGTCATCCCCCACCGTTAACGCTGTGATTGGAACGAGTGCCAGCCAATCACAGCCAGAGCTCGATCATTCACAGCCAATCGCAAGCTGCTATAGAATTTTCCCCGCTGTCATCTCCCTGCTCGGCTTTCAAATTCCCCCACTGTCAGCCCTGTGTAAGTAAGCGCTGTGATTGGATCGAGTGCCGGTTGTGATTGGCTGGCGCTCAATCCAATCACAGTGCTTACTTACACAGCACTGACAGAGCTGAGCACAGAGGACGACGGGGATGACAGTGGGGAGAATTCACGCAGCTTGCCACACAGACGCCGGCTGGGAGGTGAGTATGGAGGTTTTTTTTTACCTAGTATATAGTCGTGTATAGCTCGGCTTATACTCGTCAATAAGTTTTCCCAGTTTTTTGTGGTAAAACTTATTGACTCGACTAATACTCGAGTATATACGGTACATAATTGAATAAAATTTGTGTTTTAAAAGTTGTCTATACTGTGAAAGGGCAAAAAATAGAATGGCAGCAAGCTGAAATCCATGGAGGGGGAATTGATTTCCCCCCCCCCCCCCCCTCCCCAACTTAGTGCTTTAGGGTCCCCTTTTAGACTGACCTATTTGTGTTTGCAATACACAGAATACAACCCGCTGATTTCGATGGGATCCTTCTCATTTACCTTTCTTGTGTGGATAACAAGTAGGACCTGCTCTATTTTTGTGCACCAGGGGCCCATATTCATAGAAATCTATAGAAGGTGCGCAAATGGGCGTTCAGTGTGCGTGCGAATGTACGGAACGCTGCGCAATTCAATGGACAAAAAAAATACATCTGGACCTCGTTAAGCTGCATGGCATTTTATATCACCCGCGTGAACATACCCTGCGTGTGCAAAAAAAGTGCGGTAAATTGTGCTGGTGTGCGCGCAAAAGCATCTCTCGCGGTGCAGTTGTGCTGAAGTGCGCACAGCTGCGAATACATGAAGGAGCCTTTCCATGTTTCTGCTCCATAAACGGAGCAGAGGGACATAAATCCTGATCATAGCTCTAATGTCGGGGTGACTTCACCCTAACTCCATGCCAGGGCCCACTTTTCCAGACTAGCGGGCATTGATGCGGTATGTGGTGTTGGCATTAGACGTCCATGTGAGCGCCACCACAGAAGTAAATAATTGTGCTGATTTTGCGTGTATGGGCTTCATTGATCTGTATGGCTCTGCAGTGAAGATGCAGTTAGTGAAGATTCGCTTGCAATTTGCTAGGAGACCAGATAGAAAAGCTAGAATTTTGGGGCTTTCGTATGGAGAAAGCGACAGAAGGAATTATTGCCTGGGCGGTTGACTGTGTGATGCTACGACGTCACTCCCTGCTTGCAGGCGTTCTTCCGTGCGGACAATACGCTGTCCATACAGACTGTACACCGCGCGCATTTTAATAAATGGTCATGTAAGAAGTCGATGTGACACTCGGTCGCTGCTGCCCCCCCCCCTTCTTTTGCCGTCAGTCTGGGAGGGATGAATGGGACAAGGGGGCACATACAACAATTGTTTTGTTAACACCACTTCCTGCAGCTCTTTTGAGTGTTATTGGGAATTACTAATCATCCTGGTGAAGGGGGTAATGATGTGCGATAAGTTATTATTGTCCCGGCTGCAGCTTATAAAGAAGCTATTGTGACATCCTGGAGGCACGCATTCTGCAATGTATGGGGTATGGGGATTTCCTGATGCTGAATGTTATGTAATGTGGTACAGAAGGCGGATCCTGTCCCCTTGTGTACGCGCCGCGTCTGTCTGGCCCCGCTGTGCACACGCCGTGTTTGTCTTTTTTTGTTTGCGTACCTGTTGCAGTATTCCTGGCCTGATGACCCCTTCCCCACCAACAGTAATTCAGGGACCATTAGGCCTCATGTCCACGGGGAAAATCGGGCCCGCCCGCGGATTCTTCATGCAGAATCCTGCAGCGGGTCCTTCTTTTCCCGCGGACGTAAGGCCTAAAAAGAATTACTTACCTGTCCGGACGCTGCAGATCTGCCCTCTGTCGCGTCTGGATCTTCTTTCTTCGGCTCGGCGGATGTGCTCGGCACACTGGCAGTGTGCTGCGCGCGTGCACCGTGCACTCTTTTTTTTATTTTTTTTTTAACTCCTGCTCTCCCGCGACAGAGAGCAGGAATTCAGCTGCGGGTGTTCCGCAGATCCGGACGGCTTCCATAGGCTTCAATAGAAGCCTGCGGGAGCCATCCCCGTGGGAGACCCGCACTAAAATGGAGCATGCTCTGCGGGTGTATTCCCGCACACGCAATCCACGCCTCAGGGGAAAATGACATCCGCAGGCATTTAATTACCTGCGGGTGTCCAATGCATCCCTATGGGGCGCGGATCACGCGTGCGGGTGACCCACTCCGGATCTGTCCCCGTGAACATGAGGCCTTAAATAGAGATGAGCGAGCATACTCGCTAAGGACAATTACTCGAGCGAGTATTGCCCTTAGCGAGTAGCTGCCTGCTCGGCGCGAGGGAGCAGTGAGTTGCGGGAGTGAGCAGGGGGGAGAGAGAGAGATCTCCCCTCCGTTCCTCCCCGCCGCTCCCCACCCCCTGCCGGCAGCCGAATCTTTTCTTCCGAGTGGGCAAGTACTCGCTAAGGGCAATACTCGCTCATCTCTAGCCTTAAACTTTTACTTCCTTATCAGTGTCTACTTAAAAATGTTTGTTTATTTCTTTAAGTGCAAACCAATCCCATCCATGTCTGTGCCGTGTCATATGTGTGTGTATATACGCATGCCTCTTCGGATCTATTCCATTTAGCCTGACGAAGAGGTTCGCAGGCTCGCTATAACATCATGTATTTTTTGTTAGCCATTAAAAGGTATCCTATCTACAAAATTACGCACCTCATCTGTCCCATTGACTTCATGTTCTCTGCTCCGCCCTCTAGTGATGGCTTTGTGTCAGTGCACGGTTAGAAACAGTGACTCGGACATGGAGGGCTGCACCTTCACCGGAGCTGGCCTCAGGGTGTTTCTCTATTGGAGCAATGGAAAGGAACACTATGTCAGCTTCACGCAGAACGTCGCCACGGCCGAGGAGATCTGCATTCACGTGGCACAGAGGCTCGGTAAGAGATGGATCGCACTTGTTGGAAATGCGTATGTGCTGACTGTAAATCATGTGGTGGCAGTGGTGTGACCTCCATTGCCGTGTGTCATGTATACGGTCTTGTGTTGTATAGAACATGTGCTAATATCTACCATATTGCTCTCCACACTGCAGGCATTACTCCTCTTTGCTACACCTTGTTTGCTCTGTATGACGTGCAAGCCAAATACTGGTACCCCCCAAACCATGAGTTCATCATCACCAAGGATATGAAACTTCTTCTCCACTTTCGTATGAGGTGAGCGGTGTAATTCTTCACATGTAACTTATAGCTTCTGTTACTCTCTAGAACCTCTCCTATATCTCCTCCTGTTCCATATAACCTCTCCATACATTCTTCCTATGTCTCCTCCTCCTGTCGCGGGCAATGGGGTTTACGAGTCTGATAGTCATCCAGGGTAGACCACATGGTCAACTTACTTCCAGCTTCCCGGATTCTGCACTCGTGCAAGATGGAGCCCAAATCACACCCTGACCGGCCTAGCATGCGCTAACACACTAGCATGACAGGCGTAAAGGCCCATTTAGATGTGACGAATGTCCGGCAAAATATGCCCAATACTCGTCACCGCATATACTCGCTGCCATGCTGTTGCACGGGGGCTAGTATCGTTGGCTTCCTCACAGAGCGAGCAGCAGGGGGATGGGGCGGCTGCAGGAGATTTCTCTCCCCACTCTCCCCCACCCCCTCAATTGACTTAACATAGCAGGCGTTCATTACTGAACAACTGCTATTTACATTGAGCGATCAACGATGTGCAGCATAAACAATGGACGATGAGCTGATCGTTCAGTGTAAATAGCAGCCATTGAGTACTGAACGGCCGCTATGTTAAGTCAATGGTGAGGGGTGGCCCCCAGTGTAATAGTGACTCTCCCCCTCCCCTCCCCAACCCCGTAGTAATAGTGACACCCCGCAGCGGCTCCCCCATCCCCACCCCCCCAGACCCACATACTTACCCCCTCCTCCTCGTGGAAGCGCCGCTCTTCCTCTGCTCGGCGCTGATCCCGTGTGCGCACCGTAACGTCAGTGTGCTGCTGGACGACACCACCTGCCCTGCTTTCACCGAACCTAAGATGAGATGTCTGGGGAGGGGGATCCCGGCTGCACACTGACGTCACAGCGTGCGCCTAGATCAGCACTGCTAGCAGCGCAGCTGAGTTAATGCCGGCAGGGGGGTCGCGGCCCCTGCCAGTTGGGAGGGCTCTGCGTGCCGCAGGTTCGCCACCACTGGTCTAGGTCAACTTAACTTTCCCAAGACAAGAAAGATGGCATATTGACATGGAAAGATGGGTGACTATCATTTCGTCACACCTCCTATAACGCCATATATCCTCTGTTTCTACTCCTATGACTCCATATATGCCTTCCCCCTGTATCTCTGCCCGTGACTCCATATATGCCTTCCTCCTGTATCTCTGCCCGTGACTCCATATATGCCTTCCTCCTGTATCTCTGCCCGTGACTCCATATATGCCTTCCTCCTGTATCTCTGCCCGTGACTCCATATATGCCTTCCCCCTGTATCTCTGCCCGTGACTCCATATATGCCTTCCTCCTGTATCTCTGCCCGTGACTCCATATATGCCTTCCTCCTGTATCTCTGCCCGTGACTCCATATACCGCCCCCCCGTATCTCTGCCTGTGACTCCATATACCGCCCCCCCCCCCCCCGTATCTCTGCCTGTGACTCCTGTATCCTATATATCAGTGTTCCCCCAACTCCAGTCCTCAGGGCCCCCAAACAGGTCATGTTTTCAGGATGTCCTCAGTATAGCACAGGTGATGTAATTATGGTTGGTCCCTCAGACATTGCCACAGGTGTTCTTACCATAAGATATCCTGAAAACATGACCTGTTGGTGGTCCCCGAGGACTGGAGTTGGGGACCCCTGCTATATATGACTTCCTTCTGTCTGTTTCAGGTACTATTTCAGGAACTGGCATGGGATGAATGAGAAGGAACCAGTCGTTTGTCGCAATGTCCCCAAGATCAGCGACAGCGATGACAAGAGTCGGGCGGAGCAGTCTAGTGCCATCCTGGACTTGGCATCTTTTGAGTATCTGTTTGAGCAGGTAACATCAGTCAGAGGGCTGGGACTGGTTTCTCCATGGGTCTTGTGTACACGGAGGCGGTCTACCCGCTGACGTCTGTGTAAATGCTGGCATCCTGCCACAGTGGATGTGATACTGTCTGTCAACTTTATACACAGTGGGCCTCCTACCAGTAGACTGCAGTGATATGGTGACACAGGATTTGTAGGTAGTGATGATATATTGACATTGCAGCCATCATATAAGTACAGTTTAGTGTCTACTGCCTGCATAATGGGAACATAACACTATTGCAGCGCACCTACTAGAGTCTGATGCCCATACACCCATAAGATGCCCAAGTGTTGGGTTGTCTTAAACTTTGCAATAAACAGTAATTATAAACCTCCTTTTGTTTTGTACCTACAATTTGTATGCGGGCCGGTGTGTCTCCACAGAAACAAGCAAACTGCAGTCTCATACAGAACTTTTACAGCTGTCCGTTTGTACGCAACGATCATCGCTCAAAATTCGTTTAAACGATGGCATATGAGTGCTAATCGTTGCGTGTAAACGCTCCAATCGTTCACTCTTTGGCTGAACGATGATTTTAAGGTGAGCTTAAAATCCATCATTCAGACAGAGAGGGGTAACTGGGAACGCATGCTGTGTTCTGCATGGGAGTCAGAGATTACATTGTATTCCGCTGACAGCCCATGCGAGAACAATGGAGTTGTGTGCAGAGCTCAGACCGCATGCGGTGCACCGCAAACAGCTGCCGGAGCCCCTTTTACATGCAAATGAAGCTGATAAAGTGTTTATAGATATTAGTCTCCATTGACACTTTATGCAAAACGATCACTTAAGCAGTTAATCTTTCAATCCTTTGAAAGATTGTCTTTACGTCTAAATAGGCCTTTAGTTTGTCGTTGATCAGCCCCATTGAAATGCTCAACCAGTGCTTCCTTCATGTTGAATTGATGAGCCCTGCAGTGACAGGCAGAACTGGGCACGAGACTCCTATTCTTGAGATCAGCGGGGGTCTCAGCAGTGAGACCTCCACTGATCAGCAAGTTATTCTCTATCCTGTGGATGGGGAATAACTCGTCATTTTGGTACAACCCCTTTAAAGGGGGTTTTCAGAGAGAAAAAAAAAAACACTGACACATTCTGAGTTTGTCATCAGGCTGGGGTCCACCACTCAGGGCCCCGGCAGATCAGCTGATTGGGCGCCTACTATCAGCGCCGCTATATACAGTGGTCAGAGCAGAAGCTGCTGCTCTGACCCTGGTTTAGTGGCTGGCGCTTGCAACTACAGACGCACCTTCCATTGATTTTAATGAGCCCTGCGCTGGCCACTACACAAGGGTTAGAGCGGCAGCTTCTGCTCCAACCCCTGTGTATTGCGGCACTGCCAGCTGGCGTCCTGAGCAGTAGACCCCAGACGATCAACGATTGATTGACCTATCCTGAGGATACATCAATAGTATTTTCCTGCCAAACCTATTTAAGAAGTGAAAGCCAGATTGAAGGAAGTATGACTGTAGCATCAGACTACACGTTTGCTGTCTGTTACCATAGTGATGCATCGCTCTGGATAGGAGCTGCAATAACAAAACGGTAAGAAATATTTAATTAAAGGGCTTTCACCATAGAAACCTCTATTGCCTATACATGGGATTGGTAATAACTGTATGATCACTCATAACCACAGGGTATTCGCTAGAGCGGCGGTGGGAGTCAGCAATTCCACTCCATGAATGGAGCTGTAGTGAGCTTGTGCGTTCATCACTCCATTCACTTCTATGAAGTAGTACAGCACTTTGCTATCTCGGCGGCTAACTTTATTGTATTTCTTGCAGGGCAAATTTGACTTTGTGAATGATGTGGTATCACTGAAGGACTTCCACACTGAGCAGGACGTCCACAAGTTTAAGAACGAGAGCTTGGGCATGGCGGTCCTGCACCTCTCACACATTGCCATCAAGAAGAAAGTATCATTGGAAGAAGTGGCTAAACAAATTAGGTGGGTTTCCTGCCAGGGACAGTGCTGCTCTCCAGACCAGTGCCCAGTGTTCCCTGGACTGCACCATCCTAGCTGGGTGAAATTGTGTGTTACGGGGCTAATGGCGGTGTATGTTGCCTGCAGTTCTGGTCTCTTAAGGCGCATTTAGACACAAAGATGATCGCTCAAAAGATGGCTTTTGAGCGATCATTTTGCATAAATTACTACTTGGTACTAATGCTTACTAGTAGCATGTGAGCCGCCGGGAGTTGTATTTAGAGAAGAGACCACCCACTGTTTCCTGAATGAATTGCCTTTGTTCTGCCATAGGGCTGACAGCTGAGACAATGTAATCAGCTGTTATCAGCTCTCCCTGGGCAGAGCACAGCACGGTCCGTCTTATCAGCTGTTCTGATGAACGATGGATTTCATACCAAACTGAAATTCATTGTTCGGCAGAAAAGTGAAAGATGGGCACATTTACACGCAGTGATTATCGCTCAAAAGATGAATAATCGTGTCTAAATGGGCCTTTAGACCAGGCTACACACGCTGTGTGTTTCAGTATTGTCGTAATTGGTGCCATCGGGCTCACTCTCTAGATTTTATGTAAATTGGCATTGTCTTTATTCTAAGGAAGCCGTTTTCTTATCTTGCCAATCACTTGCTTTGTAGAAGTGGAAATAACGTCTCAGTAATTTGTATGAAAATGAGAAGCTACAGCTCCAAACTATTTAAAGAGATCTCGTCCTATTTCTTTTTAAAGGTCCAAATTTGGAAAAACAAACTGCTGTTGGCAGATAACAGAGCCTCGTCTGTCCGCAGGCTGTCGGGTATTACAGCTCAGCTCTATTGAAGTGAATGGGGCTGAGCTGGCATAACACATAACCCGTGGACGGGTGTGGCGCTGTTTTTGGTAAACGGAAGCCATGTTTTCCTTATCCTGTACAATCACTTTAACTCCTTCGCGCTGTAACCTTTTTTTTTTTCACATGTCTGTGTTTTTACTTTTTCGCTTGCTACATTCAGAAAATCCTAACTTTTGTTCCGGTGACATGGCCGGCCGGCCACACGGGGTCTTGCTTTTTTACGGGGCTGGTTTTCTTTCTAATGGTAGCATTTTATATACCCCATAATGCTTGGGAATCTTAACAAAAAAATACTAAATGAGGCAGGGACATATTGCCATTTTTAGGGTGTGTTTGCTTTTACAGTGTTCATATTGCTGTAAACATGTCATCTTTAGGCTGGATTCAGATGAACGTATATCAGCTGGGTTTTCACGCCGGCCGATATACGGCGTCTCTCTCTCTCTGCAGGGGGGGGAGCCCGGAAGAGCCAGGAGCAGTGCTCTAAGCTCCCGCCCCCTCTCTGCCCCTCTGCACTATTTGCAATGGTGAGAGGCAGGATGGGGGCGGGGCTAATTCCTCTCCTTTCATTGCAAATAGTGCAGAGGGGTGGAGAGGAGGCAGAGAGGGGGCGGAAGCTCAGTTCCTGCTCCTGCCCCCCCCCCCTGCAGATGAGGACACCGTATATCGGCTCGGCGTGAAAACCGAGCCGATATACGGTCGTCTGAATCCACCCTTATTCTGTGGGTCAGTACGATTATGGTGATATCAAATTTATAGATTTTTGTTTTGTGTATTTTTTTTAATTGTTGCAATCTTTTGACCCCCAATAACTTATTTTTTTTTTTGTGGGACAACCTGTAGTCACTATTGGTTCAATTTTGGGAGACCTAAGGCTGGGTTCACACAGGGCCGATTTGCGCGGAAATTTCGTCTGGAATTTCGCTGCGGCAAATCCGCCTGCGGCCACTGAGCCCTGAGTTAGCCAGCCATGTAGCCGAGATTTGTCAAAATCTCACTGCACTTTTGCGCATACACCGCATTCAGTCTGAAGCGGAGCTGCAGTGTAAAGCTTTGGGACACAGTAAGAACTGCAGCCTGAGCCCCTCCCAGTGGCTGTATGAGCCTTGTACACGCTAGGTTAGCGTATACTCCAGCTATGTGTGCCGCAATAGACCAGAGGATTCTGTGGGCATACAACATAGATTTTAATTAAAGGAGTTGTCCAGGATTAGA
Organism: Eleutherodactylus coqui; assembly: GCF_035609145.1. NCBI lineage: Eukaryota > Metazoa > Chordata > Amphibia > Anura > Eleutherodactylidae > Eleutherodactylus > Eleutherodactylus coqui. Next base: position 312,488,956 of record NC_089838.1, on the reverse strand, counting down.
AAAACATGGCAACTTTCTTTCAGAAACAACTCCACTCCTGTTCAGAGGTTGCCTCTTGTATTGCAGCTCGACTATTAAAATGAATGGGGCTGAGTTGCAATACCACACACAACCTGTAGAGAAATATTGCGCTGTTTTTTTTGGGGGGAAAAAACGTGTTTTTCTAATCTTGTGAAGGGAGATGGATGGGGGAATTGTGTGCTCTCTGCCTTTTTGGGAAACCTGTCTTAGAACAAGCTTAATTGTGGCCCCTTCTGAACCTTTGTGATTCTGAATTTGGGGTCTACTGGTTTTGTGTACATGGACCCCAATGAAACCATCTTCTCACTATTTTCCAGTTTTAAGGAATGCATCCCCAAGTCCTTCTGCCGGCAGATCCAGCAGAACAACTACCTGACAAAGTTTCGCATGAGGAGTGTCTTTAAGAAGTTCGTCCGTCACTTCCACCTGCACACAGTGAGTGCCGGGAAGCTGAGCGAGGAGGACGTCATGTACAAGTACCTGTCCACCCTGGAAAACCTGGCCGCTAGATTTGGCTGTGAGGTATTTAGGACTCTGAGCCTGGAGCTACCGACAGAGGGAGAGAAGCTTCCCTTCTATATCAATGGGGGCTACGTGGATCACGGCGAGTCCGTCAGCAGGGAGGCCACGCCCACACAGGAAGTCCTGGTCAGCGGGATGGAGGGAATCCAGTGGAGGCAGAAGAAAAAAGAGGTGAGGGTGTTGTATGACTGCAGATACTCTTCATGTATGGGCAAGTTCTGGGTTTGTAGGAGAAGGCAATGTGGAGCTGTTTACACGGACTGCTTCACAGCCTTGTGCCACGCAGCAGGGTTTTTACTGTTTAGATGTAAATGGAGTAGATATGTGACTCACAAAGTGAATATGTGTAAAACATAGAACAAGAACCCCTGAACCTTAACGAGGGGGGGGGGGGGGGGGGGGGTTCAGTTTAGATAGCCCATTTTCATTCATTTTCTACTGCCATCTCCTGAGCGCAATAACTTTATTTAGATGTGCGGGGGCTCATTTTTGCGGGATGTCCTGTAGTTTACGTTAGTACAATTTTTTTAATACATACGACCTTTTGATTGCTTTTTTATTACATTTTTTTTCTTGTAAGAAATAGCTGGCAGCCGTGATGTATGGAGGGAGATCGCCATGCGATCTCTCTTCATACATGCCCCGATGCTGAAGGACGTAAATGTACACCCAGCAGCGTAGAGGGGTTGTCCACCCTCTGCGTGTTTTTTTTTTTTCTTTTTAATTTAAGTATAGAATAAAGGCCCATTTACACCAGCAGATGATCACTCAAAGATCGCTCAAATGACAGTTTAAGTGACAGCTTTGAGCGATCATTTTGCATAAAGCACTAAGTAGCTACTTGAAGGGGTTGTCCCGCGAAAGCAAGTGGGGGTATACACTTCTGTATGGCCATATTAATGCACTTTGTAATATACATCGTGCATTAATTATGAGCCATACAGAAGTTATTCACTTACCTGCTCCGTTGCTAGCGTCCCCGTCTCCATGGTGCCGTCTAATTTCAGCGTCTAATCTCCCGATTAGACGCGCTTGCGCAGTCCGGTCTTCTCCCTTCTGAATGGGGCCGCTCGTGCCGGAGAGCTGCTCCTCGTAGCTCCGCCCCGTCACGTGTGCCGATGCCAGTCAGGAGGCTGGAATCGGCAATGGAACGCACAGAGCCCACGGTGCACCATGGGAGAAGACCTGCGGTCCACCGTGGGTGAAGATCCCGGCGGCCATCTTAGCAAGGTAAGTAAGAAGTCGCCGCAGCGCGGGGATTCGGGTAAGTACTATCTTTTTTACCCCTGCATCGGGTTTGTCTCGCGCTGAACGGGGGGGGGCTATTGAAAAAAAAAAAAAAAAAACAGTTTCGGCGCGGGACAACCCCTTTAAGTACCAATTAGGTGTGCAAACGAAGCCTTCACTGAACACCACTAATCGCCCGAGGGCTGTTATCTGTGCTCAGATTCTTTGTTCTCCAGTGGGAAACAATGCTATCAGCACTCCCCCCCCCCCCCCCCCCCCCCCCCCCTGGAGAACTGCTGATAAGAGTGAACCTCGATTTTTAGGTTACATTGAATTTAAAGATCAGCTAGCAGTGTCAGAAAAGCGCACGATGGGCACACATTTACAATCACTGATTATCCCTAAAACAATCGCCAGTTAGCGTGTGTGTTTTTTTGGGGTTTTTTTTTGATCATCGGCTGGTGTAAATGGGCCTTAAGAAACCATTTCTGATATGCATAGATTTAAATTTCTACTAGCATAACTTTCTTATAGCACGTTAGTGGCGTCTATTTTCACAATAAAATGGCACTGGTCTGTAGTAATCCAAAAATAATAGGTCAGCACGCAAAGCTTCCATAAAAAAAGTTTCTATATTTTATTCATTACAATTAAAAAGATGTTACAGTACAATAGAGAGGAGTCTCCAATGTGCAGCAGATAGGCAGAAGGAAGGCATACAAAATATCCAGTTCTTAGAATTAAATATATGCTCAAAAAGTGCATGTATGCAAAATGTATACGTCAACAAACATTTAATCCTATAAAACGACACATCAAGCATACAAAGCATTGCATCTATGCATATAAGCAGCAGTACATAATGTGTAAAGCCCACCTTACCACCTGCACCCCGACACACCGTTTGCCCCAAGCTTCCTCATGGGGTACCATGTAGTCTGTAGTAATGTCTAGCACTCATGTGACCCCCCCCCCCCCCCTCCTCCTTCCCCCTAGTATTTAAATGACACTTATCAGGCATCTAAAAGGTGAATAGTAGATTTAAGAGCAGAACTTGCAAAGTATTGCTACAGCAGCGTCTCCCCATGTCGGTCAGTGTTTATAGAGGAGCAGACATCAGATAGCATCACTACAGAAGCGTCTCCTCGTGTCGGTGGAGGAGCTGACATTATACAGTGTCACTACAGCAGTGTCTCCTTGTGTCTGTGGGGGAGCCGACATAATACAGTTTCACTACAGCAGCGTCTCCTCGTGTCTATGAAGGAGCAGATATTATACAGTGTCACTACAGCAGCGTCTCCTCGTGTCTGTGGAGGAGCCGACATTATACGGTATAGCTACAGCAGAGTCTCCTCGTGTCTATGAAGGAGCAGACATTCTACGGTATAGCTACATCAGCGTCTCCTCGTGTCTGTGGAGGAGCAGAAATTGTACAGTATCACTACAGCAGCGTCTCCTCGTCTGTGGAGGAGCAGACATTATACAGTGTCGCTACAGCAGCGTCTCCTCGTGTCTATGGAGGAGCTGACATTATACGGTATCGCTACAGCAGAGTCTCCTCGTGTCTATGAAGGAGCAGACATTATACGGTATAGCTACATCAGCGTCTCCTCGTGTCTGTGGAGGAGCAGACATTATACGGTATAGCTACAGCAGCGTCTCCTTTTGTCTGGAGGAGCAGACATTATAAGGGACCGCTACAGCAGCGTCTCCTCGTGTCTGTGGAGGAGCAGACATTATATGATATAGCTACAGCAGCGTCTCCTCGTGTCTGTGGAGGAGCAGACATTATACGGTATAGCTACAGCAGCGTCTCCTCGTGTCTGTGGAGGAGCTGACATTCTACAGTATCACGTGAACAATTACTATGTGTAAAAGCATGCAATCGCTCTTAGGGCTCCCACCCACTGGCGATATTTTCTTTCTTGCACTGCAAGAGCACGAGAAAACTCTCGCAGCGCAAGAAAGAGGCCGGTATAGAACCGGCATATCGCAAGTGGTTTCAATGGGGCAAGCGACAGCAGTGCTAGCCCCATTGAAAGCATAGGGAGAATGCCGCGGACTTCTGCCACAGCGGGGATGAAGGAATCCTCTGTCACAGCTGTGGCAGAAGTCCGCGGCATGAATGAATAGCTAAGGGCTATGTGTGATTGGCTGAGCGCTCAGCCAATAGCTAAGCAGTAGCTGCTATTGGCTGAGCCCTCAGCCAATCTGCACAGCCCTTGCAGGAGGCGAGGATTTTTAAATCCCCGACTGCTGAAAGAGCTTGCCAGCAAGAGGACGCGGCTGAGCGCAGGAGAGGTGTGTGTATGTGTGTATATATATATATATATATATATATATATATATATATATATATATATATATATATATATATATATATATATATATATATATATATATATATATATATATATATATATATATATATATATATATATATAATTTTTTTTTTTTTTTTTTTTTTTAATAAATTTTTTTTTCTTACACACTTTTGGCAGATTGTCGGGGAAGGGCTTATAGTTCAAGCCCTTTCCCGATAATCATTCCGCGGGGCTTGGCAGAAAGCAGTGCTTTCAATGGGATCGGTCTCCGCGGGGATGAAGGAAACTCCGGCCACAGCTGTGGCAGAAGTCCCCGGCATTCATCTTCTCTTTTTAATGGGGCTAGCGCTGCTGCCGATCCCATTGAAAGAAATGGGCTAGAATGCCGGGGACTTCTGTGACAGCTGTGGCAGAGGATTCCTTCATCCCTGCGGTCCCCGCGTGGATGAAGGAAACTCCTGTTACAGCTGTGGCAGAAGTCCCCGGCATTCTCCATCTCTTTTCAATGGGGCTAGCGCTGCTGCCGCTGGCCCCATTGAAAAGACTGGTGATATCCCGTCGTCATGCGTTTTTTTTTTTTTTTGTTTTTTTTTTTTTTTTCTCCCTCGCACTGCAATGTGAGACTTTAACTTTAGTCTCGCATCGCAGTGGAAAAAATATCGCCAGTGGGTGGGAGCCCTTATACTGACAACTCGCTGTAGCAACTATTTCAAACAGTTGTCACATGTAAACCCACCCTAATTACACCCTTTCTTGTAATGCACCCAAAGCTTTATGATCTTGTAAATGGAGAGGAATTGAAACAAAATAGTAATAATATAATAATAATCTTTATTTGTATAGCGCCAACCTATTCCGCAGCGCAAAGGGCTACTTGTTTATCAAAACTCTTTACAGAAAAATAGACCTTGTCACCCATTGCAGCCAATCATATTGCTGCTTTCATTTTTCCAGAGCAGGTTAAGAAATACAAGCTGAGCTCTGATTGGTTGCTTTGTGTAACAAGACCAGATCTGAAGATTGAGGCCAAGGGACACTTGTAGAGCTTTTCACTGTACAATGGAAACTAGTCACATAGCCTGTTCATATCTGTTGTGACCCGCCAGTAGCGGATGAGGAGTTATTTGTGCATGTTTTAATATATTTATGCTCTTTATTGTGCAGGAGCCGACAGAAAGCGGCCATCATAGAAATTACTTCAGCAAGAGAAGCCGCAACAAAGGACAGAAGGTGGGAAAACCAGTGACGGAGTCAAGTGAACCCAAGTGGGAGCAGTTCTGTGACTTCCAGGATATCACGCACATCGTCATCAGCAAGAGTAGAGTCAGCATCAACTGCCAGGACAACCGCTGCCTGGTGAGGACTCCCAGCCCCACGTCCTGCGCTCCTCTAGCCAAGCTGTTGGTAGACAAATGACCACGTGGCTAGTGGCTGTATTGCCAGTGTCACATCGCACCATAGACATGTGAGGGAGACTATCGTCCGTCCAAACCTGCTGGCTATTCTCTGGGAATAGAAGGAGATGAAATGGGATCCATCAGCTTATGGATATGTTCACACGGGGTGGAATTGCTGCAGAGTTTTTGTATGGAAAATCCACAGCATTTACAGTAGCAGTAATGTGGGCGAAACTTACAAAATTTCATCCACACGCTGTAGAAATAACCCACACTGAGGCCTCGTGTCCACGGGCGGCTTTGATTAGCAAATCAAGCCGCCCATAGGGATACACTGGCATCCGCAAATTAATTAAAGCATGCAGATTTGTTTTACGGACAAATCGCAGCATGGTCCATTTTTCTGTGGATCCCGCACTGACTGCTTCCATTGAATTCAACGGAAGCCATACAGCAGCGTCTCCTCGTGTCTGTGGATCGTGCCGCGGATCCGTGAGAAAGCAAGAGGTTTAAAACAAACAAAAAAAAAAGTATGGCGCACCGACACGCATCCTCCTTGCAGAACAAAGAAGATCTGGCTGGGACGAAGAAGAACCGGACACCTAAGAAAATGCCCATGGCCACGGGCAGGATCATGCAAGCGGAATCTGACCTGCCCGTGGACATGAGGCCTGAATTGGTGTGGAAAGTGACCTTTGGTGCAGATTTGAAGTGTGCAGCACGCCAATTATAGAAGCAGATTTTAAGTTTGGATTTCACCTGTTCAAATGAGGGGGGTGAAATCTGCGCCAAAATCCACAGCACTTGGGGTGGGTTGTGAGCTGCGAGAAATCCACAATAAATCCCCAGTGGGTGAACACCCTATGGACCCATTCAAGCAGGCATATTTTCTGTCCGTATTCGGTCCATATATTTTACTGACTGAATACGAGCTGCACACAACCCAATTGGATTTAAGTGGCGTGGTTTTTTTATTTATTTATTTATTTTTTTTTTTAATTTAATTTAATTTTTTTATTTTCCTACTAAAGTCACCCAAAAAATGTAGTGAACAGCTTTTTTTTTTTTTTTGAGCAGTTTTCAGTGGGTTGTGACAAAACAGACATCAGTTGGACGTTTACGTCTTTTGTGTTCGTGAAAAACACACGATGTGTATGCTAAACAGTCAAAAAAAAAAATGTGCATACGCAGCAAAAATGCATGCAACATGGACATAACACACGCAAAACCTTAAAACGGTGACACCTGTGTGAATGAGCCCCTGGGCTAGGTGCGCACTAAGCTAGCTATAACTGCGAGTTGTGCCTGAGAGACTTGGGCACAGTGTGCATCACACAGCAGACGGACCGATTGTCCGTGTGCGCTCTGATATACACAGACACGCCACACTCGCATGCTTTGGTATGTCATGTTTCTTGTCTGGTAGATGCGGATAAATAGGACATATTGTGAGTTTTTTCACAGGGACCACAAGTCTGTGGGAAATGTCTCTGTATAACCTTATGGGCGATAATGAGGTGGTGTGCTTTTATTGGAATTGTACTCCGCTGGAGAATACACTGGCACACCCAGACTTACTTCTATCAATGATCATGCCCCCAAATATGAACACTGTAGACTTATATTCCCTTGCTGTATTCCTTCCCCTGCTTCCTTCTTCTTGACTCTTAGCTTGCACTCCAGATGTCCGATCCTCCTAACATCCTTCTCGTAATCTCCTTCCTCTTCCAATCTTGTCATCCCCACTCCCCTCTGCGATTTCACTTCCCCATGCAGCCCACCTTTACCGTATCTCATTGCCTTCCTTATCTCGCCCCTCCATCTGGTCTTGTAGTAAGTAATGTATTCTTCCTCCTATCTTTTTCTCTCCAGGAAATAGTTTTGCCTTCGTATGAAGAAGCGCTGTCTTTTGTCTCGCTGGTGGACGGATACTTCAGACTCACCACGGACTCCAACCACTACTTGTGTCATGAAGTGGCCCCTCCGCGCTTGGCGATGAGTATCGTCAATGGGATTCACGGCCCCCTACAGTACGTGCCTATATAAAGGGGCAGTGGTGTCATGACATACAGAGGGGCGGTTGAGCTCAGCTTTCCTCTATCTCTAGCTATGTCTGCCATTTCTCTGCATACATGTTTCTTTATATTACATTCTTCATGTGATTCGGGTATAACCAGTACACATGCTATAGTCCATAGTGACGTACATGTTTCGTACAAAATCCTTAGTCCTATCCCTCATACACGCTCAACTTTCCACAAAACTCCTTTAAGAGTGGCTGATTTCCTGGGAGACCCAAGACTGTCATATTGAAATCCAACAAGTTTGACCCTGACATCTGCCGTTGGGGAGAGTCGGAGAACCCCCATAAACGGTAGCTGGCCGGCCGATCCCACTGAAACTAGCGGGTTCAGTTGACTTCAGCTAAGTTGTGTGGCGGCTTTACAACACTCGTTTTTGGACTTCTGAGATCCAAGCTTTCAGACGTCCTTCAGTCTTATCTGCGTTGCTTTCTGTGATGTGCATGGCTGCAATATCCCTTTTTAAAGGGTACCTGTTGGGCACTTTGACCCTTCAGCTGTGACCGGCACCCTTTGAGCCCGTACACCACTAATTTGGCACAAGGATTGGTGGATCGCAGCGAGGTGGCGCAGCATTCGGCCAAGCTCGTCTGTCCCTTGTTTGAGCAATTAGCGGGTTGTCTGCACCTAGACTCCTGCCTGTCAAAGCTTCTGGTGTCACGGATATGTCAAAAGTCCTCCTGAATGACAGGTGCTCTTTATATTCTGTATGCGGGGCTCTTGTCACTAATATACAGTGAATGATCACTGCATTAGGAACAGCTGGCATGTGGCATCTTGGGTCCAGTAATGCGGTACCACGTGATGGGCACGTCACGATCGGCTCTTAGCTAACTTGCTGACCTCTCTGCACAGCAAAAGTCATGGGTTAATGTGGGGACTGAAGTGACTTTGACCCTGGGCAGATTGTTATTGGCCTGGAGGTGCCGTGCCAGTATTTCTGAACAGTTGCACAGTCTGTCTGTCTGAACCACGGACCGATAACTGACAGAAGATCACATGGCGGCAGGCCACGTGTGCTTGATCCTAGAGTGAACGTTGGGTGGCGAGTCTAGTATCACAGCAATAAAAATAAATCTTATTTGTATAGCGCCAACTTATTCTGCAGCACTTTCAGGTAATTGAGCTGGGTTCTCATTTTACCGACCTCGGAAGGATGGAAGGCTGAGTCAACCTTGAGCTGGCTACCTTAACCAAGCAGGGATTGAACCCACAACCTTCAGGTCGTGAGCGAGAGCTTACGACTGCATATTGCTGCCTCAACACTCTTAAGCCACACGAGGATTATGAAATGCCACAGTGGACCATCTGACCCAGTAGTACAACAGCAGGGACATTGGACAAATTTCCACAATCGCCATGCTGACTGCATTGCCACAATTGCTTCTGACTGGGGTTTAATAGCCAAAGAACGACAAGGGTTACCCTAATGACTCCACATCGTTACAGACAACTCCTCACGTGGGCCCAAGGCAAACGTCCATGAACCTTATGGTAGAAGGGCGTACGGATGTCCACATCTGGAGTAAACGGCATGAAGCCGTATCCTAAGGGTGCACCATTGGGGGTCAACAAGCTGGTGGCGGCGTTGCTGGAGAGTTTTTAGGGGGGGGTTTGTATGGCCTAGGATATTACTTGCCACACCACAATCCTTGAATGGTGAACACTACAGGGTCCTGTTAGCTGGCTGACTGCCCCCATATCTTCAGGAAGTCTTCCCCCGACCACAGTGCCATCTTTCCGCAGGACAACCCGCCAGGTCATTGAGCTCGGATCACTAGGGAGTGGTTGGAGGAACACCACAATGAATCCTCCACACGGCCTCGGTCCCTAACCTCCCCGGACTGTGACCCCCATTGTACATGTTTGGGATATACTGGAGAGGGAGGTGAGATTTGCTCCTACTAATCTGCGAAATGTACACCGACTGACGGAGCCGCTGCAGCGGGCATGAGGCGATCTCAGTATGGAGGATGTTCTCCAGCTTGTGGGATCTGTTTTCTGACATGAAAGCTGTGATCACCCAAAAAAGGTGGATCAACCCATTGAGTAGGTGTTCTTAATGCAGTGATCATTCATTGTATACGGTGTTTAGATTATAAGCTGATTTGTAAGGGTAGAGGGATAGAACAAATTCCGGATTAAACAAATTTGGCTGCACCAATATGGATGTAGACAGATGCCACCATAGCGTGTTATGCCACCTTGTGCTACCACCCACTGTTGTTTGTTGGTGTCGCAGAGAGCAGTATGTCTGTCAGAAGCTGAGACGCGAGGAGCAGGAGGACGGCCTCTACATCGTCCGCTGGAGCGCCTTCAACTATAACCGGCTCATTATGACTGTGAAAGGTGCCAACCAGGTCAGTAAAGGGGCGCATGAGTGGTATGAACCATACAAGGCTGGGCACGGGACTGGCAAAGGTGGCACACTAATCTGCAAGTTTATGCTAATAAGTTGATTACCTGTATAACGACTAGTTCTGCATGCTGTAATACTGCTTTAGTCTTTCATGAGTTTTGAGATCACTGCTTGCTGTCCAATGGATATCCGGTAGCAAGCAAACAGCTGCAATCAAAATCATTCAACCCTCGTTGCAAATTAAGTTTATTTGCCAAATTTACAAACTTGCAGCTGTTTGCGAAAAATTAAAAAAACGTAATGAATCAAAAACCTTTTTAAATGGCTCAGCAAGTAATAAAATAGGGGGTCTCTCTACATTGTGAGCTGTGAGACCTTAGGGTTGTCTGAGATTAAAAACAAAACCATTCTCGTCTGTGGGTTTTGTCTGATATTAAATCTCTCTCCTATTTACTAAAGTTGCAGTACCAAACACAGCCTATGGATAAGAATGGCGCTCTTGGTAGACTTTATCTGTCGTCAACCCCATTACCTTTTTTACCTGCTAACATTTTATTCTATTTCATTGTTTTCGTCCTCAGAATAAAGGGCTCACCTACAGACAGTTCCGGATAGATAAGGTGGATGATATATACACACTGGAGCAGTGGGACCGCGGCTTCTCCAGCGTTAAGGAGTTAACAGACAGCCTGCGGGGCTGCACGCTGAAGTCTGGCCTGGAGGTCTTCCATGTGAAGCACTGCGTCTTGCCAAAATCTGGAGGTACAAGCGCCGTCATGGTATTTGTTTAATTAAAGAACGCCAATAATGGCGGTGAGAGCCCGCCCATTGCTTCAAGATGCCCCGCCTACAAGGGTCACGATTAGGTGCTGTACTAGCCGCTATTGTATGAACTAGAAATATCAGGAGCAGATGGGGGTAACTAGAATTAGAGGACTCATAGTATCCTGCCTATTTACTTCAGTTTTTCCATTTCGAAGCATAGAAAGGTTTCCATAGGATAGAACATCAACAGCTAATTGTGGGTCTGCGGATCATCTGCACCGGACCTCTGTCACCCTGTACAGAGCAGGGAGCGGGTGGCTCCGGACAGCTTGCAGTGTATTACAGGCACCACTCCCATTGATTTCAGTGGCATTCAGCCTGCAGTACCGCTCTGGACCTCTGTACAATGTGCGGAGCTACCTGCTTCCTGCTCTGTGCAGGATGACAGGCGGCCAGCAAACAGCTGATTGGCTAGGTTCCTAGGTGGTGGATCGATTTTACTATAGTAACCTTCTGGTCCTGGATAAACATAGGTGGATGCGCTGCTTTGCTGACTATATGATGCACACTGTGCAATATTAAGCATCGATGGGCAGGCCATCAGGACGACTGGACACGATAACATTTTGGAGGGGTCACATTCAGCACCACAATCGGAGCGTTGAAAGGGGTAACAGCTACAAGTCTTCTCCGCTCATGGCTGTGGCGGATGGAAGTCAGCTGTCATAGATGACGGCCGCCCTCCCTGTATGGTTCCATAGCCTCATGCATACACAGATGCTCGACATGCGCCGTACATATATGGTGCATGTCAGGAAAGCGTTAAAGGGAGCCCGTCATGTCCTATGATCACCAAACGGGTATGTTCACAAGTAGTGGAATTGCGCACGGATTTCGCCTACTGCACACTGAAGGGCAAGCGCCTCGGAAAGCGGTCTGTGTGCGGTTTTCTGGCTTGGTTTCCTATACCCAATCATTGTTCTGAAGACCTGTATAAAGGGTCTGACATGAATTTGCAGGAATGCTGCCATCCAATAGGTGGCGCTGCAGAGGTATTGTTCCTGCTTCCTTATTTTGATGCAAATTTGCTCCAGACTTCACCTACTTCAGTTGAAAGGGTTAATTTGGGTGCGGCTCCATGTCCAAATCTGTTACTGTGAACATAACCTAAGTTTATGGGCTCATAGGAGGAGCGTCAGAGTCCGGGGTGGTGGTTTATTGTATACACCGTACTTGGCTCCTTGTCCGATGCGTTGCTTGCAGTGCCTGCGCACAGACGGGAAAGCAGTGTCAGGCACGCCTTGGTAGATTGCCGGTCCATATAATGCAATACTATGGTGAAAGTGGAGAGGAAAAAAGGAAAATGAGAAAGCGAGAAGGGGTTAACAAAATTACTACATGTGCCCTCTAGTGGTGGTTGGTGGTAGCACAGCTATGTGAAAAAACGATTGTAAAAGCGTATTCCGTTAATATGGCATCTACTGATCCAGAAAGTCTTAATTCAGCGCTGGTTTCCAGGGTGGGAGAATAATAGAATGTGACTGCCTAGCATTCATTATAATGTGTAGCTCCCCTTATAATCACCGGTGCTGGTTAAGCACTGCTCTTGTACACAATCTATAATGAGTTTCCCATATTAACGCTTCATTTACATAATTTGTTTTTCTTCTCCTTTCAGAAGTTTCAAACTTAACCATCTGTCGGAAAGGGAAGAACAGCAAGGAGAACGCGTTGTCTCGGAATCTTAACTTGAGTCAGCTCAGCTTCCACCAGATCCGCAAAAATGAGATCACACAGGTCTGTGCGAAAGGGGAAGTCCGTAATTAAAGGGTTCATCACCTAAAGTGAAACTCTTGTGAAAACCACAGTCTCCCTTGTGAATTGTCACCTCTGATCAGATCTGATGGCGCTGCCATCACTTGTAGCGATTTAAAAGGAACCTGTCCTCTACTAAACTAAGTTCTAGCTGTCTCCTATTCGACTGGTTCCCCGTTTCTGAAGTGTTCTAGAAGTCCGAGTACACGCACCAAGCGTGACTCTTCTGAAGACTGCACACGTGTTCTCATGGAGATGAATGGGAGTGTGTACAGCCTCCTGAAAAGTCACTCTGGGGACGCCGCAGGATCTGACCGGGAGTGTATAAAAAGAGGCCCCCCTGGACTTCACCTAAACTATAAGCACGCTAACTTAGTTTATGGTGGGTGGACTTCATGATGGGTTCCTTTACAGGAGGACCGGTCATGGATCAGCGGGCGCTGGCTGCATGGTTTTGTAGCTGTGGCCATACTATCTCCTTCCCGGGTCCAGCTCCTTGCACTGTCGGTGTATCATGTAGGTGGTCCCCATCACTCACTCTTAATGGGTGATGTCAAACTGGATTGACATTGAGTGATGGATTCTGCGCACTTGACGCACTGTGAGTCCTAGGACCCGGACCTAAGAAGAACCTTTCTGGACGAAGGAAGAGGGTTAAGTAGTAAGAAGGAAAAATATTGGGAATTGTTGGTGGGGCTGCAACTGTAGAGCCATGTAGCCAGGCCTGCTGATTCTTTCCCATGACTAAATATATAGCTATAGCCTCCAGTGAATTCTATCTAAATGGAAGAGAGATAAGCTAGAGTATCCTATAAAAAGCAAGTGACACGGGGGAAATGGAACTATTGTTATATGGGCTAGGTAAGGGAGATTCGGTGCCTAGGGCGGCTCCTTTCGATGGGGGGAGAGAGTGGCGCCAATGAGGAAGTTAGAAGTGCTGCCAAGTCACCCTCGCCACCCGCCCTGGTCTGTACACAGGTTAAGGTACCAGTTTTAGGAAAAAATGTAGTCTGATCTGTTGGGAGCAGGGCTCAGAGTAATGAAAGTGGAGGCAGGGTTCGACCAGCCTCTTTCCACCCACATACTTAGACTGGGAGAGACCTGTCCGCTTAGGCAATCTGAGCGGGAAGAGGTCAGCAAGTTCCCACCCAAGACTCGACAACTCGTTAATGGCAGATTTTAAAAGTCCTTTTTTTTTTCTGGAACAGCTCACTGTTTTAGAATAGAACCTACACCTCTACCCTTGAACCTGGTGACAGGTTTCCTTTAACAGGCACTGTATATGTGCAAATTTATAAGGACTTTTATATGCGGCACTTGGGGAACATGTTTATGGGGTGATCTGCTGTGGGGCACTATGCATATGATGCTTATTTACTGCTGATTACCCTTTGCATGGCGCTATTTGGTGATGGGTATGTGAGGGGCATGTATGTTGCAGAGATCTCTTCCAGCCACCTTCCTCCATTCACTGAACAGGCAGTCGCTCACAGATGAACCACTGCCTGTTTACACTGATTGAGAATTAGCTCAGTAACCGTTTTGTTTAATTGAGCTGAAACAAAGGGACTAATGAGTGATTTCCCGCTCGGTACGCTGTTGGGTCCCTCATTTACATGGGACTACTATCAGTCAAAATTGCTTGTTTGGGTGATTTCTCAGCAGATAGTTGGCTGATGTCAAAGTATTCCGTTACTGTCTGAGATATTTACACTTACTGATTAGATCTCCAGTACTGATGATTTGATGGTACGACAGTCGATTTAAGATCAATGGTAAATATTTTGTTTAGCATTGATGATCTTCATTAATACTGACCAATTATATTATTTTGGTCACCCTGAAAAGGAGCTAATCATGACCAGTCTTAGTGCCTGGGACCGTAGACCTGTAAGTACAGCCCGGGGGGATTTCATGTCCCAGAGTTTCATCTTAAGTGTCCAGTTACTGCAAGTTTGTAAAATACTTGTGTTTTTTTTAAAAGTCTGTCCTACCTGTGATTCCCATCCAGGGCCTTCCATTCTGTATAGGCTGCTTTATGTTCCAGCGACCCTGACATCACATGACTTCCTGACACACTTATGTGTATATTTTACGTCTTTCTGCAGAAATCGCACTTGGGTCAGGGGACCCGCACAAATATCTACGAAGGCGTTCTCCAAGTGAGTGGCGGCGGTGAGCACGACTTGGATTATGATTACCGTGAACTGAACAATAACTCCCGCGATCTACGTGTTGTCATGAAGGTGCTGGATCCCAGTCACCAAGATATAGCGCTGGTGAGTATCTGTGCGTCTGTCGTTTATCTCCCATCTCCAACCGTCTGACCAGGTTATATCTTGTGCTTTGTCCTACAGATGATTATCGTTTAAACGAGTGAAAGTGAACAACTATCACTCAGTCTAAACACAGACAACACTAAACGATAAATCGGTCACTTTTCATCCATTTTATGCGGCCATAAAAATCATTGGCTCTTTTACTAATCATTTGGTTTAAATACCGATCGTTCAGTCGTTCTCATTCACTTTTATACAGTGAATGGGAACGACTGAATAAGCCAACGATGTATCTGTACAAACAGGCTGCCTGAGCGAATGAGCTAACTCTGACACCGTTCGCTCGTTCAAACGATGTATTTTTTTTGTAAACAGACCCTAAGACATTGATAGATGATCTATCCACAGGATGGATCATCTGTATCTGATTGTTTGGGTCTGCCACTTGGGACCTCCGCCAATCTGCTGTCTGAAGTGGCTGGGGTCCTAGTTTGAGTGCCACGACCTTTTCACTGCCTACCAGGCACAGCGCCGTAAATTTCACAGTGGCTGTACCTGGGAAAGCAGTTTAATTGCATTTGCATGAATGAGACTGAGCTGCTTTTTGGGCAAGGTGACTGATGAGCCTGTCATCACTGGAGAGGTGAGCGCTGTGATATCTTCAGTTAGCTCATTGGCAGGATAACTGAGCGGCGGACCCTCACAGATCTGATACAGGCGACCTATCCTGAAGATACCGTATTTTTCGCTTTATAAGACGCATTGGATGATAAGACGCACTTGGGTTTTAGAGGAGAAAAATAGGGGAAAAATATTTTGAACTCCCCCAGACCAGGCAGTGAGGGAGGTATTACAGGAGAAATAAACAGCAGTAGTACCGCCTCGGAATGAAGTATATACCACTAGGTCAACCTGTCATTCAGGATCCAGGAAAGCTGAGTATAAATGTAATGGTGATCTCATTACACTTGTCATCCAGCTTTCCAGGAGCCCTAAATCCCACGTTGAATAGTTGTGGCAATGCATGTGGTATGCATGCTTGCATAACTCTGCAGTTGGCATTCAGGATCCTGGAAGAGCTGAGTGACAAGGTAATGATTCCATTAGTTGTCACCCAAGTTTCCAGGAACCCTGCATGGCATGTATCATTATGGTTATGCATAACTAGGCACAAATATATACACAATGCAGGCAGCTCTCCCTCTGCCCCTCCCTCTCCTATGTAGCTGGCAGGTGTGAGAGTGTCTGTACATACAGCTGACTGCTGAGGCAGGGGGGAGCAGCAGTTCCCTCTCACTAATCAGCTGTTGTATGGGTGCTGGTGTGGAGCGGACCTGCTATCTTTATCACACTGTCAGCAATATAGCAGGAGCCGCCTGTCTGTACAATAGCTTCCTGCTCCTCCAGCCCTCAGCAATCAGCTGTTGTACGGGCTGCTCTGCTTCTTGCTCCACCCCCGCCCCCAGCAATCAGCTGTTGTACTGGCCGGGCTGCTCTGCTCCCTGCTCCTCCCCCGCCCCCAGCAATCAGCTGTTGTACGGGCCGGGCTGCTCTGCTCCTCCCCCGCCCCCAGCAATCAGCTGTTGCGCTGCCGCTCTGCTCCCTGCTCCTCCCCCGCCCTACCAGCCGCTCTGCTCCCTGCTCCTCCCCCGCCCCCAGCAATCAGCTGTTGTACGGGGCCGGGCTGCTCTGCTCCCTGCTCCTCCCCCGCCCCCAGCAATCAGCTGTTGTACGGGCCGGGCTGCTCTGCTCCCTGCTCCTCCCCCACCCCCAGCAATCAGCTGTTGTGCGGCCGCTCTGCTCCCTGCTCCTCCCCCGCCCCCAGCAAACAGCTGTTGTGCGGGCGCTCTGCTCCCTGCTCCTCACCCGCCCCCAGCAATCAGCTGTTGTGCGGGCGCTCTGCTCCCTGCTCCTCACCTGCCCCCAGCAATCAGCTGTTGTGCGGCCGCTCTGCTCTACTGCTGTGCCGGCTTTGTATGCAAACGGCCGGCCGCACAGTGAGAAGGATTTGCAATCCTCTTCAGCTCCGGCCGGGTCTGATCTCGGCACGTTCGCTCTATAAGATGCACTGACTTTTTCACCCAACTTTGGAGGGAAAAAAGTGCGTCTTATAGAGCGAAAAATACGGTATGTTATAAATATCTTGGGGCTCAAGACTAAAAAAAATTACTTAGGAAGAATTGGCTCCTCGGCTAAAAAATCTAGGAGCCAAATAAAAGTTTTAGTTGCAAAGCTTCAAAAAAATTAATTAAAATCATATATATGTTATTTATTATATAATTTATATTTACTAAGACTAAAGGCCCATTTACACTGGACGAAGGTCGGGCAAACGATGCCCGACACTCGTCCCCGCATCACCTCGCCCCCGTGCTGTTACACAGCAGTGCGTATCGCAGGCTCTCTGACAGAACGGCTGGAGGAGATTTCACTCCTCGCTCTCCCCCCACCCTTCTCTATTCCCTTTAAGCAGCGGCCGTTCAATACTGAACAGCTGTTTATACTGAAGGATCATCATTCAGGATTTGAAGCTGCTTAAAATGAATAGAGGGACAGGGTAGAGCGGGGAGAGAAATCTCCTCCAGCCGCCCCTACCCACTGCTGGACGCTCTGTGAGCGAGCCAGCAATAGTCGCTCCTGTGTATCAGCATGGCAGCGAGTACATGCGGGGAAGAATGTCGGGCATAGTTTGCCATATCTTTAGTGTAGATGAGCCTTTACTGTGTGAAGTGCCCCGCATCACCCAAAGTATGATTGCATACCCGATAATATACTTGCGTACAGCTGTCCCCCCACTATATTATTGCAGAAATTCCCACACAATATAATTGCGTACGGTCATGCCCCCTTTCCGCATCCATATAGAAGCGGTACAATGACAAGCTGTCCCCCCCCCCCCCCCCCCCCCCCCATGTGTATATACGAACTGCTAGTCTCTTCCCCTGGTCCCGTCCACGAGTATGATGCTTGTGTTATGTTGGCAGCTGGCACTAGGAAGAAGTGCTGTGAATGTTACCCCATCAGCTCCTGGCGGGCAGTGGTAGCGTCATGCAGCTGGGCAGCCGGTACCAAAGAAATGTCCCAGGACCTGGAAGCGGCGCTTATGTTGCCATTTCAGCTCCTGACCGGCAGCGTTAAGGTTAGGGAGCGAGCCATCCAGCTGTCCAGCAAACATGTGTGCTAGTTTCTGAAGAAACCACTTTTATATTCAGGCAGCAGGGCAAGTTGCAAATGGCGACAATATTGAAGAATCCTATTGCCATTTCCAAAAGGAACATGGGCTACTGTTTCTCCTGCTATCTGGAACGCTATATCTTAGTCCCAGGCAATCCCTTTAAGCCTCTCATACACATTCGATGTGAACTCAAATAGCAGTTTCAGCAGGACCGGACACACAATGTGTACCGGGTGTCCTGCCTTCCCTGACGGCAGATTGTTGGTGGTCAGAGGATTGGGCATGTTGCATTTCAGCCACAGCCATGTATCTGCTCTGTGCCACCACCACCATGTCCTTCTCTGTCTGTAACCCTTAACCCTTTGAGGACCAAGGGACATATCTGTCCAATTGCATTTTAAAACTATGAAACAAATCTATCCCTCGGTCCTCAAACAGGTAACAAATGTTCTTACATTTAATGACGCCCACAACCATGACCTTTATCTCCAGCTTTATTGCTGCTAACTGGCTTTTTTTTTTCTTTTTTTGTTCTTGCGTCCCAGGCTTTTTTCGAGACTGCAAGTCTGATGAGTCAGGTCTCTCACATCCACCTAGTGTTTGTCCATGGAGTATGTGTGCGAGAATCAGAGAGTGAGTATTGGTGGGAAACCCGCAGTGCAATTAGGTTACGCTACACCGCCGCATGATTACTTGTACTGATGTCTCTGTTTTGTCTCTCGTTACAGATATTATGGTGGAGGAGTTTGTAGAGCACGGCCCGTTGGACGTTTGCTTGCGCAAGGATAAAGCTCTGATCTCCGCTGGGTGGAAATTCACTGTGGCCAGGCAGCTGGCGAGCGCCCTCAGTTATCTGGTATGTGATGGTGTTGGTTCACCCGATGTCCAGTAGAAGGCGCTTGTGTGGCGGAAGAGGACGACGAAAGTAGTTGTCTGTTATTGACAACCTGTCTAGTTACGAGATGTTTAACTAATTAGACATATTGTCTACAATGCACTCTATGTACAGACATTAAGCCAGCCAGGAGTGATGAGATATGTTGCCTCTGAAGCTTACAGAATAGTGAGTGCAGCTCTGGAGTATAATACAGGATGTAACTCAGGATCAGTACAGGATAAGTAATATATGTACGCAGTGACTCCACCAGCAGAATAGTGAGTGCAGCTCTGGAGTATAATACAGGATGTAACTCAGGATCAGTACAGGATAAGTAATGTAATGTACACACTGACTCCACCAGCAGAATAGTGAGTGCAGCTCTGGAGTATAATACAGGATGTAACTCAGGATCAGTAGAGGATAAGTAATGTATGTACACAGTGACTCCAGCAGCAGAATAGTGAGTGCAGCTCTGGAGTATAATACAGGATGTAACTCAGGATCAGTACAGGATAAGTAATGTATGTACACAGTGACTCTGCCAGCAGAATAGTGAGTGCAGCTCTGGAGTATAATACAGGATGTAACTCCGGATCAGTACAGGATAAGTAATGTATGTACACAGTGACTCCACCAGCAGAATAGTGAGTGCAGCTCTGGAGTATAATACAGGATAACCCAGGATGAGTATAGGATAAGTAATGTATGTACACAGTGACTCCACCAGCAGAATAGTGAGTGCAGCTCTGGGGTATTATACAGGATGTATCGCAAGATCATCTAGATGCATCTCAATGGATATGTGCCACTTGGCACATCACAGAAGCTTCTGTTGTAAGACAACCCCTTTAATGTTATATACAATGAATTAATCTTTTAGCTTATTGCTCTTCTTCTTTGGAACCAGCAAACTAATAGACTTGCTACTTGTGGCCATCTGTAGAGTATCAATGCAGCAGAGGTACAAAAACGCCCTTTAATCTGTTGCTTCTTAAACCACATTGGGTATATACAGACAATGCAGTTCCCTAAAAGATAAATACAGTTTTGGGGTGCTAAAAACCTAAGTGGGTTCTTTGTATTTCTGCAGGAAGATAAACGTTTGGTCCATGGAAATGTCTGTGCAAAGAATATTCTTCTGGCCAGGAAAGGTCTGGATGACGGATCTTCTCCTTTCATCAAGCTGAGTGACCCAGGAGTGACTTTCTCAGTGCTGTCTCGAGAAGGTACTGGCTCATATAGTGACCTCAAACCGTTTATTATCCTCCTTATAAAAGTCCCACGTATCAATATAATGTTGTTCCTGCAGAACGGGTGGACAGGATCCCCTGGATTGCCCCCGAGTGTGTCCGCAATGTCTCTTCTCTAAGCACAGCTGCTGACAAGTGGAGCTTTGGGACGACCTTGCTGGAAATATGCTTTAATGGGGAAGTGCCTTTAAAGGAGAGAACAGCGTCGGAGGTGAGGAGACGGGACTGGATTTGGTCTGTGGGGTTTTATCGCCGGTCTAAGAGCCTCTTAATACACCTGGCAGCGCCTACTTGTGCCATAAGGAAGCTTATGTCAGCTACGAACTTCAATGGGTTTCTGCTAGAACGTATGCCAGAATCTGGCGTGCATTACAGTAAATCTGACGTGTTACATGTTGCCTCCTTTCACCCTGCCCACTCTGAGAAAAGTGGCAGAAGCCGGTGTAAAAAGTTGCAGATTTTGGCATGCGCCATAGTTTGAGATTCTTGTATACCAGGAAACTGTCTTATGTCCAATATGTATAGTTTTAACTTTTTTTTTTTTTGTCTTGTGTTAATCTTGTGTCGTCTTCTCCTCTTCTGTACAGAAAGAGAGGTTTTACGAGAAGGAGCTGGGCCTCCCTGAGCCGTCCTGCAAGGAGCTTGCTGACCTCATTGGTCTGTGCCATAATTACAACCCCTCAGGGAGACCCTCTTTCCGGACCATCCTCCGAGACCTGACCCAGCTGCAGCCCCATGGTGAGCAATGGTCAGGACCTCATGTGGTACCTGCTTTTCTGCAGTGATGCTTCCCAGAAGCCTCATCCAACACTACATGCCATGGGAAGAATGACGTGTTAAAGGGGAAATCCAGCTTAAATTGTCCTTTTGATAGATATATATATATATATATATATATATATATATATATATATATATATATATATATATATCCGATGATTGATGATATTGCCATTGTTCTTTCTGCAAAGCCTTCCTTCTATGTTGTATTACTAATGTGTTCTTCTCAACCACAGATCTTTCGGACATTGGCTCTATTAGTCCTGATTTCTCCATCACGGACCCAACAGTTTTCCAGAAGCGATACTTGAAGAAGATCCGGGAGTTGGGAGAGGTATGTCCTATTTGATTCATTCTTGTTAAGTCCAGATTCTCTGTTTATTGGGATTAACTTGTGTTCACCACAAACTGGCTGGTATGTAGCCTAATATAGGAGACACTGGAAAGTCTGCCCTACCCTGGTGTGTTCCAGTGCTCTAACTTCATGGCATCACTGTGAACCGCTCCAGAACCCTATAAAAGTTCTATTTAGAAGCCCAATTAGTTTTCTTTTAAACACAACTGGGAATAATGGCTCCTAATTATTTGTTAGAACAGAAACTTTTTTTTCAACTTTTAGTCACAATCCTATAGTAAAAAAAAAAAAATTCGATTAACCCAGAATGTAAATGTCAAAACTATTTTTTTTCCTTAAACCCTCTTATGTTATGCAGCTAGGTGAAGACATTGCTAGAGAAATCCATATTCCCCTAACTCCATAGCAGAACGGGGAGCTCCAGCTGTGCCTGCACTATTAGCTGTAGTGCAGCTGCAGACACAGCTGTACCCATTTGAATATTTTATTAGTAAAGCCTACGTTATACATTTTCAGTCTTACATGCACACCATTTTCTTCTGTGCTCTTATCTGTCCTGCTGTTATTTCTCTTCTGTCTTCACTCTTCTTCTCTTGTTAGCTCGCTGTATAAGGAGAGGACTTTCTCTTCTCCCCTTCACAGCGTCCGCTCTCCAATGCACTGTCAGGGTTTGTACATTGGTTGTACAGTGCTGTATGTCACCACCCGATGCACCGAGGCCCTAACAATGCATCATCGGGTCTGATGGGGGGGGGGGGGGGGGGGTAGTACTGTGAATGGGAGAAGCTGTCTAGTGCACAGAACGGCTGCTTCTTATGCAGCACTGAGGGATGGAGCATTCTAGACAGGAGTGAGGAAGCGCATCAATAAAAGTAGCCTGTGGAACATTGCAGATTGTGGACACAGGAACACTGAAAATGAAATAAAATGGAGACTGGAGACCTTTTATTAATACTATAGCATATGGGAACAGTTGTGCCTGCACTGGAGAGAACAGTGCAGGCACAGCTAGGGCGCCCTCTTCTGCTATGCAGTTAAGTTGCTGCTAGGGAAATACATATTTGCCGAACGTAGCTGCATAGCAGAAGAGGGGTTTTGAAGGAAAAATGTGCAGAATAGACTAATAAAACATATTGCAAAATGCTTAGACTCTCCCATTCCGTATATTTATTTAAAAAAAAAGTTAAATGACCATTAAACTTTAATGCAGGACTATACTTATACATTATAAGCTTTTAAATAAAGATGTAAGATAATTAAGAACATGCAATAAAAAGTTTTATAAGTTTGCAAAAAATATAGAATTTCCCAAAACAATTTTATGGGAAAAAAAAATTCTTGCATTTATATTAAAGTAAGAAAAAACGACTTACAACTATCCATGCATTCTTAATAGAGATGAGCGAACCTACTCATTTCGAGTAATTACTCGAACGAGCACCGCGATTTTCAAGTACTTCCGTACTCGGGTGAAAAGATTCGGGGGGCGCCGGGGGAGGCGTGGCGGAGCGGGGGGGTAGCAGCGGGGAACGGGGGAAGCTCTTTCTCTCCCCCCCCCCCCCCCCCCCCCCCGCTGCAACCCCCCACTCACCCACGGCGCCCCCCGAATTTTTTTGCCCGAGTACGGAAGTACTCGAAAATCGCGGTGCTTGGGCGAAAAAGGGGCGTGGCCGAGTACGCTCGCTCATCTCTAATTCTTAATAATCTGAAGAATTGATTCAAGAGGTGAATGGTATATAACTGTATGAAAACAGCTTATTTCTACATCTATGCCACAAAAAATATATAAATTGCCAACGCAGACTGCATTTTGATGGTCACTGATTTTCTTGTCTCCTTCTCAGGGTCACTTTGGGAAAGTGAGTCTGTATTGCTATGACCCAAATAACGATGGGACCGGGGAGATGGTGGCCGTGAAGTCCCTGAAGTCGGGCTGCAGTCAGCAGCTGGAGACCAGCTGGAAAGGAGAGATCAGGATATTGAAGACCCTCTACCATGAGAACATTGTGAAGTATAAAGGCTGCTGCAGCGAGCAAGGTCAGCCCCACTTCCCCGGAGTCGTCTTTACTTGCTGCGTCTCCCGTATTCACCCTTTTTGTCATCTGTATCCACAGGAGATAAGATTGTGCAGCTCATCATGGAGTACGTGCCTCTGGGGAGCCTGCGGGATTACCTTCCCAAACACAGCGTGAGCCTGGCTCGGATATTACTCTTTGCACAGCAGATCTGTGAGGTGCGCTCTCTGACCTCTGTGTCTTGTGATGAAGATGGTAGGATGGTTAGCTTACACTGATCCTTCTGTTGACACAGGGAATGGCGTACCTGCACTCGCAGCATTACATTCACCGGGACCTCGCTGCTCGGAACGTCCTGGTGGAGAACGAGAACGTGGTGAAGATCGGCGACTTTGGACTTGCTAAAGCTGTGCCAGAAGGGCACGAGTACTACCGAGTAAGAGAGGATGGTGACAGCCCGGTGTTCTGGTAAGAGCCTGGAACTGTGTGTATGAAGAGGAGATGACCATTTTGGGCATATGGGGCCGGTATCTCATCAGGAAGGTCTTGGGTTATTGCTTGTGCAGCAAATAACCCAATGTGCAGCAAATAAGATCACTCAAATCTGCATACAATAGGCATCGTCCTTGAAGGATATGTCAGATGTGGGTCCCTTTCTGGCACTCACATCTGTCCCCAGAACAGGCGCGTCCTCAACCCCTGTCGTGCCTGGAGAGGTAGCCATCGGCTCTACATCCAGACGGTAGCAGAGGTAGCGGTGCACGAGTGCAGCTCTCTCCATTCACTTCTATGAGGGTCATGAAAATAGCTGAGGCACAACAGAAGCGGGATCCATCTTCACTGCTGTCCGCCCACTTACTTGCCCCAATTTCATGAATTCTCTAAAATAGGAAAACTAGTTATTGAAGCCTGCTGAGTGGAGGACTCATCAGAACAGGGGAGCGTCAGTCTGCAGGGCGAGAGCACCCACTACGGACATAAGTGTACATGCTCTATAAAGACTATGGTAGACAGGCTTGAAGCTGGAGCCACCGAAAAAAGACTATTTTAATTTTTGTGAGGTTTTTATCTTATAGAATTTAAATTTTCTTCCTTCTAGGTACGCCACCGAGTGTCTGAAGGAATGCAAGTTCTTCTATGCCTCTGATGTGTGGTCATTTGGGGTAACCCTGTATGAACTTTTGACTCGATGTGACTCCTATCTTAGCCCCCCAACTGTAAGTCCTTATTTCTTTGACTATATTGTTGTGTGGTCCTTCCATTACTTTATATTCAGTATATAGGATTTTCCAGTTGAGATCCTGGTCCCTTAGTGCTAAGAAGATGGCTAGGGGGGTACATGTGTGTATGGAGCTGGATTTGTGTCAGAAGCAGACAGCTCCAAATATTGTGCAGTGGTTCCAGCTGGTATTACATGCTAAGTGAATGAGACTCAGCTTGCAATACCAGGCAGGGCCACTGCACAACGTACAGAGCTGTCTTGGCAGTATTCCTATCAAGCCATCCTTGTTGGGTGGCTTGATAGACTGCCTGTCAGAATGCAGGATGATGTAATGTATAGCATTACATTATACTGAAGGAGCGATCAAAGCATTGCTAGTTGTGGTCCCCCCTGGGGACTAAAAGAAATTGTAAAAATAAAAACAATAAAGTTTTACTAATTGTTTAAAATAAATAAATAAATGTAAAAAAAATAAATAAACCAAAACTAACCCTTTTGGCATATTTACAATAATACGGGGGAGGGGAGAAAAAAGTCAGGAGTTTTAAACACCTCCTGACTCATGAGAGGCTACTGCTCTGCCCCTTAACCAGCAGAGCTGCTATGTAGATTGGCCTCTGTATGGGGATGTCTGTGTATGCAGAGCTGCGGTGTAGATTGGCCTCTGTATGGGGATGTCTGTGTATGCAGAGCTGCGGTGTAGATTGGCCTCTGTATGGGGATGTCTGTGTATGCAGAGCTGCGGTGTAGATTGGCCTCTGTATGGGGATGTCTGTGTATGCAGAGCTGCGGTGTAGATTGGCCTCTGTATGGGGATGTCTGTGTATGCAGAGCTGCGGTGTAGATTGGCCTCTGTACGGGGATGTCTGTATGCAGAGCTGCGGTGTAGATTGGCCTCTGTACGGGGATGTCTGTATGCAGAGCTGCGGTGTAGATTGGCCTCTGTACGGGGATGTCTGTATGCAGAGCTGCTATGTAGATTGGCCTCTGTATGGGGATGTCTGTGTATGCAGAGCTGCGGTGTAGATTGGCCTCTGTATGGGGATGTCTGTGTATGCAGAGCTGCGGTGTAGATTGGCCTCTGTACGGGGATGTCTGTGTATGCAGAGCTGCGGTGTAGATTGGCCTCTGTACGGGGATGTCTGTGTATGCAGAGGTGTTTTCGATTACAAAAGTCTTCTAAACTCCGACATTGGAAATACTTAGTAGAACGCTGTCTTTCTTACTAGAAATTCATAGAGATGATTGGAGTTACCCAAGGACAGATGACGGTGGTGCGGCTGATTGATCTGCTGGATCGGGGACAGAGGCTTCCTTGTCCAAGTGAATGTCCTATGGAGGTAAGCGGCACAGATACAGGGTATAAAGCTTTCAAGATTTTTGCTGTTAAAGGCCAGCACACGAGCAGAAATTCCGCGGCGGGATTTCCTGCGGAATTTTCGCCACTGGAAGCCTGCATAGGATTGCGTTAACAAACGCAATCCTATGCAGACGGACGCAATTTGGCTGCGCGAAATATCGCGCGGCAAACATCGCAGCATGCGCTATTTCTGTGCGGGCCTCTGCGACCCCCCGCACAGAAATGTCACTCATCCGCCGCCAGCTCCGGCACATCAAGGAGCCGGCGGGCGTGGGTGAGTACGCGCTGGTCCCTGCAGGCGCTCGGGTCGGGTCCCGCGGCGCCGGATCCGACCCGCCCATCTGCAGGCGGCCAAAGAATGCAAAAAAACCCCTAAAACAACTCTAGACTATCTTTTCCCATTCGTGTCATGGGGGGAACACAGCAAAGACCTTGGGTATAGCTACTGCCACAGTCTTTACTGTGTCCCCCAATGAACATGCCGAGGACGAATTTACGGCGAGTACAGAATCTCCTGTTTCACCGTACAGGCACAACCAGAAAGACTATAGTGAAATTGCTCATTTTTTCACCCCTATGCCCCACCCCTTCTCCCCCAACAAATAAGTGATGCAATACACCATATGTACCCAAATAGTGCCTAATAAAATGCCCAAGAAACCACATACTCGCTATCTAGCTGTTCTTGTCCCTGGTGATCCAGCACAGCAGATCCCACGATGCTGCCAATCTGTTACAAAGGGCTACCGTCTAACTGCTGCAGCCAATCGGTGGCAACCGCTGTCACGTGCCGTACTCTTCCCATCATGGTGCCTAACATCTGCGTGGTGATGCCAGGAGTACGGCATTTGATCAGTGTGGCCACTGATTGGCTGCAGCAGTCACATGCTTAGTCATTTGCTCTGGATCTGCAGGGAAAACAGGTAAGTTGTGATTCAGTCATCATTTTACAACCTTTCACCTAACATTTCACCTAACCCTTTCTATGAGGTTAAGCGTAGTGATTCCGACTCTCATTTGTACGTTTTCCAAGTCCTGACTTGGTGTCTTCTGTTACCAGATCTACAAACTGATGAAGAACTGCTGGGAGACGGAGGCGAGTTTCCGGCCATCATTTCCAACCCTCATCCCTATCCTGAAAGCCTTCTACAATACCTACAGCACGCAGGCACCGTCCGTGTTCAGTGTGTGCTAATATAATGGTGAGAAGTTCTGAGACTTTTCTCCAGGAGTTACAGGTTGACATGAACCACACTTTCACGTATCTGAAAATGGGAGGTGGTACTGTCCCTTTAAGAGTAAGGGGTCATTCATCATCGTCTTTAACATAACAGCACCCCCTAGTGAGCGTAAAAGAGAATTATGCAAACTACTGTGCATTCCATTTTCCCTACTAAAACTTGCCCCTACCAGGAGTTATACAGACAAATGCAACTCTGCCTTATTAAAGTGAATCGCAATTGTAATACCTGCAGAGCTCCAGTTGGGGGCAGCACTGTACACTGCTTGACATACCCATAGACTATAATTGGTCAGATGTCCTTCAAAAGTGATTACATTTCACATCCCTTACGTTTGTAGACTTTATTTTTCTTGTGGCCTATAAGTGTCGCATACCTCGCTTCCCGCAGAATTTCCGCTTGTGCCCGCCTGCATAGGATTGCATTAGATAACATGAAAACTCACGCGGCATGCTCTATTTCTGGGCTGGGCTGCCGAGAGACAAGTATGTTTTAGTCTGTTATGCTGGCAGTGCTATGAAATGCATGTATTTTTCTTTTAGGCCAAAGCTTTGACGCTGAGGAGCATGGAATTACTGAGCCACCAGCCGCTACATGACCTGCTACTTATACCACGGACGGATTCTGGCAGCGCCACTTACCCCCACGCGGGATGATGATGATGATCGTGCAGGCTCATGTCTTGGAAGTGGATGGTCTTTGAGTCACTGGAGCAGTGTTAACCACTTGAGATGTAATGATGGACATGATGGTGGGCTCGGTCCCATCGGGGAACGGACTGACTGGACTACAGTCCCCGTGTTTTAGCTGTGAAGTCCTTGGAATCTCATGAAGTGCTTTCATGACTTGTGAGGGAGGGATATTCCCGTGTTGCATGTTACATGTGAGATGCAAAATGTATGCAAAAAGCTGGTGCAATATTGCCGTATTTCCTGGATATCTGTGTAGTCCCCTCACCCCGGGTAATGTGCAGCTCCTAGCCTGCTGTCAGGGCATGCTTGGACTTGTAGTTCTGCAGTAGCCGGAGCACCTCAGGTTGGCTAATCTTGCCTATCCTTTCCATAAGAAGCCTTAAAATATGTGAAATACGTGTCTAGTGTTTAATCTGTGCCTGCTCGATGCAGGGGGCTGGGGGGGTATGTCCCGATGTTGGGCCCCTATACTGTATAGCAAGTGAACTTACATTCTCAAGATTTGCTTATTAGGGGGTTTAACGCCCCTATTCAGATGTAAACGATTAAACTGCTAAAGTGGAGCCTGCCAGACTGACTTTGTTGGGAGAAGGGGTACCCAGAATGTGTTGTAAGGGTAGTCTGTCATATAGAACAGTTGTAAAGGGCGGTATTACCATCATGGCCTGTCATAGCGGAGATGGGAAACTGCTGCTAAGGCTGCGGGCCACCGGTGCCATAGCCCTCATTGAGGTGACTGGGAGTTATGGAACCGGCGTAGGGCGCTGTGCTATGCGGTTTTCATATCTCAAATTCCCCTCAATGACAGCTGCGCTAATTGCTCACCCCATTCTGGTCGGAACAGAACTTCTTGGTTTTCAGAGTTGAGATGGGAAAACTAGGAACGGAACACCCCTCCGCCTCTGGCTGCCGGGGCCAGTAGTTGATTACCACCGATCTTGGTGATTGTTTTAAGCTGTGCTACAATCTCCACTTATTGTACATGGGTATATACAGTGCCGATTTGAAGTCAATACTAACGATATACAGTAAAACTGTATGCAAGAAGCTCCCCCTAGTGGTGATCGCAGTCACTCTATCATCTAAGGGTTTAGATGCACTGTATATTTTTTAATTTTTTTACACAAACTCCTGTCCGTTGAGCCCTGTGGGGCGGTGTGCAGCCAGCTGTAAATATGGGCAGCCCGCAGATATAAAAACTGCTCATGTGCGTAAATCCTAGGGGTGGTATTGCACGGGCGATAAAATTGTGCGAAATTAGTAAAAAAAGATGTATGAAACCAATGAATGTCAACGGTTTCCTTCCCATTAGCGAGGTTTTCACTGATGCGATGTTCCGAGAACAAAAAATCACGGCGGGCTCTATCTTTCTGCGATGTGCGTGTGTGTGCGTGCGTGTGCGTGCGTGTGTGTGTGTGCGTGTGCGTGTGCGTGTGTGTGTGTGTGTTTTTTTTTTTTTTTTTTTTTTTTTAAATCTCCCATCCTTCCTCTGGATCAACAACGGAGGTAGAAACAGGCTGAACTAGATGGACATAGGCTGAAAGAAGGCAAACCTATTCTGTTACTATGTTGCCCTATAGAACCTCCTTTTTATTGCAATGCACAAACTTGCGTTGTGATGCGATTTTTAACATTAGAAAGTCCTATTAACTTTCGCAATAAAAAATTGTGCGCTTTTATCGCCAGCAGCGATGTGAGATTATTCTAAAACAATAAAATAAACGCTGCCGCTCAAGAATCGCAGGAACAAAGACGTGATTTTGTCACGGCAAAATCTTGACGGGACAAAACCGGTCCTACGGGACCATTCTTAACTGGAAGCCACTAACCATGGTCTGTATTTCTTAACCCTTTCCAATGCACTGTCTGACGTCTAAAGACATTCTTATTGAAGGGTGTAAAGCTCCGTTGTCAGAAGACGTCCGACAGGGTATTCTTACTGTATATTACTGTCCGCTTTGTTGTTGGTGGCGTTTCCAGCATGTCCTATACCGTAGTACTGGTTCTAGCCAGCAGATGGCACCATTGTATAATGGCAGAAAGAGAAAGCCCTCTAGGAAACCCTGAATCCAAAATTGGATTGCAAAGGGTTAAACGTTTTCCAGGATATCTTTATATCCGTTAACTCGCCTGCAGTTTTGTACCTGCTATTTGGGAAAGCCATTATCCCAGCCCCCCCCCCCCCCCCTATCTTTTCATAAGGGTCGTAGCAGAAATGTCCGACCAAAGCAGAGACTCTTCATCCCTTGTCCTGATTTGCTCCTGCCCGGGGCCTATGTGGATATGTTCTCTCTTCAGGTATCCCTTATGTTAAAAATTCCATGAGGTTGAGGATGGATCATAAATCTTGAGAAATCTTCTCTGATCCCTTCTCAAGTTCAGATATTTTTAGGCATCTTTCTGGATTCCAAGGAGCAAAAGTCACTTAGAGGAAGAAGCGAGTCCAGTCAGTACCCTCTGCTTAACCAGCTGGTAATGTCAATCCACAGCATTCATATTGCCTCTGTTGACTGCAGCCTTTCTGATGGGTGCGGATTCCTGCCCATCCTCTTAAAGCAGGAACTCTTGAATCAATGGAACAGATCTATTGTGCTATTTTACTCGGGACGCTAAATCATAAGATTCCCGCAGCCAATGGGACTCTGAACAATGGTTTAGAGTTAATTCCTTCCCCCGACTGAACAGCAATTTGTTTGCTTTTCGTTTTGTTCATTTTCTGCCTGCATAAAACTGAACGTCAGATCGGCCGTGTAAACAGGCAGTCGCTCATTTATGAACAACTGCCTGTTTACTGAGCAATGGTCAGTCCTGTGTAAAAGTACAGGAACGATTAGCGCTGGGGTGACGTGTTGGGCATCTGCACCTGACCGGTTGTTCTGTGTAAAAATAACTTAAGTCTCATTTCAAAGACTCTCACTTCTCTGATAGCTAAATCCTAAGAACAGAAGCAGAGGTCTTTCCTGGAATTGGCCATTTACTTATGCTTTCATAATCGACCCCAATTTACAAGGGTGCAGGGCTCAACTGGAAGGATTAGATATTTAGGGTAATACTTTTGGTAGGTGAATGTCCTACATCTGGGCAAGAAAAATGGGAAAAAAAAGAACATACAGAATGGGAGAAATTGGGCTAATCAGCAGCAAATGTGAAAAAGACTTGGGTATACTAATAGATCATAGACTGAACATGAGTCAACAATGTGATGCAGCATCCAAAAAGGCAAACACAATTCTGGGATGTATTAACCCTTTCCAATTCACTGTCTGACGTCTAAAGCCATTCTGATTGAAGGCTATACAGCTCCGATGGCGGAAAATGTCCGGCAGGACATTCTTACTGTAGATTACTGACCAATCTGTTGTCAGGGACCTCTCCAGCATGTCACATACCACAGTACTGGCTCTAGCCAGCAGATGGCACCATTATATAGTGGCAGAAAGAGAAACCCTTTCCTTAGTCAGACCTCATCTGGAATACTGTGTCTAGTTCTGGGCACCATTATTTAAAAAAGACAGAGACAAACTGGAGCGTTCAGAGAAGTTACCAAGATGGTGAGTGGTCTGCAAATCATGTCCTATGAGAAACGGTTAAAGGATCTGGGAATGTTTAGCTTGCAGAAGAGAAGGCTGAGAGGAGACTTAAAGGAGATGTCTCGAGGAAGCAGTTAAATTTTTTTTTTGCCCAGTCCCCCCCATTAAGTACACATTACTAAGCCCCCCTGTAAATGACATTTCTAGCTGGTTCGTACTTACCGTTCCAGCGTTTCAGCAACTTATAAAAGTTTCCTCAAGATGGCCGCCGGCTCTTTCCCCGTCGCTCGCTGCAGCCCGACGTGCGCGCTCCCGAGACGCCGCCAGCTGTGTCTCCATGGCAACCGGACGCATCGCAGCCGCCGACCAGACGCCCCGCAGCCGCCGACCAGACGCCCACCGCCAGGCAGCAGGTAACCGGCGCTAGCCCCCGGCTCCCCAGCGCTAGACCCTCAGCCCAGGTGAAGGTTCCGGAGCCCAGCGCTAGTTCCCCCGGCCTAGCGGCAGCCCCCCCATCGCAGCGGCAGCCCCCCCCGGCCTAGCGGCAGCCCCCCCATCGCAGCGACAGCCCCCCCGGCCTAGCGCTAGTTCCCCCCATCGCAGCGACAGCCCCCCCCGGCGCAGCGACAGCCCCCCCCCGGCGCAGCGACAGCCCCCCCCCCGGCGCAGCGACAGCCCCCCCCGGCGCAGCGGCAGCCCGGCGCAGCGGCAGCCCCCCCCTGGCGCAGCGACAGCCCCCCCCGGCGCAGCCCGGCGCAGCGGCAGCCCCCCCCCCCCCCCCGACAAATCACTTACCTGGGAGGCTTCTCGGGGCTGCTGGGCTGGGCTTCTCCGCTGGGCAGCTCCAGTTTCTGCACCTTCCTCTAACAGAGGAAGGTACAGAATAGCCGCTCCAGCGCGCTCCCGAGCAGTGACAGCTCGTCTGCGCATGCGCAGAAGAGCTGTAGCGGGGAGCACACTGAAGCGGCTCATGCTGAATGGAGAAGACCGGACTGCGCAAGCGCGTCTAAAAAAGCAAGCTGCCGGCGAATTTAGACGGAACCATGGAGACGAGGACGCTAGCAACGGAGCAGGTAAGTGGAATAACTTCTGTATGGCTCATATTTAATGCACAATGTACATTACAAAGTGCATTAATATGGCCATACGGAAGTGTATAACCCCACTTGGTTTCGCGAGACCACCCCTTTAATAGCTGTCTACAAATATCTGAAGGGCTGTCACAGTGCAGAGGGATCAGCCCTATTCTCATTTGTACAAGGAAAGACTAGAAGCAATGGGATGAAACTGAAAGGGAGGAGACACAGATTAGATATTAGACAGTGAGGGGATCAATGAGTGGAACAGGTTACCACGGGAGGTGGTGAGTTCTCCTTCAATGGAAGTGTTCAAACAAAGGCTGGACAAATATCTGTCTAGGATGATTTAGTGATTCTGCACTGAGCAGGGGGTTGGACCTGATGACCCTGGAGGTCCCTTCTAACTCTACCATTCTAGGATTCTATGATATGATTCTATGCTACATCAGGTGCAGACTCTTGGAGGTGTCCGCCATCGTTTATCATTGTTTCGCTTAACATACCTTGTTCCAAGCAACTTGCATTGCTGGATGACACCTTAGTGGAGTCTCGGTCCATGATATATCCGCAAAAACCCAGCTTGCCAGATCAACTGTGAGTTACGTCGTCACAAGCTGAAGGAGAAAGAGACGTACCGTGCCTAGGCCAAGGACAACTCAAAATACTGACCAAAAGGGGCAGAAGACAGCTGGGTGGGATTGTGTACAGAGTTCGCTTTTCCACCTTCAAGGAGAAAGCTGAGAATCTGCGCAAGCAAACTCAGTGCCAGCGCCGTGCGACGGGACCTGCACACTGGTTGATATATGGGTTAAGATGTCTATCACAAAGCCGTGACGATTCTTGCTCAGTTGTCCAAATACTTTTTATAGGATTGTGTATAATGCAATGGAAGAAACAGGAGGTGATGGGTGCTGCTCGTCAATGGAGAGGTAGATCTAAGAAACATTAATGGTTAGAGACAACATGTCTCAGCATGAAATGCCTTCATCAGGGTTACACTGGTTAAAACATACAGATATAAATCAAAAGTAGCATGGAAGGTGTTGAGTCATAAGAGATCAAAGCTACTCAGAACATCCCAAGACTGAAAACAAGGAGCTCTCTGACCATTGTGAACATAAATATCACACTTGAAACTTTATCATTAGGCCTAGAGATGAGTGAGCGTACTCGCTAAGGCAAATTACTCGAGCGAGTATTGCCATTTGAGAGTACATGCCCGCTCGTGCCAAAAGATCCGGGGGCCGGCGGGCTCACCTCTGCACATGAAACTTGTAAAGACATTGAGAAGAACTGGAACGTGTTTAGGCTACAAATGTAGAAAATCTCCTGTGACGAGCATAGAGAAGCTAAATGCAGGTAAATTCAAAGGAAAAAAAATCTGGGAAGTCATGGAAGACCGGCGTCTGCAAGAGTCAGTGGACAACGTTGAGGTAGGGTTGTAAAGCATTTCCTTGGTGACTATAAGGCTGTAAACTCCAGTGAACTGGTGGAGAATACGTTCACTTCTGTTCCTGAACACTTGGGTATTACATGAGCATCAGATTGTGGGACCTGCAGTCATTCTGGATGGATTTCCAGATTGTGCCAATGATGTCAGTGATGAACAGGGTGAATGATTTCACCAGGAAATAAGGACCATGGAAGAACAGGACGCATATTAGCCTTTTACTCCCCACTTCTACACAAGCCAACCTAAACAATCAATCATTGTGAATCAGCCAACCCAAATACCCAATAACCGTGAATGAGTAAAGCCAAACAACCAATCAGGTTGCGAATGGTGTAGAAGTGGGGAGTAAAAGTCTAATATGCGAACAGGACTGCGGCCGATGGGATACACGTATGATGGCGGACTACTGGTGACCGTGGAAGAACAGGACTGCAGACAATGGGATACACGTATGATAACATAACATAGTAACATAGTTTGTAAGACTGAATGAAGACTATTGTCCATCTAGTCCAGCCTGTCTATCCTCCTGTGTTGATCCAGAGGAAGGCAAAAAACCCCAAGGGCAGAAGCCAGATAGCCCTTTTGGGGAAAAAAATCCTTCCCGACTCCCTAATGGCAATCAGACTGTTCCCTGGATCAACCCCTAATAGTTCCTACCTGCCTGTATACCCGGATTGACAATTAACCTAAGATTTATATCCTATAATGTCCTTCCTTTCCAGAAAGACATCAAGTCCCCTTTTAAACTCCTCTATGGATTTTGCCATCACCACGTCCTCCGGCAGAGAGTTCCACAGTCTCACTGCTCTTACAGTAAAGAATCCCCTTCTATGTTGGTGATGAAACCTACTTTCCTCTAATCGTAGCGGATGTTCTCTTGTTACCGTCGCGGTCCTGGGTGTAAACAGATCATGGGAGAGATCCTTGTATTGTCCCCTCATGTATTTATACATAGTTATTTGGTCGCCCCTTAGCCGTCTTTTTTTCTAGAGTAAATAATCCCAATTTTGATAGCCTCTCTGGGTATTCCAGTCCCGTCATTCCATGTATTAGTTTAGTTGCCCTTCTTTGAATCCCCTCAAGCACTGTGACAGCTTTCCTGAGCACCGGTGACCAGAGTTGTACGCAGTATTCCATGTGGGGCCTGACAAGTGCCTTATATAATGGAAGGGTAATGTTCTCATCCTTCGCCCCTATACCTCTTTTAATGCACCCCAAGACTTTATTTGCCTTTGCAGCAGCTGACTGACATTGGTTACTCCAGTTCAGTCTACAATCCACTAATACCCCCAGATCCTTTTCCATATCACTTTTTCCTAGCGGTACTCCATTAATCGAATATTGGTGACATCCGTTTCTCCTGCCCATGTGCATAACCTTACATTTTTCAACATTGAACTTCATTTGCCATTTTTCTGCCCAAGCCCCCAGCTTATCCAGGTCCGTTTGTAGCCGCACATTGTCCTCCGTTGCATTAATTATATTGTATAATTTTGTGTCATCTGCAAATATTGATATTTTGCTGTGCAGCCCCTCTATCAGGTCATTGATAAATATATTGAACAGAATGGGGCCAATACTGAGCCCTGTGGCACCCCGCTAGTGACTGTGGTCCAATCAGAGTACGAACCATTTATTACCACCCTCTGCTTTCTATCATTGACCCAATTTTTTACCCACTTACACACGTTTTCACCCAGTCCGAGCTGCCTCATTTTGTATATTAGCCTATTATGTGGCACGGTGTCAAAGGCTTTAGAGAAGTCCAGATATAGGAGATCAATAGATTCTCCCTGGTCCAGCTTAGAGCTTACTTCATCGTAGAAACTGATCAGATTTGTCTGACATGAGCGACCCTTCATGAATCCATGCTGGTGAGGAGTTATTCCCTTGTTCTCCTTGAGGTGCTCATCGATGGCGTCTCTCAGAATCCCCTCGAAAATTTTTCCCGTTAGTGAAGTGAGACTTACTGGCCTGTAGTTACCAGGCTCACTTTTGCTCCCTTTTTTGTAAATTGGAACCACGTTGGCAATGCGCCAATCCAATGGTACTACACCGGTCTTGATGGTGTCTAGAAATATTAGGTATAGCGGCCTAGCTATCTCGTCACTTAGTTCCCTTAGTATCCTTGGGTGTAATCCATCTGGGCCCGGCGATTTATCAATTTTAGTTTTCTTTAGACGCTTCCGCACCTCCTCCTGCGTTAGGTATGAGATATTTTGTGAGGGGTTCGTTTTATTCCCCTGCATCTCGTGTGGCATTTCCTTTTCGTTTGTGAATACACTTGAGAAGAAACTGTTTAGTAGATTTGCTTTCCCTCAGTCATCATCAATGATCTCTCCTGCATTCTTTTTCAAAGGGCCAGCGCTTTCCCTGCAAATCCTTTTGCTGTTAATATAGTTGAAAAATAGCTTCGGGTTGTTTTTGCTCTCTTTGGCGATCCGTCTTTCTGCTTCCTCCTTGGCAGTTTTGATCATATCTTTGCATATTTTGTTTTTTTCCCTGTATGATTTTAGCACTTCTTCGCTGCCTTGTTGCTTTAGTAGTTTGAACGCTTTCTTTTTTTCATTTATTGCCCCTCTTACCGTCTTGTCGAGCCACATTGGTTTCCTTTTAGTTGAGTTTCTTTTATTTTTAAAGGGAATGAACTGCTCACATGAGGTGATTATGATCCTTTTGAACTTTTCCCATTTGTCCTCTGTACCGTTAATTTTGAGGATGTTGTCCCAATTAATGTTACCGATAGTAGTTTTAAGCTCATCAAATTTTGCTTTACTAAAGTTTAGCTTCTTTGTCGCTCCTTGATAAGGCTTCCTATTGAATGACAGCTGGAAATTGATTATATTGTGGTCGCTGTTCCCCAAGTGCCCCTCAACCTGCACCCCCTTTATACGTTCCGGTTTGTTGGTTAGTACTAGGTCCAGAATGGGCCTCCCTCTTGTTGGTTCCTGCACAAGTTGGTTCATATCTTTAATTACTCTCAAGAACTTATCACCCCTGTGAGATTTGCAGGTTTCGTTCTCCCATGTTATATCTGGATAATTAAAGTCCCCCATGATAATTACTTCATTGCGGTTTGACACCTCTTCTATCTGCCTTAATAGTAAGTTATCAGTTTCTTCTGTTGCTTTTGGTGGTCTATAGAAGACCCCTATCAGGATTTTGTTATTTTTTCTTCCCTGTATTTCTACCCACAGAGATTCCACCTGTTCTTCTCCTACCCCTATATCCTCCTGTAGCCTCGGCTATCCCCCTCCCCCTTTCTGGTTCCTTCGGTCCCTTCTGAAGAGATTGTACCCCTGCAAATTCACTGCCCAATCGCACTTATCATCCAGCCATGTTTCCGTAATTCCGACTGTATCATAATTTTCATCAGTCATTCTCGCTTTAAGCTCATCCACTTTACCAATCAGACTTCTTGCATTCGTGGTCATACAATTTATATCATTTTTTAAATTTGTTTTGTTGCTATTCGTACTTATGGCTGATCTGTCAGTTCTAACTGTACTATCCCCACCCCCTGCTCGACCCCCATTCCCTTTGCTTGGACCCGGGTCGCTAGTTACACTGGCTACCCCACTATTTCTCATCCCCCCCCAGGCGGACTACTGGTGACCGTGGAAGAACAGGACTGCAGACGATGGGATACACGTATGATGGCGGACTACGGGTGACCGTGGAAGAACAGGACTGCAGACGATGGGATACACGTATGATGGCGGACTACGGGTGACCGTGAAAGAACAGGACTGCAGACGATTGGATACACATATGATGGCGGACTACTGGTGAAACATCCAGAGCGAATGTCCAGGAACATCTCATCGCTGGAAATCACAAAAATGTAGCTTCATCGACATCTCAGCGAAGAAACCCTTGTTTTTTTCGTGTTCCAGTCTTCTTGGGATTTATCTTTGTACCTTCAGCTTTTGATTGGCCGACGTTACATGTATAACACAATATGTGGACATGGATACATTTATAAGGATATGGCATATTTTGCTAAGTAGACCGGATGGAGTAAAACTAATGTCATTTCCAGAAACTATGACCCCAAAAAAGTTCTAACACCCGAGTTGCCAAAAATTATGTTCCCCAAGTGAAGAATGACATCATTCGTTTGTTCAAACAGTAAATTGGCTCGTCTAAGAATGTAATAACAGATCACTATGTAAGAAGTGGACGTGTCTAAGGCCTCATGTCCACGGGGAAAATAAGATTTAAAATCTGCAGCGTTTTTCCGGCAGCGTGATCCGCGCCCCATAGGGATTCATTGGACACCTGCAGGTAAATACCTGCGGATGTCATTTTCCCCTGAGGTGCGGATTGCGTGTGCGGAAAAACACTCGCAGCATGCTCCATTTTAGTGTGAGTCTCCCGTGGGGACGGCTCCCGCAGGCTTCTATTGAAGCCTATGAAAGCCGTCTGGCTCTGCAGGACACTCGTACCTGAATTTCTGCTCTCCGGCGCGGGAGCTAAAAAAAAAAAAAAAAAGATGGAGTGCCCGGCGCATGCGCACGGCACGCTGCGGGCGGGCCGGTCGGGCACATTCGCTGGGCCGAAGAAAGATCCGGCCGCGACGGAGGGAAGATCCGCAGCATCCGGACAGATGAGTTTAATCATGTTTTTAGCCTCATGTCCGCGGGGCAGGAGGGACTCGCTGCGGAATTCTGCATGGAGAAGCCGCGGCGGGCCTGATTTTCCCCGTGGACATGAGGCCTAAGAAGTAAAATGTTCTTACTCAGTACGGTTTATCACCCAGAGCCCCTTTACACGGGGCGATCTGTCAGTCTGGTAGCCCCCCTTTTACACCGTCATTGCTCAGTGAACTGCGGTTCCCGCTTATTGCTGGCAGCACATGTCCATTTACACGTGGAGATGTGCTGCTGACCACTGAGTATTTATATGGCCTCCATAAAAGCTCTATGACAAACCAGCATTTCCTCCGTTGTTGATTGATTGCTGGACATCTGTAGACTGGGCAATGATCGAGAGCAAGCATACAGAAGTCCTCCTGCACCAAAGGGCCATAAGTGAAGCCATGTTGTGAACAGGACCGCTGCTGTGCGGGAAAAAACTGAGAAGGAGCTGCAGCCCTGACCTACTGACTGCAATCCCTGCTAGCCACCATATACCGCTCCTGCAGTCATACCGATTCTGCAATCACACGGCTAAATGTCTGACCATTGTCTATGTGTGTAGCATCCCTCACTCTCCACCTCGCCATACCGGGCACATCTCCAGCCCCTTTACCTTCTGTATCACCCCATTACTTGTAGTATGTAAGCTCGTTGGAGCAGGACCCGCACCCCTATTGTTTCCATCACCTGATTACTATGTAGCTGTGGTTCTGTAATGTTTGTCTCTCTGTATCCCCCCTGTCTATGTAAGCGCTGCGGAATATGTTGGCGCTATATAAAGATTATTATAGTGACCCCCACAGCGGCCCCGGTAGTAATAGTGTCCCCCACAGTAAAAGTGACCCCCCACAGTAGACCCAATAGTAATAGTGACCCCCCACAATAGCCCCAGGCTAATAATAGTGACCCCCCCCCACACACACACACAGTAGCCCCAGCAGTATAAGTGACCCCCCACAGCAGACCCAATAGTAATAGTGCCCCCCTCCCCCCCAGCAGCCCCTGTAGTAATAGTGTCCACCATAAAATCCCCAGCAGTAATAGTGACCTCCCACAGCGGCCCCAGTCGTAATGCTATTAATACTGGAGCCGATATAGGGGACACTATTACTAATAGTATCCCCTATATGAGCCCCAGTAGTCATAGCTCCCCCCTAAAGCCCACACACTCATCATAACGCCACTGCTCCTCTGCTTGGCATTGCTGCTGGAGTTGATCCCATGTGCACACTGTGACATCAGTGTGTGCGTCCAGACGCCTCCTCCCTACTGCTCTCGCGGAACCAAGGAGGAGGCGTCAGGGGAGGAGCATCCTGGGTGCATACTGATGTCACAGTGTGCCCCTGGGATCAGCACCGCTGTGTGAACACCGGCAGGGGAAACGTACGTTCTGATGTTTGAAGGGTCTGTTCCATGGATCCGCCAAAAGAACGCGCCTCATTTGTTTCCGCTTTATACAGTTCCGCCGAAAAACAACTGCTAGTGTGAACTCGGGGATCATCGTAATCGTACTGACCAACAGAATAGTTATCCTTGTATTTGCCGCAGTGCGTACGCCGAAAACGCAAGACCTCACAAAAAATGGCGCAATTTTTTTTTTTTACATTTTACTACACTAACCATCTTTTTAAAGGTTTTCAGTACCTTATACGGGACATTTCAGGCCGGCTTCACACGAGCGTAAGCGCAATTGTACGCACCTTAGCTTTATTGCACGTGTCAGCATACTTTACTGTTTCTGTCCGCAGGGAATGTAGTTTTGCGCATCGGACGCAAACACACACTGATCGCCATGGCTATTTAGTCTTAAAGGAGATGTCCCGCGCCGAAACGGGTTTTTTTTTTTTTAAACCCCCCCCCCCGTTCGGCGCGAGACAACCCCGATGCAGGGGTTAAAAAAACCACCCGCACAGCGCTTACCTGAATCCCGGCGGTCCGGCGTCTTCATACTCACCTGCTGAAGATGGCCGCCGGGATCCTCTGTCTTCATGGACCGCAGGGCTTCTGTGCAGTCCATTGCCGATTCCAGCCTCCTGATTGGCTGGAATCGGCACGTGACGGGGCGGAGCTACACGGAGCTACACGGAGCCCCATAGAGAAGAGGAGAAGACCCGGACTGCGCAAGCGCGGCTAATTTGGCCATCGGAGGGCGAAAATTAGTCGGCTCCATGGGAACGAGGACGCCAGCAACGGAGCAGGTAAGTATAAAACTTTTTATAACTTCTGTATGGCTCATAATTAATGCACAATGTACATTACAAAGTGCATTAATATGGCCATACAGAAGTGTATAGACCCACTTGCTGCCTCGGGACATCTCCTTTAATTAGTTCCAGATCTGCACTTTCTTTTCAGCGGAATTATACTGTATTCCCATTCGCATTTGCGCGCCCCTCCATTGGCTTCTGTGGAGGCCTTTGATATGCAAATACGCAAAAAGCGTGGCAAAAGACGTAAATGTGAGCGAACCCATTGAAATCAATAGGTTCCATTCTCTGCGCATTGCGTGCGCAAAAAAAACATCCTTGTGAAGCCGGCCTAATAGTACGATTCAAAAATACAACTCGCCCCACGAAGGGCAACGCGACCTCGGACTGCGGCGATGGAAAAATAACAGTTATGACTTTAAAAAAAAGTTTCTAAAAAATAAAAAAGTTTTTGAAAACTGGCCAAGTCATTAAAGGGTTAAAAATCTCGTTGAGACAATGGCTGCTGCTAATCCCGACATCTGGTGACAGCGGCGACATAAGTCGTGCGCCGCGCCGGTCCCAGTTGTGGAGCAGTCAGCACTCACCGCGCTTCTAGACTCAGCCGGCGCTTCTCCGAGTCTCATGTGCCCCGTGACGTCACGCAGAACGCTCCACCCCCGTTGCCAAGGCAACAGCAGCAAAGGGCGGGTCGGCGTCCGAAGCGACCAATCAGAACGCGCCTGGACGGTCGGTTTAAACTCGACCAATGAGCGCTGCGCTTCAGTGTTGTGTTCAGGTAGACGAAGCCTTCTGTCAAAGATGGCGGCGGCCGTGTCCGTTAGAGGTGGCGGAGGGCCGGGCTCCTGGGGGAGCAAAGAAGATGAGGATGACGGAGAGGTTTTTGGGAAGGAAGAGGAGATGGAGAAGCGGCTGGAGGCGAAGGAGATCCGCAGCCGCGTGGAGAGGATGAAGAGGGAGGTGAAGAACCGGAGGAAGATCCTCATCAAAGGGCTCCCGGGCGACGTCACTAACCAGGTGTGTAGAGTGGGCAGCCGCGTGCGCCGACGACCTGCCCGAGCCACTAGTTCTGTCTTTGAGATTAGCAGTGCCTGTCGCCCCTAGCAACCAATCACGGTGCAGTTTCGTTGCTCAAAAGCAGAGTGCGCTCTAGAAGCGGCGCTGTGATTGGTTGCTATGTTCAGCAAGCCTTGTTCTCATTGGACGGCCTCATAAATATCTCCTTATGCTTTCTTAAAGGGGGCCAACACCCCAAATACCCTCCTTTCATAACTATTAATAGTCTTCTCCCCCCTAATAGAAAGTTTGTGCTGTGCAGTGTCACACAGCACCAGCTCCTCCATCCTTGTCGCTGTGCCATGCCCGGCTCTGCTGTGTCATTCAGTCCTGTGATCTCCATGTGTGCCCCTCTCAGTGGCCTCCTGACAATGAGCGGATTCCAGTCGCCTCTCCCCAGACCGGTGTTTATGATGCCATCACCAGAGGGGGCTGGCTGGTGAGGTGCCCCCCGGATCCTCTGCCTGGGTGAAGTTGGTGCGGCTCTTCCAGAAGCGTCGGATGCATGAGCTCAGTGACTGGCAGCTGCTATTCTATTCCTAACAGGCTGTTGGGTATAAATAGTCTCTGAACGGCCGGCGAGGTCATAAATAGTTGTTGTGAGAGATCAGCGGCGCCCCGTGTGATGTCATCTGCCCGTTGTGGATGTCACCCAGCTTTCCTAGACTCCTGACTGGCAAGGTTTTGGGAATGAGTGATGGCTGGCGCTCAAAATTGCAGGCTGATCTCAAGCGGGTCGGAGCAGCACTTGCTGTCCGAGCTCGGTGTACCCCGGCGGCGCTGCCTGCATAACCCCTTTAAAGGAATTCTATCTACCCTGGTCTGATACGCAGTGCAGAGTCGGTGACCGCTGACCTCTATGCCGAAGTGAGAGGTCGGTGATCTCGCTCACTCTGCAGCGGCTACTGCTGGCCCGAGACGTACGTAGGGGGAGTGGGTACTGTTGTATCTTGTCGGCAGTGGTGGGTGTAGACAAGGGTTAGGCTACTTGATAGCCAGGTGACGCCCCCAATTGACTGGCTGCACTCACCCCAGTAGGGGTGAGGGTTAGCTTCAGTGTTGGGGTTACATTATTAGCTGGAAATGCTTCCCTGTTACTGCCGGCCGTCTCTGATATAGAAGCATTTACATCTAATAATGTAAGGCTAACCCTCTCTCCCAGCCAAAACTGGTTCCCCACGCTGCTAGGACCTTGCTGCAACCTTGTGGGCTGATGCAGCCTTCACTAGGTCTCGACTTATACTTGTGGTGGAGACAAGATACAATAGTACTGGGAGTGTAAGACCAATAAGGGGTTGCTATTAGCCTCTGGCCGGGCAGCATCCCTGGGGCTGCCATGGGGGTCACCGTTGGGGCTCGTTCACATGGGCAAAGGCTCATTTCATTTGTAAAAACACGC
Organism: Eleutherodactylus coqui; assembly: GCF_035609145.1. Classification (NCBI taxonomy): domain Eukaryota; kingdom Metazoa; phylum Chordata; class Amphibia; order Anura; family Eleutherodactylidae; genus Eleutherodactylus; species Eleutherodactylus coqui. Next base: position 312,445,829 of record NC_089838.1, on the reverse strand, counting down.
TGCGTAGTTGTGCAACAGCAAAAAAAAATCGCTTGTGCCTGCGTTTTTTGGCTACTCTGGCGTGGTTTTGTGTGCACTAATAACGGCGTATTCGCGCACACAAAAGGAATGCACGCAGGCTTATTGAAATGGTGCGCAGACTTCCTGCATATTTGTGCCCACCCATTCACTGTAATGGCCTATTGTAGTGTGTAATATACAACAAAGGAGGTCGTGCCACGTATTTTTTCTTTCACGTGATTGCACTTTGTGTTTTAAAAAAAAACCAAAAACCTCTGCTCATGTGAGGGAGACATTCCTATACCATTACAGCTGTTCCTTTTTGAAGCTGATGTGGCCCCTGGTGACAATGAGTCGGACCCCCTTGCTGCAGTTGCTGGTGCTCAAGTCTGGGGGGGGTCTGGTGTTTCTTCCTTCGCTGCTCGCTGTGATCTCTCGGCCCCCGATGACTTGATCTAATCTTGTTCTTCCTTCTGTTGCAGGAGGTCCACGATCTTCTAGGAGACTACGAGCTCAAATACTGCTTTGTGGATAAATACAAAGGAACCGGTAAGCAGTGAGGGGTGTTTCTTGCCCTCGGGCCCCCAGCTTTAGGTCTGGCGTATTCCTTAGGGCCCCTTTACACCAAACGATTCATCAGTCTGTGTAAACACATTTCCCGACTCAATGGCGAACGAGAAATTGGCTGTGTTTCATTGCGTTTCTGCATGCAGAAAACTGGAGGATGGATTAACCGTGTGAACAGGCAGTTATCAATAATAAATGACTGCCTGATTACTGTGGATGGAGGCCGGAGGGCCAGAACGATCCCCCATCCCGCTCATCTTGATTTACTAGCAGTAATCATCACTGGGACAACCTGTTGGGCATGTAAAAGAGCCCTCAGGATGGCTTCACGTGGAATGACTAGTGTCTTAATAGTCGCAGATGTGTACGAACTGTTGACTTGCTTTTACGCAAATTATTATTTACTCGTTTAATTTCGTGATTGCTGAAGGAATTGTTGGCAGCATTTACGCGGTCTGAAACTACATTTGGCGACTAGTTAGGGGAGGCTCGTTGGCAGGCAGGTAATTGAGATTTCAAACCCTCCACTATGCATGCTGTTTGGGGGCTCAGTGCGAGCAGTCTTCTTGTGAATACTCACTGTGGTGGGTGCGCAACTGCACTACCATGTCATGGCCGACAAAGCATCTACCGGTATTGCTAGTAATGGGGATTAAAATCCCCACCTCCAGCAAGAGATTGCTCTGATTGGCTGAGGCAGCTGGCTCTGGCAATCAGAGCTGGCACTTGATGCACCAATCATAGCCATTCAATGACTGGCTGTGATTGGTGGAGCCAGCTAACATTCTGCTGTCTCAGCTAATCAGAGCAATCTCTTGCTGGAGGTGGGGATTTCAATCCTCATCACTAGCAATGGATGCTTTGTCGGCCATGACAAGTGGCCGGCAGCCTGCACGATGCTCCGGAGAACAGCGGCGGGGACCCAGACAGCACCAGCTAGGTGAGGATTGATTTATTTTTCTTTACAGCAATCTTGGCTGCGTTTTTAGCTGTGCTGAAAATTCGGCCAAAACGTTGTAAAAAATGCATGATGATTCTGCTGAAACCGCAGTGTTGAAAAATGCTGCGTTTCTGCAAATGTCTGTGTGGGGGAGGCCTAAGAATGTTTTCCAGGACTGATCTATTGATGTGTTCATGGGATAGGTGATCAATAGTTGATCGTGGAGGACCATCGCTCAGGACCCCTGGAGAACAGCTATTGTCCAGTACATTACATGGTCGTACACAGCGGCCTTAGGGTTTTAACAAACCTCATTCACTTGCAGCAGAAAAAATCCTGCATCGCAGTGGGAGATGGGCATGCTGCAAATCTTCACATCCACAGCATGCTCTTTGTTGTGGAAATGGTGCAGATTCTCACAGCTTCATTCATTCATTCATTCATTCATTCATTCATTCATTGCAATGCATAAATCCCGTGACAAAATTCACACCAAAACCCGCATGCTCGTTTTCTCTGATGTCTGAGCATAACCTCAGGATACCTTCACACGTAAATCCACACTAAATGGTGCAGTTTTTGATAAGAATTTTGGTTCAAGTTCATGGAATTTTTTATTTATTTATTTATTTATTTTTTTGCATTCCTCATTTGAAGTTGTGAAAATTCTCAGCATAAACTGACATTCTGTGGATTTCACATCAGCAGTCAAGTCAATTTACACTACAGATTTTCTCTGAAGCCTGAGGATGGGATTTCTGAAATCTCCAACGGCAAGGGATCTTCAGCAGCATTTCTGAGCTGTGGGAGCGCTCCCTCAATCAGGCTGTGTCTGGGGGCATAGAGAGCGACCTGTAGTGTGAACTCTCCCTCACAGTTGGGCTGTGTGTCTGGGGGCACGGAGAGCGACTTGTAGTGTGAACTCTCCCTCACAGTTGGGCTGTGTGTCTGGGGGCACGGGGAGCGACCTGTAGTGTGAACTCTCCCTCACAGTTGGGTTGTGTGTCTGGGGGCACGGGGAGCGACCTGTAGTGTGAACTCTCCCTCACAGTTGGGCTGTGTGTCTGGGGGCACGGGGAGCGACCTGTAGTGTGACCGCTCTCTCACAGTTGGGCTGTGTGTCTGGGGGCACGGAGAGAGCGACCTGTGGTGTGACCGCTCCTTTACAGTTGGGCTGTGTGTCTGGGGGCACGGAGAGAGCGACCTGTGGTGTGACCGCTCCCTCACAGTTGGGCTGTGTCTGGGGGCACGGAGAGCGACCTGTAGTGTGACCGCTCCCTCACAGTTGGGCTGTGTCTGGGGGCACGGAGAGCGACCTGTAGTGTGACCGCTCCCTTACAGTTGGGCTGTGTGTCTGGGGGCACGAAGAGCAACCTGTGGTGTGAGCGCTCCCTCACAGTTGGGCTGTGTGTCTGGGGGCATGGAGAGCAACCTGTAGTGTGACCGCTCCCTCACAGTTGGGCTGTGTGTCTTGGGGCACGGAGAGCGACCTGTAGTGTGACCGCTCCCTCACAGTTGGGCTGTGTGTCTGGGGGCACGGAGAGCGACCTGTGGTGTGACCGCTCCCTCACAGTTGGGCTGTGTGTCTGGGGGCACGGAGAGCGACCTGTAGTGTGAACTCTCCCTCACAGTTGGGCTGTGTGTCTGGGGGCACGGAGAGCGACCAGTGGTGTGACCGCTCCCTCACAGTTGGGCTGTGTGTCTGGGGGTATAGAGAGTGATCTGTGGTGTGACCGTTCCCTTACAGTTGGGTTGTGTGTCTGGGGGCACGGAGAGCGACCTGTGGTGTGAACGCTCCTTCACAGTTGGGCTGTGTGTCTGGGGGTATAGAGAGTGACCTGTAGTGTGAGCGCTGGCTCACAGCTGGGCTGTGTCTGGGGACACGGAGAGTGACCTGTAGTGTGACCTCTCCCTCACAGTTGGCCTGTGTGTCTGGGGGCACGGAGAGCGACCTGTAGTGTGAGCGCTCCCTCCCAGTTGGCCTGTGTGTCTGGGGGCACTGGGAGCGACCTGTGGTGTGAACGCTCCTTCACAGTTGGGCATGGAGAGTGACCTGTAGTGTGACTGCTCCCTCACAGTTGGGCTGTGTGTCTGGGGGCACGGAGAGTGACCTGTAGTGTGACTGTTCCCTTACAGTTGGGTTGTGTGTCTGGGGGCACGGAGAGCGACCTGTGGTGTGAGCGCTCCCTCACAGCTGGGCTGTGTCTGGGGGCACGGAGAGCGACCTGTAGTGTGACCGCTCCCTCACAGTTGGCCTGTGTGTCTGGGGGCACGGAGAGTGACCTGTAGTGTGACCACTCCCTCACAGTTGGGCTGGGTGTCTGGGGGCACGGGGAGCGACCTGTAGTGTGACCGTTCCCTTACAGTTGGGTTGTGTGTCTGGGGGCACGGAGAGTGACCTGTAGTGTGACGGCTCCCTCACAGCTGGGCTGTGTCTGGGGGCACCGAGAGCGGCCTGTAGTGTGAACGCTCCCTCACAGTTGGGCTGTGTCTGGGGGCACGGAGAGCGACCTGTAGTGTGACCGCTCCCTCACAGTTGGGCTGTGTCTGGGGGCACGGAGAGCGACCTGTAGTGTGACCGCTCCCTCACAGTTGGCCTGTGTGTCTGGGGGCACGGAGAGTGACCTGTAGTGTGACGGCTCCCTCACAGCTGGGCTGTGTCTGGGGGCACCGAGAGCGGCCTGTAGTGTGAACGCTCCCTCACAGTTGGGCTGTGTCTGGGGGCACGGAGAGCGACCTGTAGTGTGACCGCTCCCTCACAGTTGGGCTGTGTCTGGGGGCACGGAGAGCGACCTGTAGTGTGACCGCTCCCTCACAGTTGGGCTGTGTGTCTGGGGGCACGGAGAGTGACCTGTAGTGTGACCGCTCCCTCACAGTTGGGCTGTGTGTCTGGGGGCACGGGGAGCGACCTGTAGTGTGAACGCTCCCTCACAGTTGGGCTGTGTGTCTGGGGGCACGGAGACCTGCAGTGTGACCACTCCCTCACAGTTGGGTTGTGTGTCTGGGGGTACGGAGACCTGTAGTGTGACCGCTCCCTTACAGTTGGGCTGTGTGTCTGGGGGCACGGAGAGCGACCTGTGGTGTGACCGCTCCCTCACAGTTGGCCTGTGTGTCTGGGGGCACGGAGAGTGACCTGTAGTGTGACCGCTCCCTCACAGTTGGGCTGTGTGTCTGGGGGCACGGAGAGCGACCTGTGGTGTGAACGCTCCCTCACAGTTGGGCTGGGTGTCTGGGGGCACGGGGAGCGACCTGTAGTGTGACCGTTCCCTTACAGTTGGGTTGTGTGTCTGGGGGCACGGAGAGTGACCTGTAGTGTGACGGCTCCCTCACAGCTGGGCTGTGTCTGGGGGCACCGAGAGCGGCCTGTAGTGTGAACGCTCCCTCACAGTTGGGCTGTGTCTGGGGGCACGGAGAGCGACCTGTAGTGTGACCGCTCCCTCACAGTTGGGCTGTGTCTGGGGGCACGGAGAGCGACCTGTAGTGTGACCGCTCCCTCACAGTTGGCCTGTGTGTCTGGGGGCACGGAGAGTGACCTGTAGTGTGACCGCTCCCTCACAGTTGGGCTGTGTCTGGGGGCACGGAGAGCGACCTGTAGTGTGACCGCTCCCTCACAGTTGGGCTGTGTGTCTGGGGGCACGGAGAGTGACCTGTAGTGTGACCGCTCCCTCACAGTTGGGCTGTGTGTCTGGGGGTATGGAGAGTGACCTGTAGTGTGACCGCTCCCTCACAGTTGGGCTGTGTGTCTGGTGCTATGGAGAGTGACCTGTAGTGTGACCGCTCCCTCACAGTTGGGCTGTGTGTCTGGGGGTACGGAGACCTGTAGTGTGACCGCTCCCTTACAGTTGGGTTGTGTGTCTGGGGGCACGGAGAGCGACCTGTGGTGTGACCGGTCCCTCACAGTTGGCCTGTGTGTCTGGGGGCACGGAGAGCGACCTGTAGTGTGACCGCTCCCTCACAGTTGGGCTGTGTGTCTGGGGGCACGGAGAGTGACCTGTAGTGTGACCGCTCCCTCACAGTTGGGCTGTGTGTCTGGGGGCACGGGGAGCGACCTGTAGTGTGACCGCTCCCTCACAGTTGGGCTGTGTGTCTGGGGGTATGGAGAGTGACCTGTAGTGTGACCGCTCCCTCACAGTTGGGCTGTGTGTCTGGGGCTATGGAGAGTGACCTGTAGTGTGACCGCTCCCTCACAGTTGGGCTGTGTGTCTGGGGGTGCGGAGACCTGTAGTGTGACCGCTCCCTTACAGTTGGGTTGTGTGTCTGGGGGCACGGAGAGCGACCTGTGGTGTGACCGGTCCCTCACAGTTGGCCTGTGTGTCTGGGGGCACGGAGAGCGACCTGTAGTGTGACCGCTCCCTCACAGTTGGGTTGTGTGTCTGGGGGCACGGAGAGCGACCTGTAGTGTGACCGCTCCCTCACAGTTAGGCTGTGTGTCTGGGGGTACGGAGACCTGTAGTGTGACCGCTCCCTCACAGTTGGGCTGTGTGTCTAGGGGCACGGAGACCTGTAGTGTGACCGCTCCCTCACAGTTGGGCTGTGTGTCTGGGGGTACGGAGACCTGTAGTGTGACCGCTCCCTCACAGTTGGGCTGTGTGTCTGGGGGTACGGAGACCTGTAGTGTGACCGCTCCCTTACAGTTGGGCTGTGTGTCTGGGGGCACGGAGAGCGACCTGTGGTGTGACCGCTCCCTTACAGTTGGCCTGTGTGTCTGGGGGCACGGGGAGCGACCTGTGGTGTGACGGCTCCCTCACAGTTGGCCTGTGTGTCTGAGGGCACGGGGAGCGACCTGTAGTGTGACCGTTCCCTTACAGTTGGGTTGTGTGTCTGGGGGCACGGAGAGCGACCTGTAGTGTGAACGCTCCCTCACAGTTGGGCTGTGTGTCTGGGGGCACGGAGACCTGCAGTGTGACCACTCCCTCACAGTTGGGTTGTGTGTCTGGGGGTACGGAGACCTGTAGTGTGACCGCTCCCTTACAGTTGGGCTGTGTGTCTGGGGGCACGGAGAGCGACCTGTAGTGTGACCGTTCCCTTACCGTTGGGTTGTGTCTGGGGGCACAGAGACCTGTAGTGTGACTTTCTACCACCAGCTACTTCTCTATGGTCTGTAACCTTGCTGTGGTCATGCTCTAACCTTCTGACCTGCGTGTCGCTGGTATGTATCTGCATGACGTGTGTTTTGTGCTTTGCTTGTATGAGATCTGCTTACTATAGTGTTCTCTTCTGTTGCAGCTTTTGTAACACTACTGAATGGAGATCAGGCAGAATCCGCCATTCGCCGCTTTCACCACACACGCCTTCGTGATCGGGAGATCTCTGTACAGCTACAGCCCACGGATGCCTTACTCTGCATTGCCAATCTACCATCCGGCTACACCCAGCAGCAGTTTGAGGACCTGGTGCGCCCATTCGGGAATCTAGAGCGGTGCTTTTTGGTATACAGCGGTGTTACCGGACAACCCAAGGGCTATGGGTTTGTGGAGTACATGAAGAAGGACTCCGCCTCCCGAGCCAAATCTGATCTGCTGGGGCGACAACTGGGTTCCCGCACTCTGTATGTTCACTGGTCGGATGTCAGCCAGCTCACCTACGAACTGCTGCAGTCGCACTGCCTCTGTGTGGAGCGTCTGCAGGAGTGCGACCTCATGGAGCTGAAGGAGGCCTTCTCCAAAGTCTGTGCACCTTCCTTTTGTCAGGTGGGCAGCGTTGATCGGCAAGATCACCCTGATCGTTTTTGTTGTTGAAGGCCCTATGTTAGTTAAAACATTGGCTGCTTTAAGACGGTCTACCGTAAACCCACCCCAGTGTATATCTAAAGATGTTATACCAGAATTTTAAGTTAGACCTTATCCACAGGGTAGGGGGTAACTTGATGATCAGTGGGGTCACACAGCTGTTCTCCAGAACTGGACTCCTGTCACTGCAGGGGTTGCTTCTCTCCCTGCAGCGACGTCACTATGAATGGAGCGCCTGCCGAGCGTGCGTGGTCGGCGCTTCATTCATTTCAGTGGGGTTGATGGAAATAACCGAGCAGGTGCCACTTGGGTATCTTGGCAGTCTCATTGAAGCTACATGCACAGGTACCCCCCTTTCTTGAGATGGGGATAACTTGAAATTCTGTTTTTAAGGGTGCGTTCACATGTAGAAGATCTCCTGCAGCAGCAAACTTGCATCAAAATCTGTAGCAAGGCAACAATATGTCTATCATTTGGTTCCTGAGCAGTTATCCATATGGGGGCTTTTGCCTCTTACACTCCATATTTCCAGGTTTGAGGCTCACTCCACTCTTTCCCTTTTCAGCTGGCCTATGGACAGGACGGTCAGTATAAAGGCTTTGCAGTAGTTGAGTACTCCTCTGATATGGTGACTGAAGTGGTCCAACAGCAGATGGATAACTCCATGGTCGCTGGGGGCCGCATCCGTGTCTCCTTCTGTGCTCCTGGTCCTCCGGGAAGGAGCACACTGGCGGCATTGATCGCAGCACAAGCAACGGTGAGTGTGGACAAAGGCCATGTTTGTTGTTCAGATGTGCCAAAAGATGGCGTGGGTATTAAACTCTCTTCCTTTCTTTGAAGGCATTAAATCGTGGGAACGGCCTTCTGCCTGAGCCCAACGTCCTGCAGCTCCTGAACAGCCTGGGCTCTCCGGCTGCACTACAGCTCCTGCTCAATCCTCTGCTCAATGGTGCCGGTAAGCAAGGTCAGTGTCCTGGTAATCACTGCTGCTGTTCTTCAGGGCTGCATACTGAAGGGTCCCGGAAGACCTTCAACTGAGAAAGGAAAGTTGTGGAGACTTCTCATAGGGTCCCAGTAGTTATTGGGCACTACTGATGGCAATGCAATGGTCTATGGAGCTCCTGTGCTCCTCTCAGCTGCCATCTTTGACTTTCAGATGTATGTAGTCCTCCTGATAATGTGCACTTGCGTCTTTCACATCTCATCCACACCGAAGAGCCCCTCTGACTTCTCTTGCCCTTCCTTTCTAGATGTGCGATCCGTCATCTGTTAGAGTTCATTCACATCAGTGTCAGATTCCGTTTGATACATCCATTGCTGATTTCCGTTAGAAAACAGGACAAGATAGCTCTGCAAGACGTGCAATATCGTCTTAGAAATCAAACAGACCCCATCGTAGTTAGCTAATCCGCAGGAGGATAGGTCATCGATGGCTGTTCGGCTGGGGTCTGTTGTTCAGGCACCCTCTATGAGCACCACAACATGGTACAGAGCTAAAGCAGAACACTCCTACCCCTGTCTGCTGGCGCAGCTCCTATTAAAGTTATCAGCACACCCACTACACAGGGACTGGAGCAATCTGCCCAAACAGCAGTTATTGATTACCTATTCTCAGTATAAGTCATCAATAGCCTTTGCATGGAGAACCCCTTTAAAGAGTTACCCCACCCAGAACACCTCCTCTTTCCACAGGAGAAGTGATAAATGTTTGACCACCAGCGACCATAAGAATGGTGCCCTAGACATGCCCTAGTGAGGGTCATTGCGTCGGTTGCATTGCATAGTACATGACTAGTGGAAATCTGGGGTGCGTTCCTGCATGGCAGACTTTCCAGGGTGGAATAAATCCACAGCAAATCGTGGGAATACATCCTTAAAGATTGTTTTGGTCCAACTGGAGCTGCTGCAGCCTCCTTTTATGGGTGTCTGTCTTTAAAAGAGTATTCCCATCTTGGCTTTTTATAGCAGAGATTGGAAACTGCTGCAATAGTTACTAGTTAAATACAAAAACAGCCGAGCGCTTCAGCCCAGTGCTGCCGACGTAGGTCTCCTTCACCTCCAAAAGAACTATGCAAACTGCTTGCCTGAAGCCCTTGTCCATTTCTGACAAGTGGTCCGAAACGGAGGGCTGGGTTTTCCCATCTTGGCCGTGAAGAGCAGAGATGGGAATACCCCTTTAAACCTGACCCATGGCTGCGTTATCTCCCATGCAGCTGTTCTACAGTGCCATGCTTTGCTTATGCAAAATAAGGCCCCTTAACCCCTTCCCGACATCCACTGTACATGTACGGCAGGTGTCATTGAATTGCAGGAGTTTAGTGTCCTCTAGACACGGCAGGTCTCGGCTGTCAGTCAGTTACCACTGCCGGCTGGGGTCTTGTGAAGACCTGCAAGGCTGCCTTGGATTTTTCCCTATTAAACCTTGCAGTAGTCCCATAAAGCTGAATACATTCAGGTGCCTCATAACTTCAGGGGTTACAGTGAGGGGGAGTCGGGACTCCTGTCCTCAGGATTGGTGGGTATCTCAATGGTGAGTCTTCGGCCTCCCTCATACAGGGCGTTTACTGTATATTCCGCCCCGTTTCAGTAGCGCTGGCATACTTTATGCCAGCGTTTTGGCTGCGGTTTCAGCTCTGCTGAAAACACAGCCAAGGATGCTGAAAAGAAAAAGTAAAACTCGCCTAGCCGCTGCGGTCCGGGTCGCGGCCGCTGGTCTCTGCCGCTGATCCGGGCTTCTCCAACACTCCCAAGTCTATTGCCGTAGGCCAGGTTTGAGCACCCCGCCTCCAGCAATAGAGTGCTGGGATTGATTGTCGGCACGCTCGATGCCCAATCAAAACCCTTCATTGACTGTCTCAGCCAATCAGCGCCGGCAAGCTCTGATTGGCTAAGACAGTCAATGAAGGTCTGTGATTGGGCATTGAGCGCGCCGACAATCAATCACAGCACTCTATTGCATGAGGCGGGGTTCTCAAACCTGGCCTACGGCAATAGACTTGGGAGTGTTGGAGAAGCCCGGATCAGTGGCAGAGACCAGCGGCCGCGACCCGGACCGTAGCGGCTAGGTGAGTATTACTTACTTTTTTTCCCTCTAGCCTAGCTGGGACTGATTTTCGGGGTAGTCTATTGCAAGCCCCCCCCCCCCCCCCCCCCCCCCCCCAAAAAAAATCGGCGAGCGGTTAACACTGCCAAAAACGCGGCACCAAGTGTTGCCGCGTTTTCAGCAGTGCTGAAACCGCTGCCCATTCATTTTAATGGGCGACGCAGGGCTGAAAACGCCCCAAAATAGAACTTGCATCGCTGTCAAAGCGCAGCGTTGGCAGGCGCTGCGTTTTCAGCCCCATTGCAATGAATGGGAGTGTTGTACAGCATTTAGCGCTGGGCTGAAAAGGCAGCATTAAATACTGTACAAAACGCCCTGTGTGAGGGAGGCCTTCCCCACCAATCTGACTGATGATAGGTATTAAGTAAGTTGTTGGATATTTGCCATTGTTGAAACACCTTGAACTATGTGACAAATAGGTCTGCATACACAAAACGGCAGTTTTAAATCAAAATGCACAAGTTTGCGCACTTTGATTTAAAACTACTGTTTTGTGTATGCAGACCTTTTTGTCACTTTGCTTGCTGACTACAAACAAACCCTGTGCGGTCTGATGCTGCAGGCTTCCATCCGTCAGGACCGTACGTGGTGTTTGGCTGCAATTGTCAACTGTCCAATGTATATAACAATCACCATAAGCTACAGAACAATATATGGAAGGGTGTGCTGACATTCCTAGTGTTCTGAGATGGCTTTTAATCTTGGTGTGTGTGATTGCACTGTATTTGATTATTACAGTAGCTTTCGGTTTTATCCATTCTAAAGCACTTCCCATATTCTTCCAGGACTCCTTGGTGCGCCCCCTGCTGTGCCCCTTCTCGCTAACCCTGCCCTATCTACTGCCCTCCTGCAGCTGGCACTGCAGGTACAAACTTCCACACAGGTAGGTGGCAGATTCACATTGCTGTAACTCAAGATAATTCCCTGCAGATGTCCAGAAGTGGATTTGATTTAGCTTCTCTCTAAAGGCCCCTTTACACGGGCTGATAGATCATAGATCAGAGTCCTGCACCCAGTGGGAATCTGAACTATTATCATTCGGCGTAAATGCCCCGACTGAACGATGAATTAAGAGTTCATTCACTTCTCGTTCGTTGTTCAGTTTCTGCATGCATAAATCTGAATGTTAGATCGTTCCATGTGAACAGGCAGTATCACTTATGAACGACTGCCTGTTTACTGTGAATGGAGGTGGGCGGGCCGAAATGATCCCTGACTGCTCCACCTCCATTCACTAGCCGTGCTCGATCCTGTGTAAAATCACAAAACGTTATCACTGGGATGACCTGTTGGGCATCTGCACATGACAGATCATCCCATGTAAAATGGCCCCAACTTGCAACTGTTTTGAGGGTGGTGCCCTAAACGAGTCTGCAGTCTCCTGCTGAATCGGATGACTGATCTGCTGCTCTCCACTCTTCAGCGTCACTATGTTTTTGCTAAATGTGTTAATTTTTTTTCTTTCTCTTGTAGAAACCCGGAATTCTGGGTGATTCTCCACTCGCTGCGTTGTACGGGGCTCTGGGTCTCTCTTCTCAGCTCACACCCCCAGCAGGGAAATCTATACTTTCAGACCTTGGTTTAGGTAAAATGCTTTACTGCTCTTGTGTTGCAGATATTGGTGGTTGATGTCATTGCAATCTCTTACGAATGGATATGTTCTTTAACCCCTTACCAGACATATTTTTCTTTTCGTCCCCTGCCTTCCAAGAGCGATCACTTCTTTCTTGTCTGTGTCATTGAGGGACATAAGACCTTGGGTAAAGCTCCTGCCACTGAGGCCAACACCAAGCAGTTAGTTCCTACTTCCAGCTATACCTCTCCTGCAGGCCATGAGCTAAATCTGTTCTAGCTTGGTGTCCGTAGGAGGCCGACCACCTGCTCTGTAGGGCTTTGTTTTTAGTTTTTATTTCTTCACTTCCCCTCTAGCTGGGCATCAGAGATGAGCTAACTTCCCTTATCGTCTTCTTGGAGGAGCACTGCTCACCCCTCCACTTGGGGACAAAGTGGAACAGAGTGGCCCTAAACCACTTTGCTTCCCACCAGCTATGGGGTCACATGAGTTTCCTGCCTGTGTTTTATCGGTCCAGCTGTGGACATGTGGCAACAAACGTTGCATGAAGTAGTACCTGCGTTAATACATAGGCAAATCTGATGCAGAGTCTAGTAGTAAGTGAGGGTTCCAACGAGCCACATTGCCTCCTTAATCAAGAAGTAATGGTCTACTGCAAGATGGAGTATCTGTCTTGGGCCTTATTCACACGTTTCATGCTGGCCAAAAATCGTATCAATGCAGAATAGCTGAGTCTTGAGCTTAATTACTGTTTTCTCGTCCATTCACATGGGCGTATGATAGGAAAAATACACAGCAGCACAGAAATTCTCAGCATGACTTCTAATAGCTTCAATAGAGGCAGCTGTCGTCTTTTCCGGGTGTGTGACGTAGGTAAACTCCTTCTCCTCTCCCTCCCCCCCCAGCTCCTATAGGGGCTTCCAGTGGTTTTTGGCAAAAGATGGGTTAAGACCTAGCTTTCCATGCTGCGTGAAAAGTCGACTGGAAACATTTGCCGATTTCTCATTTTGACGGTGTGTTGTGTGTTTTTTGGGTTTTTTTTTTTCCTCTTAAAGCACCTGAAAATCGCTCGGATGAATGAATGCATTGGAATCCAACGCTTCACATGGCTGTGATTTTTCAACACAGCTCCAATAGCTGCGTATAAACACTATTGTGAATAAGGCCTTAGTTCTCTCTTATACGGATGTTTTCTTCTGCACATCATGGCCTTATTTCAATTCCAGGGAGCACGCAGCGATGCGTAATACATCACTTACTGCTGCGTGCCAACAAATCCCCATACACTATCATGTGTGTGCACATGTACTATGTGCCAAGATATAGCATGTTGTGTGTTTTTTGTTTTTTTTTTTACAGCACATTTCGTGCGCCGTGTGTCAGAGGTGCTGTTAAAAGTAATGTAGTTTATTTCCGCGTAAAAAAAAAAAATATATATAAAATTCTCATGTGAAAAAAGCTTTAAAGGGGTTGTCTCACGCCGAAACGGTTTTTTTTTAAATTCAATAGGCCCCCCTGTTCGGCGCGAGACAAACCCAAGGGATGGGTTAAAAAAAAAAAGTTTATTACTTACCCGAATCCCCGCGCTGCGGCGACTTCTTTCTTCCTTTACCAAGATGGCCGCCGGGATCTTCACCCACGATGCACCGCGGGTCTTCTCCCATGGTGCACCGTGGGCTCTGTGCGGTCCATTGCCGATTCCAGCCTCCTGATTGGCTGGAATCGGCACACGTGATGGGGCGGAGCTACGAGGACCAGCTCTCCGGCACGAGCGGCCCCATTCACCAGGGAGAAGACCGGACTGCGCAAGCACGTCTAAAAACGCCAGAAGACAGCGAATTTAGACGGATCCATGGCGACGGGGACGCCAGCAACGGAGCAGGTAAGTGAATAACTTCTGTATGGCTCATAATTAATGCACGATGTACATTACAAAGTGCATTAATATGGCCATACAGAAGTGTATAACCCCACTTGATTTCACGAGACAACCCCTTTAAGTAGTTGTCAACCATCCCTACTGTTGCTTCTGTAGGATGCATTGCTACGTGGCCACTACGCTCTTAGTCATGAGTGCAGTTCATGGGCGACAGGCCATATGGTCACTGAGCACAGAAGACTTTTAGTATACTGTCTTGTTCACTCTCGCAGGATGCTAATTGCTCTGCATATCCTAACATGGTTACTCGGTGATCGTAAATAGCAATCGTCCAAATCAAGGACAATCATGTTATGAGACAGGCAGCTTTCTTCCTCGTTCCTCTGAAATTATTGTAATGCCATCTTTTTTTATTTGTTTGCGTTTCTCTTATCAGAAGCTCTGACCGGCTTCTTATCCCCTTTTTTTGTGGAATAGTTGTCTAGATACCTGACCTAACCAGTACATATGGGTATCGCAGGGGTGGTTGCAAATGTCAGATGGTGCAATGAACCATCTTCTCTTCTTTATAGACATGCTACCACCCTACAACTGACTCTGGCATTCTGGGTAGTATGGCAGCCAAGTGGACACAGCATGGCCAGTAAGCCATGTCTTTTAGCTCACATCTGCGTTAGGGGATTCTGTTTTTCCTGCTCAGTTATGGGAGTGCGGATGTGGAATTCCCTAGTTGATGGGACACCCTGACTTTAGGCCCAACAGTGACTGGCAATGCTTTGCCCTAAGGAGGGTATTCTCTGGATAAGCACTGAGGCAGATTCTTGAAGCCCTTCCAGTTAGTACATCTGCCTGGTGAGGACTGCCCTCTTCTACTTCGCAGTCCACTAGCCACGTTCAGTGGCCCGCTCCAGCATGCGATTCTTTCCATGGTAGAGGTGGGTGTCTATTACTAGCATCAGTAATTCTGACGGGTACATTTCCCAGCTTGCATCTTTAGTACAGGTTGCACTCTTCACCAGTACGATTGCCAACATTTGCAGTGTGGTGGATGTCGATGCACTACATCTCTCCTTTCTAAAGGTAGAAAATGGACTCTGCATATAGTCCAGACTGCAGGTTCTTCCGTTGCGTCTACTGCCTTCATACCTATGGTCAAGGCGTTGATTGTGCTTTTATCTGGGATGATTTGTCCTTGGTGCTCCATAGCAAATCGCCTCCTTGTTTTCCTCTATATTTTTCTGGATGGGGCATTCTCATCAGATACTTTTCCCTTGTGGTCCATCCTTTGCAAAAAAATTCCATGTGGCAAACTGAGCTTTAGCAGCCACACCTCAGGCAATCCGATCCTTCTCTGCATACTTCTCTCCTCTTCTGGGAGCTGGATGGAACAATAGAGCAGAGACCTTGGAGCATCCTTAGTCTCGTTCTTCAGTGCTGTCCGCTCTCCAATGAGCCTATTGCTCCTTTAGGGAATCTTGGGGATTCCCTTTCATTCCCTGACAGAGCTCACAAAATTCCTGTCTTGGGAGCGTCATCTTGGTTCTTCTCGGTACCCCTCTGTCCTTCAGGTGCCAGGCCTATTTGTTTTCTGCTCTAGACCACTAGAAGCAAACTGCAACCCTGGCTTACCCAGCCAACCAGGCGCGCACAGCAGGACACAATACTTCGGCCGTATCAGCGGCACCCAGCGTACAGTTACAGCTCTCCTGACCTTCTACGACCCGTTAGTAGGCAGCCATAGTCGGCTTCAACACAACTCTGGCTGACTGTACTGGGACGTAGAAGGCCAGCAGCGGGCCAGCTTCAACTGTCAAGAACAGAGCGGTCCGCAGAGTGGGCCCGTCCTCTTCTGGAGAAGGTCAAGATGGAATTTCTTCTTCAGCTTTGGTTCAGCCATGTTCATGGTTGACCTTTTCTTTGCCAGTAGCAAACTGGAGGGGATACAGCACTTTTCCCTTTCATAGTTGTTTTTCAGTCTGTTTCTTCCTGAAACTCACCCCTCATTATGTCTTAAGTCCTGTAGACAGCATTAAGGTGAACACTCACCTACTTGCACCCACTGTAAATGGGCTGACTATAGCACCTTTTCTGGTTTTTCCCTTCCCCCTTGGGTGCTGCTCTGGAACGTCCCATGGTCTTACTGTATATTCCCTTCCTCGGCACATTCATTGGGGGGGACAGCACCCACCCAGTTCTTGCTAGCAGTGGTCATGGTTTTATTTTTTTTTGCTTACCTCAAAGTCTCTGTTTTTCAGGTTCTGGTCTGTATAGATCGACTTCATGTGTTAATTTGTTCTCTCTTTAACCAGGAGCTATACCCAGTGTTCCTATACACTAGGGCTGGATTTACACTGCACGTCTGGATTCTGGTTGCAGAATCCCCAATGGAATCCGTCTGACCGCGGCGGATGACCTTCTGGCTTCTCTGTACTGCAGATGCTTCGCACAGCTCACCGTCAAACATGCGCAGTACAGATGCTTATTTATTTTTTTAAAACTCCTGCTTTTCGAGCGGAATCTGTGGCATTGCAGAATGGCCGCGGGTCGGACTGCTTCCATTGACTTCAATGAAAGCCGTCCATGCGGAAACCGCAGGAAAATTGGGCATGCTGCAACTTTTCATCCGGGAGCGGAAACCGCAATTGGTTTCTGCTCATGTGCATGAAAATGAATTTTTCCATAGCATGCAATGGAGGGTTATTGCTGTGGAACCCGGAGGCGGACGCCAGCCCCACATTCCGCAGGTGACCTAAATGAACATGGTGAGAAAGGGATTTTACAGTAACCGTAGTATCTTGTGTCCTCTCTACCCCTTCCCCCTAATCCCCCACTGACATGTCCGTGTTATGAGGGCACTTTTTTTCTCTTGTATAATCCCCACAGGGGACTTGAATTTGCGATCAGTTAGTTGCATTGTACTATATACTGAACTATTTCAGTATTGCAGTATATAGTGATTTTTATTGTCTATGAAGCCCTGCCACAGACTTCCATGTATGGCAGATCTGTCAGCCTTCAGTAGGCTCCAGGCTGCCATGCTAGCCTATTAGCAGCTCTGTTTGCATTGCAGGGGGTTGCAGATGGAGTGGCGGAATGGTTTTTACCTCCCGCTGGTGATTTAAATGTCAGTCAAAGCTGACTGTGCGTCTGAACAGTGAATTGCCACAAGCTAACTCTGATCACAGCAGTTGCCTGTCAAAAACTGCTAATGACCGCTAGGTATAGAGCGGACTCCATATGTTATGTGGTTGGGAAGGGGTTAAGTTGTCGTTTGGTATCCCTCTTGGTGACTGTTTGGAGGAGCTTTGTGGAAGCTGTATCGGAAACTAACCTTTTTTTGTTCCCCAATAGGCATTCCTCCTGACTTGGGTACACCTCCCCTGCAGCCATTTCTGGGACCACAGGTACCTGAATGGGACAGCCCCCCTCCTACTCCTGGTTTGGGCACTATGCTTGCAGGGCTGCCAAAGACCTCCGAGTCGGGGGTAAGTGTTCTGCTGACAGCCAATACTCTGTGCATGCTGTGTCTGAGCCCTATGTTTGACTATGAAATGTAGCCGTAGGGCTGCTCTCATCCGCTAGATGGCAAGCATGTACTTGGCTTCCTTCAGTCTAGAATACAATGTTACTTTGTGTGTCTGTACAGTGGCATACATCATTGCATAGAACGTAAGACTCGCATGTGAGGACAGGCTCCCTATTAACCCATTCATCCGTGTGACGTGCCTAACCTGCACCTCTCGTCACCATACATGTACAAAGTGGGCTCAGAAGCAGAACCTGTGGCATTTCCTGTTTGAAGCGGCTGTAATGCAACAACCAGAGCCGTTTCCCCCTTGTCTATGGCAGGACTTAATAGTTGAAGTAAAAATATACCGCAATACTGGGGTATTGTAGTATATCGTAGATGCAGTCACAAGTTTGAGTGTCCCTTAGTTTAAATAAATGAGGAGTTCAAATATTTTTTTTTCTTTTAAAGTTTGATTCACCTTCCATGGGAAAAGGGTCGGTCATATGTACACCATATGGTAGCAGTAAAGCCTACAGCTCACCCCACAAAAAAAGCCCTTTGTAAAGACCTGTAATAACATAACAAGTGGGTATATACTCTCCCATATCCACTGCTTTGTCCCCCATGCCCATTGTTTACAGCCTGCAGTCAGTTTTATGGGACGTCAGACTGCTGCAGCCAATCGTAAGTGATTGAGCCCTGAGATCTGTCATTGATTGCAGCAGCCTGTGACTCGCTGACTGGTTTCACCCTCTTTAAGATGCCAGGAAAGGAATCGCTGTGGACTTGGGTGGGCATGGCATCAAAGGGGTTGTCCGGTTGTAAACTATTAATGACCTATGTGCAGAATAAGCCGTCAATAGTGTAGATGTGGAGGGGAATTCCCTGCCGATCAGCAGTTCGCTATGCCAGTGTGTTCATGCACTGAGCGGATTTCTGTAGGATGCAGACAGTTCTGTTCCTGTTGCAGTGGCCAAGCTTGGTATTACACACCAAGTTCCCATTTAACTGAATAGCCTGCAATACCAAGTTTAACCACTGCAATGGGAATGGAGCTGTCTGCATCCTACGGAAATTTGCTCGGTGCATGAATGCACTGGCCCAGCAAACAGTTGTTTAAAAGGGCTCCTTGATGGAAAATCCCTTATAACTGGACAACGCTTTTACATAGGTAAAATGACTGACAGTTACTAATAGAAGTAAGGGGTGAAGCGGTGGCCAACAAGCATGTAATTACTACACCTATGGTGGCATGTCAGTGTTACCACTTTACAAACCGCTGCTGTAGACTAATCTTGATGGCTGGATATTTGCTCTCTATATGGAGTGTTTTCTGAATCCCCGTCTTGTTACAGATGTCCCTCCTTGGAGAGCCCCCCAGGGACCTGAACATTAATGCTGGTCCTTACATGAACTTCCACAGCCGGGCCCTCAGCACAGGTTCATTGTGTAAGTTGGTAAATGTCACTGAACAGAGATTTATGCAGTTTGCATTACATTATGTGACCTGTTCCTCCCTTGTCCTGTAGGTGCAACTAATAAACAGGCAGCTTACAAGCAGAAGACCTCAGGAAGCCGGGTCCCTCTTGCATCCTTGCAGGAGTCCATGCTGACACCTCCAGAAGGCTATGCCTTTGAGATACCAACTGTAAGCAGACTGTCTATTTAATTGTTAAACTTTAGTGTTTGTCTGCATGTGTCTGCCCACTCGCTTCATCTGGTAGTCCCCTCTGGGCATTGTAGATGCACCCAAGATGGGTTCTGAGGATGTGATATCATGAATGTTACCCATAGATGAGCGAATCATCTCTGCTATAAGTTCTTGTTTGTTTTTTCCCTTCTCCTTGCCTTTCCCAGGAGCTGTACCCTCGAGCCTTTTCCCAAAGCAGAGACCATATGGTGTCAAGCCTGAGTGCCTATGAGCCAAGGAATAAGGTAAAGGCTCAGCTGTAAGAATGTGTTGATGCAGATTCTGCATCCGCATCTCAAAAGTGCTCCATTACTGTCAATGTGACTCTATTTCATAGTCCATACAGTTGCAGATTTTTTTTACATTTTCACATGCCTAACTCAGATGTGTGAGATAAGTGACGTCACGACGCAGATTCCATGACGAGTCCACTTTGGGGAAATCTGCACATGGATTCGTCCAATGAAAACTGCTAAATCAGAGTGTGACTCTGCAGCTTGTGGATTTTAGGAGCAGAATCTATGGTGTTGACATACCCTGAGGTTATTTGCACCTCGCTAGGAGAGGCGAAACAGGCGCCTAAAATCTGCAGCATAAATTGACATTCCGCAGGTTTAACAAGGGCATATATTGTCGGTGTGCGTGGTTCATATGGATCAGGAGCAGATCCCTCTCCATACACCATGGGTGCTGGCTGTCGTTGACACTTGCCGTGATCAGTGTTAGCGCTGATTGTGGCTGTTGGACCCTCTGAATGCCACTATCAATTCTGATTGCAGTATTTAAATACCACCGTCTGTTTTCAAAAATGCAAACCAGAATTGCACTTTTTCCTGCGGCATGTACTATAATATTGCGTTGCTCAGAATGCATCGCCCATTGTTCTCAATGGGACAGGGAAATATCGAACGGTATGCGATGCAAGATCTCCTATTGAAAACAATGGTAAATACTTGCCCATCCTCCGACGTGACTGAAAGCTGCGCCGGAGGATAGCTAGTTTCCAGGAGTGATAGAATTTTAGCTCTCATTCTGCTGTCTGAACTTGTCCTCATAGGAAACCTGTCAGATCCCTTATGCACTACAAACTAAGTTGTGGTTGTAGGGAGGTGACAGGGAGGCAGAACGAAAAAGGTTTGGTACGGTGTTAGCCAGTAGAGCAAAATGTGATTGTTCCCAGCAAGAGAAACCAAGTAATCCTGTAGATATGATACCTTTTATTGGCTAACAAAAACACATGATGTTACAGCGAGCTTTCAGGTTTTCTATCGATCGTTCATCAGGCTAAAGTGAAACTGGTTTGGATGGGGCACATATATAATATACAAATGCAGAGCGGACACCCCTCGTGATTGAAATAAAAATGTTCACACAGAAATTTGAGATGGTTTTGCACTCAAAACAGAAAAACTGAGCTGAGACATAAATACTTAATGAGTCCACTGAGCTCAGCAATGTGACATTTTATGTGTCTTAGCTCTCCTTCAACCTGCACATGGAAGGAGATGTAGCACCACCTATTGGATGGCAACATTACAAGTCCAGTTCTGAATCAAGTCGCAGCATCACAGAAGAATTTGTGAGTATACATTTATGGCCATGTTTGATACCCTCAAGAATGGAATGAACCTCAGCCCGGGATTCTTGCATAAGTCGAGAATATGAAAGGTCTGAAGGAGGTCAAGAGGGATGTCCTCTTCCCAGTCCTTCAAAAAAAAGATGTCCTCGTCCCAATTTCTTTTTTAACCTCCTGCAGACCTTTCATATTCTTACTTTTTTTTTTTTTTTTTTTTTAAATGCCAGAATCCCAGGCTGAAGTTCATTCCATTCTTGAGGATATCAAACATGGCCATAAATTTGTACTCCCCAAATTCTTCTGGGACGCTGTGCCTTGATTCAGAACTTGACTTGTAGTAATGTTGCTATCCAATAGGGAGGCAGACGAATGTTTTTTTATTTATTTTTTTTAATTTATTTTTCTTTCTCCCCTCTCCTGATTCCTGCGGTGTCTTCCCTGGGAATATCTTGCAGTGCAGAAATGTCTGACTCTTTTTAAAGCCCTCTGCATGCATGCCCCCACAGACTCTGAAAAGATTGTTGTGTACCATGTGGACTCCAGCTGTGGGATTCAGGGAGCGGGCGAGGATAAATATGCATCTTCTGGCTCCCTGTCACCTAACTTTTTAGTTTATGGTGCTTTGGGAAGGTGACAGGTTCCCAGCTTCATCTTGTCTCTGTTACTTGCAGGTTTCCCCGCCTTCCAGATTTCGGGAGAGAAACGGCAGCATGCCAGCCCCTCTACCTCCATTCACTGCTGGATCACCTACCTCTTACTTCACCAGTGGTTTGCAGGCGGGACTCCAGCAGACACATATGAATAAAGTAAGAGACCACCAACCCCTTGCAGTATTCTGCCTGCTCTGTATTGGTTCTGCGGGATGATTACGGCAGTTGCCTAACTAGTTAATTGTTTCTGCAGGCGCTGAGTAGGCGTCCAAGCAGTCCTGGGGGAGTCCCATTAGACTATGACGATCGGAGTCTACCATCGGGAAATGTGAGTAAGGTAAGTGCTCACCAGGAGGGCAGTGCATGGCACAATGGCTAGGTGGGCTTCTGTACACTGGGGATGCAAAGACTTATTGGATCTTGTAATGGTAAGATTGTGGGATTGTCTGGTTTAGGCCGCCTGCAGACGAGCGGGTCGGATCCGGCAGCGAGAATTCTCGCCGCGGGACCCGACCCGAGAGCCTGCAGTGACGAGCGCGTACTCACCCGCGCCTGGCGGCCCCGGCTCTTTCATGTGCCCGCTGCGGCGCAGCCGGCGCATGCGCAGACCGGAGCTGGGCGGCCGGGTGAGTGCGAGCCCCGCACAAAAATAGGACATGCCGCGGTTTGTTTGCCGGGCGAGATTTCGCGCGGCCAAACCGCGGTCGTCTGCATAGGAGTGCGTATTGTAATGCACTCCTATGCAGACTTTCAGTGGCGGAAATCCCGCGGGAAATACCGCCGCGGGATTTCCGCCCGTCTGCAGGCGGCCTTAGGTTGCATTTACATGGCTGATATTTTCCCTTGAGCTTTGTGCATTAAGATGTGTGAAAATAGACTCCTGCAGATAATGTGTTCTAATTAAGGTATGTTTACACAGCGGAAATGGCGTGGATTTTTTTTTTTGTACCAAAATCTGCAGTATTTCCACAAAAGGCGGTAAAAATCTGCAATCTGTACGGAATATAATTAAAAATCGGCTGATTTCAGCAGTAACAGCGCTCTCCCCACCCCTCCACTCTTATCTCCAAACTCTGCACGCTATCAGCACTTCCTGCACCTGGCGGCCTCTAGTGGGCACAGCACCACTGGTCAGGTGATGCGATCTGTGTGATATGCAGTGCAGCGCTCAGTCTGAGGCGCAACTCTTATCGACCGTGTAAATACAGCTTTGCTAAACTCCTTATTTGTAGAGCATCTCGAAGTCCATATTTACTCAGGGATTTTTGTGCAGGGTTCTTCCATACAGACAGAAAAGGGAAAATAACACTATTTTCTATGTTTTTATTCACCTGGGTTATTTTGCTCTTGGGCCGAGAGAACAAGATGGTAATATTTTTTCCCTGCTCCCCCAGAAAGTGGACAAAAATTACTTGTATGCCATGTGATGTGGATGCAAAGGTGAATGAGATTGTTACCATTAGAAGTGTTGGAATAACCTATCTTGACACACACAATGCATTGCAAGAATCGCTACTTTTCACTGCAGCTTATTTGCTTTCTAAATCTAAAACTTGGCAGCAGTGAACATGGCCTATTAAAAATGTCTTATTTTTTACTGCTGCGGTGGCTGCAACTCCTTCACCCGGCTGTCCTATTGGTCCAACAGCACACGGCTCTGGGCTGTGTCTGCGCTTTCAGCCCCCACACAGTTCTAGAGTGCTGCAGGGATGATGGTGGGGGAAGAGGAAGCATCCAAGTCTTCAAGGTGGTCAGATCACACAATGTGGATGGTTAAGAAAGCACAGAGGGAAGGTGAAGCTCAGGTTATGTATAGAGGAAGGAGAGGATCCATAGCAGCTCTGTAGGGGATCGCATGCTCCTCGGGCATTTCTAAAAGGAAAAGAGTGAAGGGATGAGGCTGTGCTGATACTGGAGATCTAGTAATGGTAGACTTCACATCAGCATATAATGCACTGCATTCATGTTTGTAAAACTTGTCAGTTACATCTGTTACAAAAAGTAGTCCCTTCACCTCGCTGCACATCTGCATGCGGTCTGTGTTCATTTTTACTTCCGTATGTCATCCATTCTTAAAGAATGAATAAACAGACCTCTATCAGCGCCTAGTCATCAGATTACTATAGTAGTGTTATGTAGTTCAGCAGACAGACACTCACTGGGTGCTCAGTGGAATCTCCCTAGGTCACAGGGAATCCACCGGCACCTAGTGTCCAGGATTGCCCATCATCCTCTTTCCTGTCCCAAATCCAGACCGGCTGGAGAGACGTCTCAGGGTAAATCCCACTGGATAACCGAGGCTTGTGAAATGCCTATTCAGGAAAAATAAAGGTTTCCCGCGCTTCGGGACTCGAGAAATTTGTTAGACCCAGTGGTCTGTAGGTGTCAATAAGTTTAATAATGCAACGCGTTTTGGTGTTTTTCTACACCTTTCTCTAGCATAAAACACCAATATAACGTTAACACTATATATAGATATAACTATCTATATAATATACACACATTGTCTGTAAATTATATATTAGTGTATAATAGTTATACATAGTGTTAATGTTATATTGTTTTATGCTTGAGAAAGGCATAGAAAACGCCAAAACGCGTTGTAGTATTCAACTGTTCAGAAAAATGTATAGACCCAATGGTCTGTAGGTTTTGAGGAGTCCCGGAGCACGGGGAACCTTTTTTATTTTCCTGAATATCCATTCTTAAGAGGGCTTTCTGAGTTGTATTATATAGCTTTAGGCCCTCCAGTGCCCAAATCTATCTAAATTAAATGCCATTGCGCCAAAGCACCATTTTGGTGCTCCAAGCACTGCCCCCATATTAGACTTGAAAACCCCTTTTAGAGAATATTTGTTAAATTCCAGTGCTGCTCAGAGTTTGGGTCAAGAGACCCCGCTGTCAGGCTTTGGGGTAACTGGTCTATTACTGGGCATACAGGCTTGTGTGAAACTGACCTAAGGAAGCATTTACACATTGCTGATTTGTTGGAGGTTTTGGTGTGGATCTGCAGCGCATCGGCTATATGTGAACACACACTTAAAGGGGTTGTCTCATGAAAGCATGTGGGGTTATACACTTCTGTATACAGCGGGAGCCTTCATTTACACACTAATAAGCTCTTAAAGGGGTTGTCTCGCGAAATCAAGTGGGTCTATACACTTCTGTATGGCCATATTAATGCACTTTGTAATATACATCGTGCATTAAATATGAGCCATACAGAAGTTATTCACTTACCTGTTCCGTTGCTAGCGTCCTCGTCTCCATGGTGCCGTCTAATCGCCCAAATAGACGCGCTTGCGCAGTCCGGTCTTCTCCCTGGTGAATGGGGCCGCTCGTGCCGGAGAGCTGGTCCTCGTAGCTCCGCCCCGTCACGTGTGCCGATTCCAGACAATCAGGAGGCTGGAATCGGCAATGGACCGCACAGAGCCCACGGTGCACCATGGGAGAAGACCCGCGGTGCATCGTGGGTGAAGATCCCGGCGGCCATCTTGGTAAGGTAAGTAAGAAGTCGCCGCAGCGTGGGGATTCGGGTAAGTACTAAACTTTTTTTTTTTTTTTTTTTAAACCCATCCCTTGGGTTTGTCTCGCGCCAAACGGGGGGGCCTATTGAATTTTAAAAAAACCCGTTTCGGCGCGGGACAACGCCTTTAAGCTATCTTCACACAGTACGACTGTTGGGTGCAGAAGCGCCCAACAGCCATTCCAGCGACATTTTTTTTTTCTTGTGCTTTCACACAGGAGCAAAAGTTGCTCAGAGAATAGAGGTGGGGTGAGCCAGAAATCTCTTGACAGGTCCACCTCTATTCACTGCAACCCAGGCAGTCGCTCAGTCGTTCTGCTTCAGATCACTGAAAAACAACTTCTCACTAAGCGCCCTGTCGCCTATAATCGTACCCTAACTGCTCATCTGACATGTACTAAGCATTCTGTAAGGCTTCCAGTGGAATCTGCAGGGTTATGTTGGCGTTATATGAATATTATGAAAATCCACTCCGCAGTTCATACTCTGCTTCAGAGGATTATACTGTCAGATCCACAGCAGAAAGATCTGAAATGGATCTGGCCATTTACAGCTGGTGTCAGCGAGGCATAACGAACTCTTGAACTGCGCCAAAGTTCTGATTTCACGGCATGCAGCTGCAGGGCTTGTTGTCTACTTTGCGTTCTGTCCTAATCTAATTTTTTTTTTTTTTTTACTTTCCCCCTTAGACACCCATAGGAGCCCAGAAACGTGGCTTTTCACACTTGATCCCGTCTCCTGAGCCCAGCCCAGAGGGCGGCTACGTTGGACAGCACTCACAAGGCCTGGGTGGGCACTATGCAGACTCGTACATGAAGCGCAAAAGGATATTCTAGCTGCCTGCCTGTCACTGACAGCACCTAAGTGCCTGCTGATCTGTCAGTTGCATTAGATTAAGGCTGTTATGTATTAGGTGGATTAACCTCTAAAATGCCAGTGCCACCTGCTATTGGCCCTTGGGCGTTGACCCCCTAAATGTGTACCGAGCGCATAAAGAGGGGAAAGTTATATATATTTTTAAGTTTGCATTTGTTTTTATTTAAGGTTTTACATGTAATGTATAGATTCAGGCTAAATTTATGCTGAGGGTTATTTAATATGTATGTTTTTAATTGTTTTTAATCTCACTCCTTTCCACCGCTCAACTTCCTGTTCAGTCTTGTGGTTTTTGTCATTCGTGCCAGTGTTAATGTTTTTCTGAGCCAAACAAGTGTACCCCTTGTGCTGCCCGCAGAAGTCAGCTGCCTGCTGGGCACCCTTCTGCCAATTCTGACTTGTACACTTTTTAAGGGTCTGTTCCCCCGTAGCAGATCTGATGTAGTTTTATGCGGATCTGCAGACTTTTTTTTTTTTTATCCCTTCAATTTGAAGGTGTGAAGTCTTCTATGAATTTGTCAAAAATCCGAATCAGATGGTGCAAATTTTTATTTTTTTTCCCACTGCAGAAAACCTATGAGCTGAACCGATTAGGGCTAAATGATCATACACCTTAGTAGAAACAGTCAGCTTCCAGATGGCAGAAGAGCAAGTAGTGTGGCTGCTGGTACCAGAGCTCATCTAGTTTGCCCTTAGGCTGGGTTCACACGAGGCAGAATTTTCATGCGGACCTGCTGCCGTCATGCTGCGGGATTTCTGTCCCGTGTGACCGCAGCCGTAGACTGAAGGCCACCATACCCATTAGACTTCAGCTATCTGAACCTGCCAGTAATGGTGGGTCCAGAAGACTGTTGGATTTGGGGGTAGCTCACCTTTCTCCAGCAGGTGCTGTCAGAGGAGAGGGAGGATCGGGGATGTTGAATTTAGTTTCCCAAGAGATGAACCACTGCTGGAGCCGTCTGGTTGCAGATTACCTTCCTAACCATAAACACATTAGATTGAGCTAAATGTTCATGTGTTTGGGGCCGTAGTTGGAAGCAGCTGTCAGACATTACTAGTTGTTGGAGTATGGACACTTGCACTCCATCTAGGAACCCTGACGGTGCTTGGCCTTGTCAGATTGCTATATGATGGCATATCCTAGTAATCCTGAAACAACCGCTTTCACATGCCTGTATTGTGGATACATCTATCTTCCTGTAATAGGGTCATGTGACCCAATCTCAGAGCATCATTGATTCCTATGGTGCTCTTTATTTGAGTCTGAATACCGGCAGTCGGGCCCGGACACTTGTCCATATTACAGGGTGCGCAAAATAGGCTTGCATGAAAACTGCTTAAGGTAGATTTCTCCCCAGACTTGATAGAAAATACCTAAAGGACTTTCATAAAGTTAAAGGGGTTGTGAACTATTGATGATCTGCCCTTAGGATAGGCCAACAATGTTAGATTAATGGGGGGTCTGCTGCCCGGGGTCTCCATTGACTTGATTAGCTGTTCACCAGACCTACATTTAACAAAGTTAACATTTAGGCGAATGAGTGTAATACCAAGCCTTACCACTGCAGTGGAAACAGAGCTATCTGCTTCCTACACAAATCGGCTCAGTACGAGTGTACCAACTCGACGAGGAGCTAGTCGGTGTGGACCCTGCTGATCTAATAATTGAGAAGTCTTACAACTGGCCACCCCCCATAAGGGGTGGGGTGGAAGAGAGTTGTATGAACTGCTGTGATGGTGGCTGCTTTGGTCAATCCCTTGAGTGACTGTTGGTTCCTGGCACCGCTGTGGGAAGTGTGCTGTGAAGCCTGACGGCACTTGTTAGAGCATGCTGAACGGGCGCTTCTTACTATTTAATGGTAGAGGGTTTATAGGCCATCTCGGTTGATTAGACCTCGAATACTAAAGCGATCGGCAGCTGAAAACTGCTGGCGGTATTTTATCTTTCAAGTTTTTTTAAATTCATAAAGTGGGTTTTTCGTTTATTATGTAGCAGGAGCATTCCTCCTAGTCTGGACCCCCTGCTCAGTGAAGGGCGGTGGGACGGGGTCATTGCAGCCCACCCGCCTCCATTCACGGTAAGCAAGCATTTGCTCAGAAGTGAACGACTGCCTGTTTACACGGGCCGTTCCGCCATACAGTTTTCCGCATGCACAAACTGAGTGGTGAACGAGTTGTCTCGTTGGTCATTCAGTCTAGGCATTTACACTGAGAAATCGTTCAGATTCTCACTGGTTGCAGGACTCGTCCCGTGTAAAACATTGCTTAGTCTGGGCTCCATATAGGCAGTGAAGATGTCGCCTATAGCAACCAACAAAAATTGCCGCAGATTTTTTAAAATGTTCTTTTTTTTTTTTTAAATATACGTGACCTCTATAACATTGCTGGTATCTACCTGCAAATCTGCCTTACTGGATCATTGCAGGGATTTTCTTTAAAGGGGTTGTCCAGTTGTGTGGGTCAATCATCAGGAACCCCATCAATCGGCTGATCGGTAGGCCAAAGTGCTTGTGCACTAAGCTGATTTGTGCAGGACGCTGACCATTTGTTTTCACTGTAGTGGCCAGGCTTGGTGTTGCAGGCCAGACTCTCATTGAAGTGAATGGCAACTTTGCCTGTAATACCAAGCCTGGCCACTGCAATAAGAACAGAGCCGTCTGCTTCTTGCAGAAATTTGATCAGTGCATGAACATGTGAACAGCTGATTTGACAGACGATCAACTAACATGAGTCAACTATTCATGATGTATCCTGATATAGGCGATCAGTACTTTACAACTTGACACCCCCTTCTAATCTTTTGAGGGACTGCACAAAACTTTTTTTTTTTTTTTTTTGTATCTAGTTTCAAGTGCTGAAAGCAAGTCTGATTGCAAGTAAAACAATATTTATAAGAATGTTTATAGTCCCAGCTGTCTGATCATGCAGATCTTCATTCTCACTTGTACTTTCTCTTTTTATACCCCTCTCCTTCCCACATGGGTGAAATCTGTCCTTTTTTGCATTATTTTAAACTTACAGTATTGCATATCTTCTAAGGATGGGGCTAAGTTTTGAAGTGTGACTCTCCAATTTTAATTGCATGAGCGCTACAGTTCACGGGGTGCACCCAATACATGCAGCTCGCACTAGTTCCCTGGACTTCAGTGGTAGCTTGACGGTTAAAATTGGGAAGTCGAACCGCAAAGTCTCCCTGCAGTCCCAGCCAGAGGCTAGAGCTGCATGGCGACTTTTGGGTTACATGACCAAAGATCACTCTGATGTTGTACTATGGGGTTGCAGTGCAAGTGACTGTTTTGTGACTACTTGCACCCTGCACTGTGACCTTAATGACAGTGTGAGGTCCCAGGTCTACACTGTGGTCTCTGGTCACATAATGCAAGGTCCTACAGCTACATGGCGACCATCATTGAGGTCAGTGGGGTTGTGTGGCCAATTCGGTTGCATGCAGCCTGTAGAGTTGGCTGGCGGTGTCTTACTGCAGAGTGACTGGGTACCAGTTTAATTGGCTGCATTGGTGCCTCCACCACACGATGGTGATGGGTCTTTCTTAAAGGGAGCACTTTACATATATCTATGGTAGACCGCTGGCTCTAAGTGTCTCGTACTGTGTAGGCCAATGTCTTGCAGGATCAAGTCACAAGCCTTAGATCCATGTTCTCCTATTGGTGGTGCCATACTCATGGCACCGCTATTACACTGAGGGGCTCACAAGTTTCTTCTATTCACCGGGTTTCTGCTGTCTGATCGGAGCGGCTGGGGAGGAGCCTTCATGCATCTTCAGTTTAAGTGATTTATCAGTGCTGTGTATCTGGACCATTAACCCTCTCCTGTATATGACTGTTTAACTTGCTGGAATTTTTTTGAATGGGTTTTAAAAGTAAAGACTTTATTGAAAGAACATGTGGTGACTTTATTCTTGTGTCCGGTACTTGCTCAGCACTTGTCTCGTGACTTGTCAGTAGATCCCTTCATAGGTTTTCCAAAAAACTGGATTCCAGCATGTTCTACTTCCGTTACCCCCATCTCCTTCACTAAAGTTAGGGCTCCACGGTGACTTTTGCCTGCTTGACCAAAGATCGTTCTATAGCATTGCAAGGTCACAATGCCATTCGAAGTCTGCAAGCTGCTGTGATGTCGCTGTACCCTGCAACTCCATTGAGTTCAATCACCGAATGATGTCAGTGCTACATGGTGATCTTTGGTGATGCGACACCTGTTGTGGCTGAAGTTACCATGTAGAACCTAGCCTAAGCCCTGAAGGCTCTGTCCCTACATATCTTTTGTGTGGTGCAGAGTGTTAACTCATTGGAATGCAGTTCTAAGCTCTCATGACCTGAAGGTTGCAAGTTCAATCCCTGATGGTTTAGGTAGCCAGCTCAAGATTCACTTAGCCTTTCGAGGATGAGGACCCAGCTTGCTGGGGGGTAATAAATCACCTGCGTAATACATTGGCGCTATATATGTAATGCAAGGATTCTCCAGTAGTGGCACTTGACAAAAAAAATCCACTATCAGCTGGCTGTCTTGGCTATGTATGACTCCCATTGTCAGTAGTTTGCAGGATGGGTTCACTCATGGCAAAACTATGCTGATAGAATTGCATGCAAATATAGCATTGCGGAAATTTCTGCAGCCATCTAATGTGGAGAACCCCATTCAGATGTAGGGTACGGTGTTTAATGACTATATATAATTCTACACTTTTTGTATTTTACCGTGGGGATGCTGATGAGTTCTTGGCTTTTTAGTCTTCACTTGTTTTCAAATCAATGAAAGTCATATATTACTTAAAGGCCGCTTTCACACAGGTGACAATCGTGTGACTTTCTCATTAGGCGACAGCGCTACAAATCGCATCTATGGAAAGCCCATGCTTTCCAAAGGGTTCCTACACATCAGCGATGTTTTGTAGGCTGTTATGTTGCGAAGGGAAAAACAAAAATCACGGCATGCTGAATATTGCCACAATTTGTCAGGTTTTGTAGCCCAGGTTTCCCCATCTATGGAGCCTTCCTTTGTGTTGCATTGCACAAAATCACACACTTCTTGTGATGCAACTTTAACAGTAGGAAGTCCTACTGTTTTCCATAAAATAAGCCCTAGCTGCATTTAAAAAAAAAAATTCCTAACAGGCGCTGTCTGCCCCACTGCACTTGTTTGCAGTCTTCAGCCACTGCTTCCTGGTTAGGAGGTTCATAAGTGCTGCATTGATTGGCTGAGCTGCGGCACTAGAAAACCAATCAATGCAGCGCTTCCTGGAGGTGGGGTTTATGAACTCTCTAACCAGGAAGCATCGGCTGAACACTGCAAACAAGTGTAGCAGACAGTGCCTGTTAAGTAATGTATTTGGATATTTTTAAACTTTTTTTTTTTTTTCTCCCCCAAGTCTAGATAGGGCTTACATTTCAAGCCCACCTTACTCGCCAAAAATTCTGGCAGAGCGCTACAACATCGTGATCTCCCACGGGAACACAGCTGTGATCTTGTTGCGATATCTGTCGCCCATGTTAGAGGTCTTAAGCTCCCAGTACTTGCAGTATTTCGTGAGGAAACTTTTGGCATGATCTCCTGTACAATTCTTATGCTGTGCGAGTTTGGAGACACCATGGCAAAGTCTGCAGCCGATTTCACTGCACAGGAGAGCAGAGCACTGCTGCCTGTCCTGTGCAAACATTAGGCAACAAGTACCCTTCATCCAGTGTTGGCCCGTAGCATGGCATCTCCTTGAGATTACAGCTGGAGCCCTTCACACTACAATGCCAGTTGGGGGGGGGCTGC
This sequence comes from Eleutherodactylus coqui, assembly GCF_035609145.1. Classification (NCBI taxonomy): domain Eukaryota; kingdom Metazoa; phylum Chordata; class Amphibia; order Anura; family Eleutherodactylidae; genus Eleutherodactylus; species Eleutherodactylus coqui. The sequence goes on along the minus strand of NC_089838.1, from coordinate 312,414,428 downwards.
ATGTGGCTTTGATGGTGCAGCCTGGGAGACTACCTGGGCAAAGATCAAGGTAAGCTGCATCTGATAGAGACCCTCTCCATGGCTGGACCACTCCTCACAATGTCCTGGGGTGATGTAGGAGAGACCTCTAAGCGTGACCTGCCTGTTCTGGCTCATCCTGTCTGCACCGCCCTCTGCAGCAGGGGGTCAAACTCCTTTTCAATGAAGGAAACGCCAGCATTTTGGTTCCTTCAAAGGGCTGCTTATAAAGGCTCATTCACACAAGTCTTTGCACACTCTGTATTAAGTGCATATTTTTTGTGTAACATAGACCGCTTAAACACCATTGATTTGCATTGGTGTAGTCAGCTATCTCTTTCATGCATGTGGAAAAAAAGTGCAGCATGTCCAGATTGGTCCTAAAAGTCAATGGGATTTTATGAATACACACGAAGGCAGGAGAAATCAGATGCCCTTTCTTGTATAAATATATTTAAAAAATTTTTTTGTGCATGTTAAAATGCAGTGAATATGCTTATGAAAAAAAGGCCCAAATAGTCTATATGGTGCATATTTTATGGACTATCCACCTGTGAAAATGAGCCCTAACTGTAAAGTACTCCTTAACTTGGCTGTGGAGCTCTATGATGGGGTGTCTCCCCTTCAGCACTGAGCATACTACCTGGGTGGGCTGTCAGAATAAGGTGGGGTTGGGGGGGGGGGGGGGGGTGCACACAAGAGCTTACAATCCAAGATGGCACCTGCTGCCAAGATCTGGCCTTCCAGTTTTATATTAAGTGTGCATTCATATTGGGTGGTAGAAACTGTATCAGGAAAAATGCATTCATTTCTTTTTTTTTTTGTTGCCACAATTCATGCTTCGTTCTCCCCCTCCCCCCCCTCAAAACCATGACAGAAGCAAATGCTACAGCCTCAGGTTTTGTGTTGGTTTTTGTCAAAGTGCATGCAGAAGGAAAGAGAAGTAAAAGTCCTTTAGTTGTAGTTCCCATTGCTTCTGGTCTTGGCGCAAAGCCTCCATGAAAACCTGACACAAAAACCTGTGTGTGGAACCATCCGAAATACAATCTTAAGCAGCGGCCCATTCATAGCCTGTTTACCTCAGCCGTCTGTAACAAATACAGCACCAGAACCAAGCCGAGTACAGAGAGCAATTACAAACTCAGATTAACCACTGGTATAGAACTTTCAAACACGTGAAGCTACATCTCTCAGCATAACCTTATCAATGGAAAGGATATACTGGCCATATGGACAACACCACTGCTGATGGGATAGAGGGAGAATAAACATTTATGTTGAGGGGCCTCGCCGGTGCCATCTTCTCCAATTGGAGTCTTCCTTTATCCACCATGATGACCTCCCAGTCCGGTTTCATCGCTGCAGAGTTTGGTGTTCAAATGAATAAAAGTATGCTGCACACTGTGCCCCCAAATAACCATGGTCACTAAACTGTACCCCACCCTGTACCTTCAGGAAAAAAAAAAAAAAAAAAACTTGCCCCTTCCTGTGCTTCTGAAAGGATGCCCCCTACTATGTACCAAAATGTCCCTGATCCCCAGTTAGTAATACTTACCTGCCAACGCACCCACACAGTCCCTGGAAAAAGATTAAGAGATGCAAGCCCTAAGATGTGTTTGGTCTCCAACCCCCACAAAAAAAATTATAATCTATATTCTAACAGCAGGTCTACAAGCAGTTTCCCTGTAAGGTAAGGAGCTGCAGGACCTACTGACCTGTACAAACTGCAGACAGGATACAAATCCCCAACACACAGCAGGACGATATGAGCCCGGGGACATTCACACGGTCCACGTCTGATGTTCTGTACCTGATCCTCTGCAGTAAATGTCCTGTTGGAGGGCTAATATTGGGCAAACGGGACAAAAACTGAGAGCCACAATGAGATCACATTGCCACTCAATTAGAGAGGAAAAGACGGAATTACCTGTGGCAAAACATTTTTGTGGTCACAGACATAGCATAGGCAGATGAGATTTATCATACTGAAGGGCAACTTCAAGTCACAGCGTCACAGAAGAATTTGGGAGTGTAAATTTATGACCCCTTTTGATACCTCCCAGAATGGAATGAACCGCGGAGCGGGGTTCTTGCATCAGTGGAGAATATGAAAGGTCTGAAGGAGGTCAAGAGGGGTGGATGGGTCAGGGGATGTCATCACCTCTCCCAGGGCGCTTTTCCCAATCATTGTTTTAAAGACTTCATAAAAATGCATACATTGATTTGAAAGAATGCTGCCATCCAATAGGTGGCGCTGCAGCAGCATTGTTTCATATTCCTTATGTGTAGGTCTGAAGGCGAGATAACATACAGGCTTGTCACATCTTAGCACCAATGAAGAGATCATAAAACTGTCACATTCTTTAGCAGTGGCCTGATTAGTATTTACCTCTCTGCTCATCTTGTCTGGTATGGTTTTAAGTACAAATCAGTCTGTAATTTCTGTGCCCTTTCACGTGTGAACATATATACATATACACCCCATCCAGCTTGTTTTTTATTATGCCTGAATACGGATTCTGAGGAGGATCTGAAAGCTTGCTGTAACATCATGTATTTTTGTTAGCCATTAAAAGGTTTCATAGCTACAGGATTACTTGGTTTCCCTTACAATGACATTTTACAAGATGTTTATAATATGGCGGGCTCACATCAGAGCTGAACCACATAGTCAGATACCGACTCTACACAGTGATACTGATTACAGTGCCATCACCTCCTGTGATAACAGCCATTCATTGCTTTCTCTATCTGGCCCAGACTGCCATGACAACTACTTCCAGCACCAACTCATCTCTGCTCACTCTTCCCATCCTACTGCTACCCCCAATGCACCTCTTAGTTCCTCACAAAGTAGTTTTCCTAAAGTACCAACCAAAAGAAATGTCATCTTTGTGCTACTCAATAAGTGTCTTCCACAGTAATATCCCCTTATGTCCCCAAATAGTAGTAATTTCAGTCTTTTGCCTTCCCCCACAACAGAATAATATCCCCTCTGTTGCTCCCCTTAAATGGTAGCCCACAAAGTAATTATAGTCCCTCTGTGCCCCGCACCCTGAAAATAACTATGCCACCTCTGTGCTCCCCTACAAATTAACTTTGCCCCCCCCCCCCCCAAGTTATTGTACACCTTCTGTGCTGCCCCCTTCGTGGTCCCATCGCATGTCAGCGCTGCACACCAGTCACAGCTCCCTCCCTTCTGTTTCAGAGCGCAGTGAAGACAAGGAAACAGGATTGTGCAGCAATTTACACCAATAGCAGGAACACCTTAGCGGCCCTAAACACTGGTAAAACTTACCTCACCCAACAGCCCCAGGTGGTCTCTGGGGAACGGGCCCGGGCAATTTATGTCCCCTGGTCCAGTCTGCTCCTGCCCATGAGTATTAAACCAAGATTGGCATTTCAAAGGTTGCTCTCAATATGATCCTGGTTGGCGCACAATAAACCCAATATATGAAGAATCACATGTCTCTATCAGCCGCTCCCCGTAATGACAAGCCTCACCCCTTTAAAAAAAAAAGTGGCATAGACTGCAAAAAGTTGCAAACTTTGGTATGCCATTTTTACTTTCATAAGTCTCCGTCATGGCATCTAGGTGAGCCTGTTGAGGTGTCTTCATGCAGGCCGTATGGGATATGGGATTTATGCATGTTCAGTACAAGCCACACGGAGGAGGATTAAAGTATTTCATCCACATGGAGTGGAACATTTCTGCACAAAATCTGCAGCATATTTCAAATACACTATGGATCCTAAGTCCAGAGCAGGTCACTTTATGCTGCAGCTTTTGGCTATGATTTCTACTATTACATGGCAAACCGTTTATGGACGGATTGGACCGTTGTAGATTTGTTACAGATTTTCCGCTGTGGGAATGCAGCAGTGAATACACCTTGTGTGAACGCACCCTTATAAGCGACCTGGACAAACCAAGATGACTAACTGATCATTAGTCTAAGACACTACACCTGCTTTGATTAACCCCTTCACGGCCAAGGCTTTTGATGCCTAAAAGCCCACATCAACATTTCACTTTTTTCAAAAAACAGTATATTTTAAGGGTTAATATTTAACAGATTCTTAATTTTTTTACATTTTTTGTAAGATTGATTGGGATTTCATATGGCACCAGGATACGGCCAGTATTACGTTTTAGGGTATTTTCACGAGTGATTTTTTTTTTAGTCTGGTTTTTGGACCAAAAAACGAAACAGAATCGGACAGAAATAAAGCATATTATTCTAAATGGTTATGGTCACATGTGCAATTTTATTTTAATAGACTTCAGGTCATCTTGTTTCCCCCAAACCGAAATAATGAAAAAGTGATATATATCAAAACAGTACCAAGAAAAACTACAAGTTATTCTGCAAAAAACAAGCCCTCATACAACGGTCAACTGAAAAATAAAAATGCTCGTTCCGCAAAATACGAGATGCCAGACAGCCACAGCTAGAACACAAACGAGGAAACAATTTACTGGTTCTCTGAATATCAGTTATGTCACAAAGAGGTTAAAATGGACTTAGAGACTGTCAGCTTTTAGTCCTATGGGCTGTAAGTAGGTGACCCTCTGAGTCCAGAGCCCCCGGTGTGAGCATTGAAGCCATTGAGCGATACACCAAGTTGCCCATTCTAGTTTTATAATGGGCGGACTACTTACCAGTGCCGCTCAATGCACTGCAGCTTCAAGCGCTCACACCAGGGAGGTACGTATAACACCTACATCCCCGGACTCAGCGGGTCACCCGCGTTCATACACTAACTCATAGGACTAAATAGCCGACGAGGTCTCTTCAAGGTAACAAAGTTCTGCACCAAATATTTACACAAAACCAATTCAAAATCTACAATAAAAAAGTGACCTTTTTGGTCAAGTTTTTCCCAGTTTTAATGTGACTTTTAGGGGGTTAACGAAATTGATTCCACACAGAAGGGCATGTGAAAGTCAAATGCTTTATCTGGCATAACTCAGGGTCTTCAAATGCTTTATCTGTAGTCTTACATAGGACTGCAGGTGAACCTATTACATTAAGTGCACTAACAAAGCATTACCATAAGATCAATGACAAATTCAGCTCTGCTACATCAGGCTGTACAACCTAACAAGATTATGGCACCATTGCCATCCTGTGGTTATCTTACAGGTATAGGACTATACAGTTTAAGACTTCACATAATGCTGCTCCCCTGAAATCCCTGCACTGCATCACCTGCCCACAGCTGCTGCTGGGCATCTGATCCAAAAGGGGGAGAGCGCCACCTGCTGTCTGTCTTTTAATACCTCACCTCACAGGGGAGGCTCATAGGAAGCAACAGGTGATCTTCTGCCAGCAATCACTTACATTGCCTCCTGCTCTCTTTAACCCTCAAGCTTCTGAACAGACTGCAAATTATTATAATGTTCCAATGGCTCAACCTTTCCAGCAGACCCACTGAAGGGTTAATACCTGTGTCCTAGCACAGAGCTGAATTTTAATGTGGCCCCATCACCCAGGATGATCACTCTACACTGGGGGTCACTTGAAGTGAAGGTACTTTTTTGTTTTTGCAAAGATTTCATATACGATCAAGTAGCAAAGAAGGTGCTGGGGGTTCTCCTGCTCATCTATGGAGCAATCCCCCATCTCAGAGGAGGATATTGACTCCCTAAATCAAAGGATCCATTGCCATGGATGGGCTGTTGATGGCGTTTATCCGGATTTTGCCCTGCTGGAAGAAGTCCTCCTGCCTCCTTACTTTGAGTCAGATGCTTGTTCAACTAAGGGGGATTTGCAAAGCGAGACGATTACACTTTTGGCACAATCGCAGTACCAAGAACGACCACTAGATGCCACTGTTGCAGTGAATGAATGTGAACAAGCCACGAAGACTACGCTGCAATACCGAAGACAATCCAGCAGAGGGCGCAAAAAGCGTGCCGCTAATAACAGGTGTGGTATGTGCAAACAGCGCAGGGGGTGATGTAGAATAATGGGGGGATAAGAGTGGCTAATAGCTGAGATCAAAGTGCAGGGGGGTATAAAATAGTAAATCCACAGAATATATAAACTGTGGGAGATTCTGTGATAAATCACATACAATTTGTTTCAATAAGTAAAAAGAGAATAACAATAAAAAACGTATAATAAGGGCCACGTATCAGACTGCAATCTGTAATATGGGTCACCACTTAGTGATTAGTGGGGGTCCGACTGCGGGGACCCCACCGATCCTGCCTGGAAGCCCGCAGAGTAGGGAACAGCAACGCCACATTCACTTACATGGGGCTGTGTCGCAGATCGGCACTCCCAGCCACCCAATGGCCCCGGGGAACCTTAGGAACACTTCACATGGGCCATAATTTTGTCGCAGAACACACAATGCAGCTCTCCGCTTAGGAAATCCGCTCCATAATCTGCTCAGCTGCAGAATGTGATGCGAAATTGGTGGTAGAATTCAGTCATTTTCAGTTCCGCATCAAAATCTGCCCTAAAACATGCTATTTTGGGGAAGAATTTTGTGCACATTGTAATGCGTCCTGCAGCCAGATTGTGCCCGCGTGAAAGGACGCCTGTGGTCTATTCACTCAGAGTGATTGAGGTGCATCCGTTGTCACAAATTGGCGCAGTTCTGCAGTTGGCACAGGTGAAACTCATTAAAACTGCAAGATAGTAGTGACCACATGCGGTTCTGGATGTCGCAGCAAGAAGCAGAACTCAACTGAAATGTGAATAGACTTTGGTCTTTTATGTCGGTTTTTGCACAAGTGGGGATTTGCACAAAAATTAGCGACTTTTAGGCTTATTGCAGAGGCGGGGCTTGTTGGGAGAGGGTGTGGCCACCTGGACCGACAAATGTATGTATAATTTACAGAAATTGGTGGAAATGATGCCAGAAATGAACACTATGTTAGACCTGGGGAAGCTGCATGGAGGTACGAGATGGCCTAGTATATGAAGGGCTATGTGCCTACTTATGTATCAGGCGCATCATGCTCCGGGGGCAACCATATAAATGAATGAATCTCCCCCGAGGCCCCATGTTCTCACGATCAGCAGAGGTCCTACCCGATCATAATGTTGGGACAGATCCTAGTGATCTGCCATAGCATTCCAGGATGGTGATCCCATTGTAAGACGTCATGCACACAGCTGTATGGCACTTCTGGGATTCATACCCATCAAGCGTGCTGTGCCTACCCGTACTTCCAGAGGCACAGAGAGGTAAAAATGATGCCCTGTTCTGTTGGACACCATATTTGCAGCTATCCTCTTCTAGAAGGCCCGCTGATGGACAAGTGCATCCCAGCTACATTTATGTGCCGCACTACGGACAAGTGTCCTGCCTGACCGCAGGTCTCTTGATCCCTGCTAGAGCTCGGGGCAGGCCGGGACACTCATCTGTATTAAGGTCTGTGTCACACTTGCTGTGCCTAATTGTGGAAAATTAACATAGTAACACAGTCTGTTACGCTGAAGGGAGACAATGTCCATTTAGTTCAGCCTGTTTCCACCCCCTTTTGTTTATCCAGAGGAAGGCAAAAAAAACCCCCAATGAGGCAGAAGCCAATTTAGGCCATTTTGGTGGAAAACATTCCTTCCCGACTCCATAATGGCAGTCAGAATAATCCCTGAATCAGCCTTAGATAGTTCCTACCTGAATGTAAGACCTGGATCAGCAACCCGCTGGTCACCTAATGTCTATATCATCATAGCGCTCTAGAAAGACATCTAGTCCCTCTTAAACTCCTCTATGGATTTTGCCATCACCACGTCCTCAGGCAGAGAGTTCAACAGTTTCACTGCTCTTACAGTAAAGAACCCCCTTCTGTGTTGGTGATGAAACCTGCTTTCCTCTAGACGTAGCAGATGCCGTCTTTTTTTAAAAACATAATCTCGCATCGCATCGCTGCCGCCCTAAAAGCAATGCTTCCATATATCTCCGCACATACGGAATCCAAGGGTGGATAGAATATCAGCACAGACTCCATAGAGAACGCATCCGTAATACCGCCCTGCGCACATGTCCCACTGCTGTTATTCTCCATCCACCGTTAGTTCCACTACTTGTGAGTGTAAGAATGGCGCTGTCTGCCGGGCTTTTCTTGTCACCAGCAGTACAAACATTAACCCCTTAGTGACCACCAATACGCCTGTTCACTAATGTGCTTTAAACCTGCACATACATAAAGGCCGTGGCAGGATGCAGCTCTAACCACCGTTTAACCCCTTACATGCCATAATAACTGCTGCATATAAGCAGATGACAGGGAAAGGGGGTCTTTATGTCCCCCTTCGACATTCTGCAATGTGATTGCAAGGTACCAATGGGTTTTCCATGGCAGCTGGAGGCCTGACAAAGACCTCCATGGCTGCCATGTAAGGCTGGCTGCACACAAACAGGTTGGATGCCGCATGCGAGAGCCCCGACTCCATACCCAGCTGGCATCTGCGCGTACCTGTATTGCGGATGAATAATCTATACTGCGGATGGACCCAGCAGCTCGCCGTCAGACGTGCGCAGTACAGATTTTTTTCCTACATTTCTTTCCCCCTGTGCCGTTGCTAGGTGATGACGTGGAATCTGCGACCTTTCTGCAATGTCAATTGCAGAAGGGCTGCGGGTCCCATTGACTTCAATGGAAGCCATCTGTGTGCAATCTGCACGAAAATGGAGCATGTTGCGATTTTTTTTTTTTCCCCTCCGCTCGTGAAAATCGCAGTTCAATTCCGCGAGTGTGCAGGAAGAATCCCTTTTACATAGCATGTAACAAACAGTACTTGCTGGGGATCCGCGGTGCGGACGCCAACCACAGATTCCGCAATGCAAATCCGTTCATGCGCAGCCGGCCTTAATCAGTCTATTAGACTCTGATGTCATGGGCTTAGTAGAATGCACTGCATAAGTAATGCAGTGTACTATCCTAGTGATCGACCGATTGCATCTTTAAGTCCTCTTGAAGGACTAAGGCTAATTTCACATGGGCAAGTGTAATATCAGGCCATGAAATTCGGCCCGATATCGCGCTTGTGCACGTGCAATGTTCTTGTGGATGCGAAGCGTTTTGTGTCAAAAATGCTTGGCATGACTTTAGGGAAGTAATGAGTATTTTCCCTCACATGCCATGCATTGCTTTGCCGGCCCCATTGGAAACAATGGGCAATGCGTTCCGAGGGAATGCCCAAAGATAAGGCATGACGCAACTTTTTTGCCCGCGTGACGATGCGATGCAGGAAAAAAATTGCCCATGTGTATGAACCCATTAAAAAGAATTGCGTTCATATTCTGGGTCTAGGGTCGCCTGCACACGGCCGGGTCGGCTCCCGTAGCGGAACCTGACCTTGTGCCTGGCCGGCGACCCCCAACGTACCTGTCCGATGGTCTTCTAATCTGTACTGTGGATGGCCCGGCCGGCGCACATGCGCAGTACACATTATGCTGCACCGTCGCTAGGCCATGACGCGGATCCCGCGACATTTCTGCAATGATGATTGCTTAAGGACCGCGGGTCGGAAGGCTTCCATTGACTTCAATAAAAGCCGTCCATGCGAAGTCCGCACAGAATCGCAGCATGCTGCAATTTCTCCTGTGCGAGCAGAAAATCACAATCGATTTCCGCTCGTGGAGATGAAATCACGTTTTGCCATGGCATACTATGGGCAGTATTTGCTGCAGATCCGGAGGCAGATGCCCGCTACGGATTCCGCAATGCATGCACAGCGCCTTACGCGGTCTCTGCCGGCGGAGTGTATGGGTACAATGCTACAGTGAGATCTGCAGTTTCATGAATACACCCGTGGGCATGAGCCCTAAGGGGCCACTTCTTCTGCACGCCGCAGGCATATCTCCCGTGCAGCAGTCAGCATGCCGACAAACCCTGTACATTATTTTGGCGCGTGTAATACACGCCAAGATAGTGCATGTCGTGCTCATGTGTGCGTGTATTTTGCGGGCTGTGTGAGCCCCGTCGAATGTAATGTAACGTTAGTTACTGTGTATTACGCACGCAAAAGCTGCGCATGTAATACGTGGTAAGAAGCGCTTGTGAGAGCCCTGAGGGGCTGAGGACTGCCATGGCTGATATCATGGTGGCAGCACTGCAGACCATCTATGAGGGTAATGAGGGACATGGAGCAGGAATTTGCACCTCATTTCTGGCGTTCGTGGGTTCATGGCATCTGCTGGACTGCAGTACCCCAGAAGCACCAGCAGGGGGCAGCGCTATTTAGCGCCTGAGGGCAATTATACGTGTGTGAGGAATTAGCGGGTGTTATTCAGAGCAGGTAGTGAGCCCCGGTAAAAGCATCAGGAGCTCGTCCATTATATAATATACTGCATCAGAGCTCTGGACGTGCACTGCTCGCTGTTATCACCCGGCTCTCCCCCCTGCTGGTTACATTGTGTCCGACACCGCCGGCTCAGTCCACTCAGTTACATTGTGTCAGGTTATATCCAGCTGTGTGAGAGCCGCCGCCTCCTTCACCTCCTCCTCTCCTTCTGCTTCATCCCCTCCTCAATCTCCTCCTCCTCCTTCATCCCCTCCTCTCCTTCTCCTTCATCCCCTCCTCAATCTCCTCCTCCTCCTTCATCCCCTCCTCCTTCTCCTCCTCCCTGCAGTTTGTATTTCCCGCACAAACCCTAAATAATTACACCCCCCCCCCACCAAAGGAACCGACACAACCCCTTAATCTGGCCGTGCTGGGAGTTGTAGTGCCCTCACAGTTTTTTGTCATCTGCTCCTGACATGAAGTGACTGATCTCTGCAGACATTTCTGTGAGGAGGGGGCTGTTCAATGCCAGAGTGCCCATAAAGAGCTGTGCCAGTCAGAGAGTGTCATATAAACAGTGCTGCCAGCTATAGGGTGCCCCCAGTACTGAGAGTATCCTATAAAGTAGGTTAGTCAGAGGATATCTTAAAAATGGGGCTATGCCCAGCGCCCCCATACAGAGAGCTGGCACTAGGCAGCGCCCCCATACAGAAAGCTGGCACTAGGCAGCGCCCCCATACAGAGAGCTGGCACCAGGCAGTGCCTTCATACAGAGAACTGGCACTAGGCAGCGCCCCCACACAGAGCTGGCACCAGGCAGCGCCCCCACACAGAGAGCTGGCACTAGGCAGCGCCCCCACACAGCTGGCACTAGGCAGCGCCCCCACACAGAGAGCTGGCACTAGGCAGCGCCCCCACACAGAGAGCTGGCACTAGGCAGCGCCCCCACACAGAGAGCTGGCACTAGGCAGCGCCCCCACACAGAGAGCTGGCACCAGGCAGCGCCCCCACACAGAGAGCTGGCACCAGGCAGCGCCTCCACACAGAGAGCTGGCACCAGGCAGCACCCCCATACAGAGAGCTGGCGCTAGGCATCGCCCCCATACAGAGGGCTGGCACTAGGCATCGCCCCCATACAGAGAGCTGGCACCAGACAGTGCTCCCATAGCCAGTGCTGTTACTTAAGGTGCTTTTATGCCTCATGTCCATGGCATGTGCGGATTCCGCATGTGGATTTCCGCAGCGGAAGACCCTCGAGTCAGTGCGGAAAGTAAATGCTTGCCGGCGATCACGAATGCAATTTTTTTTTCTTTCTTTCCATGCAGATGCACTGCGAATCGTCCGCACGGAAAAAAAGTCACAAGCCCAAAGTGCCCGCCTTCCCCTCCTGCCCACCTCCCTCCTCAGTCCCCAAGCAACCAGAGAGGTGTCTGCCTACAAATCCGCACTTGAATTGCAGATGCATTGCGGATCGCTCGCTTCCATAGAGATCAGTGGAACCTATCCGCGGTATACTTATACAGCGAGTGCGAGCCGGCCATGTATCTGCTGTATAAAGAGGCTCATACAAACGATAAATCGGCTCATCTATAAGTACCCTAAGGGCTCCCACACACTTGCGGGTTTTTTTTTAGTGCTGCGTTTTCTTAACGTGAACGTAAATGGGACTTTCTACTGTTAAAAACGCATCGCAAGTTTGTGGTCTTTGCGCGATGCATTCACGTTAAAAAAACGCAAGTGTGTAGGCCCCCTTAGAAAGTGCTTCTATTAGCAGAGCTGAGAGAACGCGCCCCTGTAACCAGAACATAAATATATGTACCCCACAATGCCGGCAGAGAGTATCCTATAATCAGCGTTAGGGCTCATTCATGCGGGCGTATTTTCAGCCTGTATTACATGCATATTTTTTTACAGTGTGTGGTGTCTGCGCCTTATAGGGTTGCGTGGTCTCTAGTTTGTAGTGTCTGGGCCTCAGTGTCTCCGTGGTCTTCGGTGTGTGCTATCTGCCCCTCAGCGGCTGTATCATCTTCGGTGTGTGGTATCTGCCCCTCAGCAGCTGTATCATCTTCAGTGTGTGGTATCTGCCCCTCAGCAGGTGTGTGGTTTTCGTTGTGGTATCTGGCTTTAGTGGTTGTGTGGCCTTCAGTGTGTGGTATCTGGCCTCAGCGGCTTCATAGTCTTCAGTCTCTGGTGGTTTCAGTTCAATAACTGTGTGGCCTCCGCTGTGTAGCATCTTCACCTCAGTGGCTCCATGGCCTCCGCTGTGTTGCGTCTGCACCTTAGCGGCTCCATGGCCTCTGTTGCGTAGCATCTGCGCTTTAGCGGCTCCATGGCCTCCGCTGTGTAGCGTCTGCACCTCAGAGGCTCCATGGCCTCCGCTTCGTAGCGTCTGCACCTCAGCGGCTCCATGGCCTCTGCTGTGTAGCGTCTTCACCTCAGCGGCTCCATGGCCTCCGCTGTGTAGCGTCTTCACCTCAGCGGCTCCATGGCCTCCGCTGTGTAGCGTCTTCACCTCAGCGGCTCCATGGCCTCCGCTGTGTAGCGTCTGCACCTCAGTGGGTCCATGGCCTCCACTGTGTAGCGTCTTCGCCTCAGCGGCTCTATGGCCTCCACTGTGTAGCGTCTTCGCCTCAGCGGCTCCATGGCCTCCGCTGTGTAGTGACTTCACCTCAGCGGCTCCTTGGTCTCTGCTGTGTAGCGTCTGCGCCTCAGCGGCTCCATGGTCTCTGCTGTGTAGCGTCTGCACCTCAGCGGCTCCATGGTCTCTGCTGTGTAGCGTCTGCGCCTCAGCGGCTCCATGGCCTCCGCTGTGTAGCGTCTGCGCCTCAGCGGCTCCATGGCCTCCGCTGTGTAGCGTCTGCGCCTCAGCGGCTCCATGGCCTCCGCTGTGTAGTGTCTGCGCCTCAGCGGCTCCATGGCCTCCGATGTGTATTGTCTTCACCTCAGTGGCTCCACGGCCTCCGATGTGTATTGTCTTCACCTCAGTGGCTCCATGGCCTCTTCTGTGTAGTGTCTGCGCCTCAGAGGCTCCATGGCCTCCGCTGTGTAGCGTCTGCGCCTCAGCGGCTCCATGGCCTCCGCTGTGTAGCGTCTTCGCCTCAGCGGCTCCATGGCCTCCGCTGTGTAGCATCTTCGCCTCAGCGGCTCCATGGCCTCCGCTGTGTAGCGCCTGCGCCTCAGCGGCTCCATGGCCTCCGCTGTGTAGCGTCTGCGCCTCAGCGGCTCCATGGCCTCCGCTGTGTAGCGTCTGCGCCTCAGCGGCTCCATGGCCTCCGCTGTGTAGCGTCTGCGCCTCAGCGGCTCCATGGCCTCCGCTGTGTAGTGTCTGCGCCTCAGCGGCTCCATGGCCTCCGCTGTGTAGCGCCTGCGCCTCAGCGGCTCCATGGCCTCCGCTGTGTAGCGTCTTCATCTCAGCGGCTACCTGTGTTTTCCATTTGTCAGTAAGGGCGCTTTCACACAACAGTTATGTTCAGTTTTTTGGGTCCAAAATACGGCAGACGGGCAAATCCTTCCACTATACTTTCTCTTCACTCCTGGTTTTGGCTCACAAAAGACTGAACATAAAATCTGTCGTGTGTAAGCGGCGGAGGGCAGCTTCACACAGATTGTTTTAGAATAAACCAAAATGCCACAGATTTTGATGCAGTTATTTAAAGCCAAACCTAGAATTGGATCCAGCAGGAAGGTAAAGTTTACGGGTCCGGTTTGTGGTTTTTCTTTACCACAAATACAGCAAAAATGCCCGCAGTCTTTTCCAATGTGGTTTTTACCGCCCCCACGTGTGATTACACCCTTACTCCTTCCTTCATGCTTCCCATATCTGGCGAATCCACTTCTGAGTTTGACTCAAAAAAAAGGCAAAAAAAAACCTGTTTGTGAAAATCGGGCACCTCATGTAAATAAGTGCGTCCAAGATTGGTTCATGAAAAATGGTCAGATTTGAATCTGCGTCCGTGCTGCACGCGTGTGAATATATCCGTTGTTCTTACATCCGTGTGACAGCTTTATTTCTCATGTGCAAAAACGGAAAAATCGTTTAGCAATGCTTTGTGAAGAAGTGTGCGCTCCATTTTTTTTGCACACCCGTTGACTTGAATGGGTGACTGTCATCCGAGAAATCAGACCAAAGTACGACCTGCTCCGATTTGTTTTTTTCTTCTTTACATTTAATTTTTTTTTACACCGACCATCCATGTAAATTGAGAAAAAAGGCACATGTTGATAACCGTACCAACTTGAATCGGATGGCTTCCATTGACTTCAATGAAAGCCGCCTATGGGGGAACCGCACTGAAATGGAGCACGCTGAGATTTGTTTTCTGGACCAAAAGGCCTGCAAAACATATCTGCATGCTTTAATTCATGTGCGGACGCCCATGCTTTCCTATAAGCAGCTTGATTTGCGGATCTATCGCGCGGGTGCCGCAAATCAGGTCCACCCCTGGGAATTGGGCATAAATGGGGAAAATTGACTTCTAGCTCATTGTGTTTTTTTTTTTTAGGCCTTTCTCTGGATCAACGTGTGTGTTAGGCTGAACTGGATGGAAATGTCTTTTTTTCTGCCTAGCATACTATGACGATGAATCGTGTGCCACTCCACGTAGGGTCACTATTTATTTCCAGTTTTGCACAGATTTCAAGCTAAGCGAAGCATTCAGACTTGTCTATGACACAATATGTGTTCTAGAGATAAAGGTCGGGATATTTAATAATAGTCTCTGCAGTTACACAAAGCCTCAAAGAGTCACGAAGGCAAAACTGCGGCCCTGACCGACACAACCTTGAACACATAACACCTCACATTTATATTTATCTAGCAGTTCCCTAGTTCTTGGTTAACAGGAAAGAGGACTGACAGACAACATGGCTGCTATTACAGCTCTCACCCAGCAGGGCTCATCTGTTTAGCTTTGCAGTATTACAGGCAGGGCTGTATTAGGAGTATTCCCATCTAAAACTTTCATGACATATCCACAAGATATTACATCGAAGTCTGATAACGATGGGTCCAATTTCTATGAAAGTTGTGGGAACCGTGTAGTCCCAACTTTCCCAGCCCACTGCATTTAGCAGGGCTGGAGCAAGTGGGTGCGAAGACTAGATATAGATGCAGGTCCCAGGACCTGGGGATATGTAATGACCCATTCCAGACCCGTATTGCGGTCACATATAGGAGAGTTGACTGTGCATGCTTGTGGAATTCTATGGAGTTATGGAGCAAGCTGAAGGCCATTGCTTTAGACCTCAAAACATAGGGCAGACATGAAAAACAAGCGACATGTTGAAGTAAAAAAATGGACACACGGATTACACGAGATGCCATATGGTACTGCACATGTATGAAAAAAAAACGCCCCATAGATGAGACTTTTACATGCATGTGTGCCTTTGGGCTTATTGTCATAGTGAATAAAGGCCCGTTTACACGCAACGGTGATCGCTCAAAATTCGTTAAAACAATGGCATATGAGTGATAATTGTTGCGTGTAAATGCTCCCATTATTTACTCTTTATCTGAATGATGATTTTAAGGTGAGCTTAAAATCCATCCTTCAGCTGGAGAGTAGATAACACAGACCGCATGCTGTGTTCTCCATGGTAGCGATTGATTACATTGTATTCATGCCGGCAGCCCGTGACACCCCATGCGAGAACAAAAGAGCTGGTTACAGAGCTCAGACCACCTGCTGAGTTCCGCAAGCAGCTCCTGGAGGCTCATTTGAATGCAAATGAAGCTGATAAAGTGCTAATAGGCATTAGTGCCCATTAGTACTTTATGCAAAATGATAGCTGAAACTGTCAATCTTTTTTTATTCGTTTGAAAGATTGTCTTTGCATGTAAATGAGCCTTAACTTTAGCATAGGCTCACTACAATTAATGCAATGAATACAAACAGAAAAGAGCGAAATGCAGGAACCTGCATGTGGAGGTGTTACTTTGGGCTCAGACCGTAACCCTTTAGCCCCTATGCAGCTGCAATCATTTTGTAATCCTGGCCTCTATTTACCCCTCATATATGCTACACATTACCCAATGCTTTTGCTTTCAGTTATGGTGTTCACATGTAAATTTCTTCTATCCATATACCAACCTATATCATTTGCATTTTCTTTGAAGGTCCCCTTCGGTAAAGGTTGGTAACTGGCGTCAACTAGGAAACCAACCCAAAATTAAAGAGAAAATGTCATGTGTGATAGAACCACAACCCAGTATTATTTACTTGCTGGAGGAAAGCATGAAAAAGCTACCAAAAAGTGAGAGTAACCTGGAAGACCACCAAGTGTCCAAGAGCAGTTGCTCCATAAATGAGGAACACCTGGGGAACCTTTCTGTAAAGAACGGTTATAGGATGACTCCGTGTTCCTCTGCTATGACTAGTAATGCTATGGAGCTCTTGCAACTAATTAATATGAAATGCACTCATTTAAATGCATTCGGAGGAGATCATCTAAGGATAGAAGATATGGATCACCAACAGAGGGATGACAACAGGGGTGGTGGGTATACCGAGATGGCGAAGGACAATATTCTGAATTCTGATGTTTTTTCTATGGCTTCTGCCAATAAAGTAAGTAAGGCTCAAGACTCAAAGCAGGGAACCCTGATTAAAAATGTTGGCCTGTCTGAAGATCACAACTCAAGAACTTCGGTATCATCGGTGGAGAGAGATAACGATCAAACTGGAGAATGTTCCCCACTAAATGCATCCACAGATTATGAGGTTTGTATCAGAAAGACCCCTCGAAAGCAAAGACACCCAACCAAAGGAGTAGAAAAACAGGATCCATCATTCCGGGGGATTGAATTTCAGATGCATCTTTATTTTGAGAAGGAGAAATATGATGAATGCCGGCTCCTTGTGACGCCCTTTTACAGGTAAAGGATGTAATAAATGAATGGAGGTGTACTGTAGGGTTTCTAAAGAGGTAACTGCGATAAACTATTATGGCCATTTAAGGGAAGTCCTTAGTCAGTTGTGCCAAAGTCTATCTTCAAGGTTGTATGTAGAAGAGAGATGACCAAACACAAAATTTGGCATGCCAACTCTACCACACTTACCCCATGCTGGGGAGGAGAGTTCTTTGCCTTTTTTTTACACTCCCCCTATAATTATTTTTTGCAAGATAGATGAGGAAGGATAGTGCTTGGATAGGATCTCTTCTCCCACATTTGATAGCATTGTGGTGCTTGTGGAGATGTGGGGCCTTAAGATGTCCGTAGATGAAAGTTGGACAGAGCTGCACTATCTGATGACTATGAAAGTCTTCCAACTCTCTGCTGACTGCAGAAAGAGGAATTGGCCATGTTGGTGCATGTATACTTGTCCCAGCATACATGTATATGGAAAAGTTGAAAGGAAAGGTTGTCAGTCAATGACTAGTTTAAGTATATGGGCAGCTGTAGGGAAGAGTCCAACCCGAGCTCAGCCCTACTGCTTGCAAAGCCCCCTAGCTGTTATATATGGTATTGGTCCTTCATGAGCTCATCTCTTGCTCCTCATTGACTACACATATATGGTGCCCATCTACTTGTAATATCTAGAAGCACACCAACAATTCTAGATTTTTTTTTAGGTTGCAGCTAGAAATGTCCATGATGGGAACAGCAGTATAAAGTAAAATAAGTCAAATTGGTGCAAAGGTCTGAGGATAAACTATGTGAAAATATTTGTTGATAAGAATGGCATGTTAATAGCTGGACTGACCTTCTGGATTCTTTACAGCCGAGGAAGAAGTAGGAGAAAGAGCACAAAATCCAAACTTCGATTCAAGTCCACCTCTCTATCCAGTGGCTCAGAAGACTATCAGATGCCTGGTTCCTCCTTAAGTAGTTATCTCTATATACACTGTTCTCTGTAGTGACATTATACAGGGTAGAGTCAAAAAGCCTGACCCAGCGCTAGGTTTTAATATTGGTGTCCTATATTGAAAAAGCATTAGTGTATTTGAATAGGAAGGCATGGATGTGCTACACGATGGGATGGTGCATAGGCTTCCTGCGGGGCCCCAGAACATGGATTTCAATCTTGTGTTGTGGCCCCTGTAAGAGAGAGAGCCATGGAAAACAGATTTCTGCTTCTCACGTGCTCCTCTTCAACTTTACAATTGGGTTTTACTCTTTATATCCCGTCGAACCGCTGCTATGACTGAAATAAGGAAAGCATACGTGTAGTGGCCTCTTCCTGCTGTGATAGAGGCAGGTCATCCACCGTCGTCTGCAGGAGATTCAGGTCCTGATTAGAGATAAACGAGCGAGCATTGTCCTTAGCGAGTACCTGCCCGCTCAGAAGAAAAGGTTCGGGTGCCGGAGCAGGTGAGCGGTGAGTTGTGGGAGGGGGGGGGGGGGGAGAGGGAGAGAGAGATCTCCCCACCGTTCCCCCCTGCTCTCCTCCGCTGCTCCCCGCCCCCCGCTGGCACCCGAACCTTTTCTTCCGAGCGGGCAGGTACTCGCTAAGGACAATGCTCGCTCGAGTAATTGTCCTTAGCAAGTATGCTCGCTTATCTCTAGTTCTGATCAATGTTGAGAGCTCCTGGAATGAACAAAGGTCCAACGTGGTGGTTGCGCCAAATTCCAACCCACATGTTCACTCTGAAATTTGCATTGTCTTCTGATTTGCATTGTCTTTTGAGTCAACACTTCACCATTCATGAACACGGTCCCACAATGATAGTGTTAGCCCTGGACTGCACTGTCTAATGGCTCCATGCATGTATCGTAGCAGTAGGAGGCCACTTTGAGTATGCTTTCCTTTCTTTGAGTACACTTTCCCACAGGACTTGGAGAGATGTGGAAAGCGGATTTCTGCTTCTCACATGCCGCTCTTCAACTTTGCAATTGGGTTTTACTCTCTTAGAGGGGCCACAACACAAAATTGAAATCCATATTCCAGGGCCCCCAGGGGCCCATGGGCATACCATAATGTAGCACATGTCTTTGTATTGAAGTATGCTATTGTTATTTAAATATAGGACACCAGTATTGAGATACAGTTCTGAATTGATCTAATTGACTACATCCTGTGTATCCAGATGCTGATAATAATCACAGTGCACTAATATATTAGTATTTATACACTGATAATAATCACTTAATATTGTATATTTAGGAAACAAAAAATGTAAATCTTGTAAGACCCAGAAAACCCCACTGTGGAGGGATGCGGAGGACGGCACACCGCTATGTAACGCCTGTGGAATCAGGTAATGTGTAAGCGTTCACCCTAGAGTACCAGTACACTGCACACACTGTCTGTACATGGAGTCTGGCTTTGCTTTTAATTCCAATTAATTGTTATAAGGCTTGTATAAAGAGTCTAACTTTGGCTTGAAGGAATGCTGCCTTCCAATAGGTGGTATTGTGGAGGTATTATTCCACTTCCCTTATTTGCATATTACCCAGAGGAGCATGAATGGCCTTTTGAGTCCCATCACTCATCGTCTAGGTGCTCTCCCTAAGGAGAAAAGATAGCGTTTCTGACTGCACACACTTGTATGATACATGGTAAAGAAATACTTCCTGCTATTTTGGGATAGTGTGGCAACATAGTTCGTTAGCAAGCTGGAAGCCACAATCTGTGTAGTTTAAAATTTAAACCCCTGACATTGTTAGAAATGGACAGACATATTGACTGCCAAATAACAAAACAGTTACGCTCTCCTCCCGCAGCCTGCTGCTCCTCCGCTGCTGCACCAGTCTCTGTTTACATCAGGCTGCAGTCATTACATAAGTCATCAGTGACGTCCTGGAAAACCTGCCAGGTGTCACCTGTCAGATGCTGTGGTGCTGGACCACCAAAACTGCGGCCCAACACCACGGTGAGTCTACTGATTCTATAAAGTTTTGGACACGAGGAGCCCAAAACTGTATAAAATCAGTAACTGGGAAACCCCTTTAATAAAGTGCTCTTATTTAGGGCTCCCACACACTTGCAATTGCGTTTTTTGTTAACGCGATTGTTAATGGGACTTTCTATTTTAAAAAAACGCAGCGCAACGCACACAACTGCGTTTTTGGTGCACTGCGTTGCGTTTTTAACATTAGAAAGTCCCATTGACAATCGCGTTAACAAAAAACGCAATTGCAAGTGTGTGGGAGCCCTTACATAAATAAAGCTTAAAGGGGTTTTCCACTAATAAAATAATTGGATGCAGTGGGGGACAAACTATGTAGTTAAAAAAAAACCATATATATTCTCTGCTGACGCACTACTCTCCAGTCTTCTGTTTACTTCAGTGGCAGCGGTCACAGGCGTTGTTTACCCATGTAACCGCTGGAGCCAATATGAGGCCCGAGAGGAACGTCATCGGTGACATCCCATAAACCTGTCCAGTGACATCGACATTAGAAGCCCATGTGACATAGTTAGGCTCCTTCCACACTGGCGTTCGGGCTCACATTATTTTTGGAGGAGGAAAAGTGCAATAAAACTATAAAAAAAAAATTCCCCATTGATTTCAATAGGGTTTAAAAAAAGTGGAAAGCAAACAGAATGGATTTTGATGCAGGCCGCGCTATTTTTCCATCCAAAAAAACCATAAACCTAACAGAACAGAAGCTTTTCCATTTTTTTTTGAAGCCCCATTGAAATGGGGAAAAACCCAGAATTTTTTTCAGATTTATTACAGTTTCTCGCCCCTCCGAAAATAGAGCACAGAGACGGAAACCCTAAACTGAGCCCTAATGCAGGTGATAAAGCAGCCCTCGACTGGCGTCACACGACTATAGTGTACAGTGCTGCGTATAAAAGCCAATGTGTTACTTGTGTAGGTGATTGCGTACCCCCACACAGGGGCGTAACTATAGGGGATGCAGGGGATGCGGTTGCACCTGGCCCAGGAGCCTTAGGGGGCCCATAAGGCCTCTCTTCTCCATATAGGGAGCCCAGTACTATGAATAAAGCATTATAGTTGGGGGCCCTGTTGCAGGTTTTGCACTAGGGCCCAGGAGCTTCAAGTTACGCTTCTGCCCCCACATATTGTTGTGTTTTTGCTTCTCTATGCCTGCTCATGTACAGAACATTTTACGCACACGGTCATGCACTCGCTTCCTGGTTTCTTCTATTTTTAAAACTTTTTTTCTCATGTCTCCTAGCAACATGCGTAAAAAACCGCTGCACATACGCGATGTAATTGTGTCTGCACTGCGTTCCAAACACATCCATAGAGAACACTAGGGCTGTACGCGGTAAAATAGAACATGCGCGTAATATTCGCAAGTGTGAGTGGAACAATGAAACTCAATGTACTTTTATTCTCGCCATTCGCCACGTATTATGTGCATGTACAAATACGTTCGTGTGAGCCCGGCTTTAATGGATTGTCACCAGGACAGAAGTTGTTCAACCCTATCATTATACAAACCCAATCACTGTATAGATTTAAAAACATTCTAATATAATATACTTTTTTTTTTACATTTATTTACACTTTTAAATGTTGGATATTATTATTAGTTTGATATCAATGCATGAAGACATTCAGAGGTTCCAAACCTCCACACATAGAGAAGTGGATACAGTTTTATCCAGTCTGAACTCCAGACTGATACATTGTAGCAAGATACAATTGTAACCATTTTTCATCCTAGAGCAGAGCTAGCTATGCACAGGATTACTGCCTGGGACTGTATTCACTGACTGCAAACTAATATTTTCGACAAGGTATAAGAGATGACTCCTGTCTGTAGTGATCTCATGTAGTGTGAGTGTCAGAGGGAAACACTGCCTGCGAAAACACAACAGGAGACAGACTTAAATAGTTTATCGGATAATGGAAACTGGCCTTGGGTACCCCCACCATGTCTCCAAATTACGCAGAACAGAGCATATTACGCAACTGCCAACCAGAATACACCGATATATGTCCCAAATGCCAAACTCTGCTGGGTTATTGGCCAAGACAAAAGCAGGGAGCCACAGTTCTGCTATCGAATGAAGGGGACCAAGGATATTGATATTGGAGTTTAATCGGAAAGATATCAGTTTGACATTGAAACATATTGCCGATTTAAAGCTTCAATATTAAGCTCCCTGCTTTTGTCTTAGTTGTTTGGCCACTGTCACAGAAGTGGATTGCACCACTCTGCACAGGAAAGGCTGCAGCTGATTATAATAATAATAATCTTGATTTGTATAGCGCCAACATATTCCGCAGCGCTTACATAGACAGGGGGAATACAGAAAGACAAAATACAAACATTACAGAACCACGGTTACATAGTAATCAGTTGATGGAAACAATAGGGGTGAGGGTCCTGCTCCAACGAGCTTACATTCTACGAATGGTGGGGTGATACAGAAGGTAAAGGGGCTGGAGATGTGCCCGGTATGGCGAAGTGGAACAGTGAGCGATGTTATACACATAGACAATGGTCAGACATTTAGCCGTGTGATGGCAGAAACGGTGTGACTGCAGGAGCGGTTTATGATGGCTAGTAGGGATTGCAGTCAGTAGGTCAGGGAACATGTTATCAGGCGGTGTACAGAGGGGTTTGTTTAGGGAATGCGGTATGCCTCCCTGAAGAGGTGCGTTTTTAGAGCACGCCTGAAGTTCTGCGAGTCCTGGATTGCTCGGGTAGCCTTTGGTAGTGCGTTCCAGAGGACCGGTGCTGCTCTGGAGAAGTCTTGGAGGCGGGAATGAGAAGTTCGAATTAAAGGGGCGCTCAGTCTGGTTTCATTAGCAGAGCGGAGAGCCCGGGCTGGGTGATGGATTGAGATGAGGGAGGCAACGCTGTGGAGGGCTTTGTGGATGAAGGTAGTGAGTTTGAATTGAATTCTGTATTTAACGGGCAGCCAGTGCAGTGACTGGCACAGGGCAGAGGTGTCCGAGTAGCGGCTGGACAGGAAGATGAGCCTGGCTGCCGCATTCAGGATGGATTGGAGAGGGTAGAGTCTGGTGCAGGGGAGGCCGATCAGCAACGAGTTGCAATAATCGAGCTGGGAGTGGATGAGGGCGACAGTAAGCGTTTTTAACGTGTTCACAGTGAGAAAAGAGCGGATTCTTGCGATGTTTTTGAGGTGCAGCTGACCTGTTCGGGCCAGAGATTGGATGTAGGGGGTAAATGATAGATCAGAGTCAAATATGACCCCAAGGCAGCGGGCGTGTTGTCTAGGAGTTATGGTGGCGCCACACACTGAGATGGAGATGTCAGGATGAGGTGATGTTTTGGAGGAAGGGTGCAGAGATGTCACGGAAGGAGGTGTATAGCTGGGTGTCATCAGCATACAGGTGGTATTGGAGGCCAAAACTCCTGATGGTTTGTCCAATAGGGGCTGTGTAGATAGAGAAGAGGAGGGGGCTGAGGACCGAGCCCTGAGGGACCCCAACAGCAAGGGGAAGAGGATGGGAGGTAGAGCCAGCAAAGGAGACACTGAAAGAGCGGTCAGATAGGTAGGAGGAGAACCAGGAGAGGGCAATGTCATTTAGTCTGACGGAGCGAAGCATACTGAGGAGGAGTTTGTGGTCAACAGTGTCAAACGCTGCAGAAAGGTCGAGGAGGATCAGTAGGGAGTAATCGGCCCTCGATTTGGCTGCCAGTAGGTCATTGGATACCCTTATAAGGGCAGTTTCTGTCGAGTGTTGAGGTCGGAAGCCAGACTGTAGGGGGTCTAGGAGAGAGTTCTCTGATAAATAGCTTACAAGGCGGGAGTAAACCAGGCGTTCTAGTAGTTTGGAGATGAAGGGGAGGTTTGAGATGGGTCGGTAGTTGGCAGCATTGGTCGCGTCCAGACTCGGCTTCTTTAGCAGTGGGGATATGATGGCGTGTTTGAAAGAAGAGGGAAAGATGCCAGAGGTCAGAGAGAGGTTGAATATAGTGGTGAGATGGGAGATCCCACTGGGGAGAAGGAACGGAGGAGGTGTGAGGGGAGAGGGTCGCTAGCGCAGGTGGTGGGGCGAGCAGAGAAGAGCAATTTGGAGACTTCTTCCTCTGTTGCTGGTCTGAGTATAGACAGTGAGCAGGAGCTAGATGCAGTGCTGACAAGACTAGGGTCAGGGCTAGTCTGGGATTGGGAAGTTATTTCCTGACGGATGTCGTCTATTTTCTTTTTGAAGTAAGCAGCCAGCTCTATAGCACTGAGATCCGTCACCGGGGGCTGCAGTTTTGGGCTGAGAAGGGAGTGAAAAGTATCAAAGAGCCGTTTAGGGTTGTGCGATAATGAGGAGATGAGAGAGGTGAAGTAGACTTGTTTGGCATGGTGGAGGGCGAGGTTGTAGGTTCTGAGCATGAATTTGTAGTGGAGGAAGTCTGCGGACGTTTGAGATTTCCTCCACAGCCGTTCGGCACTTCTAGAGCACCGCCGGATGAAGCGCGTTTGAGGTGTGAGCCAGGGTTGCCGCGTTCTACATCGGATGGCTTGGATCCTGGGGGGAGCCGCTTCATCCAGGGCATGTTTGAGAGCGGTGTTGTAGCGATCGGCAGCCAGGTTGGGGCAGGCGAGGAGAGAGATAGGGGACAGAGAGGACTGTAGGGATTCAGCAAAGTCCTGGGTGTGAATGGCCTTAAGGTTCCTGTAGGTACGATAGGTAGGTGGGTGTGGAGAGATGTTAGGGAGCGTGACAGAGAAAGAGAGGAGGTTGTGATCTGAGAGCGGGAGAGGGGAGTTAGTGAAGTTGGAAACAGAGCAGAGACGGAAGAAGACCAGATCAAGAGTGTTGCCATCCCTGTGAGTGGGAGAGGCTGTGAGTTGAGAGAGACCAAGGGAGGAGGTGAGCGATAGAAGCTGAGAGGCAGATGGGGAGTTGGGGTCATTAGTGGGGATGTTAAAATCACCTAAGATGAGGGTTGGAATTTCACAGGATAGGAAGTGGGGGAGCCAGGCAGCAAAGTGGTCCAAAAACAGGCGAGGAGCACCTGGGGGGCGATAGATAACTGCTACTCGCATGGACAGCGGATGGAAAAGCCGTAGCATATGTACCTCAAATGATGGAAAAGTGAGTGAGGGTACAGGGGGGATGACCTGGTAGGTGCATTTCGGGGAAAAGAAGAGCACCTACTCCTCCGCCACGCCTGTCATCTGGTCTCAGGGTATGGGAGAACTGCAGGCCATTCTAAGAGCAGCAGGGGAGGCCGTGTCAGACTGCTGGATCCACGTTTCTGTAAGAGCGAGCAGACTTAAAGATTGAGCAGTAAAAAAGTTGTGGATGGTGGGGAGTTTATTACATGCTGACTGGCAGTTCCAGAGCGCACATTTAAAGGAGCCAGGGGGGGCTATGCATGGGCTAGCAGTTGGGCTTGGGGATTTTATTAGTGAGTCAGGTAGGGGGTGATAGCTAGGAGCAGTGGAGGGTGGGCCAGGATTGGGAGAGATATCCCCAGCAGCTAGTAGCAGCAGGATAGAGATCCTTCGCCATGTTGGGCCATCGGCACAACTGCTTGAAGTACATGCTTTCTTCATACAATCACTTTGTGAGCAGAGATCCCCTGCATTATGAAGTACTTCTTTTTATTTGGATTGTATAGACTCTGCTGGGCACCTACTTTCACCTACTCTGGTCCTGTTCTACAATTCAGGGTTACTGGGGTGAGGTGGTAAAATTCCTGCATGATGATATGGATGTAATTGACAAAGCTAAGTTGTGTGTATTATGTATGGATCCAGATATATATCCTAGAAGGATAGATAGGCTCTCAATGATGAATGTTCTATTTCAGGCACATAAAACCATGGCTAAATACCAGTTAGCTCCCAGAACCTAACCGTACAAACAATTAGATTTAAGTATAAGAATGCTGAAACTAAAGGCCCATTTCTACGGAGCGATGATCGCTCAAAAGCGATAGTTTGAGCGATAATCGTCGCGTCTGCACGCGAAGCCATCGTGCACTTTTCATGCACTGCTAGTTGATCGTTAAATTCAAGCTAGCCTACAAATCATTGTGCAGTCTTATCAGGACCGCACGTTGAGTTCTCCGCGGGTAGTGCTGATAGCAGTGTTTCAGCTATTTAACCCGCCGGAGAACAAAGGAGCTGAATGCAGATAAGAGACCCCCAGCTACTAACTGCATTCAGCTAAGGCTTCATTTGCACGCTAATAAGCTATTAAGTAGCTGAGTAGCTACTTAATACTTTATGCAAAATGATCGCTCAAAGCTATCACTCACACTGTCGTTTGAGCGATTTTTGAGCGATCATCGCTCCTTGTAAATGGGCCTTAAAGGAGATGTCCCGCGGCAGCAAGTGGGGTCATACACTTCTGTATGGCCATATTAATGCACTTTGTAATATACATCGTGCATTAAATATGAGCCATACAGAAGTTATTCACTTACCCACTCCTTTGCTGGCGTCCCCGTCTCCATAGTGCCGTCTAATTTCTGTGTCTCCTGGCTGCTTTAGACGCGCTTGCGCTGTGCGGTCTTCTGCCTGGTGAATGGGGCCGCTCCGGCGCGCTCGCGCCGGAGAGCTGGTCTGCGCGTCGTCATCGTAGCTCCGCCTCCGTCACGTGGTGCCGATCAGCCAATGAGGTGGCTGTATCGGCAGTGGAACGCAAGAGAGGAGAAGAAAATCCACGGTGCACCATGGGAGAAGACCCGCGGTGCACCGTGGGAGAAGACCAGCGGCGCCATCTTTAAAAGAGGAAAAGAAGAAGCTGCAGAACGGGGATGTAGGTAAGCGAAATGTTATTTTTTAAAAATTAACAAATGCATTCTTTTTAACAGGGCATAATGCAGGGGTCTATTGAAAAAAAATTTTTCGATTTTGCCGCGGGACAACCCCTTTAAGTTTCACCCAGTGTGAAATTGCCCTTTCAATTGCTTTACAATGGCTTTTGTTGTGTTAAGATAGCATTAGCTTTTTGATGGCCTAAAGGGGTTATCCATGCAGCAACCACCGGGATGCACTTGGGTCAGAGCAAAAACACTGCTCCAACCATGTGCAGCAGCCAGCACCCAAAATTGCAAGCCCAGCCTCTATTGATTTCAGTGAGAGCTGTGCTTGCAATTACGAGCGCCAGCCACTACTCAGGGATCGGAGAAGTGTTTTCACTACAACCCCGCTGTATCCCTATGGCCCTTGCCTGGATAACACTTTTAAGATAACTTTCTGTGCCAAGTTATCTTATCACAGTCATGTTAAATTTGGCATTATCAGTAGCTTGTGGATTCCCCTCCACTTTTCACTGACTATGGCTGCCACACATGCAAGATGCTTTATTATACGTGATCATGTACAGTATATATCATATGTGAAATGATTAAATATGTACAGACTATATGCATCTTGATGATTGATATGTGAGTGTAAAACAGTTTATGTATTGTTTTCACCCATGTCCTTCTTTCTTGTTCCTCTCCTGTGCTTTTATAGTACTTTTATACTGTATAACACTATTAGTATTTTCACCCCCTTTGTTTAGTTTTACTCTGTTATTAATATTTTTTGCTAATATTACACAAATATGACTCTGAAACTGTAATTTGTTTTTTAATAACCAATAAATATTTATTGATTTTACAAAGTATATCAGAAAGTTGCATGACTTGTCATGTTCATAGCTGATCATAATTAAAGTACCGTATATACCGGCGTATAAGGCGACGGGGCGTATAAGACGACCCCCCAACTGTCACCTTATACGCCGGTATTCAGTGGAGAAAAAAAAAAAAATTTTATTACTCACCTCCCACGGCGTTCTGTCGCGCTCCGGCAGGCTGTCGCTCGCTCCTCGTCCCCGGCGCAGCATTGCTTTCTGAATGCGGGGCTTGAAATCCCCGCTTCCAGAAAGCTAGTACACACGCCGGCAGCCATGACATCATTGAATGGCTGTGATTGGCTAAAGCACACGTGGCTTCAGCCAATCACACTATTCAATGACATCATTGAATGGGTGTGATTGCTAACACGTGCGCCTTCAGCCAATCACAGCCATTCAATGATGTCATTGAATAGTGTGATTGGCTGAAGCCACGTGTGCTTTAGCCAATCACAGCCATTCAATGCTGTCATGGCTGCCGGCGTGTGTATTAGCTTTCTGGAAGCGGGGATTTCAAGCCCCGCATTCAGAAAGCTATGCTGCGGCGGGGACGAGGAGCGAGCGACAGCCTGCCGGAGCGAGCAACATCCTGCCGGAGTGCGACAGAACGCCGTGGGAGGTGAGTAATAAAATTTTTTTTTTTTACACTTTTTTTTTGTTTGTTTTACCGGCGCATAAGACGACCCCCGACTGCAGAGCAGATTTTTCGGGGTTCAAAAGTCGTCTTATACGCCGGTATATACGGTATCTCTATTCAGAAATGTCTGGGGAGACCTCTGTTGGGTGTAATTAAACTAAACCCTGTAATAATACTATCCAGGACATGCGGGAGTGATCCATGTGAAAAATAACTAGTTACAAATCTCACCACCAAAAACCTGATTTTCAGCACTGCTGACTGGGCCATGTCTGTCTTGGCACACTATGTGCACTGCTTGTAGGTTCTCCACAGAATTCTCAACAACAGCTGCAGCAACCTCTTCTGCTTGTTGTTGAGATGGTTTTTCACATGGATCGTATCCTGGATAGTATTTTTTACCAAGTTTGGTACAATTACACCCAGTAGATGTCTCTCTAGACATCTCTGAATAGGGCTACTTGATTTATGATCACCCTGCATATAAATCTAGTGCCATACAGTCCTAAATACATTTATCTGAGCACTGTGTGGTGCGTAATACACACTTTACCTTCCTCCATACAGTGCAACAAATGGTGCTAAATCGTGCCCACGTAGAGCCATATAGTGCCCGCGTTGAGCCATATAGTACCCATAGAGTGACTCCCGGGTTATAAAGCATTGCTCTAGGGCATACTTTTTTATTTGTGTGTGACTATGTCTTTTTTGGGCTTTTTGTAGCTAGTAGGGCTATATACTGCTGCCCTGGTATATAACTGATCTGCCCGTCCTTTCTTTGTTTGTAGGTAAGTTTTTGCTTGTATATCTGCATATTTTTATTGGATTTCCATACAAATGATTGTGTTTCTGGGAGGGGGAAACTGTAATTTCTTGGAGGGGTTGGTAATTGTATTTTCTTAGGAGGCACTTCTCTTGTAAATGAGGCTTTTGTGTTGGATTTCATGTAGAGGGGGTTTGTAGCTCAGGGCGGACCACCTCACCCTAACCTTTCTTGTATTTATGACTTGCTACAGAAATCACTTCTCATGCAACTCCTACCCACACAGTGTTTCCACATGGAGCTGGCATCCGTCCCACATTCCTCGGCGTGCGCAGGAATTCCCACTTAGCAATAGCAACTAACTTTTTCCACTGGATTTCTAATTAAACGGACTCCAAAACATCTCCAAAACAAATGCCTGATGCAGGAGTGCAGTCACTTCTGTATACTTTGTGTTGTCTACCAGGATCCAGTGTGATGTCTGACTCTGCACTCCAAAATCCAGAGCTATTTTACCCTGATCCAGCAGACTCTGATCTACGATTTGCCTGTGATCCTGTCAATTGTCAACTAGGATTTCCAGCAGGGAAACCTCTCTGTCCTGACTAAGTGTTGGCAGGTATTAGATGCCTGTATAGCTTAGTTTACATCCGCACTTTTGGGTTCCTTTGTTCCCGGAAAAGGGAAAAAAACGGAAGCTGATCCTACATATACCGGACCCAAACCTGCCCAGATCAATCCCACTCCCTATAATGGGGTCTGTTCAGTATCTGGCACATCGCCCAACACTATTCTGGTTAAATTGGGCCGCCTGCTGCATCATGCCATCCAGGATTTAGTGGTAGGACTGCTCCAGAGACTCAGAATGCAGCTGCAGCCCGTAAGGGAATATAGTGTTCAAACGTGATGGATTTTGGTGCGGATGTGCTCCACAATCCACAGCATATTGTGCTCTGCGGATTTTGCTGTTGACTTTCTCATAGTTATACGTCAGATTTCACTCTCTTAATTGAAGAGGTGACGTCTGCTGGGGGTCTGCATCAAAATCTGAGTCAAAATCTGCATCAGTGGTGCGAATTGTGATACAAATGTATGATGTGGAATTTGGTGCGGATTTTCCACAGCAGAAAATCCTCCCCACATCCGCTATGTGGGACGCACCCTAAGGGTATGTTCACACGGCAGAATCGCTGCGAAAAATCCTGCGGTGATCCCACCATGTGAACATAACCTTAGGATGCAGTCACACAGTGCATTTGGGGCAGAATTTTCTCTTTTTGCTGCTCACGGAATTTGCCTTGTCCAAAGTGCGTGCAAACATTTCTGCATCAAGAAGTGACAGCTCGATTCTTGATATGGAAACTTGCAGAAACATGATTTTTTTTTTCCACTTTGGAATCTCACCAGGGCACATTCTGCATGTGGATCCACGGCAAAAACTATGGCAGAAAGCCAAGGAAAATTCCACAGTGCATTCCACTATGTTCACAGAATGGATCTTTGATACAGAATTTATGGCAATTCTGCATCCCTGGAGTTCCCCATCACTGTCACTGTGAATCTGCGCCATAGTCTATAAGGAGTGGATTTGAAATCTGCATGTGGGTAAAAAAAAAGAGCTGAATTGTCACTTGGCAAATTTTGATGTGGATTCCACACTCTTGCGCAGTGAACAAGTCTTTTTTGCGCCAGTAATGGCATATTTATCTGTTTTTGCGTTCACAATAGCTGCTCTGGTGCCTCTAGTTGTACCGCTGCCCTCACCAGCCTGCTATCAGTGTGTGGAAGTGGGATTATTACATGACATATACTGTGACTTGTGATGAGTCTTTACTTGTATGATACAAGCTCTGGTGTTGCTCTTGGACAGCAGTAGATTCCTCCTGGGTTCTCTCTTCTGCATTGTGCGGTCATGAGGCTGTTCTTAGTTGCGGCTCGCAGTTCTCTGAACATTCTTGGATGCTTCTGACATTCTGGATGAGCTGCTGCTCCCTCGGGCTAATTTTAGCAGTCTGGCCGCTCCTGGGAAGATCTCGGGTTTTTTTTCCAAGCCTTTTTTTTTTTGCTTTTTGAGATTTCTGGGAGAGTCTAAGACTGGAATCACACATGCAGTTTTTGATGCCATTATAGACAAAGCTAGGAGTAGATACTGGAGAAAAGAACATTTTGGTATCTTCACATATAGTGAGAATTTTGGCCCAGAGCATAAACAGCATTTAACAGTACAAGACACGTAGATGAGATGTTAACAAATCTCATGTGGATTTTAAATCCATAACATATCAGTTTCTGCTGCGGGTTTCACCTCTTTAAATGGAGGGGGTACAATCTGTGCCAAAATCATGCAGATTCTTATTTGGCTTTTGATGTGGATCTGCAACAAATCTGCTGCAGCAAACCTGCTTCTTGTGCACATGCTCTACACAGCGGAGCTTTTTACATGAGGTCCACACTGATATCTGCAATATTTGTACCTACAATTGATATCAATGGGAATCCGCACCACAGTTCACATAGCGCAGATTTACGTCACAGGATAAACAAACAGTTGACCCGCACGGTCTGGATGGGGATTAGCTCTCTTGAATAGTGCTAGTACACATGTGGATTTGCGCCGAGTCTAAATGAAAATCAGAGATATGTGGATTTTCATTGAAATACTTATTGCATTTTTGTGATGCAGATTTCTAATTGCTTGAATTGGGCCTTACTCCTTCCTTCAGGGTTTGTTGACTTGTAGCACTAATACTAGGCGTTTTCTGCATCAAAACGGGCTACGGAAAATCAGTAGTATTTTACGGAATAAGCAATGAGGATGAAATTTCAGGAAATCCCATCCAGACACTTTGGAAAAAATTGCCAGCATTAATTGACTTGTAACACAGGTTTTACATCTACGGGATGTCAATTTATGCTGCAGATTTTCAATGTGGATTTCACCTCTTCAAATGACGGGATAAAATCGGCATCCAATTTGGCAATGAAATTCGTAAGTTCCATGCAGACTTTGAAAGTACTCTATCACAAAATTCATTACGCGTGACACCCCTGTGAAGAATTGTGCATGGGCTCCAGCCCAGCTCCGCATGTCCTGTTGATCTACTTCTTACTGCAATCTCTGCTTGACCAACCTCCATCATTGGTCCATCGGATCTAGAAGCCAACTACAAAGTGTTGTCCCGGTGGTATTGGGTGTCTACTTGTCTCTATGCTCACTTTCCTGCAGCAACTTCTCTCTGTTGGGATTTTCTTCATTTTTTTCGGTCTTGTCAAGTCCTAGCGTCTTTCTGGGAAAAAGGCCAGCAGGTCATTCATTTGGTTGCGGCTTTTCAAATAAGCTGGTTCCGCCAATGCTCCTTCTCCATCATTGGGAGACTCCTTTGTCGGCATATAGAGCGCTTATTAGTTATGACTGCGAGAGCTTGTGTCCTCCTACTCTGCCAAAAAGATCAATCCTCCTCCATGTCTTTGTAGTTTGGACCATGGAGGATCTTACCTTTACAGTAAATGACTCCTAAGACAAGTTCTATAAAACCAGATACTACTGGATGGATGGAAATTATGACAACTCCCAAAAATGGCCAAATTCAAATCAAAATCAACAACGAGGCCGTAGAATGCGTGCGAGACTCCATCTTTCTTGGTTTGAAAATCGACCACGATGGATAATCTATGCCAGAGATAAAACTTAGGATATCATTGCGGCGAAACGCGATGCTAAACATGGACAAAATCTGGAAAAGTAGGGATATCGGTATAGCAACTAAACGCAGGATAGTGCAAACCATCATATTCCCCAGAGCCATGTATGGACGTGAGAGCTGGACTGCGAGGGAAGCTGATAGGAGGAGGATTGATGCATTAGAGCTCTGGTGCCGGCGAAAGCTGCTGCGTATGTCCTGGACAGCGGGAGTAACAAACAGAAGAAGGGGGGGAGATGGCCAGACTTGGACTCACGTATTTTGGCCATGTAATGCGAGCAGAGACGCTGGAGAAATCTATAATGCTTGGACAGTTCAGCGGCAAAAGAAGACCCGGCGCCAAAGAACACGATGGCAGATACTGTCAGAGCTGATACTGGCAGAGCCGATACTTGGATGGATATCACACAACTGAAAGAAGCAGTGCAAAACCGGAAAACATGGAGGGAGCTCGCCTTTAGGGTCGCCGAGGGTTGTGAACGACCAAACGGCCGCCAACAACAACAACATTGCATATCCACCCTTCCCACCCCCTCCCCCTTCCTTCCCGCTCCCATTTTCGGATGTTTAACTTTTTTTTTTGTTAATTATTTTTGACCTTATGTCGGACTCACACGATCGTATGCATATTGGCGTGAGCAGTTGCTCTGCGTTTTAGTGCGAGTGTTGCGTATTTGCAAGCAGAACAGCGTTTTTAACTGTACTCTTTCACGCACAAGTTAAATCAATGGGTTTTATTTTCTGCGTATTGCGTGTGCAACTTTTTGTGCAAAAATACGACCGCGTTAATCCGGCCTTACTCCTCACTTCATTAGTGCTCGGTCTTTCTTCTTAGATGGGGCTTTGTGGCTCCCCCACTCCATTACTGTGCCGAGGCCCATTTTCTTTTCTGTTTTGTTTCTTTTTCTGGAATCTTTCTCTTGTGGATCAGTATATACAGTGTAGTAACACTTGTACTACCTCACCTCCTTTCTGTAATGGTCACCTTATGTTGAGGTTTAGGCTTTCTTGACTTTTTTAGTATCTGCATGGAAACCTGGGACTTCTTCCATATGGAGTGAAGTCTTAACTAGTGGTCTCCAACCTGTGGATCAGGGCATGCTGGGAGTTGTAGTTTAATTTCGGTACATTATGCAGTTAGAGTTTGCATATTTTCATGCTATTCCATCTAGCAAAGTCACTATAAATTGCTGTTCTCATAGTTTTTGTGCAGATCTTGGCATAGTCGCAGTTTTTAAGCTGCAGATTTCATTCCTGCCAGAATGGTTCTGTAAAAACATTGTTGGTAGTAACAGATCTATGTGTTTCTGGTTGTCAGGTGACCAGTTTAGGATTTCTCTTTTTTTCCTTTCTTCCTTGAAAAAGGAATGATCTTCCACAAATACATACAGTATGGTTGTCTGCATGGGAAAGTGTAGAAATATCACCACGGCTTCGAGAAGACGCATATTATATACATGATCACTGACTTCCCTAGGACAATGGACATTCTTAGAAGGGGGATATTCATTCATTGGTGGATATGACTTAAAGGGATATTCTAGTTCCAACAATTATCCTCTATCCATAGGTTAGAGGATAACTAGCTGATCAGTAGAGGTCTGACAGCTGGGACCGCCATTAATCATGAGACCGGGGGCCATGTCGGTCCCTGAATGAAGGAAGCACAGGTCGGACAAATGCACTGCACTCTATTCATTTCAATGAGAGCGCTACAGATTCCTGACTGCTTGGCCTGGGACTGCTCAGCACTCGAGGAATGCAGTGCAGTACGCCTCCCCGACCTATGCTTCCTTCATCCGGACCCCAATTCCCAGCAGTCGGTCCCCCACCGATCAGATGGTTATTTCCTATCCTGTAAATGGGGTATAACTTGCTGGAACTGGAATACCCTTTTAAGTCAATCGTTGGCAAAACACCAGTACTTTGTTTTGTGATGTCTTGGCCACAATCTCATAAATAGTTCCACGCCTCTTAATAAATTTGGCGCATTCTGAGTTGTCCTAAAAGACTGAAGGTGAAATATTTGCCTGCTATGTAGATTTGCACTTCAATTTGCACAGTTTTCTGTCTTTACTAATATTGTGATAACTCTGTTAGGAACTTGTTGGCTCTGCGCCCTCTGGGAGAAACCTCGCCCAAGTTTTCAAAAGTGGTGAGAGGTGATAAAAGCTTATGTTGTTATCGTTTTAGGCGCAGCACAGGATATCATGGACAGTCTCACAGGAGCTATCCCAAAATATAAAAAGTTTATTCCCTCTTCACAGAAGAAGGGATAACTTTATGATCAGTGGGGGTCTCATCGCTGAGACCTCAATTGGTCCTCTGAACTGGGGTCCCATGTCTCTCTTTTGTATCACTGTGGAATCATTTTTCCCATGCGCACTGACACCAGACTGAAAGAAACGCTGACCGACACACGCATGGCTGCTGCTACATTCATTTAAATGGGGCTGTCTGAAATCACTGTGTAGTGGCCCAGAGTTAGCGGGACTCCTCTATAATGTTAAGTGTTTTGTCTTGTGCAATCGTATTGTCAGTGCTGTATGCATTTGATGTGTATTGCACCTTTGCAGCACTGAATTGGTTAACGTCTGGGTTATGTCTAAGATATGTATCTTGTTGCATGTCATGTGGCTGTGTTTTATATATGTGTTTGCAAGGGGGATGGAAGGGAGTCTGCAAGTTAGCAAGAGAGAAGTGAGCACGCACACAGACCCTGCCTGATTGGTCTGTGTGTGGCAGCATGGAAGAGGCCAAGTAATTCCCTGTCGTACGACCCGGGATTATCCTGCCTGAATGGGTTACCATCTGGATTATGTCTGAGAAATGTATCTTGTTGTATGTCATGTGACTATATTTTATATATAGGGTGAACAGGAAAGCACCAGGCAGATCTTCACATAAATCGTATATACACAGATACACTGTATAAAGATGTTGACTCACCTGCACTGGGCGAGTGTACCCGCTCAGTACCTATAGTCCAGGTCCACTTGTAAATCAAAAGAAGTCACTCCTGGTCCCAAGGATTCGGGGGGCAGCAGAGGGGACCCCAACACTGGTGGGTGGAGGGGTATTGATGCAAAGGATAAGAAAAAAAGGACTGCCTGTGCAGTAAAAAACCTCCACACCCTCAACCTCTTAATGATGCAAGGAATTTATTACCCCAGCAGGGGATTAAGGGGTAAAGAACGATACACAATTACTAAAACAATCATCGGGACGTGGGCAGAGGGCACTTTCACCTGCTAACTGGCTGTAAATATTCCGCCTGGGATGTACCGGGGCTACTTCTAAGCACTGAGTGAGGAGAGGGATCATTGTCTGGCAGGCGTACGGCACAGGAAGCATGAGTGTAGACCAGTAGAGAGTTGGAGAGTGATAGAGAGAAAGAGTTGTTAAGAGCGGGATCTCACACATAACTAGCCTGTGGATTGTCCAGAGTCATCCAGAGAAGTCCTCCCTATCACACCACCTTCTGGAAGGGTAATTTGTGTTAGTACTAGAGATGAGCGAACCTACTCGTTTCGAGTAATTACTCGATCGAGCACCGCGATTTTCGAGTACTTCCGTACTCGGGTGAAAAGATTCGGGGGGTGCCGGGGGGCGGGGGGTAGCAGCAGGGAACAGGGGGGAGCCCTCTCTCTCTCCCTCTCAGCCCCCACTCCCCGCTGCAACCCCCCACTCACCCACGGCACCCCCCGAATCTTTTCGCCCGAGTACGGAAGTACTCGAAAATTGCGGCGCTCGGTCGAAAAAGGGGTGTGGCCGAGTACGCTCGCTCATCTCTAGTCAGTACCCTAGTATTTGTTGGAACTGTTCTGAAGTTGAAGTAATTGGACACTACCGACCATTCCTGGTTTGTCCATGAAAAGTTACTCTGTGTGTGGACTTTTATTGCAACATCCAACTTCATCGCAGAGAATGGAACGGTGGCGTCACGAGTGACAAAAAATACTCAAGGTAATTTTCAATTGCCTTTCCCTGTGACCTCCCCCCAGTAGTAACTTGGTCGGGTCTCGAGCTACCCTCAAGGGAGGAGATGGTAGAGACACCCGTGACAAAGTCTTTATCTACCCCGCCATCTCCTCAGCTGTTGGCCCGCTCCTTGGATGCTGCAACTGAGCACTTGTACTGCACTATCACTGTCGATCCCATTGAAAGTGAATGGAGCTGCACCACGACTCTCCACTCAATCTCCTCAATCTGGCTATGCAGTAAGCCCACGGTGAGTAGAAGGTGAGATACAGGACCCTGTTCTCAGGATTGGTGGGGGTCTCAAGGGTGAGATCCCCACTGAACATAAAGTTATCCACTATCCAACTTTAGATTTTGGGAAAACCCCTTTAACCCCTGTTTGTGCAGTGAATTTTGCAGTGGATTGGATGTAGATTCTGCTTTGAATCCGCAGCAAATCCATACAAAACTAGTGTCCCATGGAAATCCATACTGTAGTTTATATGGCTCCGATTTTTCTGTATGCGGATTTACACACCACGTGAAATGTCACTTCTTCATGTGGAATCCGTGTCTGGAAATCCATTTGGGGATTTGACCGTTTGAACTGAACTAATGTGTGGATCCACAGCAGCCGCACGTATGATTCTGCGGTAGGAAACCGCCGCTCATGAGGTGGAGCACGGTTAGGTTTTTCACACCCCATTGTGCACATACCCCTAGGGATTCACGACCCCTGCGGATGCACAGAGCTCCTTATCAGCTTCTGAAGGCTTAATCATCCATGCCAACATGGATTGTGTAACCGTTTTATTAGATTACGTACAGAGCTGCTATATGGTCAATGTGTGTTGGTATTTTTTGAGCACTATATGGCGGTACTGTATTTACTTAGGTACTGTGTGGCACTGCTACTTGGGCACTGTATGGTATATTATTGTATGGCACTAGCAATGCTGTATATAGCTTCTGCTTAGGTAACTGAGTGAAAATGTTACATGGATAACATATAGCGTGCTATTATTTGGCCTCCATAGTGTAAGGCAGTGTTCCCCAACTCCAGTCCCCAGGGACCGCCAACAGGTCATGTTTTCAGGATTTCCTCAGTATCGCACAGGTGATGTAATTATTATCGGCGCCTCAGACATTGCCACAGGAGTTCTTACCATAGGATATCCTGAAAACATGACCTGTTGGTGGTCCCTGAGGACTGGAGTTGGGGACCCCTGGTGTAAGGCATGTGTAATAAAATGTAAAGTGAATGTTTGCTGCTCCCAATGTATACACCAAATGATAATACTCCTGTCATAAGACACAATATACAGATTTTAAAATGTTTCTATAAT
Source organism: Eleutherodactylus coqui (assembly GCF_035609145.1). Taxonomy (NCBI): domain Eukaryota; kingdom Metazoa; phylum Chordata; class Amphibia; order Anura; family Eleutherodactylidae; genus Eleutherodactylus; species Eleutherodactylus coqui. Next base: position 312,376,278 of record NC_089838.1, on the reverse strand, counting down.
GTTGTTACTTTGAATAACACCCCCCAATATTCCATGTAACCTCTGCACCCCCCATTACATATTGTTTGCATTACATGTCCTTATAGCTTCTCTATTGCATTGACTGGTCAGCCTTTATGATGTTATTGATCCTTTTTATATTAGGTACAAGAAATATGGTATGAGATGTGGCCAATGCTGGAATATCCCCAAAAAAGATGGGAAGTCGGGCTCCAAATACTGTGGATGCGGCGGGATGTTCAGAGCTCCAGTATGAAATCGGGTAACTTTTTTTATATTTGGTCTGACCCCATGAAATATCCTGGGAATTGTGTCATAAAAACCCAAATAATATATTGATGGATTTTATCTAGGTGTGAGACATTTATCCAGTTTGAAGAACTTAAAGCAAGTCTGTGCAGCATGGAGAGGCAGTCTATTGTATAGCAGAAGTAAATGTCTCTAGCAAGATGGTGGTCAAAATGGGGTTCGAGTCTAGAGTGGGTCCACTAGGAATAGTAGCCTTCTTGTGGTTGCAACCTTTGCAACCCTCCTTATTGGTCACGTTGCCTAAGACCAGCCATACACCAGGAGATCCCACCCACACCTATGTGTCCTTTTACTAGAATGACACCTTTGTCATAGACACACACAGGCCTTCCTTATAAAGGGGTTGTACTACAATCGACTTTTATCACCACTCTTCTCATCTCTGCAGGCTTGTTGCAATGATTTAATAGTGACGTGGAGATTGAATGGAGAGGCGCTCGCACATGCTCCATTCATTTCAATGAGACTGACAAAAGTAGACGCTCGGCTATCCCTGGCAGTCTAGTCAAAATGAATGGAGCAGCACCGAGCATGCGTGACCACAACTATATTCAGTCTTGTCCTCACTATGGGGAAGGGGGTGCAGTGAGCCCGAAGTGAGGAGAAGAGGGGGCACACCTGTTCTCAGGATCGGTGGAGGTGTTAGCAGTTAGACCCCTAACGATCAGACTTTTAGCACTTATCCTAAGGATAGCTGATAAAAGCCAATTGTGGTGAAACGGGGGCACTGCGACACAGTCCTCTGCCCCAACACCGGGGTCGGCTGATGAGTATTGTAGTCTCTGGAGATCAGGGGTCTACCTGAATCTCAGGATGCGGAGTCCTCCATGGGGAATCTGGGGTCCACATCATCCGCCCAGCTCACTGTCTGTTCTTCAGCCACTGTTTTGTCTCCCGCTCTCCTTCCGTTTCTCCTCAGCCCAGGAAGTAATCAAGCCCATATTAATTATCAACTTTCTACAAACTTTATTGTGGTTTCTAAAGTAACAGTACATACAATGCAAACAATGAGGACATCATAGCCAGAGGCCATGTGACACCCTCTTACAGTGGTACAACCCCTTTAAGGAAAAGGGAAGGATTACATAAAGGATTTTTAAGGAGACATTCAATTATATCAATTCCAAAGGGGTTGTCCACTTTAGACAATCCATTTCCATATGCCCATTTTAGAACTCCTGGAGGCAGGCTCGGACTGGCCCATCGGGGATCCTCCAGACAGAGCGTCCCACACGGCCGGACTCCTAGCACATAGTTTCAGTTGCCAGAAAGCCCATCTCTTCCCTCTATATAAACAATTAAGGTGATGTGGCGCCAGTTAATGTCCCAAAATAAACCCTTTAAGGGAAACTGTGATGTAGGGCATCATAATGCTGTGTGGTGTAAGGTGTATGTAACTGTAGGGTGTACCCTCAGAGTCAGTTATATTGGTGGGTCCTAGATACCCCAGACTGCTTGGAGGTAATAAAGGAGGATCACTCCTCTCTATTTGACAAAGAGACCTGCGGTTACGAAGAGCAGCTTCTGCTTGGGTGGTCCCATTACAAGGACTCTGATTTACTTCCATGTTAAAGCCCAGTTAACACATTCTTTTGTGGAGTTCATGCTGAAATCCACATTGGAATCTGCGATCTTTTACATCCCGTTGAGGTCAATGGGAGTCCGTGCTGTAGTTCATACCATAGAGATGTAACTTGTATGGATTTGAAGTCTGCATTGTGGGGAAAAGAAAAAAGGATAGATATGATGCTTCTTAAGGCAGAACGGGCATCATAAAATCTGCATGTGGATTAGCTCCACTGAATGGGGTCATCCACTTGTGGATTGGTGGCATTTTCAAATGCAAATCCATGGCTCAGCCTCGGATTTCTGTCGTAGCTTATTAGACAAATCCATGTCAGATATTTTCATTGTGGATTTAATAGCATGGAAAGGCCTTAAGCACCTCTTACATGGCTGGATAATTGGGCAAGAATATTCCTAGGAACATCCGTTTGTCCCGTTATTGGGTCCTGTAAAGATGCTCCCAATCACCCAACGAACAAGAAAATGCTCGTTTGTTGGGCGATTGCATCTTTTATGTGGGTCAAAAAATGATCATTGTCGTGGCACATCTTCCCGTGGGAACAGGGGATATGTTGCCGACAATAATGAAGCTCTAAGGCGGAAGAATGATTGTATGTATGACCGTTCTTCCCCTAATAATGTCTAAATCGGCCAGTGTGAAGGCCAGGTAAATGCCTGCTGATCTCTTTGATTGGTGCTTGTCTAATGGAGGAAAATGCTACATAAATAGAGGCAGGTAATGACCCTGGAATCTACAACCAATTGCTGAGACTATCTGATCCATAAAGGTGGCTAATAGACAAGGATTGGGAATTAGAGGGATTGTCCGCATTACTAGAACCCATTTTCAAGTACCCTATTAGGGAATTATGGATTAGTAGGGTGAAGTCTTTCACTTAGGACTCTCCTCTATTAGCTAGATTGGATAGCAGGTAAGAAAAGTGTCTCTCTCCCTGGAGGACCCCACATGTTCATGTACTACATAGAAAGCCGATATGTTTCAAGCAGAACTGTGTAATACTTCATTTCTACTGTGGGGGCACTGTAGGGAAATTGAACACTTGCTTCCAGGTTCTCCCATAGATTGTAGCTGATCACTGGGGCTCTCAGCATCAGACCCTAGGATCAACTTATTACAGGGTACCCTTGTAACAAAAAGAGACGGTCCTTAGTGAACAATTTGTCTGTCAGCATTATTAACCATATCCAGATATTCATTACAGAGCAGATGAATGTAACAATACCTTTTTTTTGGAATTCTCAGTACCCCTAATTATCCAAAATCTGCCCAACTCATCCGACCTATCTCCATCCTCAGCAATCTCAAACATTCCCCCCAAAGCTGCTGATTGACACTAGAGACACCATATGTAATGTACATACTGCGCATGCACCACATTTATGGCCTTGGTGCAGTGACGTCCATTTCTGCCCCCATGTTAATCTATGGAGAGACAAATGGATGTCAGTGTGCATGTGCTGAAGCCAGAATTGTAGCGCAAGCGCAGCATGTAGGTTACAAGGTCTCCAGCATCAATTAGGAGTGTTGGGGACATGTTTGAAAGAGCGGAGAGTGTAGAAACTGGCGGTCCAGGCCTCATGGGCGTATTACATGAATATGGTAAGTTATACTGACGGACTGTCACCCGCACCCAGTAGTTTGCTATATACACTATTCTAATCTGCTTTTGTAAAACAGTCTTTCTTCTTCTTTCTTAGGAAGACTCCCGATAACCCTGAGAAATGATTGTTGTCTCTCGCTGCTGTTCTATATATGTTTACAGACCAAGAAGAAAAAAGTAACATGAAAAAGAGGATGAAATGTTTCATGTCTATTAAAGAGCACATTTATATTGTTATAATCCGTTGTTGTCTGTGCTGATAGAAAACCTTGAGCCATGCTGCTTTAACCCTTTCCAATCCAATTTGTATTCTGGTTTTCCTAGGGGGCTTACTCTTTTTCTGCTGTTATACAATGGCGCTTTCTGCTGGCTAAAGCCAGTACTGCATGAGGTGACACATTGGATAGGCTACAACAGCAGAGAGGCTGGCAATATACAGTAAGAGAACCCCGACGGATATCTTCCAACATCAGAGCTGTACAGCCTTAAATCATAATGTCTTCAGACGTCAGACAGTGGATTGGAGAGGGTTAAAGGATACTTTTGCCAGAAATCGTGTCCCTCTAGGTCACGTGTCAAACTCAAGGCCCAGTGGCCAAATCAGGCTTGCAACGTGATCTTATGTGGCCTCTGATGAGGTCCGGATGCAGAAGAACGGGCTCTCCGCTGTTTCCGGAGGACACAGCCTGCGCTTGGCAGAGGGAGCAATGGCAGCACAGGGTGCGGGTGCCATCTTCGATTCTGTACTCCAGGGCACACCTCCACACACTCTGTTCACAGGTGATGGCACCGCTATGACAATCCTACCCGGCACCCCAGCCAACCTCCAAGGCAGGAAGCTTAGTGCTAAAGAGGTGGAAGTGGAGAAACCCCATCCTACCGCCACAGCTGTTTTTAGGAGTTACTTACATTTAGGGTGCATTCACACGGGCGGATACAGCTTCAGTCCATGAAGTATGCAGACTGAAACTGTGCGTATTCACTGCGTATTTGGACCTTCTTGTGTTTTTTTTTTTGCTCATTTAGTCACTGCATTTTTTATATACGCAAAAAATACAAGAAGGCCCCATAGATTGCTTTTGCCTTCATGCATAAATATGTTTTACGCATATTCACTGTGTACTTACGCCATCCCATTGACTTTAATAGGCAATTTCAGTCCGTAATGTGGACCAAAATAGGACAAGCTGCGATTCTTTTTATACATAAAAATACATGCATGATAACGAGCGCAAATACGCCGGCGTGAATGAGCTCTTATAAACATCCTTTTAAACCAGAATGCTGATGTGGCCCTCGGTGAAAAGGAATTTGACAGTCCTGCTCTAAGTCATGCACTGCAGCTCAGCCCCATGACTTCAATGAACTGCAATACCTGACACAACCTATAGACATGAGTGGCACTGTTTCACAAAACAAGGAGCTCAGTTCTTCTAATCTCATGCAACCCTCTTTAAATTCCCACTTTTAACCTAAATGAGGGTTACTGAACATCTTGTACGTCTCCGTAATGCCGTTGTTTTTCGTACATGTAAGAAACATTGCAAAATGTTTTTAAAGGAGTGTTTTATTTCCGTTTTGTCTATTTAGAAAATATCATAGTGCACATCACGTTGTATGTAATCCAAGGGTTAGAACAAATAATACAAACTTGCATATATCAACACACTTAAGAGTTCGCAGTACGCAGGTCCCGTCTTCTCAGCGCCGCTCCCTTTTGATACTTTGCTGACATCACTTTCTGGAACTGAGTAGATGAAGACAACGTTAGAAGTTGCATGATGCTATACGACACCCCCAGCCCTCTCTCAGTACAGATGGCCTATAATGTACAGTCTGTCTTGCTCCCTTTTCTAGTATGTTTTCTATCCTGTAGCCAAGGCAGTCCCATGCGACTACTATGGGGCCCTTGGAGAGAGGGGCCCTAGCTCTGATTGCACCATCCCTTTTGCTACTGGGTTGTGCATACAGATATAGGACCTTCCTCCAAAGAGGAACTGCTTTGTTGGCAAACAAGGAGGTGCGGAATGGTCCAAGTGCATGAAATGGGAAATAAACACCAGACCCTGCAGTACTGGGGGGCAAAACTAGACACCGTAATAGGGGGCTCATTTAAGTTTTCGCTGTCAGTTCTTTGTATGCCACTGCCTCCACCTACATCATTGCATGTGCAATCTTCTCATGTTTCCTGCTGAAATCTGAAATAAGTCTGTGCAGCATGGAGAGGCAGTCTAAGGGGTCGCTCACGTATTACGTGCATTGGTTTTGCGCAGGTAGTACGCAGTACCAATCTTCACATTGACTTTTAATTCTGCCTCTCATACACACAACGCAAAATGCGCATGCAAAAAACCCACAGCATGCGCTATCTTGGCGTATATTACGCACGCATACACGCCAAGATAATGTCTGGGAATTGTCGGCAATTCATTGCATACTTGCCGTGTGCTGCCGCGCAGAAGATACGCTGAGAGAGCCCTTAAGCACAGCAGATAGAACTTCCTGTGACCGCTTTCATGTAGCATGAGACTACTTTTGCATGGTGGTCACTCGCACAAGAAGTCAAGTGCTTGCTAGGCAACCCCAACTACCACATCCTGCTATATCTACTAAATGGTAGGGAGCTTACAGAAAAGAGAAACCTTCCTGATCTTGAGAGTTAATTGTCTGTTGTCAGTGCTTTGACGTAGGCTAAGGTTACACAGCTATGTTGGTCTTGCGACTAAAGATCGCTGTGTAGCCTGCGACATCGCACTGACATTCAAGTCAATGGGATTACAGGTTTCCATGACTTGCAGGTTGCAAAAGATCCATCAAGCTTGGGTTTTTTGTAACTTGCTTGTCCTGGGTGTGGCAGTCTGCAATTCACACTGTGACCTCATTAATTTGAATGGCAGTGCAATGTTGTAGGACTTTTGAAGCAGTTTTTGGTCACATGACCCTTATTCCTGCCAAGGTTGCTGTGTAGCGCTAGCTTTAGGCAAGGCCACTTTAATTATAGTGCAAGTTGTGGTCATACCCTGGGCCGTCTGGTGGCAGCGCTATTTTCAACTGTGTTTGCATCCTTTGGATACAGTAGGAAGAAGGAAAGTATCACTTTTACTCCTGACACAATGTGGCAGTAGGTGAGTATTTTTATTTTTTAGGCACAGAAAAGTTTGTAGGGAGAATGAAGGTGCTGGTGGGAGGTAAGGGTTGGAGGCAGGGTGCCCACTCATGGCATCTGTACTGCGCACCACCCCAAGGTATTAGATCGGCTTTGCTTTTAGGACATGTTTGAGTGATGTGGTGGGACATCTTCTCTATAAACACTTACCGATCTCCGGATCAAGTACAGTAATTTTTTGTGTTAGCGTCTGGACTCCATGTTTGTTTTGGACGAAGCAGAAGTAATATCCTTCATGTTCCTTCTTCACATCCTTAATATGTAGGGTCCGATTCCGGTGGTCCTGAAGAACATGGTCTGCAGTGGTGAGCCAGCTGTAGGCTGGAGGGGGTACAGCATCCACTTCACAGATCAGAGTCAAATCTGTTCCTTCCATTACGGAATCTGATGGTTCAACTCTGATGCGGTATGTGTGAGGCTTGTCTGCAAATACATAAAACAAGGTCATCATTGAGGCTAAAAATGGAAGGACAGACTTATTACTAGGTAGACCTCATAGATATGGGTCAAGAAGAGTGTTGGAGACAACAGGGCTGTGTTTGTGAAGAACTGTAAGCAGGTTGGCCCTCTGAGGGTTTGGGCTGCAGCGCTTCCTTCGCCAGATTGGGCATGATGAAGGTTAACATCTCCTCAGGTGGGAGAAGACTCACCGATTTCCAAGAGGAGGAAGCGTCTGTCCTGAGTCCAAAGGGGAGGAGGATGCTATTGGACAATACTACAGCCCGGCCAGTGGGATATGTTAGATGCAGCTGGTGCTGTTCCTGCATTAAATCACTAGGTCACCACATGATGGGATGCAGAAACGCTTTACTGAACTGAACTGGTAACAAGTAATAGTCACTCATTTAGCTGAGAACTCTTCACACTGGTCAGCAGTGGGCATCACGTGGTTTGGCTCAGTACTCAGAGTTCGTGTGGGCCTCGCTGTCCATGTGACGTCAATGCCTCGATGTATCAAACCCTGCTGGGGAAACCAATCACTGGCTCCAAGCGATATCACTAACTGATATATTTTCTGCTGCTTCTTAGTGCTGCTTCACACACACTGCTCCGCAGAGGTCCAACCTAATCACCTGACCTGAGCCAAGCGCGTGAGCACGCAACACCTGCCCCGCTTAAAGGCACCAAACTTTGCAACTTGTCACAAAGGAACATTGTACTACGTGCACACTACGCTAAAATGGGTTCCGTCACAAATTCGGCACAAAATTCCAGTGGAAATAGAGCTGCATGTAGTGCTTTTTCCTATAGTAAAATGCGAGGCAGCTGAGGGGAAGCTGAACGGACCCCATTATAGTCAATGGGGTACGTTTAGCGCTGTTCGCTTCCAGGGCAGATGTGTTCATAGGGCAGATCTGTTCTGCTGGGGGTTTCTTTCCTGCTCCCCGAAAGAAGCAGCAAAACAGAATCCCCACCACACATGTGAAAGCAGCTTTATTTGAAGCTACGGTGCAAAATTTGTAACAGGGAAAACCACTTAAGATGTATCTTCTTATATGGCGAGATGCCTTTTGGACTCCCTTAGCCCTCAGCGCACAGTTGCGACTGCTACCCCCCCTTACTATGCTCATGTTACTTCTGCTTCATTGCCTTTATAGATCTTTATGTGGAGCAGCAGTCCTACACACAAATACTACTTTATTTGTGGACATTCATACCCTGTTAGTTGTTAGTAGATTGCTTTATGTCCCCAACAATACAAGATGGCACAACTGATCTACTGCCGTGTGGAAGAGTATATGCCTCCTGTGCAGGAACTAGAATAAATCTCAGGTGGCAGGCAACCTAAACCTGGGCTCAAATATCCAGGTATTTATTTGACTTCCTGCCATGGTACTACCAAATCTAAACTATACAGGCACTAATCATGGGGTAACTCATATTCCTTTGCATCCTAATCTCCTTCCTGCAACCTGTATTTCTCCTTTTACTGCCTACAGGCTCTGTAAATGTTCACAACGTGGTATCTCATATCATACTTATTGAAAAAGTGACCAAATATGGAATTGACAAGGCGGCTGTTAGGTGGATTCACAACTGGCTGAGTGATCGTACTCAAAGAGTGGTCATAAATGGCTGCACATCCAAGTGGAAGAATGTAACAAGTGGGCACCACAAGGCTCTGTCCTGGGCCCAGTGGTGTTCAACATTTTTATAAACTACGCAGATGAGGGAATTAAGGGGAAACTGATCAAATTTGCCGACGACACAAAGCTAGGAGTGAAACTAGCACGAGAGAGAGAGAAAGAGAGGATTCAAAAAGATGTAGACAAGCTTGAACAGTGAGCGGTGACTAACAGAATGGTATTTAACAGAGAGAAAAGAAAAGTCCTACATCTGGGCAAGAAAAATGTAAAAAGCACATACAGAATGGGAGGAATTGGGCTAAGCAGCAGAACATGTAAAAAAGACTTGGATATACTAATAGATCATAGACTGAACATGAGTCAACAATGTGATACCGCAACAAAAAAGGTCAACACAATTCTGAGATGTATTAAGAGAAGCATAGAGTCTGAATCACATGAGGTAAATATCCCCCTCTACTCTTCCTTAGTCAGACCTCATCTGGGAATGTTTAGCTTGCAAAAAAGAAGGCTGAGAGGAGACTTAATAGCTGTCTACAAATATCTGAAGGGCTGTCACACTGCAGAGGGATCAGCCCTATTCTCATTTGTACAAGGAAAGACTAGGAGCAATGGGATGAAACTGGAAGGGAGGAGACACAGATTAGATATTAGACAGTGAGGGTGATCAATGAGTGGAACAGGTTACCACTGGAGGTGGTGAGTTCTCCTTCAATGGAAGTCTTCAAACAAAGGCTGGACAGATGTCTGGGATGATTTAGTGATCCTGCACTGAGCAGGGGGTTGACCCGATGACCCTGGATGTCCCTTCCAACTTTACCATTCTATGGTCAGTATATCATTGAAACAGCATGAAGGGGTAGTGGAGAAGTTGATGGAGGCACAGAAAATGGCAGAAGGAAGGAAATGAAAGCAACATATATATCTACCACTGTTGTTTTGCTACACGGTATATCTGAAATTAGCTGTATCTGGCACATATGTGGTCTAATTGTATTTACAATGTGCATAGGCATCACTCCTCTGTCTTTTAAGCCTGGTTTAGACGCAACGATTATCGCTCAAAAGATCTCTTTTGAGCGATAATCGTTGTGTGCCTTTACAGCGCAAGGTGATCGCTCAAACGTTGAGCGATCAATTTGCGCTCCGAGCGGGGTATACAGAAGACAAGTGGGGCCACTTGTCTTCTGCATCCAGCTGTTCTCTGCTCAAGCGCCCGGCTGTTATACAGCCGAGCGCTCCAAGCGGGGTATGAAGAACACAGCTCAACCGCTCTGTTCTTCATACCCCGCCTTTCTTCAGGGAGCGGGATACAGCTGAAACAATAGTATCAGCTGTATCCCACTGTGAAATCCTGATAAGGCTCATTGTTGTCTTTCAGCACGTCGATATCTCTGTCATGCCTCTTCCGCAGGAGCGATAACAATTTGGTTGCGAGAAAATCGCATAGCTGTCGCTGCTATGCGCTTGTGATTTTCTCACGTCAAAGATGCGATTTTCTTGCAAAAATGTTAACAACGCATCGCAGGTCCCGATTTTCTCGTGCGATTTTATAACGCAAGAGAATTAATTATCAGGCAGGTGTGAAGGGAGCGGTCTCTGACCCTTTTTTTGCGTAGATCTCCATGGCAGACAGAATTTTCTCGCACGCATGCATGTCGCTAGTGGCTGCTGTGCGATATTAGAAAATCGCAGACTCCATAGGGAAACATGGGCTACAAAAAAATTCGCAAATTGCGGCAGTGTAGAGCGTGCTGAGATTTTGTAACCCTGCTATCTCGCACGCTACAAAACATCGCATGTGTGGAAGAACCCATAGGAAAGCATGGGCTCCACAAATGTGATTTCTCGCAATGCGAGAAAATCGCATGAGGAAATCGCCCGTGTGGCCTTAAAAAATTTAGTTGTGGTACTTGCAATTAGTTGAGCAACTGGAAGGAAGCGTATGATGATTTTGATGTCTGTGGGGGTTGTAGCTGTCTATTAACTGGCAGATCTAGATGCTGTCTCACACCAATCACCCATTTCCTTCTTGCAGATACTTACACTGCACAGATACTGTAACGTTCTTTGACACCTCATGAAAGTTTGTAGCGCTGCAGTTGAAGTCACCGGACATATTTTTGAGTGTCGTGAATTTCTCCCCTTCCATATACGCAACACTGTTCTTTACACACACCACGGTAGGAGGCGGGAATCCTTTGGCCTTACAATGGAAGCTGTTTTCCTCGCCCTCTACCCAATCCAGCTTATCGGGACAGTCTGTAAACTCGGGTGCAGCTGAAAGAAAGTGAGAAGAATAGTCAAATTTGCTTTGTGGAAGCTTCGGCATTTATGTCAGCTGAGTAGCAACTACAGGGGTTGAAGCAATGTCGCCGGGCCCCTACACCTTCAGACCCATAAGCCAACCAGCTACGGGAGAGAAGAACATTACAGGAGGTTGGTGCATTGACTGCTTCTCAATGCATTGTTCTTCAGAGAGCTCAGGTCTAGCATTTGCCCCAGGACCACCAAGCTATACCTTTGCATGGTCTCCACATCATAAGGCTGTATTCAAAAGACTATTTTCGCATGAGTTGCCCAAGTCGGGCAGAACTCACATGGAAAATGAATCCATTCATTTAAATTGGACGGTCCAATATAGAAAAAATCGCTGCATGTCCTACTTTTGGGCAATCCTACCATTTTTTGTCCACAAGCGTTGTATGAAAATAAGAACCAAATTGTCCAATGAGCGGTTCAATCCTTGGCACTAGTCGGGCTCTCTTCTCCTCCCTCTGCATTAACTTTGTCCATTGTGAACTACTTGGCATCTTCAACTCCCTTGAGCTGGAGATGTCATGCGTTTCAGATACTGCAATAGACTGTGACTTGCCTGGCTGTGCGCATTGGGCTCGCTGATGTCATGTGCATGCAATTGACAATGGGTAGCATGAGCATGGAAGGAGGAGGCAGCTAGGACTAGTGCTGGCCCTAGGTTAGATGGCACCCAATGCAGAATTTTTTTCTGCCGCTAACCCCTTGTTATAAGAAAGAAAAGAATATATATTGCACCGAAAGGCAATCTGCCTGTATTCTGATGGTGTAGTAAGCAGCAAGATATCAGTATAGCCACACCAGAACAGCTCAGTGAGTAAACACTATACCAAATCAAGCTCATAACATAAATACAGCACCATAACCAATCTTAGTATATAAATACAATACCAGAACCAAGCTCATAACATAAATACAGTCCCAGAATGAAGCTCATAACAAATACAGTAGCAGAACTCAGTGATTACATTTGAAGGGGCAACATTTTAGGTGGCCCGCCAGTCATGCCACAAACTAACAGGTATTTCACTTACCCAGCCTGCAGTTCCCGTCTGGCGGTAGCTGCTGCTGAATCTTTGATTGATTGCTGACCTCTCCATCTCTGTGTTTGGATGTGCTACCCTGTATGCAGTGCAGACATCAATAGGAGAGGACAGCAGTCGCAGACTTGGCAATGGCTACCACCATCGTACAGGGGCCTCTAGACTGGGTGAGTGGAATGCCTGTAGGGGTGCTGCAGAGCCACAGGCCAATAGGGGGGGTAGGAGTCATTATTACTAGTGTGGACAACACAGGGGACACTATTACTACTGGAGCCACTATGGAGGGCACTATTACTACTGGGACCACCAATATAGGGGGACACTTAATACTGGGGCTACTATGGGGGCACCGGTTGTAACTGGGATTACTATGGGGGGGTCACTGTTACTACTGGGGCCACTATGCGGGGCACTAGTACTACTGGAGCCACTGTAACTTTTTGGGCCACTATTATTGGGGTGATTATTACTACTGTGGCCACTATGGAGGCACTATCACTTTTGGGGCCACTGAGGCACTCTATTACTACTTGGGTCACTATGGGGGACCCTATTACTACTGCAGCCACTGTGGGGTTCACTATTACTGGGTCACTATGAGGGTTACTGTTACTACTGGGGCCACTATGGGGAATACTAGTACTACTGGGGCCACTATGGAGGACACTATTATCACTAGGGCCACCAATATAGAGGACACTCACTACTGGGGCCACTATAGGGGTCACTATTACTACTGGGGCCACTGTAACTATTTGGGTCACTATCACTTCTGGTGCCACTATGGGATACCCTATTACTACTGGGATCACTATGGGGGACCCTATTACTAATGTGGCCACTATGGGGTTCACTATTACTGTGGTCACTAGGGGGAGGGGGTTACTGTTACTACTGGTGCCACTATGGGGGCCACTATAACTACTGGGGCCACTATGGAAGCACTATTACTACTGGAGACACTACGGGGGCTCATTATTACTACCAGAACCACTATGGGAGCACTATTACTATTGGGGTCACTATTATTACTGTTGTCATTTACTTCTGGGGCCACTATGGGTGACCCTATTACTATGGGGGATCACTGGGGATTATTACTGGGATCACAATGGGGTTCACTGGTATTACTGGGGTCATTATGGGGGTTACTTACTACTGTGGAAACAATGTGGAACCCTATTACTACAGGGGATTATTACTGGGATCACAATGGGGGTCACTATTACTACTGCGGCCACTATAGGGGTCACATATACTATACAGGCTTACAATTACAAATGGCCCTTTGAAGGCAACCATAAGATGGATGTGGCCCTTGGTGAAAATTAATTTGATACTCCTGCTCTAAAATGATTTTAGGTAAAGTCTGACCACAATATTAAACAAAGTGAATTAGTTTCAATATTTTATCTTGTGTGAGAATCCAACAGCAAGTGTTTATTTTTCCTGCAGCGCCTCCACAGGGATGCTGAAGTATTACATGCTCTTTGGTGTTGTTCTCTCTATCAGATAAGGGTCCTAAACAAGAGACCCTTCTATTAACTCAGAATTCCCCTGTTATATAACACTTGTGATAGTTCTCCTTGAAGTGTGAAACTCTTAAAGGGAACCTGTCATGACCCATACTTTAAAGGGAACCTGTCATTACCTTTGTGCTCCACAAACTACATTATGGGGCTCAAAGATGAGGGAATGGTGAGTCCGGGGAGCGGTGTTTTCTACTTGGCACAGACACAGCGCAGGAATAGGGTGCCCAGTGAGTAGAAAACTCCGCTCCCTGGACTCCCCATTCCCTCACCTTTGAACCCCATACTGTAGCTTATGGTGTGCGAAGGTGATGACAGGTTCCCTTTAAAGTATGGTAGTTCTCCATCTGTCAAGCCCATTTTCAGCTAGCAAGGAGAGATATATCATGGCTGAGAACTTCTGCAGATTTGTTCTAGCGATCGGGAAGGGTGGGCGTTGGGCTGGGGTGGGGGAGTTGTCAGCAGCCGGATACCATTGATCAAAACTTTTGGCGTATCCAAATGCATTTACACTGGAAACCCCTTTATATTAAATGTGTTATAGCTTTCTAGTAAATGTGATTGTTCTCAGCAAGAGCAACCAAGTAGTCTTGTAGATATGATACCTTTTAATGGCTAACAAAAATACATGATGTTATAGCGAGCTTTCCAACCTACTTTCTATTATACTCAGCGTTTAGAGTAAACTCTCAATCAGCCTTTTTTAAAGGCGTAGCTATAGGGGGTGCAGAAGTAGCTCTATTATAAATAACACATTATAGGTGGGGGGCTGTGTTACAGATTTTGCAATGGAGTCCAGGAACTTCAAGTTATTATACTGAAGTTACTTTGTAAGCTCCATTCTCATGTATTCTGGTACATCTAGAACAGCATGTGTCCCCCCTTCTTGTGTCAGTGACGTCTACTGGCCTTACTCCAACCACTTCAGCAAAATCAATGCAAGGAAAGCTGAATACAGAGTGAATCTTGGCCTTTTTCGGATACAACAAGCCTTCTCTACACTGGATGTGAACTAATGAAATCCTAAAATAACAAAAAGTTCCAAGACTGAAAAAAAAAAATCTGCTGTAGATATGAGAAACTGGTCTGCAACAAGTTCTGGATGAGTCATGTACTCTGTTCCTTGCCAAGATTCCTCCACACATGGGCCGGTGCCTGGCATTGTAGGGCGCGCCGAGTGTGGTAGAGAATAACAGTATTCAAAGGAGGTTGGAGGAGGTTAAGTCATGTTGTACAGTAGCAATGGTAGAGCTGCTCATTGAAGTGTATTTAGGGGTATAGCTATCAGGTGTGGTGAAGTATAAGTCACACCCGAGTCCTGATGTCCAAGGGGGCTCACAGGCTTCTCTGACAAGAATGATAAATGTTACATGGTAGGTACTATTGTGAACCCATTGTCAAATACAATGACCAGCATGCCCATAGATTAGACAAACAGCTCATTGATTTGAAAGAGAACAATGTAATGCTTCATTTCACCTGTGGAGGTGCTGCAGGGAATTGAACACTTTGAACCAGGCTTGTCTGCAAATTACTGTTGTTCACTGTGGTTTCCAGTTGTAATTAAGTTACTATAATTCTAAAAAAAGGGATTGCCCAAAGTGGACAACCCCTGTAAGTACTAAATTAATGCATGCTCAATGGAAAACCATATGCAAATCACTCGTTCTTTACAGACAGTACCATCATTGCAGTTTCCCATAGAAGCAATACTAAGAACATGAGGAGGACATTAAAAGGTAGATTTTAATGTTTTTTTTGCTCCTTCCTTCGAATATAAGATGAAAAGGTTGCATTTGGACAATCAGTGATATTTCTGCCTAAAGGCTTCTATAGTCACAATATTGTTTTCCTGAATGAGGAATTCCTAGCTGAACGTCCAAATGCACCCCAAGAACCAGCCATGCAAATTCCTTATTTTAGGGTTATCATTCCTTGCAATAAGAGATAACATGCAAATTAAGGTATGAAGGTTCTTAACTAGAGATGATCGAGCACGCTCGGATAAAGCAGTTACTCGAGCGAGCATCGCTCTTCTCAAGTAACTGCTTATTGGTCTGAGCAGGCTCAGAGGGGCGGCGGGGGTGAGTGGGGGGTAGCGGGGGGGAGAGTGAGAGAGATCTCTCTCTCTCTCTACCCCCCACTAAACCCGCCCCCCCCCCCGAGCCTGCTTGGACCAGTAAGCTGTTACTTGAGAAGAGCGATGCTCGCTTGAGTAACTGCTTTATCTGAGCATGATCGCTCATCTCTATTCTTAACTTAAACATGTACCCCAAGAACTGTACTATTTTTATGCTACAGAATCACAGGTTGCCCCTGCCTACCCCCCCCCCTATTGAATGGGTTGTCTGAATTGTTTCATGTTAAAATCCCATTCCCCATGCAGTAACATAACAAATAGGCATATATTCACCTGCCCGACTCACTGCTTCTCGGTGCTTGCGCCCTTCGTTTGTTTACAGACTGCAGTCCCGCCTATTTAAAGGACGACACAGGCTACTGCAGCCAATGACAAAGCTTAGAGAATGATCGCTGATCTCGGTCATTGGCTGCAGCAGCCTGTGATATCCTGTAAACCGGCTGAAGCACCCTGTACCCTGTTAGAGGGCCGACCTGGAGCGGCGGCGTGAAAGAAGCAGGGAGCTGGGAGAAGTGAGTATATGCCTATTTGTTATGTTACTTCATATAAAACCAGGGATTTAACATAAAAAAACAAATCTGACAACCCCTTTAAACTCACCCACTGAGCTGTGGCTCACCTATACTTAGACCAGTGCTTTGAAGTGTGTCTCAATACACTGTGCATCCTTGTTGGGTAAGAAATGGTACTGTTTCTCCTTGAGGAAAGCAACAAGTAGCCATAAGGAAATTTATAGGCCATGCAATGGTCCCTGGGAATTTTGGTATGCAAATGGGAGGTGGTATAATGTCTCTGGAGTGCCACCTATTGGAAGGTAAAGAGGAAAGTAATGTATCCACGCTCCAAAGAGGGATCAGTGCGAATGTTAGTATGAGTATAGTAAATGAAATTTAGACTCACCTGGTGTGGGGAACCCATCTACACGACAGGTTTCCACACCGAAGGTCCAAGTAGGTTTCTAGGAATGGTCAGTGACACCAGGATATAGATAGATAGCTTGATGACTAACCTCTTCATTAACTCAATATGGAGAGGGGAGTGGAGGAGGGAGAAGTTAACAGCGTTTATACCCTGTACTGAGATGTGTCTATTGGGCTTGAGAAAGGCGTGAGAGCACACCGAAATGTGTTGCCTGCCATTCTGTAGGCTACCTGCCATTCTTGTATATTTTATGTTAGTTATATTAATGCTACTACATGGAATATCTGACTTATTGGAGCTACAAACACACCTGGATGAAGAGGAGACCTGCTGTCCCTTAGGTCTCCTCTGTGAAGTAAGCTCCTTATACTTAACTTACACTTATTCACTTGTGGTCAAGCACACCCAGAAGCGCAGGAGCCTTTTACTTTTCTCTACCTATTGAAAGGTAGCTTTAAAAGGACTTTTACTTAAAGGGAAGCTATCTGCCAATAATTGTCACTGAAGAGTTATTATACCACCTTCATCTTAGGAGAAACATGGCACATACCAACAAAGGTGGAGCACCACTGTCCAGGAGGAAGTTGGTTCCCTGAAGTCCAGTAGGTCTCAACATCTACCCAAGTATGTGAGGTATTGAGCAGAATCTTATCCTCAACCTCATCAAAGACTTGTTATGAACTGCCACGTCAAGTACAAGCCAAGTCCTTTCGCCCAGCATCGGTATTCAATCTCACCTGTGGCTAAATGGATGCAAATTACTAATTTATCATAGCCATGCACCACATGGAAAGTTCTCTTAGGAGAATGGAGGCTGTTGTAGCAGCAAGGTAAGGTAGGGTCTCCTGGTGCAAGCACCGAGTCATAACTGACTCCTAGGGTGACGTCACATCGTGACATTTTCTTAGCAGACTGTTTTTGAGGGTGCTCTGCCATTGCCTTCCCCAGTCATCTTTTTGCCCCCCCCCACCCCAGCAAGATGGGTACTCATTTTACTGACCTTGGAAGGATGGAAGGCTGAGTCAACCTTGAGCTGGCTACCTGAACCACGCAGCCTTCAGGTCGTGAGCAAGAGCTTAGGACTGCATTTCTGCTGCCCTAGCACTCCGTATACATGGTTTCTCCAGGTATAAAACCATTGTTCTCAAGAAGCAATCTCAGCTAAACCATCCTAGGCACCAAAGCATTTGGAAATTCCCCTTTTAAAATATTTTTCCCCTGGGACTAGTATGGGCTTGGCGATGGACTGTACTGTTTTACTCAGCTCTGATTATATACATACTTTGAATATTCAGCTTTTGAGGTTTGCTCTTGGTCCTGAACTGTGCCTCGCAGGATAACTCCAGCTCGTGCATGTCATTAGTGACCTCCAGTGTGCAGGTGATATTAGGGAGATTTCCCTTGTAAGCAACACAGTTTTTGAGTTTTTCCTCTGTGACGATCCTTAATTCCACATCCAGACGTTGGCATTCACTGGAGGGCAGCACACAGGTGACCTTTGTTTCTTCATTAATTTCTATCTTGTCTTCTAGGCTTATTATGGGAATTGGAAGCAGAGCTGTTGGAAGGGGAGAAATAGAAAGTTGACATAAGAATAGACATGACAAGAACACAAAACAACATCTAATGCTGCCAGAACCAGTGATTATCCCCAGAGTGGTTTGCAATCAACACAAGTTAACTGTACTGTTCTTGACCAAATTGAATGCCTACCCTTGAGTAGCATTAGTGGAAACAATGGCATTTGAGTGATAATCATTGTGTGTAAATGCTTCCATCTTTCATTCTTCGGCTGAACAATGATTTCCAGGTGAGCATAAAATCCATTGTTTAGCCGGAGAGAGACAGCAGGGATTGCACACTGTGTTCTGCAGGGAGCAGCTGATTATATGGTATTCAGCTGGCATCCCCATGTGAGAACAAAAAAGCTGTGTGCAGAGAACAGACCACCTGCTGAGTTCCACAAGCAGCTCCTGGGGGCTCATCTACATGCAAATGAAGCTGATAAAGTGCTAATGGGCATTAGTGCCCATTAGTACTTTATGCAAAATGATCGCTGAAACTGTCAATCTTTCAATCATTTGAAAGATTGTCTTTGTGTGTAAATGAGCCTTAAGTGGACGCTCCAGTGGTCAGGTGTGGGGAAATATTGTATCACTTTTCTATGAACCTGTCCGTAGATCAGGCAGGGTTTTTTTTTTTGAAGATTAAAGATAGTTTTCCAGGTCTATGATGTAGTGATTGATGTACATACCCAGATACACAGTTATAGCAGGTATCTCTGCCAGAGCATTGCTGGGACTTGTAAGTGGAATTCACAGCATAAAAGAATAGTTACATGGGGTATGTCTTATTAAAACAATGCATTAGATGGGCCCTCTGGGAAAATATAACAGTTAACCAGTAGAGTCTTGTTAGACGCAGTGGTGCATTTGGTAAGAAGATGCTATTATATATAAGTTCTACACAATAGGCTTAAACTACATCCATACTGGATTTGTAATGTATTCATAAGCCCCCATTAACTCAATGGAGTCCATAAGAGTGTTATTTTGGCCTCCTTTGGTTTGCCATATGATGATATACTTTTTTTTCTGCTTTATAAAATAGCGCAGTCTAGTCCTATAGGATAAGTGATTAAAGTCTAATCGGTGGGGGGCTCACCACTAAGACTCCCTCTGGTCCTGTGAATGGGGGTCCCAAGTCCCTCTTTAATCCTCATTGCAAGCTCGCTGTACCCACCATTAGTGGAGATTGAGTGGAGCAGTAGTTGCACATGTATGGTGCCATTGCCTTAATTTCAATGGAGCTGATGGAAATAGCTAAGCACAAAAGCTAGGGTATCTCCAGCAGTCCAACTGAAAATAAATGGAGCAGCACCGTGCATGCTGGACCGCCGCTCCAATCAATTTCCTCCTCACTGCGAATGTGTTGTCAGTACACAGTGACGAGGAGGACATGGGACCTTGGCTCTTGGGACCCCCACCGATCAGACTTTTATCACCTATTCTAAAAATAATAAAAGTCAGTTCTTGTACAACTCCTTTAACATGGAAGGCTATGGGCGATGTATGCTACTGTATGCCTAGTCAGTGACATACGTCGGAGGCATTCGTCTTGTGGTATACATTGGGAAATCCTCCCAATGTAGACCTCTGACGTACTCTGCAAAAACAGTGTGCATTGACCTTTGGTGTTATAGATGGCAACACTAACTTGCCTTGCTATATATATGGATGTCTTATACTCTATGCAAATGTATTGGTAAGAATTTTCTCATGGATTTCTACAGTATTGGCAAGTAGCCCATTGGTCCAATTATTCATTTTCCATTTTTTCGGAAGAAAATGATTACCGGCCCGTAGGCAATGGTTTTAGGGTTGAATACCTGTGTAGAATGGAGTGTGAAAGAGCACTGCACATTTTTCAGAATCAGCGACAAAATAACTCAGAGGCATGTGGCGGTACAGTATGGCTTAGACAGTATGGGCCTGTACAATACAGATCTCTGATATGGCCATAACTTTGGAGCCTCACATTGGCATAGGGGCGTAACTATATGGGATGCAGGGGATGCGGTTGCACCCGGGCCCATGAGCCTTAGGGGGCCCATAAGGCCTCTCTTTTCCATATAGGGAGCCCAGTACTATGAATAAAGCATTCTAGTAGGGGGCCCTGTTACAGGTTTTGCATGGGGGCCCGGGAGCTTCAAGTTACGCCTCTGCATTAGCATAATATTGCCAAAACTTTCATATTAATGTTACCTAGATAATGGCCACAAACAGAACCAAATAAGAGCTGCCTCCGTAATGCTGCTATACAGTCCCTACATAATACTACCACAGAGTGTCAATATAACCGTTCGGTATAGCGCCCTAGTGTTACCATCCCATAGCACTGCTAATTACATTTTATAGGAGGGACACAAAGGACATATTTGGAACTCTTTTGGTGTGGACACAATGGCAAGCATGGTCTCCATGGTGCTAGAATTCGTTTATTAAAACGTTCTGTAAAAATAACAACCTGAGTCATAAAATAGCAACATTTTCAGAGGAATGCTAGATTTGCCCAGAATATGGCAAATGGACATCCTGGATTTGTATTTAAGTTGCTCTGGAATAACAGAGACATGATACACATCCATTGTTTAAGGTGACAGATTTCCACTGCTCCTTGTCTGACTCACACACAGTCATCTCTTCCTATCATTGCACCTGCATGTCCATAAGGGTTGGAACGAACCCCATTACAGTCCCCTTTGGAAGCATCATGATACTTTTCATTTTTCTTTCCATGTTTGTTACATTCCCGTGTTGAACTTTCTTTAGCAGATACAGTGCACACAAAGGAAAAAATCAGGGATGGGACTGAGTGTGGTCTGGACCCATGGGCAATAAAGGCCATGGTCCTCCTACTAACCATCAAAGTTATGACTCACTGGAGCCAAAAGAAGCTTGAAAAGTATTTTTTGGAAGCATTGCACCTATGCTTTCACAAGTGCTGAATCTAACCTGACAGATATGATATGGGCTCCTTGGCTATGGGGAAAATGCCCAAATAATCTGAAATTGTTTTGTAACTTCAGCATGGGAGTTGTGTTGGGATTTAACCAGAACACTGTAGAGTGACACTCAGCAATCAGGGGGTTAGTACTATAGAAGAAGACCATGCAGTTGCTAAGGGGCAACTAGAAAAAGGAAGCCTGGACAAAGTTGGATGCAATGGATGTACATTCTTGTTAGCAACCAGAGTGTAAGGGGGTAATGCGATGTTATGTGATGTTTTTGTCTGGTGTGACATGAGAAACCCCTAGTGATCAGTTCTCACTACTAGTGATGGGGTGGGCACACATTTCTTATGCATTAGCCAATACAGGAGAAATGTGGTATTGCACAGTCCCCATTCAAATGAATGGGCAACCATGTAATATCTGGCCATGCTAAGTAGCTCACAATGAGAGACACCGTGGAGTAGCTCTCTACTCTGACTAATAAAGGAGAGTCAACACAAATCCCGCTCTATGACCTACAAATGCCCTAATAAGTCATATGGACAGGGATTGTCCTACTAGATTCTCCATCAAGGCTCCGTGCAGATCTGCATTGTGGTTTCCATTTATTACATACACAGTTTGTGGATGTGTTCTCAGTGGGAAGAGAGGAATACGCTGCTGTCAGACACCTCTGGTGGTTGCATATCGCCTTTGAGAACAAAGGATCGGTCATATTGAAATTCAACATGCCCAAACCTTTTGCCCCAACACCTGCCAAACGTATGTTAAATGTACATCTAATACAGTTCTAATACACATTAGATGGTTGGTAGAGATGAGTGAGTATACTTGCTAAGGTACATTACTCGAGCGAGTAGTGCCTTAGCCGAGTATCTCCCCGCTCGTCTCTAAAGATTCGGGGGCTGGCGGGGGGTGAGGAGCGGCGGGGGAGAGTGGGGAGGAATGGAGGGAAGATCTCACTCTCCCTCTTTTCACCCCGCTCCCCGCCGCAACTCACCTGTCACCCACACCGGCCCCCGAATCTTTAGAGACGAGCGGGGAGAAACTCGCTCATCTCTAATGGTTGACTTGTTCCGCCAAAGTCAGTGGGTTCGGCCGACCTTAGTCATATGTATATGACCTTCTTAAGACGATCTCCACTCAGAGCGGATTTGCTGCGGACTTTCCATATAAAACCTCCGTACGGAAA
The DNA here is from genome assembly GCF_035609145.1 of Eleutherodactylus coqui. NCBI lineage: Eukaryota > Metazoa > Chordata > Amphibia > Anura > Eleutherodactylidae > Eleutherodactylus > Eleutherodactylus coqui. The sequence goes on along the minus strand of NC_089838.1, from coordinate 312,353,874 downwards.
ATCCGTGGCATTTATAGTAGCAGCAAAGTGGTTGTGATTTTCAGGATCTCGTAAACACGTTGCAGAAAAAATCCGCTACCGACATTGCACAGTAAATCCATCTCAAGTGGACATACTTCAGGCTAGCACCGTGTATTGCCTTGACTTTACTTATACAGCCTTCTACTTCTCTAGTGTTTAATACTGGATAAACCCAACTGTCAGTAAAATAAGCAACAGTTTTAGTACAAAAGAAAACCCATATATGGAAATTGGTCTACACAAAGGAAAAGAATCCAAGACTATACCCAAGTCTGCTGAAAGTGGTCTATATGTGTACACGGATCGTCAATAGGACCACATAGAAATGTTAGCAATGTCACGTCTTTCATTCTTCCAAATATTGTATCAGAAACAACAGAGGAGTTTGTAAGGCAGGACTAAATAGAAAGGGGAATGAATGACATCTACATGGTTAACTGTAGTACTTAAAGGGGTATTCCCATCCCATAGATATGCCATAAATGTGGGACCCACCTATGGGACAGGCACCCCTGTCCAGAAAAGGGTTACCCTGACCCTGGTGACTGTGTCTTAATGCAAACATCTGAACTGGCTGTTCTACACTATTTCCATAACTGTCATAGAAGTGAATGGGAGTTACGGAAACTGTGTAGAACTGCCAGTACGGCTGTTTCTGTAATCCCGGACACCTCTGGCTGGAATTGACATCTTAGTTTGGCTGAAATGCAAATATCCCTTTAAAACGAGCCACATAATATGAAAGCAAAGGTCTTAAAGGGACTTTCAGTGTTTTTTTGCATAAATAGTGCTTATTTGCCTTTTGGATGAAGAGTTTTACAACTTTTTAAAGTACTTCGTGTGTCAAATCCTCACCATTATAGATCAGTGCACAGTAGGGTAATTTGGGGCAATGTGCTGTCCGTGGAATTCCGCAGATGGCGAATGGCCCCATTATAGCCTCTGAGGCTATGTACATGGACGTTTTTTCACACAAAATGATAGTTTGAATGGAAATTTTCATGGTATATCCTATTCCTGTCCATTTCACGGACGAGAAATAGGACATGCCAGTGCATGTAAGTCTGCACTGTCTGCGTACATTGATCAGCACTCGGACTAGTGGTCATGCACTGTCTGATGTAAGTTGCCTCCAAATCTCTTGGGTGCAACTCACAGTTATGGCTAGTGTGCACCCAGCCTTAAAGCAACCCTCTGGGACTGGACAAAAAAACATTGGTAGTCTAAGACTGCTGCTCTGACTGGTCAGCACTGCTCGTGTGGGCAGATCTGGTCAATGAAAGCAGGTGTGGTGTCTTAGACTACTGATGCATACTAATACACAGTGTGCATCAGGTAGTCAGAGAAGCTGTTGTCCAGGCCCAAAGGGTCACTTTGAAGTTATTTGGTTTTTGGTGTAAAAAAAGTCACACAACTGTCAAAAATTTGCAACTATTTGCCCCTTTCCTGCTGTCCTCGCCTCTTTGGTAAAAAGTGGGTGGGGCTGTCCAGAGCCCCTCTGATTTACTATAGTTTACGCCAAAAAATGGTAGAAATTATAGTGGAAATCCATGCTTAGTCATAGCTGGTGTAGATTTAAGGTCTTGCGTAAGAATTGCAGAAAATGTGACAAATGCATTAAGAGGTGTGTGCCTCCTAACACATAAGGCGGGCATCTTACGCCAGTAGCATTTCTCTAAAACCAGACAATTAAATGCTTGTCTTAAGCTAAGTTCACACTATTATGGGAGTAGGAAAATTAAGTCCTTGCCACAAAGGATCCACCCTATGACTATAATAGGGTCCATACGGCGCCCGTTATGCTGCTCGGCACTTTCCCAGGTGTCCGTGTGTTGTCCAAAGCGAGTTGCACTCTCAGGAAAGTGTGTACTCGGGCTAAGTAGTAGAACTTTTCATTACATAATTATTAGAGAAGTTTACTGATATGGCCTGCTTGAGGCCACTTACAGAGATCACCTCCCAATTTAAGGTTCTCATCACCCATTTAAGTGGGGATGAGACCATCCTGGCATGGGTGCCTTTTCCAGGGGTCCCATAGTAGACACTTGAACTGGAACGAACGCTCTGGATAGACATGCAGATGGGGTGTATATTAGTAAGCTTCACCCCATTCATTGTATTACATTACAAAACCCCACTAAGCTGGCCAGAGACATACTGTAAATCCCATAGCTTTGGGCAGGGCTTGTCGACAATCTGTTAGTACTGTACATAGACAACAGAAATCTCTGCCAGCCATTGGATCTCAGAGGAAAAGTAGATAAATCATGCTGGGTTACTGCGACTGACCTTTCCATTGATTTCACTCATGATGATAAGTGGCTGCCACTTTCCCCAACTCACATCATAGACATATCATAAATAGGGTGTGTATATCAATGGGTTCAAGTGAGGGTAATAGTACCTTCAAATGACAAATATATCTCTACGACGTGTCCATGATAACTGGATTAAGACCATGCTGGATATAAGAAATTACATTGCAGCTTCTGTATGCACAATAGGAGCCATATACATTAGATTACGCATCATTCCCTGGTGACAGCTTTAGATTTACCTTTAGATCTGCCCCCAGTCCAGAGAAGAGACCTCCATACACTTTTGTGCCAGTTATGTGGAGCACCTACTTCATCAAGGTTGGTCTAGGCCAGTAGAGGAACCTTCTGTAGACCCAGGCTTTGACATGAGAATCAGCCAAAGACAAGCCAATGTGAAACTGATGGTAAAGCAGGTCATGTACTGCTGGGGGCCAATAATAAAATTATAATGAAATCAAGGGGAAACATATTGATGGGTCCTCAAAATAATTTCCTCTGGTAACTCCAAGGTACTGGGGTCTTAAAATGCCCACACACAATAGTCCTTGTTTTGTGTTTAGCAGGTGCTCCAACGTAGAAGAACATATACATTCAAGTGTTCTTCCAGTCGCCATAAACCCTTAAGATGTCTCCAAGGGGACAGACATAATAGGAACCAGGTCCCTAATTGAGTCTTTTTACTTGAGTTGGGACTAGCCCGCCCTATACCAGGGAGGTTTCTCCTTGACTCTATGCCAATCTCAGCTTTTTCGTCTTTCTTTTTTCTATGCTTTTCCACAAAACATTCTTTTCAGAAACCCAAAAGGTTACAGCGTTCCTCTGTACAGCTCTGCATAGCATCCCACAGACTGGGGGAAACCACAAAACTGCAAGTATAAAAAGGTTCCACAGCTACAAAGTTACTAAACAGCTCCAAATCTCATTATTGCTCCATCCAACCGTCACCTCATGTTGTCACCTAACGAGCCCGAAAATTGAAAAGTAATGACATTCCCATAAGAGATTAACCATACAGATTCTGCATGCCAGGATAGAGCTTACCATGCACTCTGCAAATTCTGAGAACTGTGATGATGACCAGAGACCAGACACAGGAGACCTCCATAGTGAGAAGATTGTAGAAGATCTAAGGTGTCCCAGAAGAACTTGTAGGCTCTGACTAGTTATCAGAGGCGGACCAGGAAGATCTGCTTGTCTCACAGCTTTAGGAGGTTGCAGTGCTGCAGGCTATGGAATAAACTGCTAGTAAAACTGTTGAAAGAGGTTTATTATGACACGTGTTATGATGAAAGGGTGGGATTGTTTAGAGCAACAGTAACCATTTATGGAACATTGACAGAAAAGCCAGAGGGAGACGTTTTGTAATGAGTCACATAGGACTGTTATATGCAGAGGGAGGATATATGGAGTAACAGGAGGAGATATAGAGGGAGGATATATGAAGTATTAGGGGAAGGATACATGAAGTAATAGGAGAAGATATAGGGAGAGAGTATATGGAATAGTCGGAGGAGATATAGGGGGAGGATATATGAAATAATACGAGGAAAAATAGGAGAGGTAATATGAGGAGATATAGAGAAGGTTATATAGAGTAATAGGAGGAGATATAGGGAGGTTATATGGAGAAATCGGAGGAGATATAGGGGGAGGTTATATGGAGTAACAGGAGGAGATATAGAGGGAGGATATATGAAGTATTAGGGGAAGGATACATGAAGTAATAGGAGAAGATATAGGGAGAGAGTATATGGAATAGTCGGAGGAGATATAGGGGGAGGATATATGAAATAATACGAGGAAAAATAGGAGAGGTAATATGAGGAGATATAGAGAAGGTTATATAGAGTAATAGGAGGAGATATAGGGAGGTTATATGGAGAAATTGGAGGAGATATAGGTATAGTAATAGTAGGGGATATAGGAGAAGTTATATGGAGTAATAGGAGGAGATGTAGGGGGAGGTTATATAGAGTAATAGGAGGAGATATAGAGGGAGGTTATATGGAGGGGAAATGGGGAGGGGAAATGGGGAGGCTATATGGAGTAATAGGAAAAGATATAGGGGAGGTTGCATAGAGCAATAGGTGGGGATATAGGGGGTTTTATATAGAGTAATAGGAGGAGATATACAGGGAGGTTATATGGAAAAGTAGGAGGAAATATAGGGAGAGGTTATATTAAGTAATAAGAGGAGATATAAGGGAGGACATATGGAGTAATACGAACAGTGTGAAGATATAGAGAGTGATAGAAGGAGATATGGGGGGAGGTTGTTTGGAGTAATAGGAGGATATATATGGGAGCGGTTACCATGGACAGAGATGGTGCAAATAAGGAAGATGCAGCAAGACCTCTGCGGCGCCACCCATTAGAAGGCAGCATTCATGCAAGTCAATGTTAGACTCTTTATACAAGCCGTGCAACAATGACTTGGAGTTGAAAGCCAAGCCAGAATCCATGCAAAGACAGCTGTTTCAGGGTGATTGCCCCTCATCATTGTGCAGTAGGCTAGCAAGAGGCCTGTGACCAAAATCACTAAGCAACTGCTTTCATACTTTGGTCATGTCATAAGAACCAATTCTCTTGAAATAACATTAATGCTCGGCACAGTCAGTGGCTCCAGAAGAAGAGGATGCCAAAGAACATGCTGGCTAGATACAATCAAGTTTGACATGAATACGACTGTGGAAAATCGGAAGGAAACGGCCAAAGACATGGAAGCATGTATGCCATGCTGATCCAGAAAGTGACCGAAGGGCAGCAATTATTGAATAGATAATTCATCAAATCATCATATGGAGTAATAGGAGGAGATATGGGGGTTATAAGGAGTAATAGGAGATATAGGAGAAGTTATATGGAATAATTAGAACATATAGGGGGAGGATATGTGGAGTTATAGGAGAAGATATCAAACCGTGTTCGACCCCGCCCCAATTATTGGCTCCTCCCCGCTGTGACGTGCCTGTTTTGGCCCCTCCCCACCATGACACAGAGAGAGAGAGAGAAAAAAAAAAAAGCTTGGCACCCGGCATTCCACATACAAAAATGCTCGAGTCTGCCATTGTAGTCAATGGGGTTCGTTACTCGAGTAGAGCTCTCGAATTTTACGAAAAGCTCGACTCAAATAATGCAGACCCGAGCATCTCTAATACTGAGGTATAATAGTGTATTGGAAGAATTAGGTCCCCTATTGGGACAAAAATAAAAAGTTTAAAAAAGTATAAAGAAATAGTAAAAAACATAATCAAAAATATGTCAAACCCCCACCGTTCCCACTTTACTATGCAAAAAAAAAAAGTTGCGCTTCCAGCAGTTTTATTGAGTCTGCTTATGGAACCATAGGTCGGTAGTTAGTCCAAAGTCTTGTATTACCAAATAGCCTCCATATGAAGATCCTGTAATTACACTTGAGCTAGAAGCTGGGCCAATAATGATAGTAAGACTCTAGTTGGGAAAGCTGTGAATTTAACCCCACAGCCTACCGTTCTATCCTATCTAGAAATGACTCCAAGACTCTAGCTGTGACTATTTAAGGTCGGACTCTGGCTAAACCACTGCTTAGGCACGGGTTAGCAAGAGACCTTAACTAGGTTGCTGCCTATTGAGAACTAGTATTCTGACAATTGCTTTAGTTGGGTCTAGATACATATACACTTCAACTCTAATTTTTTCCCAAGTCTGGGGAATATCTATCACCTCTAGTTGTATCTAGAGAGGGTTCTAATGGTTCCTGATGAACTGTTGGATAAAGGGAAATGCGTTGAACCAAGAACCAATTAACTACTTTAATGAGCCAAAAAACTATATAAATATACCTAGAACCAATTAGCTCTAATGAATCTTGATGGATCATATCACAGATCCCTCGTTGTGAATGAATGAAGTTAGTTTGTAAACCTTAGTCCATGTATTTCCATCGAAACTACCTAATAATACAAAATTGATCAGCTAATCTCACATAACGTACTCTTGTGACTACCGTGTTTCCCCGAAAATAAGACAGTGTCTTATATTAATTTTTGTTCAAAAAGGTTTAACTTTTTTACATGTATAGCTGCCTGGACACTATTTAAATTGACTTTTTTAATTAACTGTTAGCAGGGCTTAATTTTGGAGTAGGGCTTATATTTCAAGCATCCCCAAAAAGCCTGAAAAATCCTTTTGCATCCTCAAAAATTCTGGAAAATCATGCTATGTCTTATTTTCAGGGTATGTCTTATTTTCAGGGAAACAGGACTCACATTTTCAGGAAAACTCACATTTTCATCTTGAAAGGCACTGGTCAACAGGAGTCAGTTACATGTGGAATACTCAATGATGCTTATCTTCGGATCACTGTTACAATTTGACTTTCTGTGTGGTGTTTGTGCGCCTAGAGGCCCGCATCCCTGCTCCTGGTGATTTTCCCTTCCCACGAGTGGGTCTGCAAGAGGTTCTCCCTTTCTATTCTGTCTTTGTGTGTCTGGTTCAGCCCTAGTTTTAATATTTCAAATAATAGTTAGTTTTAACTGCGTCTATACTGTGAGGGGGGTTGGCCATTAAGTGGGATCATATCTACTACTTTGTTTTTCTTGCTGAGAACAATCACATTTTGTTTTATTGGTTGACTTTGACAGACTGATAGTTCTATGACTGCTTAAATTTCCTGTTGTAACTTACTATCCATTGCACTGCTGGTGGGGCCATGGCAGTACCTCAACACCTAAGGCCTCATGTGCACGAGCTTAAAATCTGCAGCGTTTCTCCCGCACGCGGATCTGCGCCCCATAGGGATGCATTGACACCCGCAGGTAGTTAAATACCTGCGGATGTCATTTTTCCCGTCAGGCGCGGATCCGCGTGCGGGAAAAAAAATGGACATGCTTCATTTTAGTGCGGGTCTTCCGCGGGGACGGCTCCCGCAGGCTTCTATTGAAGCCTATGGAAACTGTCCGGATCCACGGAACACCCGTACCAGAATTAAACTCACCTGCTCCGACGATGCGGTTCTTCCCGTCTTCGCGGCTGGATCTTCTTTCTTCGGCCCGGCGGATGTGCCCGGCGCATGCACGCAGCACGCCAAGCACATCCGCCGGGCCGAAGAAAGAAGATCCGGCCGCGAAGGAAGGAAGATCCGCATCGTCCGGAGCAGGTGAGTTTATTCTGATTTTCAGCCTCATGTCCGCGGGGCAGGAGGAACTCGCTGTGGATTCTACATGAAGAATCCGCGGCGGGCCTGATTTTCCCCGTGGACATGAGGCCTAGGTGTTAGGTCCCTTAATCTATTACAATGTATTTATCATTCAATGTCCAGGGTGTCTCAAAAGTATGAAAATACCCATATAGAATGAAAACAGTTTAGCAGACAGTGATCCAATTTTATATACAAGCTGCAGGGAAGGAGGAAAGTGGTTAAGCCATCACAAAAAATGATAGACAATTTGAATGCCGCCATCTTGGACACAACTCAAATGTTTCCCAGTGGGAAGGTAGGTGTGTAATATATCAAACTGGTAGATAATTTCAACAGAAAGTGCCTGAAAGCCATCCCAACAACTATACAGTATTGATAGTCATTCTGTGAATAGACTAAAAACCAAGCGACTTCGACAAGTGATTTGTCACTCAGTGCCCTGTCAGATGTAGTGTGTACATGGGGTGACTATCACTCGAATTCGCTGTTTCCAGCTATTAGTCAGGCCATAATTGTCCCATTTAAACGTTCCTTGACCTACAGTTTTAACTTCTGTCATTGCATTCTGTCTGTCCCTGCTTCCTAATCCAGCAGTGCAAGTGCCATCAGGAACTATACCCAGAACTGCACTCTAAGGGCCCAGCGATAATCGCTCCTGTGCTTTCACACAGGACCAATGTTCACTCATTCCAGAAGGATCATTCCGGCCCGCCCAGCTCCATTCACAGTAAACAGGCAGTCTTTCATAGATGAACAGGCAGATACATTGTTCAGTTTTTATGCCTGCATAAACTGAACGACGAATGATAAGCAAATGAATTACCATTCATTATTCAGTTGCTGCAAGTATTTAAACTGCACAATTATTGTTCAGATTCCCGCAATCCGAGAAACTAAACGATAATCATTCTGTGATAAAGGGCCATAAGCAATACTCTACAGTAAAGTAAATACCTCCATGATGAGGTTAAAGGCCACGTCCACCATCATAACCATTTATTTTATCTCAATGATCCAAAAATTTGCATGATTACGAATTTTCAAATTTCTTTCTGTAGCTCCTCTTCAGATCTATGTGTCTCCATGGTAACAGACAACAAAAACAAACCTTGTGTAGTCAAATCCTGCTGTCAGATTTCTTTCTATTTGTTCCTTACTTTATGCTAAAGTCATACAGATTAGCCAAGTGGTAAAGGACAGATAGAAATGAATATGACTGCAGAAGCAGACTACATAGGATTTGTTTGTTGTCTGTTACCATGGAGACACAAAGATTGGGATAGGAGCTGTAGAAACTAAGAAACAAAAGGACAGGAAATTTTTAATTATGATTAGAGATGAGCGAACGTACTCGTAATGAGTACTTACGCACCCGGGTACCGCCATTTTCGAGTACTTCAGTACTCGCGTGTAAAGATTCGGGGGGCGCCGGGGGGCGGGGAGAGGCGCGGCGGTGCGGGGGGTAGCAGCGGGGAACAGGGGGGAGCCCTCTCTCTCTCCCTCTCCCCCCCACTCCCCGCTGCAACCCCCCGCGCCGCCACGGCGCCCCCCGAATTTTTTCGCCCGAGTACGGAAGTACTCGAAAATCGCGGTATTCGGGCGAAAAAGGGGCGGGGCCGAGCACGTTCGCTCATCTCTAATTATGATCTATTGCAAAATTGCTTCTTTTTTTTTTTTATCTTAGATTAATTGGGTTAGTAACAAAAATTGGTTTTGAAGATGGACATAACCTTTAACCCCTTCACTCCAGAGGAATTTTTTACTCTTTAAGTTATTTTTACTTTTCATAGGGATCTTAATTAACAATAGTTTTATTGCTTATACAATATACTGCAATACTTCGGCAATGCAGTATATTGTATTTCTGCAGACATTCTATTAAGACATGGCACAAGCACCCCTTAATAGGCAGAAATACATGGCAGCCTCAGGGTGTTCACAAAGCCCTAGTCTGATATGACACCTGGATGCGGCATGCTGCGATCTCATTGTGGAGGGTTGTTTTCAAGACTGAGAGAGCTCTCACCATCTGTTGTTCCCTTTAAATGCTTCTAAATACCTTGTTTCCCCCGAAAATAAGACAGTGTCTTATATTAATTTTTACTCACAAAGATGCGCTAGGTCTTATTTTCAGCGGATGTCGTATTTTTCTACGAAGAAAAATTCACGTGTATTGTTGAACAAAAAAATGAACATTTATGATATACTGTACAGTAGTTGTCATCACAAACCAGCATAACCAGACAAACTGTGAAAACTATCAAGAATTTCTTGTTACTGCTATTATTTCCATGAACACAATGTCTGGAGACTGTAACGATCACCCCCTAAAGAATAAAAGTGACACACTGGTTGCCTGACTCACACACAGGGCCACACAAAATAAGGGCTGTAAAGTACCTGGCTCCCACATACTGTCTGCAGACTGTAACGATCGCCCACAGCAGTTCCTGGACCACTTGTACAGCAGGGAAGGTACAGCTTCCGGCCACGAGGGGGAGCTCATCACAGCAGATTCACACAGCAGGGACAGAGATGCTAGGTCTTACTTTTGAGGAGGGCCTTATATTTAGCATTTTAGCAAAATATCTACTAGGTCTTATTTCCAGGGGATGACTTATTTTCAGGGGAACGCGGTAGCTAACAGCTGTTATCTCCAATCCCAGATGCTGTGGATGGGTGTAAGCTGTCAAAGACAGTCGACATGCCACATATGGAGCAGGTTCAGCTTCCAGGCACACTTCATACACCCACGCTACCGGAGGGTATACACATAGGCCACCCACTGTCATGTACATAATTACCAGCTGGTCGCTTTGTCTGCACCACCGCACCGATCACAGGGCAGGCAGTGCAGCCAGCCTGAGAGGAAGTAGAGAAGAGCAGGGGGAGGAGGGAGGCAGCCACACGGGCCAGCATGGAGCTAAGCACAGTCATGATGTCATCATGTGCTGCCCCTGCCTCCTGCTGAACAGAGGCTGCTGTGTCTGCCTCTCCTGCTGCTATCACATGGAGAAGTGGACTGGGCCCCAGGGTATGTGTATATATGTGTGTCTGTATGTATATATGTGTGTGTGTATGTATATATATATATATATATATATATATATATATATATATATGTATTGTGAGACGGTGACCGGCAAGGTGCTGGAGGGCAGATATGTGTCGCCTAGGATGCTCTCCTATGCTGCCTTGGGGAGCGCTTGGGCAGATACGTGCCACCGAGCAGCCTGGGCTCGGTGGAGGAAGCCGGCAGTATGGTGTCAGTAACATTAAGTTACTGACACGTTGTAGCAAGTAGGTGGCTCCAAGCCGCATAATCCGGGCCGGCTTTTCCTGGAGTGACCAAAGCGAAGGGTGGGATGGTCACTCCCACGTACCAGGTGGGGCTGGTACCAGGCCTTATAAAGCCTGGGCCTACAGGGCCAGGAGGAGAGCTGAGACCTCTGCAGGTCTGAGAGTCCTGGCTGGCTGTGTGCAGGAGCCATTTTGGTTACCAGTGTGTAGACAGGGACGCTCCTTGTATAGTCAGTGCTCAGACGAGCAGGATTTACTTTATGTTTGCCTGATGTAAAGGCCTGTATTTTGCTTTGTTTGCTTGGAAATAAACCCAGGCAAAGCCTGGACTAAAGACTTTATCCTATGTGTCACTGTCTCTGACTGCTTATGCCCAGGTTGCTACCGATCCTAAATGCTAATCCCTCACAGTATATATGTGTGTGTCTGTTATATATATATATATGTGTGTTGTGAGGTACTGAGGGGCGTGATAGTGGATGGTCACTACGTCACCTCTAGGTTCCGTTATTATGCCTAGTGGGGCTGGAGGAAGTCCATGTCCCACTATTAGAGACATGAAAATCCAGGAATGCAATGTAATCTCCAGCAAGTAGTTGCTGGAGATGGTCTCTTTAAAAATCTTTGGGCCTGGATTTTTGGAATGGAGCAAGAGACTAATCGCCTGCTAATGGAACAAATTGCAACACTGCGAGAGGCGGTGATGGTACAATGGCCTGCGGTCGCAGCAATTCAGAGCACCCTACCACAGAGGGCCCAAGGAGGACAACCAACCGCAAGGGCCACAGTGCAAGCTTCGCTGCAGAAGATGACTTCCGCAGATGACGTGGAAGCCTACCTCAACGTCTTCGAGAGGATTGCGGAACGAGAAGGGCTGCCCACGGACCAATGGGCAGATGTTGTGCACCCTTTTCTGTTGGGAGAGCCCCAAAAGGCCTATTACGACCTAAGTGAATTGGACTCCTGTAACTACGCCAAACTGAAGGCCGAAATCCTGGCACGACTGGGAGTGACCATTCAGTTGCGTGCAGGCCAGGTACATGCCTGGAGGTACTCGGAGAGCCTACCACCGCGGTCCCAAATGCATGACTTAATACACCTTGTCTCCATGTGGCTTCAGCCAGAGAACTGCCTTCCTGCTCAAATGTTAGAGAGGATCGTTTTGGATATCTTCCACCGTTCCTTGCCACCTGCGGGGCAGCGTTGGGTGGGACAGGCAGGGCCAACTGACGCCAACCACCTTGTGAATCTAGTTGAGAGGTACTGTGCCACGGAGGAACTGTTAAAAGCATCTACCAGAGGAAGTCGCGATAGAGAGGCTAAGGGCTCCCGTCGAGTTGGTAAGACTATGCCATGTTCTACTCCCAGTGGGCCTATGTGGAAGAAGGGAGGGGGCTCAGGGGGCGAGCCAGTGGTTGGTCCACATCAGGGCGCTCGAGAGCGGGACTCCAGACGCCTACAGTGCTGGCGGTGCCATCAATGGGGTCATGTTGCGGCACACTGCCCCCTAGGCTCCGAGCTCATGCACTGCAGCTCCGGGCGGAAGGTCTCCCTGTACACACGCCTCGCACTAGCCGCCAAAAACCTGTCCGGGGATGAGCCGCAGGTATGTTCAGTGAACATTGGGGACTTTGTGGTACAGGCTTTGCTGGACTCCGGAAGCCTTGTGACACTAGTGCATGGTTCGTTGGTTAACTCAGCGTCTTACAATGGAGGCCAAGTGGGTGTACTGTGCATCCACGGGGACACTCGGGAATACCCCACCACTACCGTACAAATAGCCACCCCTTGTAGCACAGCTACCCACGAGGTAGGAGTGGTTAAGTCCCTAATGCATGAGGCCATTATCGGAAGGGACTTTCCACTGTTCTGGGCCATGTGGAGGAAAAGGACTTTGGACAATAAGAATGTTGCTAATAATGTTGTGTGTCTGGAGGTAAGCCCTGAGCCATATGACCCAGACACTGCCGTGCCCGCAGTAGGGATGACCACAAATTACGATGTTGATTGTCCCCTAGCTGGACTGGTTGGTGACATTGAAAGCCCGGCAGAAGTTCCTGGTGTTGCGTGCAAATTTTGGGTCTGCTCAGTTGAAAGACCCAACATTGACCCGGGCCCGTGAGGCTGTAAAAAAAATTAACGGTGTACCTCAAACTTCAGGTGGGAGTGAGGCCTACCCTTATATGGCTGTTAACAATGATATGTTGTACAGGGTGGATAAGGTGTGCGGGGAAGAACTGGTGGTACCCCAACCATATTGCCGGGTAGTTCTCGACCTGGTTCATAAACATGTGCTGGAGGTCATCTGGGGAGTGAAAAAACTTGCGAACGAGTGTTGCAAAGGTTCTATTGGTCCGGGGTATACGAGGAGGTTAAGCGGTATTGCACCTCATGTCCTATATGTCAATTAACTGCCCCTAAATCTCAATTCAGGTACCATTTGACCGGATTGCCATGGATTTAGTCGGTTCAGTAGTGAAGTCCGCTAGGGGACATCAATATATACTGGTCATCCTAGACAATGCCACGCGGTATCCGGAGGCAATCCCTCTGAGAAACACCTCCTCCAAACTCATTGCCCGAGAGCTGTTCCAGATGTTCTCCCGCATCGGTATTCCCAAAGAGATCCTTACCGATCAGGGGATTTTGTTTATGTCAAAAGTAATGAGAGAGATGTGCAAACTTCTAAAGATTAAACAACTGCGTACCTCAGTATATCACCCGCAAACTGACGGCCTGTATGAAAGGTTTAATAAAACTTTGAAGAGTATGTTAAAAAGGGTGGTTAGCCAAGATTAGAAGGATTGGGATTGTTTGTTGCCAGCCTTGATGTTCGCAATACGTGAGGTTCCCCAATCCTCTACAGGGTTTTCTCCGTTTGAACTGCTGTATGGTAGACACCCACGCGGTCTCCTCGACCTCGCCAAAGAAATTTGGGAAAGTGAACACACCCCCTACAAAAGTGTTGTAGAACATATTTTAGTGATGCAGGACAGAATAGCAGCTGTCATGCCCATCGTGAAGGAACACTTGGAACAGGCACAAGTGGCACAGAGTCGAGTCTATAACAGGTCGGCCAAAGTCAGAACCTTTTGCCCGGGAGATAAGGTGTTAGTTTTGGTGCCTACAGTAGAGAGCAAGTTCTTGTCCAAATGGCAGGGGCCCTACGAGATGCTTGAGGGCATAGGAGAAGTCAATTATAAAGTGTACCAACCTGGCAGGAGGAGGCCGGGGCAGGTATACCATGTGAATTTGCTTAAACCCTGGAAAGAACAAAAGTCTCTGGCAGCTGTGAATGCGCCAAGCACCCAGGTTTTTGTGAAGTCCATGGACAAAGATCCTGAAGGGGCCATCTCAGGGTCCTTATCTAGGGTGCAAAAACAGGAGGCAAAGGAGTTTGTGCTTCGAAACACGGATGTGTTTTCGGAACTACCGGGACGTACGTCGGTGATCAAACATGACATTGTCACGGAACCTTACGCACGGGTCCGGGTAAAGCCATACAGAATTCCTGAAGCTCGTAGACAGGCTATATCAAAGGAAGTAAAAAAGATGTTGGACCTAGGGGTCATTGAAGTGTCAAAAAGTGATTGGTCTAGTCCCATTGTCCTGATTCCTAAGCCCGATGGCACCTTAAGGGTTTTGCAACGACTTCAGGAAGTTGAACGAAGTCTCGAAGTTTGACTCCTACCCGATGCCACGAGTAGATGAGCTAATAGAAAGGCTAGGTTCTTCTCTACCTTGGACCTGACTAAAGGGTATTGGCAGGTACCACTTACCAACGAGGCCAAAGAAAAGACTGCCTTTGCTACTCCTGAGGAACTCTTCCAGTATGTCTGCCTACCTTTTGGGTTACATGGAACACCGGCTACTTTCCAAAGAATGATGGATATCATCATAAAGCCTCACCGTTGGTATGCCTCCGCCTATCTGGATGACATCAGTGGGCTTTAGAGTCCCTACGGTATTATCTGCTAGGAAGACATTTCAGATTTGTGACAGACCACTCCCCTCCCACCTGGATGAGTCAGGCCAAAGAGCGAAACGCTCGGGTGACGAGGTGGTTCCTTACTTTACAAAACTTTAAATTTAGAGCACAGGGCGGGGAAGTTACAAGGCAATGCTGATGCATTATCCCGAACTCACTGCTTGGTTAGTAAAAATGTTCGCCCCTACGGGTTCGAGCAGAGGGGGAGGGTATGTGAGGTACTGAGGGGCGTGATAGTGGATGGTCGCTACGTCGCCCCTAGGTTCCGTTATTATGCCTAGTGGGGCTGGAGGAAGTGCATGTCCCGTTATTAGAGACATGAAACTCCAGGAGGGCAATGTAATCTCAAGCAACTACTTTAAAAATATTTGGGCCTGGATTTTTGGAATGGATGGAAGGTTGATAGTGGAGCCATCCATTCCACTTCCTCCACTCCGGGGTAAGTGCAAGGTTAAGCAGCACAGGTGCTGAGGGTGGGCCAGGAAAAGGTGTATATAAATAGCAGTGTGCACTGACACAGGGAGAGACTGGATGGCTGCTGGATCCAGGCAGCCTGATATACCTGCTGGAGGTAAAAGCCCTGCTGTGTGGTGCACCTGCAGAATGTGACCTGTACCAGCAGGGACTGCCTATTATCCTGGACTATTGTTTTCTTGCCTGAAGCTAAGGCTGGATTTGTTTGATTTTTCTGGACTAAAATTAAAAGCAGGTCACGCCTGTACTTGGACTTTAAATACTTGTCTCTATCTCTGCCGAAAACCCGCACTCTATCGAGCTGTCTTCCCACATAGTGTATATATATATATATATATATATATATATATATATATATATATATATATATATATATATATATATATATATATATATATATATATATGTGATTGTTCTCAGCAAGAGAAACCAAGTAATCTTGTAGATATGATACCTTTTAATGGCTAACAAAAATACATGATGTAATAATAGCGAGCTTCCGAACCAACGCAGGGTTCTCCTTCAGGCTTAATGGATTGGATCTGAAGAGGCATGGATATTTATGTACACTTATGACACAGATACTTATGACAAGGCACAGATATAGATGTGATTGGTTCGCACTTAAAAGGAATTCTGCAACAGCAAACAAACTTTTTTTGTTTAGGCACTGATAGCGGAGTGAAAGTTTTATGGTCCCTAAATTACTGTTTGGGGGCGGGGGGAAGGTCGGGCAGGCTAGAAATGCTACAAGAGGTACACAAACATTTTTAGCTAAACACTGATAAGGGAGTGAAAGTTTATGGTCCCTGAATTACTGTTGATGGGGGTCTTAACTGTATAATGTCTCACACTTCCCATTCACGCATAAATCCTGGGGAATAATTTAACCCAGTATTCAGCGTGTCAAAGGTTGTTATCAATTTATATTCCCAAATGCTTCTGTGGTTTTGTGACTTGAAACCACTCTTCAATATCAAAACTCTCATATCTCCTATGTTATGTCCATGGTTAGAGAAGTGCTCGGCCACAGGTAATTCCCTTTTTCTGTGTTTAATTGTGTAGCGATGGGATCTCATCCTTGCTTTCAGTTTTTGTCCTGTTTCTCCAACATAAAGACCCCCAACAGGACATTTACTGCACATGATCAGGTACACAACATTGGAAGTTCGACCGGATGGCTTTTGAGCAAATTGTGAGCGATAATTGTTGTGTCTAAATGGGGCTTAAGTTAGTGGCTCTTTAATGCAAATCTGTGTCCATGTTTCAAAGTTATGACACTCCCCAATGGGTGTTTAGTTTAGACCCATTACTGTATATTGTGGGCCCTTTCTCCCAGGAATTACTGAGGTCTCAGTGTATTGACTCCCGCCAACATACAGCCCATATAACCAGGCCTTATAAATGTAAACTTAGACTTTAAAATGTGGACAGTCACTTTAAGTTGGAGAAAAATTTCACATACATCAACGTAGAAGTCTTAAGATGAAGATAAGGTGAAGCTCCTTGCATCGTGATATCACAAACAGGTACAGAAGGTTCGGAAGCAGATGTTCATGTTTTTTTAAGCAGTTCTGAAATCTTTTCTCATGTTCCTGCTTTGATTTATGATGGTCTTATGTTTAGGCACCATGATCTCGCCTACACATTTTTTACTGTCTTAACAATTATTTCTATCCTATGATGGTCTAGATTGACCAAACTGTTCTCAGTTACATTTAACCCCTTTTCACTAAATGATGTATATGTACACACTTTGTAAAAAAATCCCACCCCTAGAAGAAACTGTCATTTTGTGCAAAACTCAGCATGCAGTTCCATCTCAGGCAGATCTGTAAATAATGAGTTGTGGTGATTAGATGAACGGTTTTGCCACCTGCAGCCCTAAATGTGGTTCCACCTTGGCCTATAAAATGCTCTCAGAGGCTCCTTGTGTGTAGTGACCTCTTCTTCCGCTTGTGTAGAGCTTTTTGACTACTAGACGCCTCTACGGCGCAGAGAAGAGATTTCACCCCATTACCAGAGTCTGAGAGGGGCGCATTATTGGGATGTAAGAAGCTGGATGATCGTATCAATGAATTGTCCCCCACCGGGCCGTTCTGACCAGACTGTTAGGAGGTGTTGGGACCAGTGGATGTGTGAGGGCACACAAGGTGACCGGGCTCAGGACCACGACAGACCACCAGTAGAGAGGAGCATCTTACCAGACTGTTAGGAGGTGTTGGGACCAGTGGATGCATGAGGGCACACAAGGTGACCGGGCTCAGGAGGCCCCGACAGACCACCAGTAGAGAGGAGCGTCTGACCAGACTGTTAGGCGGTGTTGGGACCAGTGGCTGTGTGAGAGCACACAAGGTGACCGGGCTCAGGATTCCCTACAGACCACCAGTTGAGAGGATCGTCTGACCAGACTGTTAGGGGGTATTAGGGCCAGTGGATGTGTGAGGGCACACAAGGTGACCGGGATCAGGACGCCCCCTACAGACCACCAGTAGAGAGGGGCATCTGACCATACTGTTCAGAGGTGTTGGGACTAGTGGATGCGTGAAGGCACACAAGGAGACCAGGCTCAGGACGCCCCCTACAGACCACCAGTAGAGAGGAGCATCTGACCAGACTGTTAGGGGGTGTTGGGACCAGTGGATGTGTGAGGGCACACAAGGTGACCAGGCTCAGGAGGCCCTGACAGACTACCAGTAGAGAGGAGCATCTGACCAGACTGTTAGGCGGTGTTGGGACCAGTGGCTGTGTGAGAGCACACAAGGTGACCGGGCTCAGGACGCCCCCTACAGACCACCAGTAGAGAGGGGTGTCTGACCATACTGTTAGGAGGTCTTGGGACTAGTGGATGCGTGAGGGCACACAAGGAGACCGGCCTCAGGACGCCCTCTACAGACCACCATCTGATCGCCCGACAAGTACCAGCAGCTCCAACTGTTTCATTGTCTGCCATCCAGAGACAGGTGGTGCCATCGTTACACCCCTGTGTCTGTCAGAACCATTTCCAAGCACTCAGCTGAAGGACATTGGGACTAATGGCACCCATTACATGTACGGCTTCTGACACCCACCATCATCTTGGTTTGCAGTGGTGCTGTGAACTATGGAACTGGAGTGCTACAGGGTGGAACCGGGTTGACTTCAGCAACGAATCCAGGTTTTGTTCAGTCACTGAAGACGGCCATGATTATGTCTGGAGACCTAGGGTCTCAATCCTGCCTTTGCTGTGGAGTGGCACACTGCCCCCTGCTGGTGTTATGGTCCAGAGGGGCCATCACATACGACAGTCGGTCCCCACTAGTAGTGGTACGAGGAACAATGACAGCTCAGCGATATGTTCAGGACATCCTGCAGCCACATGTGTTCCTCTCATGGCGGCTTCCAGAAGGATAATGCTCGGCCAAACACACAAGAGGGTCACAGGAAGCCCCCACAACATTGTCACACTTCTGTGGCTGCCTGGGCACCAGATTTATCACCAATAGGACATGTATGGGAACATCTGGAATTCCAACTTTCACAGCCTAAGAGTTTGCACGATCTAGAGGCTCAGTTACAGCAAATATGGAGCAATATATCACAGGATGATATCATGTGGAACCTGTATGCATCTATGCCTGCCCATATCACATCTTTTATCTAAGCTAGAGGTGGCTCAACAGGGTACTAGAGCTTCCATGTACATCTTATATCCAAGCTAGAGGCGGTACGACAGGGTACAAGAGCCTCCATAACTGCCTGTATCACATCTTGTATCCAAGCTAGAGGCAGCCCACCAGGGTACTAGAGCCTCCATGCCTCCCGTATCACATCCTGTATCCAAGCTAGAGGCAGTACAGCAGGATACTAGAGCCTCCATGCCCACTCATATGATGTATTGAATCCAAGCTAGAGGTGGTACAACAGGGTACTAGAGCCTCCATGCCTCTCGCATCACATCTTGTATTTAAGCTAGAGGCATCCCAGCAGGGTTCTACAGCCTCCGTGCCTGTCCATATCACATTTTGTATTTAAGCTAAAGGCATCCCAGCAGGGTTCTAAAGCCTCCTTGCAGGCCATTATCACATCTTGTATCTGCAGTGACTAACCCAGTAGTAGGAGGTATTGAGCAGCAAGGGGAAAAATGAGATGGTAGTCACGGTGGCTCCTCCTGGCAGAGTGGACAAAATGCCAGTCTTTGGGTCAGACCACGGCAATGGTAAAAATACTAAATAAACTAGTTGTTGTAACCTGCTACCCACGGAGTCGGATAGGGTAAGATGTTAGTTTGTCATGACGCCAGTCCGTATATAGGTAAGGACCCATTCCGGACAAAAACTAAAAATATAAAAAGTGGATAACTAAACAATGATGGGAGTAGTAGTCTTTGCCCTCCTGTAGTGTCGTGTGGTACCTTAGTGCAATATATAGATGATGGGAAGGAACTCCAGGAAGCAGACTTTAGATGGTAAACCAACGTTTAACTCTTTTTTGTAGGGAGAGAGGGACATGTAAATCTTGCGGTAAATAAACACAATTTGCATTCACTTACAATAGCTGGCGACATTGAAGTGAGGTAGTTGAAGATTTGGAATTACATTAGTAGATATTGCATGGAAACACTTTCTCAGGGGCTGTGGGAACACATTGCAGTAAAACACTTCCAGTTTTCATCCCTGGCTTTGACTAATGCTTTGCAGATAAAATACTGACTTGCTTCTTTCTCCTTTACCCTTTTGCTTCTCTTCTCATCATCTATCTCTCTCTCTCTTCTAATTCTCAGACAACGTGATTTGTAGTACTCACACTTAGATGTTCTAGCTGCCCATCACACTGACTGGTGTTTACTCCTTCACCCTGGTCTCCATCAGGCTCCTGGATGTTAGCTAACCTTGAAAGACTACTACAATTGACTAACTAACCACGCCCACTCTCTACCTTTTATACTCTCCCCTCTAACTAACTAGCCAACCCTGAACTCACTAGGGATAACTGACAGGTATTAGAGCAGATTAGGGTGGATTCTGCATATTCATACAGTGCTAGGTAGTGAGAACACCAACAATTAACCCCTTGCTGACTCTGAAGTCACAACCACATAATTATACACATTTATACATATATTTATACATTTACATTACTTAGTGCTAGTAATGCTGTCGGACCGCAACTCTGGGGTACTACATGTTCAAGCTAGTGGTGGTACAACAGAGTACTAGAATCTCCCTTCAAGGTGTCAGTTCTTCACAATAAATGAGTTTTTCGCTCTGATATTGTAATCACTTACTTATATCAACGTTACAATCACACAGAGAAAGTTTCATTCGATTCCAACAACTTCTTCTGTATTAGTGTACCTTGACACCACCAGGAAGCTAGGGGTTT
The DNA here is from genome assembly GCF_035609145.1 of Eleutherodactylus coqui. Taxonomy (NCBI): domain Eukaryota; kingdom Metazoa; phylum Chordata; class Amphibia; order Anura; family Eleutherodactylidae; genus Eleutherodactylus; species Eleutherodactylus coqui. Next base: position 312,333,230 of record NC_089838.1, on the reverse strand, counting down.
GAGAGGACTTGCATGCAGGCAAGCCCCTGTCATACCCCTAGCTCCTGATTGGCTAGTTTTCAAAGGTTCTAGCAGCACAGTGTTTAGTACATGCTAGGCGTACAAGATACACCACCCACACTTCAGGTGGCGTCAAGATACACTAATACCAGGGGAGGGCAGAGGTCAGTGCAGCAGTGCTGCAGGGAACCACGGTGCCGACGCAGGGGAGAGTCACAGCGGGAAGAGTGACAGGGAGAAGCTGGCGGGGGCACACAATGAGTGTATATCATTGATGGGACACAGTTCAGTGCAATGCCATACATCACCAGTAGGAGTATGCCTTTCTCTGGAGCTGGAGTCAAAGTGCAACGCATTGTCCCAGAGTGCTGCTGACGGTTGCAGAGACTATGTAACATAGCATGAGCCTGCTTGACTGACACCGATCCCGGGAACCAGAATCCAAATAGTTTACAATGCAGCAAGTGACAACGCTCTGGTGTACAGTCCTTAAAGTTGTTCGAGCATCATCCCTGTGTGAGTGTATCACTATGTGGTCCAATCCCTGTAAATCGGACTCCTCCAGGGAGCTGTCTGTCTCAGGCTGCATGCAGACATATTTTTCTTGAACCGCAATTAAAAATGTAAAAAAAAATCAGTCCGCCTTAGGCTACATTTACACTTGGCGTTATGAGCTGCAATTAAAACCGCATTTTAAAAAAAACGGTGTTTTTCAAAAAATGCATGCGTTTAAAAATTTAAGAAGCATGTGTTTTTAAAAAGCCGCATGTGTTCTTTAGAAATCGCATGCAGTTTTTAATAATACTTGTGGTTTTTAGAAACAAGCACAAGCATTCTTTCAAAAAATGCATCCGTTTTTTGATGCAGTATTTAATTGTAGTTCAAAAACGCAACAAAAAATGCCACGAGTGATCGCAGCCCAGGCCGGCTTTACACCAGCGCATGGGTATTTGCAGAATGAACAATGCTTTTTTGCGTGCACATCGGTGTTTTTTACTGTACTTTTGCGCCTGCAAGGCATGTACATATGCGCACAGTAAAAAAAGACGCACCGATTGAAATGGCTAATTAGTCTTAATGTGTTCCAGATGTGTACTTTTTCCTAAACAATTACGCAGTGTTTCACGCATGTCCTTGCATATGTACATGTCCATGCACGTACATTTGCGCACCCCCCTTTAACAAGTCATTAAAACTTTATGCATTGCAATCAGTACTAATTATGGTGAGGAGGAAGAGCACCCAATGGGGAATGCTGGCAGCCTTTGCCCTCTCTTGGTCCGCGTAAAGGTCCCTAAGACTGTCTAGTATTAATGATTGTTAGAGAGTACCTTAGCTATGTGCACAAGCAGTAATGTGCTGGTCACATTACTGCTGGGACCCTGGTTGAGAATGCACTTGCACTGCGGTCGTACATTGAAGAGATATGGGCGACTAGGGACAAAAACGATTAATCCTAAATAAAGTTACATCGCAATAAAAAAAATTGCGATATTAAAAAATACAAAAATCATATTACAAAAATACAAAAAACACAAAAATCCATTTTATTTTGCATGAATGTGACCTAACCACCCCATCAGGGACATCAATTCAAGAAAGTTGCACCTGTACAATTTCAGGTGTAACTTTATTCAATGCGATGGCTGTTATTCGGTTTATCGAGTGCTGCAGTGATTGGCTGAGCCGTGGTGCTCGAGAACCAATACGAGCCAGCGCCTCCTGGAGGCGGGATTTTTTGAACCCCCTGACCAGGAAGCGGATGACTGAAGACTACAAACAAGTGCCGTGAAACTGCCGGAGGAGAAGTGCGGTGGAGTGGACCGTGCCTGTTAGGTGATGTATTGTTTTTTTTTTCAATTCAGCTAGGGATTATTTTCAGGGTAGGGCTTATATTTCAAGCCCCCCCCCCAAAAAAAATCTTGGCAAAAGAGCGCTACAAAGTCGCATGACTTCAGGCACAAACCAGCCAATTTTTCGAATGTAACCCCATAACGTCCCTTTGTCTTTTAAAGTCAGTGATGAAATTCTGACTTTTCTATGTCAGATATTTGTTGATTTACTGCAGGCGTATTTATCGCCATTGCATAAAACTGTAGGAGAAATAGAATGCTCTGAACTTTGGGCCATTTCTGAAGTTCTGTAATTTTTTGTGCCACAGTTTTTTTTGCATGTTTCTCACATCACCGATGGAGGGAAAGAGGAGTGATGGCTCCTAGCCAGAGAGGACATTCCAACACGAGGAGTCACTGCATTTTATCCGATTCCTACCCAGTTATGGATCTGTAGTCACGAGCACCGAGTCCAGACCTGGGAGCAGCGTTCCTTCCCTGAACTTACTTATCTGGAAATTCTATGATTTAGTGGAAAGCGTCTACACATAATAAAGCATTCTGCACTCCAGCTATGGGTAACTAACTTGTAACACTTCCCCGGAATCGTAGGAACACAGGATCTGCAGCGGCATAGCAGTGGTACTGTACGACTTCATTATTTATGTGCTTATATCAAGGCACTTAAGCCTGGTTTACACGGCCCGATGATCGTTCAAACGACAGTTTGAGTGACAGCTTTGAGCGATCATTTTGCATAAAGTATTCAGTAGCTACTCAGCTACTTAAATACCAATTAGGTGTGCAAATAAAGCCTTAGGGTGAAGTCACACGAACGTATATCGGCTCGGTTTTCATGCCGAGCCGATATACGTTGTCCTCGTGTGCAGGGGGGGGGGGAGGATGGAAGAGCCAGAAGCAGGAACTGAGCTCCCGCCCCCCTCTCTGCCTCCTCTCCGCACCTCTGCACTATTTGCAATGGGGAAAGTTGGGATGGGGGCGGGGCTAATTCTCAGAATTTAGCCCCGCCCCACCTCTTCCCTTTACAAATAGTGCAGAGGGGCGGAGAGGAGGCCGAGAGGGGGCCGGGAGCTCAGTTCCTGCTTCTGGCTCTTCCATCCTCCCCTCCCTGCACACAAGGACAATGTATATAGGCTCGGCGTAAAAACCGAGCCGATATACGTTCGTTTGACTTCACCCTTAACTGAAGGCCTGATGCTTTGTTTTCCAAGGGGAAACAATGCTATCAGCACTCCCCGTGGAGAACTACCAGGATTTTTAGGTTAGGTTGAATTTAAGGATCAGCTAGCAGTGCCCGAAAATCGGACAATAGGCGCACATTTACACGCACCGATTATCGCTAAAACGATCGCTGATTAGTGATCATCAGCTGGTGTAAATGCATCAGGCTCAGGCTCACCCACAGAGGAATAGGTGAGTCTCCCAGTGGGCCACAAGCCGTGAGTAGGCCCAACACTTACTAAACTTCATACATTTAGGCAACATCTCAGCCAGTCTCTATGCCCAGATAATTAACTGGCTTGTTTATCTATTTACATAGACACATAAGCTGGTGTTGTCTTCCTGACAACATTCTGGTGGCTCCTACCATTAATCATCTTGCAGCCTGCAGCCTAGTGCTAAATGAGCACATAGACCTGCCTCATAGATTGGACATTCAACCTAGAGCATTATTATGGAGTGCGAGCCTATATGAGGCATTATTACTGAGTAGGAGCATATATGTGGCATTATTAGTGAATGAGGGCCTATAGGAGATTTGCTTACCCCTACCTACTTGTATTCGCCCCACTTGTTGCCAGTTTGCACCCAGCTACTACATGGGATGACCTTATAATTTTTTTCCTGGGCCACTTCGATTTCCCAATCCACCCCTGCTTATAAAGCTGAGAAGCCACTAGTGCAAGGCAAGAGACAGGCAGCGGGATACTGAGGGGCTCCCAGGAACAGTTTAACCCCTTAGTGACGGCCCCATCAGGATTCTACGTCCCGACCTGCTGGGCTTTATTCCTAGAGGACGTAGAAATATGCATCCTCTAGGAATGAAAGCCCTGCAGGCTCAGGACGTGATAGCTCCATGCTGCCGGTTACCGGAGGTAGCCGACAGCATGGAGCTGTCATCCAGGGCCGCGGGACCCCACCCCCGGTCAAGCGATCGCCGAAATCCACTGGAAACCGGCGATCACGTTAAAGTCAATGTAAAGTAAAAAAAAGGTAAGATTTCAGCTCCCCTTACGGATCGGATTCGTAAGGGGAGCTGAGAGTACTCACCCCCGGTCCTCCTTCAGTCTTCTCCCGAACCCTGCCGCCGGCGTCTGCGCATGCGTGCCAGACACATTACGTCACGCGCATGCGCAGAGAGCCGGGAGGCCCGGGAAATTTAAAAACTCCCTGCTCCCGGCTTGTATAAGTAGCCGAGAGCAGGGAGCTGTCACCAGGAGCCGCTGTATGCGGTTCCCGGTCACATGATCGCTGCTATCCAATGTAAAAGTTAAAAAAAAGTTTAAAAAGTGTAAAAAAAAAAGATAAAAAGTTTGTTTCATCTTCCCTCATGGATCATATCCATGAGGGGAGATGAAATTAGCTACCTTAAGCCCCCAGATTTATCCACGGACCTTGCCTGGCTACTGCGCACGCGTCCGTCGCCAAAATGGCGGACGCAGGCGCAAAAGCCGCAGATTGGCGGGGTAATTTAAAATCTCCCCGCACCTGGCTACTAAATGTAGCCAAGAGCCTGGAGATTTCATGGGGTGCCATGGTACGCTTTTTCCAGTCACGTGATCGCCGTTATCCAATGGATAACGGCGATCACGTAAAAGTAAAAAAAAGCTAAATTTTCATCTCCCGTCACGGATCGGATCCGTGAGGGGAGGTGAAATTACATAAATAAGGCCACCGGCGAGGTCCCCTGATGGGATCCTTATCCGTTTTGGCACCTACGACCATCGCCAAAATGGCGGACGCAAGCGCAGAAGCTGGGGAGGGCAAGAGAAAATTTTAAATCTCCTTGCTCCTGGCTACTAAAGTTAGCCAAGAGCTTAGAGATGTCACGGGGGGCTGCGGTGAGCGGTCTTCGGTCACGTGATCACCATTATCCAAGGGATAATGGCGATCATGTAAAAGTCAAAAGTTTGACGCTCCATTCAGTTTGGGCCTCGTTGTGCATCCAGACAGAAAATTAGGCCCACAATGGGTATGTTTCTGAATACAGGACAAATGGGGGTATACATTTTGGGGTGAACGTCTTCATTCCTATGTATGCTGTACAAAAAAACTATTTTTAAAATGACATAATTGCCAAAAAAACTAAAATTGTAATTTTTTCCATCTGCTTTGCTTTGATTCATTTAAAAACTGTTGGGTCAATATCTGCAGTACACCCGTAGATTAATGCGCTAAGAGGTCTAGTTTCCAAAATGAGGTCATTTGTGGGGGTCCTCCGCGTTTTGGCTGCTCGAGGGGTCTACAAGTGAGCAATGGGGCCTAAAATGCCTTCAAGCAAAATGTCTGATCTGAAAGCCACCGGCTGCTCCTTTCGCTTTTGGCCCCGTTATACATACGGACAGAAGACTAGGGCCACAATGGGTATGTTTCTGAACACAGGACAAGCGGGGGTATGCATTTTGAGGTGTAAATCCTCATTTTCATGTGCACTATAGAAAAAATTCCTGTGTTAAAAATTATGTATTAGCAAAAATATTACATTTTATTTTTTCTACTCTAAATTGCATTTATTCCTGAAAAGAAACTCTGGGGTCAAAATACTCCTGCCCCCCTCAGTGAATACACTAAGGGGTGTAGTTTTTAAAATGGGGTCATTTGTGGGGTTATCTATAATTCTGACACCTATGAGCCTTTGCAATCTTGGCTTGGTGCCGGAAAATAAAGTGTTCCTCAAAATGTTGATAATTGATGTTAAATTTGTACGTCTCCTAAATGGTTAAAAAAAAACGAAAGTTTTTCAAACGTGCGTCCAGAATAAAGTGAACAGATGGAAATATATATCTGAATTTAAATTTATACAGTATTTGTGCACACATTTGAGATATTACAGTTGAAAATGTGAAAAAATGAGAATTTTTTCAAAATTTTCCCATTTTTGGCGTTTTTGATAAATATACACAAATTCTATGGGTCTATTTTTAACGCCCAAATGAAGTACAACATGTGGCGAAAAAACAATGTCAGAATCACTTGGATATGCAAAGCCTTTATTAAGTGACACGTCAGATTTCCAAAATTTGGCTCCATCACTAAGGCGCAAACAGGCTTTGTCACTAAGGGGTTAAAGCAAAGGTCAGGTAACCAGAGACTGCAGAAAAAAAAGTTTCATATTCCAGTCATTCACTTCTCCTCCATAGATAAGATTAAGGCCTCATGTCCACGGGAGCCTGCAGTGGAATTTACTCCGCCCGCGGCCAAGGACACTGCGTGTCTTCTGCTTACCCATCCGGGTCTTCATTTTCTTCACTGCGGATATGTGCAGTGGAGTTTGTTTTTTTTAAACTCTTGCTTTTCCATGGAAGTCATCTGTGTGGGATCCGCACTGAAACGGAGCATGCTGAGATTTGTTTTCTGGACCAAAAGGTACGCAAATCAAATCCGCATGCTTTACTTCATTTGCGGATGCCCATCAAACTACTAACGACCACTTGACTGTGAGTATGTATGTTTGTGTGTGGGTGGTTCTAATGTTCCGCCCCTGGTGACATCATTGCAGATCCTACAACATATTTAAAACAAAGAGCCTAACCGACAGAAGAAAAACAAAGTTAGGGCTCTTGGAAGGGGAGGACTAAAAATACTAAAATGAGAATACAACTAAGCCTTTATTATCTCAGACACAACTCAGCAGTCCTGACAGGAGACACTGACCTACCGCCCCCACAGAGATACGGTGGGCTGAAGGACCTGCGGTGACGTCACTACTGTGGGAAGATCAGGATGGATGTAGCAGAGCTGCCCTGTCCTTCTTGCACATAGGTCCTGCCCTGTCCTTCTTGCACATAGGTCCTGCCCTGTCCTTCTTGCACATAAGTCCTGCCCTGTCCTTCTTGCACTTAGGTCCTGCCCTGTCCTTCTTGCACCTAGGTCCTGCCCTGTCCTTCTTGCACTTAGGTCCTGCCTTGTCCTTCTTGCACATAGGTCCTGCCCTGTCCTTCTTGCACATAGGTCCTGCCCTGTCCTTCTTGCACATAGGTCCTGCCCTGTCCTTCTTGCACATAAGTCCTGCCCTGTCCTTCTTGCACATAAGTCCTGCCCTGTCCTTCTTGCACATAGGTCCTGCCCTGTCCTTCTTGCACATAGGTCCTGCCCTGTCCTTCTTGCACATAAGTCCTGCCCTGTCCTTCTTGCACATAAGTCCTGCCCTGTCCTTCTTGCACATAGGTCCTGCCCTGTCCTTCTTGCACATAAGTCCTGCCCTGTCCTTCTTGCACATAGGTCCTGCCCTGTCCTTCTTGCACATAGGTCCTGCCCTGTCTTTCTTGCACTATCTTCCTGCTTTTTTTAATTTCAAATTCGCTTACAATAGCGCAGTTTGAATAGTCAAAAAAAACATCAAAGAATCCGGCGCTAATATGCTCCATAGCAGCCATCTTTCTAAGCCCATAGAGAAAGGTATTCCAACACCTGAACAATTCCATTAGGGTTACACATTTGATCATTTACTTAAAACTTTATTGAAATTTGTTTTAAAAATATAATTTAAAAAATATTTCACTAAATTGCGTGAATTAAACCAGGGAAAAAAAACAAACAATAAATATAAATTTTTCCCAAATTTTAATTCCTTCAATTTCTGGATTTTTAAAACAAAAAAACAAAGGAAAGACCAATAATCCACTGGATGCCTGCTGTTGATGAGGAGGAAATCTTTAAGACAAACAGAACATCAGACTGATGGTAATCAGCACGGTGAACATGGTGGTGATGCTGCTTTCCATTCTGTCTCCTCCGTTTTTCTCGCCTGAAAGAGATAGCAACATTTCCTTTAAGGTGAGCCACAGTCCTTGCTGATATTAACCTTGACCATATATTAGACATTCTCTATTTCATTAGCAAAATCTTTTTTTTTTTTCAAGTTCATGTTGCCAAGGAAATTTTTTGCTATTCTTAAATTTTCCTCCCATCATGCCTTAGGGTGACTCAAATTGTGTGTTCCATTCACTCTGGGAGGAGCTTGTGCTCACTGTTGCCCTCTGTTGGATAATGCTCTTAAAGCGACCCTCCGATTTCAGGACAAAAGTCCGGACCAGGGAATGAAGGGGTTATATTAGTTGTAGTTAATTTTATCCACCTTTTTTCTGGTTCCGGGTTCTGTTTTCAGGCAACCAAGATGGCCAACACTATCTTCTAATTACACTTTCTGCTGCCCTGTGATTAGCGAGCTCTAATTAGTTTCATCATTTTACATACAGGTCATGTTGTCTACAAGAACTGAGTGTTATATTTGGCCCCCTCACCAAATAGTAATTTGCCCCAGCAATAAGAACCCATAGACAGTGACACCGATTACATTGCTTTACCCAAACCTGGGCACATGAGGGTAACCGGATAGGGTAATCCAACCCTCCAAAATGAAAAAGCTGTGTGTCCCTATTTATATAGTAAATACAACTATGGAGCTTACATAATTCTTAGCGAGAACAACAATTACGACAACTGAACCAGTATTCCTAATGACTCAGGATGGATTGATGATGATGATGATGGACATAATCAATATGAAGATTCATTCTGTTCATTGTGTTCATGCAAATATGAAGTAAGTTTTGCAACCTGTCAACTCAAGAATGGTTTAGTAAATTCCAACTCAAAACTAGAAACTGAGTGACAATAATTAACATTAATTAGATGGTGCATTCCAAATCATCCTTGTAGAGCCTCCTGATGGCTTACATAGGCCTGTGTTATGAACAGTAGACAACTCCAAGAACTTAGATAGCTGGACGATCTAAAAACCACTGTGTGGCCTATTTATTAATGCCTGAATGCCAGAATTCTGATGTCCAAAGTTGCAACTTTGGTACTTAGGCTATGCGACGCCAATTTTTCAAAAAGTGGGCAGGACTCAGTTTCTGCGGGTGTGGCAGCATGCAGCCCATCACTTTTTCCATAATCTTTACCAGAAACTGGTGTAAATTATAGCAAAAATCTACTCCAGCTCCTAGCTGAAGTAGGTTTTCACCTGGCACACTACAATGCCGCCAAATGAAAAAAATGTATTAATACATTTTTTCAATCACAGCACATGGTTTAGGCTAAATTCACACGGCTGATATCGAGCTCGATTTCCACTCAAAAACTTCCTCCTATCGCTTCTGTGAAATTGCGATCCTCAGGCTCGTGTTTCATGCGAGTCAGAGGATCGCAAGTGTTTGCTATTGACTTCAATGGGAAACATCACATTGCACTCACACGCACATTGTATGGCATGCACGTACCATGCAATGTCTTGTAAGGTCCCATTAAAAACAATAGGCAAGGCATTCCGAGGAAACGTCAAAAGATAGAGCACGCTGCGAAAAAGTCACTCATGTGAATAAGTCCATTCTAAAGAATGGCGTTCATATTCGCGCAAGTTTTGTGCATCTTGCATCTTATTCTGTGCGAATAAGGCCTTAAGGTACGTTTACACCGTGCGATTAGTATTAGAATAATCCTTGGAAACTGCAAATTTGGGCGACAGTGGTGCCGTGTACATGCGGCCACCGGCAGGGCACTGAACAAGTAATTGCTCACTTGTCAGAGTCGCATGGGTTTTAGCTCACCTAAAAACCAAGCGACTATCAGCCCATGTAAACTGGCAGTCGTTAATTTATGAGCGACTGTCTGTTTCCAATGAATGGAGGGGTTTTCTTGTTTAGGAAGTGTTCTTTCCTACACTCTGTCAGGAAATTTAGAGTTAATAGAGTGGAGTACTCTGTTCAGGTTCCTCATCACTTGCCCAAAGACCAAGCTTAGCTCTGGATGACCCATCCTGTCCTGAATCACACAGACAAACCATTGATGTGAATGGACATTGTGTAATACCTAACTTCGCCTGCAGGGGTGCTAAAGGGAATCTGTACACTTACAGCTAGGTTTCTCCACAGTTAGGCATCCCAGTAGGGGAAACCTTGTGTTTAGGTTATTGTTAGGAGGCCCTTGTAACAAGTAGGGATTATCCAAAATGTTGAACCCTTTTAACAAGGACCACTCATGATTAAGAATATACAATATGCGTCTAATTAGCATCTATGCTCATTATGGTTGTTTTAGTTGGCTTATATGACTTTGGTAATGTGGATAGAATCTACCCCTTAGTTTTATCAGACTTGGATTTGAAACTACATAGACGTGAAATTATAGTGCAGGCTGAAATCTTGAGTATTCTTGGACACATCGGTGCTCTCCTCAACCCCATCTGTTTTTTTGAGCTATGGATAATATGGTAAAAAGTCCAAAAATCTTTATTTAAAAATAATAGGGACTATAGCTTTGCATTTCTAATGAGCTTATATAACAAACATGAAACAAAGAATAACTCTTTCCTCAAGTCTTGGGAATTATCCACAGATGACACATTGATTTCAGTGTGCAGTTGGCCACCATGAATGGTTTCATTCTTCCTGTGGCTGTGCTATAGGTAAAAATGTATGTAGAGGTGTGCAGGCAGCAAAGATTAAAATGGCATTGTGGGACAAAAGGGTATTAGTGTATCTTGACGCCACCAGGAAGTAGGGGTTTGACAGGTGGGACGCCCCTGTCACACCCCTAGCTCCCGACTGGCCCAAGGTACGAAGGTGCTAGCTGCACAGTGTGCAAAGCTTGTAGCCGGCACAGGTGGATAAGGGTGAGGGTAATGCTTCGATGTAGCCTTACAATATAAGTTGTATGAAGAAAAGCAACCATCACCCTAACCTACCAGGGAAGGCAACAAGCAATGAACAGGCTTCTCCTTTGACTCGCTCACCTCTGTTCACCGTGCTGCTTGTGTGGGGGCTTCCTCCCAGTCGCCGGAGGGCGAGGGATTCCTGAGCACAGGCGCCAATGTATTGCGTGAGTCTAGTGGCCTGGGTGCACCGAACAGCCCAATGCCTGTGGGCTCCATTACGCCAGTTCCCCCGCGCATACTTACAAGCCATGTTCTGCCGCGGATGCAGAGGCTCCTGCTGATGTTCCGCGCGACACAGGGATCTGTCCACGGATCTTGGTGAACACTTGATCCGGCCGTCTGTCAGAGTCCTCAACGACGCTGTGCCTTACGGACCTGAAAGCCGCTGGCTGCAAGGAATCTCTGAGCCAGCGGCCGGCAGTGTGGCAGCGCGAGATAGACATCTCACACTCCCTGCAGCGGGAGTGCGGCAATTTCAGTGGCCGAGCGCCGGGAATGGAGCAGACACTCTAGGCGGCAGACAGCATTTCTTTTCAACTCTGCTGTTTAGCAGCCTTCCAGGACCTACTTTTCATGTGCAGCCTATATCAGGGATGGTCACCCTACTGTCAGTCTTGACTCCACCAGGAGTTCCTGGTGGCGTCAAGATACACTAATACCGGACAAAAGTATGAGGTGCTTGTTTGCCCCCATCTCCTTTACTTGATCCTTTGATTAGTTACCCAAGCCATTGTTGAAGATGTGGTGTCAGGAAGATTTGACTGCTAACAGTGAGAGTCCTGAAGGCCCTAAAAAGGTTGTGTCCCTATGGTCCTGTTCACATGGTGCATCAAATCTGCGTCAAGTGTCTGGCTGTTTGATTTGCGATCGATGTTGTGGAAAAAAAGGAGAGTCCTCTCGCTTTATGACTGGGATTCCATTCTAAGCCAACCCACTTTTTAAAAACCTACAAAAAGTCTCAATTGCGCCAGATTTCTGGTGTAAAAGGAAGGGGTTTAATACATATGCCCCAATATTTGCATTAGTAAATAGAATGATAGTTCTTAGTGGCAGATGTATCCATGATATTACATATAATATTAGTGACACGTGACCTCTTACTTCGTAGATGACTATGAGGGGTTATGTCTTCCCTAGAGCCTCTATGTTATGGAGCCTCTCTCCGAGGAACGAAGCATCCCAATTCTCATGTCATGCATTGCAGTCCTTTCCTGTGACAGTAATTGTTTTTGTCATTGTGTCCCACCCATGCTTATTTTGAACTGTACAGCTATAATCTCCAGTATGTATTTCTGGGCAGCAAAGATACTAATGGTGGAAACACATTAGGGCTTGGAAGGTGTCAGCTATAGGTTGGAGGAAGGGGACCCTTTGTCCCACACAAGTCAAGTCAAGTTTTTATTTCCAACACGGGTGTTGATGGGTTCACGTTAATACTTAATAATTTAAGTTTGATTAGAAATAAGCAAAAAAAATCACAGATTATAAAAAACAATTAAATTGATATTGGCTAAAGCCCCAAAATGTATTACTGACAGACATATAGGTATTGCCATCACATGGTAGTAGAGGGGCCATGTTGTAGATTTTACAACGATGTCCAGAATCTTTAGGTTTATACCTCTACTTCAGGATTTGTTGGTGGGCCATGGGTAGCCAATAGAGACAGCGTGGGGGGAAAAAACAACCATTTTTAATTGGGCACACCCTAGGTCTAGATATATAATATTACCTTCTAGAGTGATTTTCCAGCTTTTAATGGCACTACCATGTTTATTCCGAGCAGTACAGGAGTAATTTCCCATGTTTTCCTTCTTTGCATTCCATATTTGGAGAGTGCTCTTATTTGGAGAGATTTCAACCTCAGCATTTGGATAAATCCAGTGTAATGTAGGTGCAGGGAATCCACTGGCTTGGCAAGATAGAGTGAGATTATCACCTTGAAGCACATTCGTAGATGGTTCCACCTCTAGTTCTGATATTGTAGGCTGAGCTTTAAAAAATAAAAATAGACAACAATACAAGGGTTAAATAATATATCATAGTAATCTTGGGCAGATTATCAGTTAAGACAATGGGGAATTGCCCAGGACCTCCACCATGTATGAGTCCTTTCTATGTAGTCTTCTCGGGTACCAGCCAGACAGTATCTCCAATAGCTTAAAGGGTTTGTCTAAGGATAGAATAGGTCTGCTGGCCCTGCCTGCGGGGGAGCCTCAGAACTACTACTGGCTGTGCCAAGGGGACATGGAGCATCCTCCACGCTGGACCTCTGTTCTGCTCATACAGCCAGCAGAGAAGTTTCCATCTGGTGTTCCCTAACTAGATGTAAGTGGAAGGGAAAGGGGAGACTTGTTATTTGTATAGCACCAACTTATTTTGCAGCGCTTTCAGGTAATTTGTTTATTACCCCCCAGCAAGCCGGGGACTCATTTTACCAACCTCGGAAGGATGCGTGAACCTTGAGCCGGCTACCTGAACCATGGGGGGATGGAAACCTTGAGGTCATGAGTGAGAGCTTAGGACTGCATTCTGCTGCCTTAACACTCTGCGCCACATGAGGCACCGAGCTAAGGAACACTGGGAGGCATTGATTCTCTTGGGCACGGTCAAAGAAATAGGTAACAATTGCCTCTTATGACTTATACCTTGGCATAATGCCCATAGAGAATGTAGAAGCATAGGTAAATGAATGACAAGAACCACATCCAATCCAATAGATGACATTTATTGCTCCTTGGTCTCAGATCCACTGGATTCCAGTCCTAACCTAACTAAGCCTTAATGTTCACCTGCATCAGGACGTAGGGTCTGAGGTTTTTTTTTTTTGCTCTGCTCTGGGGTCTGTCTTTTTTTAGGTCTCTTTTGAGGTCTCCACAGAGATTTGGTCAGGGGTCAGTATTGATTTTGGGTCTAGCCTGAGGTCTCCATTTATTCTGGAGATCTGATCTGCGGTTTGAATTAATTTTGGAGTCTGGGTTCTTATTTAGGGGTCTGGTGTGTATATTAGTTTAGGTGCTCTGGGGTTTTATTTAGGGGAACTATTTGTATTGGCTAAAACCATCTTCGAAATTGTGTGCAGTGTTCAAGCCTAGATCCTTATCACCTTAGGATCTCCATATGACAGAATCAGCGAAGAAGAGAACCGCACCACCGACTTGTTTGATGCAATTAAAAATGATAAAGCTTTATTAAATTTCACAAGGGTTTCTTCCGAGATTAGAGCGGTAGGGACTAGGGCTCCTGTGCTGGACGGAGGGTGCTAAAGGAGGTGAGAATGCCTTATTTCTTTATTTTACACTATTCCCTGCCCCTAAAATTTCTATTGTAGTTCCTTTAAATCTGTTTTCCATGAAGTCAGATGTTTTCTACAATCCATTGACTTGTGAATAATAAATAACTAACAGATGACTTTATTACAATAATTTGCTTATTTTGAAGCCAATTGGAAGGCCAAGAAGGAGATTAATGATCTACAGATGCCTTCCAGCTCCACATGGATGAGCAATGGAGAGTTAGGCCTCATGTCTACGGGGACAGATCCGCAGGTAGTTACATACCTGCGGATGTCATTTTTCCTTGAGGCGCGGATTGCGTGTGCGGGAAATCACACGCAGCATGCTCCATTTTAGTGCGGGTCTCCCGTGGGGACAGCTCCCGCAGGCTTCTATTGAAGCCTATGGAAGCCGCCCGGATCCGCGGCACACCCGCAGCGGAATTCCTAATCTCCAGCGCGGGAGCGTGGAAGAGCGAGAGTTCAAAAAAAAAAATGTATAGTGCACGGCGCATGCCCAGGGCCCTGGAAAGAAGATATGCCCGCGACGGAGGGAAGATCTGCAGCATCCGAACAGGTACGTAAATCTTCTTTTTAGGCATCATGTCCGCGGGAAAGGAGGGACCTGCTGCGGGATTCTGCTTGAAGAATCCGCGGCGGGCCTGATTTTCCCCATGGACATTAGGCCTAATGGCAGAACCTAGCGCCCCCTTATTCCAAAGCAGAACATTCTACTTATAACTAATAACCTTCTCTGGAAAGCTCTTCCTCCCGACTGTGGTTTCCATGCTTGTTACTCGCTACGCACTGGTACTTTCCAAGGTGACTGCTTTTCATGTTGTGGACTGTAATCGTTTTGTTGTCCGGAGAAAAATGGACATCAGATGATGCAGTTATCCAACAGTATGTAGGAGCTGGCACTCCATCCGCCTCACAAGTCATTGTCACATCGTCACCGTAATTGTGCAGAGGGGGGGTCATTGTTATGTTTAATACTTCCGGTTTATCTGAAAAGAAGAAAATGGAGAATTGGATGAAAAAGAACCAGATGCTGTACTTGTAAGCCCGGGGTGGAAACTAACTGCAGATGGTGCCTTTGGACAACGTGTGTGCGTCACTCTAGTCACCCCTCTGTGGTCCCACTTAGTTTATTGCCCTTCTATGCCCCCACTTGTACCTCCTGTTCCCCTGCTGGGTTCTAGTTTCCTTTTACAGATGCAGCGATACCACTTACATTTATTTATTTTTCAATGAGCCTGAGGGCGGTTTTCCACTGGCGATAAAATCGTGCGATTTTCGCCTCGCGGTCAGTAAAAAAGCAGATTAGGAAACCAATCATTTTCAATGGTTTCCTTCCCATCTGCGATGTTTTCATTGATGAGATGTTGAGAGAATAAAAAAATCGCGGCCTGCTGTATCTTTCTGGGATATGTATTTTTTTAAATTTCCCATGTTTCCTTTGGAGGCTTCTTTTTATCACATCGCAAGGCAACAAACGCACAATTTTACCATTAGAAAGTCCTACTGACTTTTGCGATTTAAAAAAAAACAAAAAACACACGATTTTATCGCTGATGACAGCAATGCGATGCAAGATTATTCTCAGAAAAAGCAGCGCCCACGCTCAAAAATCATGGGAAAAAAGTCACGCTTTTGCCGCGATTTTCTTCCTGCAATATCGCGATCACCCGTGTGAAACTAGCTTTAGTCTATCATAAGACTGCCTCACTTGTTATCTGACATCGTAGATTCTATTCTCTGCACTTTCAAAAAGATCATAACTTTTCTTCAGTGTTGTAGCTACATGATGGCTTATTTTTGCTTGACGAGTTTTAAGACAATACCAAACTTATATCTTTTTTCATGTAGTACTACTTAAAAAAAAAGCTTTCTGTCACCAACTTTTGACCCCCATAACCTTTTGATTTTTCCATTAGGCACAACCTGTAGTTTTTATTGGTACCATTTTGGGGTAAAGATGCCGCTTCTCTCTCCCACCCACTCCATGCCGCTTCTCTCTCACCACCTCCATGCTGCATCTCCCCCCATGCATGCCGCTTCTCTCGCTTCTCTCTACCCCTTCTCCATGCCGCTTTTCTCTCCTCCCCTCTCCATGCCACTTCTCTGTCCCCACTTCTCCATGCTGCTTTTCTCTTCCACCCAATCCATGCCGCTTCTCTCTCCCTACCACTCCATGCCGCTTTTGACGGGTCACTGAATGTACCCGCCTCAAATTTTGGGATTTTATGGCTCTGGCCAGCATCTAAGGAATTGAATGACACCAAAATCATCCTCCTAAGGTGAGGCAGACTGGTCAAAGTATGGTGCAAGAAAAAGCATATGGGCTTATTTATATTAGATTGGACAAATGCAGTAATACCAATTTTTACATTTTTTTGACACGCTGACTGAGCAAAGGGGAATTTTCAAACTTTTAACATTTTTCATTACTTGTAATAATCCCCCATAAGGGAATTTATACTTGTGATGGTTTGATAGCTTATATAATATAATGCATTACTATTGTATTGCACCATACTGTATTTTAAGAGGCATCCTATTAAGACATGCCACAGACACGTCCTAATGGCAAACGTTCATGGCAGCCCTGGGGGCCTTCAGAAGACCCAGGCTGCTATGAGCCCTGGCTGGCACCAGCAATTCTATCATGGGGGGGCCATTCAGGACATTTCAACCATGATCTATTGGAACATCTAGATGCCGCTGACAAAATGAACCATGACATTTAAAGTTTAACAGGCATGTTCGGAGTGATCTCTGATTACGGCTGTTACGGACAGGTTTGGTTGTCAGAAACAGCTGACACCCACCGTGTATGAAGCGGGCTCGGCTTCCGAATTTGCTCCATAGGCAGCATATACCGCAGATGCCCATATTCGTCCTAACTACTCAGGGCATAGCTATATGTGTGTAGGAAGCAAACTCTATCACTTGTGTTTTTGTGGAATAATGTTCCCCACAATACTATTTTCCAATGCAGTGTCTATAGCAGTAATTCTAGGACCATTTTCTCAAACAATTCCTTTAAAAGAACATTTACTCTAAGATCAGACATGCTGTCAGGCAATTGGCTTTAGCAGGAGCTCTCCCCCACTGGTCTTCTGACAATAAGATACGCTTCACTCATCCCAAGTTGAATAGTATCATTCATTTTCTAGGTTGATGTTGATTACACCGAACATTCAACCTCTACAGTGTTTCTGAGCACCCCAAGATTACCACCCAAGCCCCAATATACAGATACTTACACTGTACAGTCACTTCTACATCTCTTGAATCTTTATCAAAGTTTATAGCGATACAGCTATAAGTGCCCGTCATATATCTGAAAGTTTTGTATTTTACTCCCTCTAAGTATTTAGCGTCGCCTTTTTGACAAGTGACGTTCGGATGTGGGTATCCTGTGGCCTTACAATGGAAACTGTTTTCTTTTTGCTCTATCCAAACCAATGTATCAGGACAGTCTGTAAACTCAGGCTCAGCTGGAGGAAAGAGAAAAGAAAAAAAAATTTTTATTATTAGCAGGAAAACTGCATTACCCAGAATTTCACAATTACCGGCCATGGCCAAAAGTTTTAAGACTAACACAAATTTTGGTTTTCACGAAGTTTTTTGCTTCAGTGTTTTTAGATCTTTAATAGAGATGAGTGAGCATACTCGCTAAGGACAATCACTCGATCGAGCATTGTCCTTAGCGAGTATCTCCCCGCTCGGAAGAAAAGGTTCAGCTGCCGGCGCGGGTGACAGGTGAGTGGCGGCAGTGAGCAGGGGGGAGTGGGAGGAGAGAGGGAGAGAGAGATCTCCCCTCCATTCCTCTCCGCCGCTCCCTGCCGGCAGCTGAATCTTTTCTTCCGAGCGGGCAGGTACTCGCTAAAGGTAATGCTCGATCGATCGAGTAATTGCCCTTAGCGAGTATGCTTGCTCATCTCTAATCTTTAAGTCAAATATTGCTGCAGTACAATTATAAGTAACCATTTCATAGGTTTTTAAACTTTCATTGACAAATACATCAAGATTAGACAAAGATTCAGTATTTACAGCGTTGACCTTTATTTTTCAAGATTTTTACAATTCTCCCTTGCATGCTGGATATCAGCCTCTGGGTCAAATCCTGACTGATGACAGCACATTCTTCCTGATCAGTGATTGAATGGGATTAACCTCTTAGCGACGGCGCTATCGTAAAACTACGTCCTGCTGTTGCAGGACGTGTATGGAGGGAGGTAGCGCCACTATCTCCCTCCATACAGCGCGGGCGTCAGCTGTTTATTACAGCTGACAACCGTGGTTAATAGCCGCGCTCGGCCGATCGCGGCTATTAACCCTTTAAATGCCGCTGTCAATTCTGACAGGGGCATTTAAATCCCACGGCGGGGTGAGATCAGGGGAGCCATGCAGGTGTCATGGCAGCCGGGGGCCTAATGAATGGCCCCACGGCTGCCTTAACAGACTGCCTATCAAGCCAGCCACACAGGGTGGCTTGATAGACTGCCTGTCAAAAAGCAGTATGACGTAATGCTATAGCATTACGTCATACTGCAGGAGCGATCAAAGCATCGCATGTTAAAGTCCCCTAGGGGGACTTCAAAGTAAAGTAAACAAAAAATCAATAAAGTTTTTTTAATTGTTAAAAAAAAAAAAGTTATAAAAGTTTAAATCACCCCCTTTTTGCCATATCTATTATTAAAAATCTAAATCATAAAATAAAAATATGTATTTGATATCGCAGCGTCCATAAAAGTCTGATCTATCAAAGTAGTGCATTATTTCTCCTGCACGGTGAACGTTGTCCGAAAAAAAAAATAAAGAACGCCGGAAATACACTTTTTTAGTTACCCTGTCTCCCATAAAAAACGCAATAAAAACCGATCAAAAAGTCGTATGTACTCTAAATTGATGCTATCAGAAACTACGGGACATCCCGCAAAAAATGAGCCCTCACTCAACTACGTCAACAAAAAAATAAAAAAGTTATTGCGCGCACAAAATGACTGCAGAAAATAATTGAAAAAAATTAAATATCTTAAAAAAAAAATACAAGTACTACAGCAAAAAAAATACTATATAAGTTTGGTATCGTAGTAATCGTACTGACCCATAGAATAAAAATATCAGGTCAATTTTGTTGCAGTTTGTGCGCCGTAGAAACAGCACGCACCGAAAGATGGTGGAATGTCATTTTTTCCACATTTCTCTCTGTTTAGAATTTTTTAAAAGTTTTTCAGTAAATGATATGGTACAATAAATAGTGCCATTGAAAAATACAACTCACCCCGCAAAAAACAAGCCCTCATATAGCTACGTTGATGGATAAATAAAGGAGCTACGATTTTTTAAAAGGGAGTAGGAAAAAACCAAAATGGAAAAAAGCAAAAAAGCTCCGTCACTAAGGGGTTAAGATCTGGGGAGTTTCCTGGCCATGGACCCAAAATATCAATGTTTGTTCACCGACCCACTTAGTTATCACTTTTGCCTTAAGACATGATGCTCCTTCATGCTGGGAAAAGTATTGTTCATCATCAGATTGCTCCTGGAGGGTTGGGAGAAGTTTTTTTTGGAAGATGTTTAGATCCCATTCTTTATTCATGGCAGTGTTCTTAATCAAAATTGTGAGTTATCCCACACTATTGGATTTTTAAGCAACCCCTCAGGAATGGCAGCAGGCAGGTGGCAGCACATTTATAAACACAGTAAGGCCGCCTGCACACGAGCGGAAATTCCGCGGCAGGATTTCCGGCGGAATTTCCGCTGCTGGAAGCCTGCATAGGATTGCGTTAGCAAACTCAATCCTATCCAGACAGCCGCGATTTGGCCGCGCGAAATATCGCATGACAAACAAATCGGGGCATGCTCTATTTCTGTGCGGGGCTCACCCGCCGCCGGCTCCGGTCTGCGCATGCGCCGGTTGCGCGGCAAGCTGGCACATCAAAGAGCTGGAGCCGGCGGGGGCGGGTAAGTACGCGCTGGTCCCTGCAGGCGCTCGGGTCGGGTCCCGCGGCGAGAATCTTCGCCGCCGGATCCGACCCGCCCGTCTGTAGGCGGCCTAGAGCGAAAGATTTTGGAGGCCGGCCTGGGGTCAAGAAGGGCAGCAAAGAAGCCACTTCTCTCCAAATAAAGCATCAAGGACAGACTAATATTCTGCAGGACGTGCTGGGATTGGACTGCAGCGGACTGGGGGGAACTGATCTTCTCTAATGAAGACTCCATAAGACTGTTTAGGACAAAAAATAATTTTTCCAGAGAATAAAACTTGAGCGCTACCATGAGTCCTGTGTCATGCCAACAGTAAAGCATCCGGAGACCATTCATGAGGGTAAGGAAGTAAGGGTGGCTGGGTCCTTAGGAGGCAGTGATCATGCTATCCTTGAATTTTGGATAAAAAGGGAAGGAAGACCTGAGAAAACTCAGACCTTAAGGTTGGATTTCAGAAAGGCAGATTTTAATGAACTCAGAAAGAGGATAGGAAGAATCCAATGGCTGGATGTTCTTAAGGACAGAAATGCCCAAGAAGGTTGGGAAATATTGCGAAATGAGATTCTCAAAGCACAATCGTTAACAATCCCTAAAAGAAGGAAGAATGGGAAGCATTTAAAAAAACCACGATGGATGAACGCAGAACGTGTACACATATTAAAAACAAAGAAAAATCTGTTTATCAAATGGAAAGAGGGGGAAATATCAAAAGAAGAATATAATGCAGTCTGCAGAAACTGTAGGACAAGGGTCAGAAAAGCTAATAATGAATTGAGGCTTGCAACAGAGGCCAAAAGCAATGAAAAAGGATTTTGGGTGTGTCAATAGCAAAAGAAAAGTCAAAGATGCTATTGGATGCTTACACAACGAAAATGGTGAATTGGTTAAGAATGATGTTGAGAAGGCCAAACTTTTAAATTTCTATTTTGTATCTGTTTTCTCTCAGAAAGTAGATGGAACATCAACTGATCTTCCCTGCACTATTGGGGAAATAAAAGAATGCAGGCTATCTATAAGCAGAGAGATGGTGAGGGAACACTTTGCTAACTTAAATGAATTCAAGTCTCAAGGTCCAGATGAATTACATCCTAGGATACTAAAGGAAGCAGCGGAGGTAATTGCTGAACCACTCGCCATAATCTTTGAAAATTCCTGGAGAACAGGAGAAGTCCCAGAAGATTGGAAAAGGGCAAATGTTGTCCCCATCTTCAAAAAAGGGAAGAAGGTGGATCCAGGAAACTACAAGCCTGTGAGACTGACTTCTATACTGGGAAAGATCTTTGAACGAATTATTAAACTGCATGTATGCAAGTACTTGGATGAAAATGGAGTAATTAACCAGAGCCAGCATGGGTTTGTAATAAGTTATGCCAGACGAATCTTATTTCCTATTATGATAGTATCACTGACTGGGTTGATCAGGGAAATGCGGTGGATATAGTAGATCACCGAGGGAACCACTAAATAATAAATAAAATATAACCTTTATTCATATAACTTTAAAATTATAGATTAAAAGGGCGTGATCAATCCTTTATGGATATCGTGCCTGTCACGACCAATCGGCACTGTACTTGGAAATCTGATGCCTTGGACAGAAGAACAATAGTCCTTTACCATTAACTTATGCAGCTATCACGGTAAAACTTTCCCACACTCCTATTATTATCTCAGTGTGTGTTCACCGTGTGCATACAACCACTGTATAACCAACAGTCTGTTGGGTCTCACTCAACAATATTGGAATAGGTCTTTTTATGATATTCGTTATGCACGCATACAGACCACCATGTGACCATATGTCATATATTCCTGAGGTGTCTTAATGTTAAATCGACACACTTAAAGGACACTTCCAATTTTATCTTTATAGCTAAGGAAAGTGGTGCATGTACTGACATAGGGATATTTATGTTCATATCACCATATCCTCTTTCCAATAGGTATGTCAAAGTACTGTAATAAAGACAAAGAAACTATCTCCCTTTTGATGAAATAGTCGTAGGGATTAGTGTATTCATGTGATACCTATGACATACACCTAATCCTATACCACAACTGACTAATAGGACAGTGGGGATGCCTGGCCAAGGTATCAATTCATATGGTGTATAACTGTTTAGCTCAGATGTACTGCTCACAGTGTTCCTACACCCTGCTGCTTAAAGTGCTTTTTATGATTTTATTAAAAAAGCACTTTATCAAATACTCATAGAAGATCCAATATAAAGGGCAGGACCGATTTATGGTCCATAAAATGCCCATAGATTGATCCTCTAAGTAGTACTAGAACCCGTTTAAGTAGCACAAATAGATCAGGCGTAACGGGCAGGACTGATTAATTCTAAGTCCACAAATGGCGCCCAATGCTTGATCTATTGATAGCCAAATTTGCTCACTTAATCGCACAGTGGTGAAATGACTTCAGCAAAAAGTCTATATTATGTTACACCACTGGTTGCTTAAACAGAACGAACCATCTACGCGTTTCAACAGCTCAGTATATAAGCTGTATCATCAGGATGGTATATTACCATGCAATCAAGATGAATAGATTGCATGAAAAAACCAGCTAAGTATTGCACCAATCATTAAAATATAAGACTGTGCTATACTAATAGCTAGAATTAGCAGATAAATTCAGCTAAGTGTTGCACCAGTCATAGATGTATAAGACTGTGCAAGCTGAGTAGCTAGAGTTAGCAGATAGCGATGTGAACAGCCTGACAGGCTGTGTGTAAATGAGCAGCAATGGTCAGTAGCCCGATGACAGGGCTTAAAAAGACCAAACCACGCCTCCCTGTGTAGAGGGCTCGTCCCCGCTCAGCCAATCTGCTTCATTTCTTCCCCTGACGCTTGTCTTACCGAGATCTCGCGATACTTGAGATCCCGCGCATGCGCAGAACCACACAGCGTCCGTGAATGCCAACCAACGCCAACCAGGAAGCCGGAGGACGCAGCGGCATCGGGACACTGTGCAGAGCTAGCGCACGTAGTATGCAGGGGAATGCGAGGCACAGTAACGCCCAAACCAGGGCGATATCCATATAGGTGTGACATCAGTATGACTCCGGAAAAAGGATGGAATAAATCTTATTTTTGTTGTTATTGTTATTATAGGGCATATATCCATATATGAAAGAAGGTAAGTATATATGTGAATGGGATATAAATTACAACATGACCGGGATGGTGGCATGTTAAACAGGTTATACAATACCTAATGGTATATTGATAATACCCCCAACAAAGAATGATATAATGGGTGTATACAAGAGATTCAAGTTAATAGATAATGCACCATAGGTATATTTGATTAACACACAACACCCAAACAGTGATATGATAATACAGCATCACTAATATGGCAATGATAGGTGGCATACATATTGATTATAAGGCAACAGACACAAATGCATGCAAAGATAGATATAGAACACCATAGATGTAATCTGCCATTTAGAGGGAATTTTTGCAAAACAAAGATGCACCATGGGTATATTTGATTAACACACGGCACCCAAACAGTGATATGATGACACAACATCACTAATATGGCAGTGGTAGGTGGCATACATATTGACTATGAAGCAAATAGTCACAAATGCATGCAATAATAAATATAAAGCACCATAGATGTAATATGCCATTTAAAGGGAATTTTAGAAAAACATCCCTATTTAAGCCATGATGTACTTATATAAACGCAGCAAAAGATAGCTGGTCATTTAAGCCCTTCGGACTACAGCAATCCAGACGGTGAATCCACCTTGTCTCTTTCTGTAGCAACATTCTGTCTACGTTGCCCCTTCTTCCATTAGGTCTGATAATCTCAACTCCTTGAAACTGAATACACTCAGGGTCATTGTTGTGTACATCCCGTACATGTACTGCCAAGCTTGTCTTATCCCCTCGATTGACGTTCCCGATGTGTTCCAGTATGCGTCTACGTAGTTGGCGGATGGTTTTGCCTACGTAATCGAGTGGGCAAGGGCAGGTCGCTTTATATATGACACCACTGGACCTACAATTAATAAAATCCTTTATTTGGTAGGTCATACCAGTGGAGGAGCTGGAAAAGACCCCTCCTCGTTTGATGTACTTACATGCCTTGCAACCTGTACACTTAAATGTCCCCTTGAGAGGATCAGAGCCAAGCCATGTTCTCGTAGATGTCTGTACCGATAGGTGGCTATGGACTAGTCGATCCTTCAGATTGCGTCCCCTCTTGTAGGTGATCAAGGGTTTGTTTGGAAGATATTCTGCTAGATCCGAGTCTTTACACAGTATATGCCAATATTTATTCAAAATCTGTCTGACTTCGATGGATTGGTCGTCATAAGTGCCAATTATGCGGATCTTTGCATCACCATCACCTCTCTTTTTTGGTTTCAAACAATCCTCCCTCTTAACACTCTTCGCATAGATGTTTGCTTTGTCCACTACCTCTACTTGATAGCCACGGTTGGTAAATCTGCGGCTCATCTCCTGGGATTTCTTCAGGAAGTCGTCATCAGCAGAACAATTACGTCGTGTGCGAATCAACTGTCCCTTAGGTATCCCGCGTTTAAGGGAGATGGGATGATGACTCTCCCAATGCAAAAGAGTGTTTGTTGCTGTTGCCTTTCGAAATATAGATGTTTGCAAAGATCCATTTGGCATCTTATTTATGACGAGATCCAAAAAAAGTGATTTTGAAAGGATCAATTTCAGCTGTGAAGTACAATCCTAGATCGTTGTTATTCAAATGATTGATGAATGTATGAAAATCGTCTATTTCACCAGTCCAGAGGATAAGCACATCATCTATAAAACGGACCCAAAGGTCAATAAATTGTGTCCAGGTCTCATTGTTCTCACTGAACACGGTGGTCTCCTCCCACCAGCCCAGGTACAAGTTGGCATAGCTGGGGGCACAAGGGCTCCCCATAGCCGTACCCCTGAGCTGGTGGAAGTACCTCCCCTCAAACAGGAAGTAGTTTTTCGTGAGAACAAAGGACAGCAGGGTCATCAGCAAGTTGTTATGCTGTTTCAGATGTGTGCCCCTCTGGTTCAGGTAGTATTCTACGGCTTTGAGTCCACCGCTATGCGGTATCGAACTGTACAAGGCCTCGACGTCGAGGCTTGCCAGTTTAGTACTCGGGGATAGGACTATATCCTCCAGTTTCTTAAGGACATCCGTTGTATCTTTAATGTAAGCCGGTAGCGATTCCACAAATGGTCTTAATGCAACGTCTAGGTATGTACTGATTCCTTGTGTCAGGCTATCATTTCCTGCAACAATTGGTCGGCCTTTCAAAGGCATCAGGCCTTTATGAACCTTTGGTAAACCGTAAAATGTCGCTATTTGAGGTGTAGAAGAGAATAGGTACTGAAATTCTTTATCATCAATTAAGTCATCCGTTTTTGCTTGCATCAAGATGTTCTTGAGCTCCGTGAGAAAGGTGTCAGTAGGGTCGTCCTTCAGGATCTGGTAATTGGATTTATCCAATAATATCCGAAGGCACATTTCCCTATATGTATCACGATCCATCAAAACTATGTTGCCCCCCTTATCAGAGGGCTTAATGATTATAGTTTCATCCCTTTCGAGCGTTTGAAGAGCCATTTTTTCATCGAGGGTAAGATTTTGATGCTTAAATTTCTTAACCTTGGACAACCTCTCAAGATCCTCAATCACCATTGTTTCAAAGATCTCTACATACGGTGAATCCCCAGATGGGGGTAAACTCGTATTTTTTGATTTCAAGTTGGTGAAAGGACCCTTACTGGGATCTCTCATATTCTCATTTTCCAGTGCTTCCAAGGCCAGAATAGCTTCGAGGTCCTGACGGTCCAGACCCAAATCTGCACACTTTTTTCTATCACGGATGGCAAAATACTTTTTCCATCGCAATTTTCTTAAAAATAATGCGATGTCCTTTGTCCATTCGAACAGACAAAATTTATTCGTAGGGATAAATGACAAACCCTTCTTAATCACGGATTCTTCTTGTTTTGTTAAGTTTCTGGATGACAAATTGATGATTTGCAGTTCATTCTCATTAGTGGTTAACACAGCGTCATTTGCGGTTCTATTTCTCTCCAATGTCGGTGATATGACTAAGTCTGATGGTGTGCTGACGTTTCTACTGGGCCCCGATTCCGCGTCATATAGTGGGTGATGGGTTGCCCTAAAAAATGATGACTCTCACTATTATTACCTCTACCTCTACCCCTTGCTCTCATCCTTTGGCCACCTCTACCCCTTCTTCTATCACTCTGACCACCTCTCTTCGAATAATCGTTGGTAGAATGTTCACTTTCCGATGAACTTAGTTCACTTTCAATGTGTGGTCTCACTTCATAAGCTCGATTTTCTGTAAAGTCTCGCAGATCTCTTTGGTATTGGTTATGTTTGCGCTCCTTGAGGAATCCAGTGTATCTTTCAATTGTTAATTTTAAAGAATTCTCTCTTTTCTCATAATCCGCCTCAGCGGAGAACTTTTTTCCTTCTTTGATTAATTCCTCAAGGGTTTTGCCCGCTTTATCAAGGTTGATTTTTTCCTCTTCTAAGAGGAGATTCATCAACCTGAGCGAGCTATCCGTAGACTCTTTCTCCCATCTACTCATAAATTCTGTGGTTCGCAATTTGGGCGGGGGCATTATATGAATTCTGAGACCTCTGGGGACGATTTTATTCTCCAAGTAATTAGTGAGAGCCTGCACTTCCCACCAAACTTTGACAAAGTCTTTGTAGGCTCTTGTTATGTTCTTAAAGGCCTGATTTAAAGAGGTAATTTGTAATGAAGTATCCATTTCCCTGTCTGAAAACACCTTTTTTGCCTCCGTAAGCCAGGAGGCCGTATTAATAGTGGATATAGTTTATCTTGACCTTAGTAAAGCATTTGATAAAGTATCTCATAATATACTTATTGAAAAAATGACCAAATATGGGATTAACAAGGCAGCTGTTAGGTGGATTCACAACTGACTGGGTGATCGTACTCAAAGAGCAGTCATAAATGGCTGCACATCCAAGTGGAAGAATGTATCAAGTGGGGTACCACAAGGCTCTGTCCTAGACCCAGTGTTATTCAACATTTTTATAAGTGATCTGGAGAAGGGAATTGATGGGAAACTGATGAAATTTGCTGATGACACAAAGCTAGGAGGGATAGCTAACACTAGGGAAGAGAGAGAGACAGTATTCAAAAAGATGTAGAAAAGGGAGCAACAGCCTGCAGGAGCACCGCAGAACACCAGGAGGGAGCGACAGCCTGCAGGAGCGCCGCAGAACGTCAGAAGAAGTGAGTAATGATTTTTATTCTTTGCTCCACTGTATTCCCGGCGTATAAGGTGACAGTTGGGGGGTCGTCTTATACGCCCCGTCGCCTTATACGCCGGTATATATTTTTATTGTAACACATTTCTGGATGAATTGCAGGGAAGGGGGTTATATATTTAACCCCTTCCCGACAATTCATCCTGCGATCGCCGGCAGCCCATTGCTTTCAGTGGAACCTGCTGTATTGCTGGTTCCATTGAATTCAATGGGCTAACATCGTTCTTCTCTGCCACAGCTGTTACAGCTGTGGCAGGAAAGAAGGATTTGTCTTCTATATGTTCTCAATGGGGTCGGCGCTGCTGCCGCCAGCCCCATTGAGCGCATATAGAGAAGATTTATGGCCTTAAGAAGGACCGTTGGGGTTCTTGAAACCTAAAATACTCCTAACACTCTCCCTATAGCAGCTCCACCAAGATACCACTTTCGCTGAACTAATGTCAGAATGCATCTGTGGCGAGCCGCGGGAGGGGCAGATTTTAATACTCGGGTGACACCTGATCTCGCCAGCCACTCACTGCAGGGGGGTGGTATAGGGCTTGAACGTTGCAGATATTTAACCCCTTCCCGACAATTCATCCTGCGATCGCCGGCAGCCCATTGCTTTCAGTGGAACCTGCTGTATTGCTGGCTCCATTGAATTCAATGGGCAAACATCGTTCTTCTCTGCCACAGCTGTTACAGCTATGGCAGAGGAGAACGATCTTTACGCTGACAGTGCGGGGGGGGGGGGGGGGGTTGGGCAGCATGTAACCCAGGAGAAGTGGCAGCGGAGTGTCATGCAGGCAGTGATTGTGCTTTGTTGGAGGTAGTGTGGTGCTTAGCTAAGGTATGCATTGCTAATGAGGGCTTTTCAGAAGTAAAAGTTGTTGGGAGGGGGGGGGCCCACTCTTGCCGCTATTGTGGCTTTATAGTGGGACCTGGGAACTTGAGATGCAGCCCAACATGTAGCCCCTCGCCTGCCCTATCCGTTGCTGTGTCGTTCCCATCACTTTCTTGAATTGCCCAGATTTTCACAAACGAAAACCTTAGCGAGCATCGGCGATATACAAAAATGCTCGGGTCGCCCATTGACTTCAATGGGGTTCGTTACTCGAAATGAACCCTCGAGCAACGCGAAAATTTCGTCCCGAGTAACGAGCACCCGAGCATTTTGGTGCTCGCTCATCTCTAGATGAGACACAAATTAGACATTAGACAGTGAGGGGGATGAATGAGTGGAACAGGTTGCCATGGTAGGTGGTGAGTTCTCCTTCAATGGAAGTGTTCAAACAAAGGCTGGACAAATATCTGTCTGGGATGATTTAGTAAATCCTGCACTGAGCAGGGGGTTGGACCCGATGACCCTGGAGGTCTCTCCCAACTCTACCATTCTATGATTCTATGATTGTATAGTTGCTTTTCCAAGCACAATGGAGCACTATTTCACAAGGCAAAAGTGATAACGAAGTGGCTCAGTGAACAAAACATTGACATTTTGTAACAGAAGATCAAAGGCTTGGATTTGTTCTCCCTACTAATACTACTATAAAAGGCATATGGACCTCCATGATCCACAGTGAAGCACCCCAGTTGTGGTATCCACCTTTACGCTATGAATGGGGTTGTTATTAAAACTGATGAAATTTCATTCAACACGAACATAAAGAGATGAAATTGCAAATTTGCCAATGGTTGAGCAAATAAAGAGTCCATTCTTAATTTCTGGGAAGACCTCTGGGTCACATGATTTAAAGCATTTTCATACTAAAGACATTTAACCCTGTATCCACAAGATAGGAGATAAATGTTTGATCGCTGGGGATCAGACCACTAGGACCTCCGGTGATCCTGAGAATGGTGCACACCAAATAGGTTGTAAATGGAACAGCGCTGTGACCACCGCTCCATTCACTTTTATTGGGTGGAGGAAGACAGACGAATGCATCAATCTACATAAAAATCAATGGAGCGATGGTTGAGCATGCACAGCTATGCTTCATTCATATCCAGGATTCAGGGTGGCCTATTCTCAGTATTGCTGGAGGTCCCAGTAGTTAGATCCCCAGCAATAAGACACTTATTGCCCATACTGTGGATAGGGGATATATAGCTTTATTGATTAAAAAAAACTCTTTAAATGGGTTTTCCAGGACTAAAATATTGATGACCTATCCTTAGGATAAGTCATCAGTATCAGATTGGTGGGCTTGCGCCCCCCACTGATCAGCTGTTTGAATAGTCCACAGCCTTCTAGCGGATGCTGCGCTCTCTTCAGTGCATACCAGGCACAGCGCTATACATTTTATAGTGGCTGTGCCTGGTATAGCAGCTTAATCCGATTCATCTGACTGAGACAATATCGACTTAAGCCAACTGATAAATGAACGTGATGTCACAGAACTGAGAAGAGGCCATGTATCTCACCAAAACACAAGGCCTCTTGAAATAGCTGGCCGCTGGGGGTCCAAGGTAGTGGACCTTCACTGATCTGATATTGGGGGTCTCTCCTGAGTATAGCGCAACAATATTTTTGTTCTGAAAGCCCCTTTAAGTGTCTTAGCCATTCATAAGCCTTATACTTACTCTGTAGATACATCTTCTCTGGCTTGCTTTGGGTTTTAAGATAAGCCTCACATATGAACTCCATCTTGTGCATGCTCCTGGTGACTTCCACTGTACATGTTTTCTTGGTGCTGCTCACCTGCTTGGTCTCGGTTACGGTCTTCTGCTGACAGTTTTTTAAAGTTGTTGCATTGCTTTTTATCTCCAAGTTCACATCTATGTAGTTGGTGTTGTTAAATGAGCATGAGATTACCGTGTTAACGTCTTCAATGATCTTATCTTCAAAATGCAATTTGGGAACAGGTGGAATAGCTGAAAAATAGATAAATTACTTACAATGGATTGGGCCAATGTATACAGGTTCTGTTAAACTGAATGGGCAAAAAAGGAAGATAAGCAGGGACATAATCATAGTGGATTCAGAGGGTGCCGTTGCACCCAGGCCATGGAACCTTAGGGGGCCCATAAGGTCTCTCTTTCCTGTATGAAGAGACCAATGCTGTAAATGCATAATGTAAAGCATTATGTTAGGTTGTGCTCCTGGGACGTGTAGTTCTACGGGTTTCCAGGAGTATACGGCAACAGGTGTGGCAGGCTTGAGCTTGCTGGGTGTGGAGTTCTCCAGCCAGCCAATCACCACTGGTCTGTTGCACATAAATACCAGCCCCTCTGGCTAGACGGTGCCGGTTTCCTCATTTTCCTCACAGTACCACTGTGTTTGCATCCATGCATGGTTTTCTGAAGGTGTGAACAGCGACGTGTTCTCTATGTCTGTGCAGGTGGTGGGACATGTGGTGTGAACAGTCCTGTTCAGTGTGGTATACATTCCCTTGTGTGTCAGTGTGAACTGTGCCCTGTTCTTCTTGGATTATTTTCCACTAAGGGTGAACCAAGTCCTTAGGTTCCAGCGTGGGGCCGTCCCTATTGGGACGATTGCCCCGCTTGCAGGCAGGATTCATGGGGTGTATTATAAGTGGAGAGCCCTTTTACAGATTTTACATAAGGGTCTAGCAGCTTCAAGTTAAGCCGCTGCGGATGAAGTTCACTGACGAGTGTAAGGTTATACATTTTGGGGTCAAAAAATATGCAAACTGTAAAGAAAGACCTAAGTGTACAGTAAGTATTGATGATAAAGCACAAGTAAGGGCTGATGCCCACAGTCGTACGTGTTTAACGCTGCAGGTCTCCCCACAGTGTTTTGCACATTCGGCAGCCATACACAGGCAGCTGGCAGAGACCGCGTATGGCTGTGTATGGCACTCCACATGCCCGCAAATCACACGTTCATGTGCAATTTTTTTTATGCGCTGTTCTGTTTAGAGAAGGGATGCGTATGAAAACACCGCCCATATGCAATGTATTGTGTGTATATGACTCACGATGCGTATGTATGCAGAGGAATAGAGCATGCTGCGATTTTTTTCTCTTGCGTATGTATACACAGTGTCCATACGCCGGTGAGCATGGATCAATGACAGCCTATTGACCGCGTATCACGCATCCGTGCAACTCACAGTGATACGCAGTGAAAACGTAGTCGTGGGCATGAGCCCTTAGAGGTGAAGAAATGGTGACAGAAGAGAATGAAAGAAGAAAAGTAGAAAGTTTAATCTAGATCACTGGAAAGAAGAATAAGGCATAAGGGACAATGTTCACACAACCACAAACTTTTCTTATTTGCTGCTGAAGTTAGTCCAGGTGAAGTGTGGCCTATGCCAGGTTATGCTATTGGCCCAATGGTAGCATGTTACAATGGTGCTCATAATAAGTAATGCAGGGATATTAATGTGATAAGTAATCACACCAATAACCCACTCAAATCAGGACACCATTATACAATAAAAGCACCGAACAAAGCAGAAAATAAATCTAATAAGAGCTGCACTCACTATTCTGCTGGTGGAGTCACTGTGTACATACATTACTTATCCTGTACTGATCCTGAGTTACATCCTGTATTATACTCCAGAGCTGCACTCACTATTCTGCTGGTGGAGTCACTGTGTACATACATTACTAATCCTGTACTGATTCTGCGTTACATCCTGTATTATACTGCAGAGCTGCACTCACTATCCTGCTGGTGGAGTCACTGTGTACATACATTACTTATCCTGTACTGATCCTGCGTTATAGCCTGTATTATACTACAGAGCTGCATTCACTATTCTGCTGGTGGAGTCACTGTATACATTACATTACTTATCCTGTATTGATCCTAAGTTACATCCTGTATTATACTCCAGAGCTGCACTCACTATTCTGCTGGTGGAGTCACTGTGTACATACATTACTTATCCTGCACTGATCCTGAGTTACATCCTGTATTATACTCCAGAGCTGCACTCACTATTCTGCTGGTGGAGTCACTGTGTACATACATTACTTATCCTGCACTGATCCAGAGTTACATCCTGTATTATATTCCAGAGCTGCACTCACTATTCTACTGGTGGAGTCACTGTGTACATACATTACTTATCCCATACTGATCCTGAGTTATATCCTGTGTTATACTCCAGAGCTGCACTCACTATTCTGCTGGGGGAGTCACTGTGTACATACATTACTTATCATGTACTGTTCCTGAGTTACATCCTGTATTATACTCCAGAGCTGCACTCACTATTCTGCTGGTAGAGTCACTGTGTACATACATTACTTATCCTGCACTGATCCTGAGTTACATCCTGTATTATACTCCAGAGCTGCACTCACTATTCTGCTGGTGGAGTCACTGTGTACATACATTACTTATCCTGTACTGATCCTGAGTTACATCCTGTATTATACTCCAGAGCTGCACTCACTATTCTGCTGGTGGAGTCACTGTGTACATACATTACTTATCCTGCACTGATCCAGAGTTACATCCTGTATTATATTCCAGAGCTGCACTCACTATTCTACTGGTGGAGTCACTGTGTACATACATTACTTATCCCATACTGATCCTGAGTTATATCCTGTGTTATACTCCAGAGCTGCACTCACTATTCTGCTGGGGGAGTCACTGTGTACATACATTACTTATCATGTACTGTTCCTGAGTTACATCCTGTATTATACTCCAGAGCTGCACTCACTATTCTGCTGGTAGAGTCACTGTGTACATACATTACTTATCCTGCACTGATCCTGAGTTACATCCTGTATTATACTCCAGAGCTGCACTCACTATTCTCCTGGTGGAGTCACTGTGTACATTACTTATCCTGTACTGATCCTGAGTTACATCCTGTATTATACTCCAAAGCTGCACTCACTATTCTGTGAGGCATTATTAGAAACAGGCACAAAGCTAGTCCTCAGGCACCACAGTGATAACTTAGCTGAGTGTCTATAATGTAGGTGTAGTGGCCCAGTACATGCTTTTGTCATGGAATATAAAGTGTTAAGTTTCAGAATGCAATAAGTGTATGTTTCTTACCTTGTTTTGGACTATTGACCTTTAAATAGAAGACTAAAACCTATGCTTTGTAGTGCCGGGAACTAGGATTTTAAGATAAGAAGTCAACAGACAAATTAAATAAGGCTAAGCTATGTTAACAGAGAAAACACACAATTCATGCAGAACTATTGTCTAATGCAACAGCAATATCCTGACTTAGGTAATTCTGTGTTTGAGACGGGCCTTAAAAGCTTTGAGACTATTTGGTAGATGTCAAGAAGTCTTATGATCAATAAGTATTTTCACCTTTGTAACAGTACGCTACGTAACACTAATCTTTGTACCAAGTAACTTTTGTATACGCCCTCTTCTTTCTGTATAAGAGTTGGTTATGTTGATAATAAAGTAGAATTCATTGATTCTCATGGAGAAGTGTCTTGACATAACATGGAGTGATTTCATGCTATTGATAGATGATGCTAGCAAAATCTCCTCATCACGGGCTTCCATATCTACCAATTTGGCACCTGGCAACGAGGTCATCAGATCGGTACCGGTGTGGTCCGATAACACTTTCCTGGACCCCTCCATAATGTCATACATCTATGTCTTATGTTGATGCTCGGTGCAAATTTGTCTAGTCATTCTGCCATGTGTATTGCACAGCTGCAGTGTGTGATGGGTTAAGTGTTTGCAAAGCCTGGAGACTGTCTGTAAATGTATCAATTTATGTCCTGTCATGTGGTATGAATGAGGTTATAAAAGTGAGTGCTTGAGAACAGGAAAGAGTTCATGTTTTCTAGGGTCCCATTCAAGAGGTTCAGCTACATGTGGGTACCTTTAACCCTGATGTAGCGAAGAATGGAAGAGAAAGAGAGGTTTTCCCAACTTGGATGTACATGTGATGAGGAAGGAGTGAGCCCGACCTAAGCAGAGCGAGAGCAAGAGCAACCGTGAGTGAGTGCTTTGCAAGGCCCAGTGCAGAGGTACTGTAATGGATTGTAATAAACTAAGTAAAATGTCCATTGCAAATATGTGTTTCTTTTCCTCACTACTAACACAGCTGCCTGTCTGAAAGTGCTGACTAACCCCCTCTTCGCCCCTCCCATCATCTACTCAATATGGCGACTCCCTAGTCCTGGAATTCCAAGATAAGGACGTCAGTGTTGCAGCCGTTCGGAGGTTCCCACCTTGCTTTCAGGCCAGACCAGGGTTTAGCAGTATTCCTACCTCTCCTGGAGCTGAGGGGTGTGGTGGTTGCAAGAGTAATGTCAGTCCTCACCTGGTGCTGAGTAGCTCTGCTCCTATTTAAGCAGTGCTAGTATTGACCCCTGTGCTGGTCAATGCTTCAGTTGCCGCTGGATAGCTGCTGAGGAACACATCCTGCTTGAAGCTCCTCCGTGCTAGCTAAGTTCCTACATCTGTTTTGTTTGGTCTTCTGTTTCCCTTTCTTTTGGTTTTAGGGCTCCCTGATAGGGACTTGTCAGTGGCCCAGGCACGAGTGCGGGTCCGCACCTATCGGAGCGATCGGCCCGCCGAGTAGGCAGGGCCTCCTCCTGGGTAAGGGGTTTATAGGGAGAGGTTTTCCCGTAGTTTTATGTTTCTTTTGCACAGGTGTGCCTTTTCATTTGTTTTGGATATTGCATGTCCGGTTGAACGCAACAGTCAGCTCCGGAAGGAAGAGACCCATACAATGCAATGACCAATCAGCTACAGATTTGTACTTCATGTCGTATTAACTATGCACACTATCTATAAAACCCCATGCAGCTCGATCAGAATAAAGAAGTTTCACTGTGATTCTTCTGTGCATGCACAGGCCTCAGGCCTTTTAATCAGGAAGGGGGCAGATATTCATCATCGGCTACCCTAAGTACCAATCCATAACAAATGGCACCCCAGATGGGGCACCAGGTTGTGGACCGCGAGAGCAGCCGTGAGAAAAGTCGCTGGGGACGAACCAACCAGACGGACGCAGTGGAGACTGATCACCTCCCTGAGTACTGTGGGACACCTTGTTACTTACGAGTACGCCTGCCTTCCCGGGCAGTTTCTGTAACTTATACGGCTGGTCGGCAGCCATCAAAGACAGGTGATATTCTTGCCCAGTGTTTGATAACCCCAAACCTGTCATACTGAATATCTGCTGCCCGGTTTTATGTTACGTGTGCGTTGATGGTTGAAAGAAAGTTGGAGGATTCAGTGAAACGGCAGTTAAGTTTACAGGGAAATTAGCGCGGGTATACTACCTTAGTGACATTGCGGTAAAGCAAGTCACGGAAGCAGGGCGCTGGATACACATAGCGGTCAAGCGAGAGCGGGGACATCCTTAGTAACAGGTATCCTCCACAGTCTCCTATGACTGCTATTGTTTAATGTTATATCATGTCCTAAGAATGTTACTGGGCTTATGAGGTTGCCCGAAGGCCCCCTGTCCACAGCCGTGACGGAATATTGCTAATGATGTGGGAGAGCTTTCATGTCTCCGCGATGAACCTATCTGACAGATAGGCTCACCACGGTGAATCGCGGCATGCCGCGATTTGAATCCTGCAAGCAGAGAGTCGCTATCATTCTCCGCTCGTGGATGTCGGGACTGCGCTTTACTGCATTACCCGCGGCCGGATTATCGCCAATGAACTATCGCCCATGGACAGGAGCCCTTAAGGTGCTTTTACATGTAACGGTATTTAAACCGAACGATTAGCAAACAAGCCAGCGATGATTTTTATGCTTGCATGAAATGAACGATAAAAGATGAGCAAACAAATTATTGTTCATTGTTCGATCGTTGGCCATGTTTACACTGAATGATTATCGCTCAAATTCGAATGACCTTGTGATTTAATTGAATCATATCCTAATCATTGCATATAAACGCACTTTGGGGGCTCCTTCACACGGGTGTATTTGTGCATTTATGCACGAAATAGGCAGAGAATAGAACCAAGTGATGTCAAGGGGTTCATTCTCATTTCCCGTTTTTGCGGACACATTTCTCCAGCATGCAGAAAAAAAAAATTGAATGCACTCTATTTTGTGCACCAAAGGTCCCCATAGAAGTCTATGGGAGGTGAGCAAATGCGTGCACAGATGTGAAGTACGCTGCGCAATTGAGTGAAAAAAAGAGCACATCTGGACCTCATTAGGCTAAATAGCCATCTAATTCAGGGCGGGTTCATCTGCTGCGCGCAAATAAACATGTCCTGCATGCGCAAAAAATACTGCAAATTGCACCAATGCACATGCAAAAAATCCTTGTACATAAAGCAAATATGTTGCACTTAGTTGTGCGCAAAAACACGTACGCTGGTCTGAAGGCGTCCTAAGGGTGCTTTTACGTGTAACAATTTATCGTTCGCACAAGTGAACCCGCAAACAATGACAGAGTTCGCTTATACAGCCTGTTTATACAGGCAGATAAGTAAAGCGTTCAGTTCTTTGATCTAGTGAATGAGAACCACTGAATGATCAGTGTTTAAACCGAATGATTAGGGAGTGAGCCAACAGTGATTTCCATGCTTGCATAAAATGAATGATAAGGAAACGACTTATTGTTTGAATGTTGGCTGTGTTTAAACTGAAATTTGAACAATCTAGCGATTTTTTTTTTTTTTTTATGCTAATCATTCTGTCAAAATGTACAATAAGATTACAGCAGTGTTTTCTGTGTGAGTGTAAAGGTCCATTTACACACAAAGATAACTATTCAAACGATTGAAAGATTGAAATTTTTAGCGATCGTTATGCTTAAAGTGACACTAATGTCCATTAACACTTTATCATCTTCATTTGCGTGTAAAAAGGCCTCCAGGAGCTGTTTGCAGAGCACAGCATGTTGCCTGGGCTCTGTGCAGAGCTGCATTGTTCTCCTCAGGGATGTCGGCAGAATACAATGCAATCTCCTAGCTCCCCCAGAGAACACAACATTTGGTCTATTGACAGATACTTTATCTCTCTGCAGCTGAATGATGGATTTTAAGCTTACCTTAAAATCCTCGTTCAGACGAAAAGTGCACGATGGGCGCATTTAAGCTCAACGATTATCGCTCATTTGCGGTCGTTTGAATGAATTTTGAGTGATCGTTGAGTGTAAATGGGCCTTAAGAGGGAGATTGCTGTATATTGTTTATGCAAAAATACTGTGAGGTACCTCACTATGTGGTGCTGGTCCTTCAAGGCAGTGGTTGAGGATGGAGGGACAGGACCTTCTCTTTGGCTTGTGGATATAGTGGGTGTTTGTCCGGGTTTCGGGACAGTGTGGTATAGCAGTCGGAGCAGCGGTGTGTGGAAGCTGACTTTTACATGGCCACCAACAGAAAGCCATATCGGGCGGTCTTGCTGTCATTTTGCCACTGCTAAGGGTCGGTCAGACTCCTTTAGCCTTCACCATTGGGATTCCACTAGCGATGGAAACGGGACTAGGCCTGTGAGTACCTTAGTATATGAGTAGACAATTTCTAACAAAAGGACTTCATGCGCAAGACCTCGGCTGAGGCGCCTAAGAGGGGACCGAGAACCAGGCCTTCAGTTGAGGAGACAGCGGGGTACAAGATATAATTTTAGATTATAGTCATAACGCCAGTGTCCCTAGATGAGTCATCAGTTACTCGCGATGAATAAATGTGGTTTCCTTTTACTCACTTTACAACTTTGACTTTCCAATATAGGCAAATTTACTGGTACTTCTTAACATGAAGTTATAGACTTCGGAACAGTTTCCTGAACTCTACTTCTCTGAACATATTTAACAATAGGCGTTCTTCTCCCAGAGCACACACATCCTCAGACGCTGTTATCTGAAGGGCACTTGCTTGGTTTACACGGTCTTTCATATCACTCTCACTTTAGTCATTAGCTGTAACAGACTTCTGCGCTTTCCCGCCATATGCAAGTCAGTGGGGCGCGTACAACTCTCGCATTCCCATACCGACTGTTAAACAGCATCTCCTGTACTTTCATTCTCGGAGGAAACAAACGTTCCAGCAGCAGAAACATAGCTGTGGCCTAGCCCCGGCAGGAGCATCAACGTGCGCCTCCTTCTCTGACGACACACACCACACTACTCAACTCTCTCACTAACTAACTCCTCCCCTATTCTACTCAAACCACCAATCACGACACACTAACAGGACAGAGAGACAAACGAACTTACTTAAAGACAAACAAACTTACAAATAATGGACAGACCCTACTGTGGTCCACTTCATTATTCACTAGACTGTGGAGTTACTGTACGGCCCAAGTAAAATATTTAGTCTGAGTCTGTTTCTTAGCGGCCCGATTAAGGCCACTTGTGCTTTTTGTTTAAGGATTTTATTGAGTTCATCTGCCACAAAATGCCCAATCTGCATCATTCCAGAGCTACCCGCGTAGTATCAGATGGGTGGCCAGGCTAAGAAATGAGTATGAAACGGAGCGGCACCCTTATAGGTTGACAAGGCCACCATGAGTCCCACCAGGGTCTGTCATGCAGACAGAGTCTGTAGTGTCTGTTCAACTTGATTCACCGACACGTACCACCTCAATGGAGGGAACCCCAGTTCTGAACGTTAATCGGGTTCCCCATGCATGAGGTCAAAATGTACCAACACAGTGCCCATGGGGAAACTAATACTGGTGGGCATCTTGAGGATCAGTCTTTAGTTGTACAGATAAACTATCGAGTAAAACCGATGTAGGCACAGAAACAAAACTCAAACCCTCGTCATCCATATTCTGTAGTTTTATGAACTTTCATAACCCACGGCTCCAGCCCTGGAAGGTGCCAAGGCAGACTGATTGCGGGGCACCGAAGCAGCTTTTCCAGGAAGTCTGTAGAGAGAGATATCATGTAATTGCTTGAAGAAAATCAGAGAAGTTTATCCAGGTTGAATGTTGATCTTACAAGAAAGCTAATTGTCTTTTCTATGTCAGGAAGCGATGTTTGTACATAATGTCCGGCTCACTTGCCAGGTTTGTCAGCGGGAGATTGTTTGCCATAAAACTGAGAAGTAAAGAAAAGTTCTTCAAGTTGGACTATGTGAACAAGATCTACACTAAATGGTGCCCTGCCCAAAACCCGAGCTACCATCATCTATACTCAAAGATGTTGGAAATGGCGCATTGCTCACTGTATTTAGCACATAAAGGAAATTATCTTTAAAGGGAACCTGTCACCTGCCTAAGGCCCCATAAAATTACGGTAACAAAGAAGTATTTTTATACTTACCGTATCCCTGAATCCCGCGGTGCCCACGGGGTGCATGGAAATCTGACTCTCTTTAGATTGCCATGCGCATGCCCTCCCATACAAGTCAGTGTTGTGTAGTCCCTAAGGCCCGCTTCACACGGAAAAGAAAATTGTAGGAGATTTGTGCGTTGCGAGACGCACAAAGTTCACACCACTATGAATCCCATTCTTTTGAATGGCGTCATGCGAATGAGCAATTTTTCTTGCATAGCACCATGATGCGATGTGAGAAACAAATTACAGCATGTTCTATCTGTTCTGTGTGATCTCACATCACAGCCTCATTGTTTTCAATCAGGCCAATGGCAGCAGCGCCGGCCCCATTGAAAGCAATAAGAGAACTCCATGATCCTCTGTGACTCCACATGAAAACATTTCGCATCCCTGGGGCTTGGCCTGTGATTCATGGTCCGATATCGCCCCCCCCACTGTGTGAAGTTAGCCTAGCAGTCACTATACGTTATGCACACATTCAGCTTTTCTGGACGTTGGCCCCACTTAGGCTCCCTGTCCACGGGCGTTGTGGTATCCCGCCACGGGAGCCGCCACCCAGGAGCAGGAGCCGCAGACGGTTCTCCGCAGGTCAGCCTAATCTGATAGATCGGCTGCGAATTGCCGTCCGCGAGCGGAAAATCGCAATGATTCTCCACTCGTGGACAAGGGGCCGGCGCTTTCTATAGCAATGCTATGGAAAGCTTCATATGGTGTGATTCACACAGAGCAGATTTGCTGTGGAAATTCTGTCCGGAATTTTGCCACTGCGGCCACTAGTCCCGGGATTAGCCGGGATTTCTCAGAAATCTCGTCCACATGGGATGGCAAATCTGCCGCGGCAAAGTCGTCAGAAGCTGGCACTGCGGCGCGGATTCGCCGGCCGCAGCATGTTCATTTTTTTACTTCCGCTGCGACCGCGCTCTTCTCTATGGGAGCGCGGTCCGCAGCGGAAGAGCAAGCGGCCATGCCCCTTCAAAACCCGCTGCTAAGTGCCGCGGGTTTTGAAGCAGTGCTTCTCCCGGCGGAAATCTTGCGGTTTTTCGTTGCGGCCAAACCGCGAGATTTCCGCCGGGAATCCGCCCCATGTGAACCCAGCCTAAAAGTCTGCTGGTAACTCCTGATACGAAAAACGACTTGCTCTTTTGCGGGGTGTTGCTCCCTCTAGGAGTCTCTGTAATGGTCCCTCCAGCAGCTCCAACTGCTGTACTGTAGCCTCTTGTAGACAGTAGTCCTCTGGGTTTGCAGCATGGCCTCCTGCAGACTATCGCTCCCAGCAGTGCTTCTTGGGTCAAGCAACAGCTCACATAGCAACACCTCAGTGGGCTCACTCTCCTCAAGGCTGCTGGCTCTAGTCCACCTGGCAAACAAAGTCTCTACTCTGACCCTTCCTCTTTTACAAGGAAGCTTTGTTTCAGCAGCTACACAGTCCTTTTTCTTTCAGGTGCAAGCAGCCCTCCTGCCAACTGTGCTGCGCCTCACAACATACCCAACAACAGCGCCCCACACCATACCCAGCCACAGTGTCCCACACCATACCCAGCTACAGTGCCCTACAACATACCCAATCACATTGTCCCACAACATACCTAGCCACAGCACCTCACAACATACCCAGCCACAGTGCCCCACAACATACCCAGCCACAGTGCCCCACAACATACCCAGCCACAGTGCCCCACAACACACAACATACCCAGCCACAGCACCCCACAACATACTGTAGAGGTGCACTACAGAGAATGGCCTGTAGGGGGCAACAGACAGGCAGTCTGGTGCCTGAGACAAAAGGAAAACACCCACAGGTGTGGTCAGGAAGTGGGCTATAGGTGTGCATTCCTCCTACAGTCAGTGGAAAAGTGGGCTGCAAGCCAGAGAGGGACCTTGGCTGTGAGCCAGAGACCGGTCTAGAGAGGGACCTTGGCTGTGAGCCAGAGACCGGTCTAGAGAGGGACCTGGGCTGTGAGCCAGAGACAGGTCTAGAGAGAGAGAGCTGAACACTGAAGAGACTGTTCATGTGCCTCTAGAAAGTTGGGTGAAGCGTTCCTGAGGAAAACTGTGAGTTTTGAACTGAGGAGAACTGTATGAAGTTGCCCTGGAGAGTGGGTGAGAAACACAGTTGGACTGTTTATTAAAACCCTGACGTAAAAGGACATTTAGGTTTACCTGCATAAAGGGCTGTGCTGAAGCAAGCTGCTATTGCTGTGAAGTTTAAAATAAATAGGCATTTGGAGTATAACCCATTGGTGTCTACCTGTGATGTGAGCGAATGATCTCCAGGTTGCTACAATACCCAGCCACAGCCTCCCACAAAATACCCAGCCACAGCGCCCCACAAGATACCCAGCCACAACCTCCCACAAAATACCCAGCCACAGCCTCCCACAACATACCCAGCTATAGTGCCCCACAACATACCCAGCTATAGTGCCCCACAACATACCCAGCCACAGTGCCCCACAACATACCCAGCCACAGTGCCCCACAACATACCCAGCCACAGTGCCCCACAACATACCCAGCCACAGTGCCCCACAACATACCCAGCCACAGTGCCCCACAACATACCCAGCCACAGTGTTCCCATAACACAATCCATTACAATGCTCTATGTTGCAGTTATCGATAGTGTTATACAGGGTCAGCCACAGAGAAGTAGGCCGGCACCACACTCTTAGGCCGGCTTCACACGAGCGTGACGGGCTCCGCCGCGGAATATTCCGCAGTGAAGCCCGTCACGGCGCCCCCCAGAGACCCCATACTTACCAGCGGAAGATAACGTGAAGACGCTTCCCCGCCCACCGCCGCCGCGTCATGTGACACGCCCACAGCGGGAGATAGCGTGAACGGACGGCTTCCATTGACTGCAATGGAAGCCGTCTGCGCGTACACCCGCGGCAAATAGAGCATGCCGCGGGTGAGGACGGGAGATTTCACGGGAGATTTCGCATCGTGAGCATTGAGCTATTAGGTTCAATAGAACCTAATAGCAGGGGGCAATGCAGCAGATTTTTGCCGCGAATTTACGCGGCGTAAATCCGTTCGTGGGAAGGAGGCCTTATAAAAGCTGTCTAAAAGAAAATCTGTCTTTGCTGCTCTTAGCAACCAATCACAGCACAGTTTTCATTTTACCTCAGCAGGAAAAAAAATAAAAGATGTGCTGTGATTGGCTGCTAGGGGCAAGAGAAAGCTTTGCTTTCAGACATTTTTTAGAAGAGTGTGGCCGGCCCCGTGTAACACAAACACATTACCCCATAACACAGACAGCTGCAGGCCTGTATAATACTGAAAGCTACAGTGCCCCATAACAGTGCTCCCATAGAAGAGCACACCACCAATTACCACATATCATTACCAACTCCAGTGTCATAACAATGAAGACAACTGCAGAGCCCCCATGACACAGGCAGCCATTTTGTCCCTACAACACTGTGCCAGTCACAGCTACCCCACAACACTTAAATGGATGACAATATAAACAGCCAGAACAATCGCAAGTTCATGTCCCCTAACAGGACCCCGAAAAAGTTACATAAAGTTTAAAGGGGTTTTGTCATTTTAAAAAAAGAATCAATACTTATCTATCCCTCTCCTGTCAATCTTCTTACTGCATCATCTTCCCGACGATCTTCTCCTGTCTCCTGCATTCCCCTGGATCACCTCACTGCTTCTTATTGTTATGAAGCATCCATTCTCTGCAGTCTCCTTCCTGCAGGTCAGTGTAAGTTATGTTACTAGTGATGTAGCGTTCACTGCCTAGGAAGGAATGCCGATCTATGGCCAAGACTGTGCATGCGCTGAATATCACCACGTGAGTTCGTATACTATTGCAGAGGGACAACGCGCTTGCGCAGTCTCGGCAATAGATCGGCACTCCCTGCTAGGCTGTGAATGCTATGTCACTAGTGACCAGGTACATTGCCCTGCAGGAAGGAGACTGCAGAGAATGGACGCTTCGTCACCGGAAGATGAAGAATCGGCCGGCTGGAGGTAAGGTGACTCGGGTGCTGCAGGAGCCAGGAGAAGATCAAGGGGGAGAAGATGTGGTAAGAAAACTGACAGGGGAGGAATAGGTGAGTATAGAATTTTTGTTTTCTAGTGGCAGAATCACTTTAATGTAAAAAACTTACTTTTACTATGTAAAAAGAATGAACTGTTTAAAAAAAGCTATAACTATTTCCATATAGCACCCTTGTAGCAGTACATAGAATAAAGATAACATATCATGTACCGCCACATAGTGAATGACTTAAAAAAATGAATGAGGCTTCATTCACACGGGTGAGCATGATATCGGGCTGAGTTTCTTGGCCCAATATAGCGCTTGCCAACTTGCAATTTTTGCTGCGAGGCGATGAGTTTTTTGCTTAAGATTCACATCGCCGCCTGTGAAAAGATAACGAGTGCTTCCTATTGACTTTACTGAGAAAAATCACACTGGCATACACATGAATGCCACACGATTTCTTTCAAGATCCCATTGAAAGCAACGGGCGATACATTCTGTAATACATTTTCTGCAAGGGAAAAAATTGCTTGTGTGAATAATTCCATTTCAAAAGAAAGCATTTCATATTCGTGTGAGTTTTGTGCATCTTGCATCACATAAAACGAGATATGCGAGATTATCGCTCGTGTGAATAGACCCTAATACAGAATGGAATTGCATTTTTTCACATTCCTGCCCCCACAAAAGAAATAATGAAAAATTAGTCTCTAATGGTGCCTACCCACTAGCGATATGTTTTTTTGAGATGCGAGAGCGAGTGCTTCGCAGCACAGAAAAAACTCGGCGATATTGATCAGTGTCCTCAATGAGGCCAGCGGCAGCAGCGCTAGCCCTATTGAACACATAGGGAGTACATTGCGGATTTCTGCCACAGCTGAATGGCTAAGCGCTGCCTGTGATTGGCTGAGCGCTGTGACCAATCACAGGCAGCGCTCAGCTGACATTCAATGGCTGAGCGCTGCATGCGATTGGCTGAGCGCTCAGCTAATGAGACCAGCTCTTTCTGGGGGCGGGGATTTTTCAATCCCTGGCTTCTAGAAGACAGAAGACGACTGCCGGGGCCGGAGAGAAGAGCCAGACGGCTGTTCTAGGTGAGCATAATAAAAAAAATAAATTTTTTTTTACAGC
Source organism: Eleutherodactylus coqui (assembly GCF_035609145.1). Classification (NCBI taxonomy): domain Eukaryota; kingdom Metazoa; phylum Chordata; class Amphibia; order Anura; family Eleutherodactylidae; genus Eleutherodactylus; species Eleutherodactylus coqui. The sequence goes on along the minus strand of NC_089838.1, from coordinate 312,288,612 downwards.
AAAGGATGATTTTCAAGCAAGGGCTTCATATTTCAAGCCCTTCCCCGAAAATCATCGCTGCGGGGATTGCCTGCAACCCACTGCTTTCAATGGGGCTGCAGCCCCAAGTTTTATGGTCCCTAAACTGTTGTTGGACACCAGGCCTGTGTGTTATCTCTGCTCCAGATTTCTCAGATAGTCCATTCTGCCATGAAGCCTTTTGGGATGCTTAGTCCGATCTTGAGAGTGTAAGATGGTTATAAACTTGTACCCCCAAATTCTTCTATGATGTTGAAATTTGAAGTTGCCCTTTAGTATGGCAACCTTCAGTAAATGGCTTTGTACGATGATATAAAAGTTAATCCCTGCTTGTAGGGCTAGAGCAGATCTGGTTGTATTTGATGTATGTGGGCCGATCAATGGGCTATTGTGTTTGAGGTGGAAGTTGTCCCAGAACATCTATACCATCCTAAAAGGACATTTATAAATCAGGGCTGCCATCCCACCTCAAATGATGATCAAATCACCAGAGCCACCAGGATACCCAGGAATCAACTACTCCAATACACAGAGAAGGAAGGAAACAATGGTGTACCTCTAGTAGTGACCTACAATCCACAGCTAGAAGTACTAAGGAAGACTGCAAAGAGACTCCACCATACCCTACACAAGGATGACCGTCTGACCACTATATTCCCGGACCCTCCGCTTCTGTGTTACAGGCAACCTCAAAGTCTGAGGAACTTTATAATCAGGAGTGCATTGTCCTCCGACACCCAAAAAGGAACTTATCCCTGTACTGTAAGGAGCTGAAGGACCTGCGGACATGTACGGATCGCGGACAGGATACAAATCCCCAACACACAGCAGGACTATAAGATCCTGGGGACATTCACATGTTCCACGTCCGATGTCGTATACCTGATCCTGTGTAGTAAGGCTTTATGTCCACGGGGAAATTAAAAATTAAAATCCAGAGCGTTTTTCCCCATAGGGATGCATTAGACACCCGCAGGTAGTTAAATACCTGCGGATGTCATTTTCCCCTGCAGGCACGGGTCCCGCGTGCAGGAAAAAATCCGGACATGTTCCATTTTAGTGCGGGTCTCCCGCGGGGACGGCTTCCGCAGGCTTCTTTTAAAGCCTATGGAAGCCGTCCGGATCCCCGGGAGACCTGCACCTGAATTAAACTCACCTGCTCCGGACGGTACAGGTCTTCCCTTCTTCATGACCTGATCTTCCTTCTTCGCGGCCGGATCTTCTTTCTTCGGCCCGGCGGATGTGCCCGGCGCAAGCGCGCGGCACGCAGCCGGCGTGCCGAGCACATCCGCCGGGCCGAAGAAAGAAGATCCGGCCGCGAAGAAGGGAAGACCCGCAGCGTCCGCAGCAGGTGAGTTTATTCTTATTTAACGCCTCATGTCCGCGGGGCAGGAGGGACCCGCTACGGATTCTCCATGGAGAATCCGTAGCGGGCCTGATTTTCCCCGTGGACATGAGGCCTAAATGTCCTGTTCGGGGGCTTTATGTTGGGGAAACGGGACAAAAACTTACAGCGAGGATGAGGTCTCACCGCCGTACTATTAGACCTCAATCATACAGATGTTTTTCTCAGCGTTTAGCGCTGTGCTAAACACTGTCAGCGGCTCCCATGGTTTTCAATGCAGCCTCTCAGACAGCCGCTCAATCGCGACGCTTTCTAGCGGAATCTGTTCTATTTTTGGGTGTTTAGCGCACCACATCAATGATGAGGAGAGATAAAAGCCGGCATTGAAAACTAAAGTAAAATGTGGCAAAGCCTTTCAACAATGCCCGTGTGAGGGAGACCTTAAAGAAAGACCCAAATACCTGTGGCTGAGCATTTTTCTAGTCACAGACACAACATAGAACATATGAAGGTTATTATATTAAAAGGCAACTTCAAATCTTAACATCATAAAAGAGTTTGGGTGTTCAAATTTATAATCTTCTTTGAGACTCTCAACACAGGCCTAAACATCTCAAAAGGTTTCATATATAGAGCAGAGATAACACGCTGGCCTGGTGACCCCCTCAACACCAATTTGGAGACCATAAAATGCTCACTGTGGACTAATTAACTATGTACTCTTATGCTCATCCTGTTTTGTTATTGTTTTGCACACTGCACAGCTGGATTCCGCATGCGGCAGCGGCGTCCGTGCGTACCTGCTTTTCTTGATCTTCATCTGTACTGCAGATGGTCCGCATGGACATTCGCAGTAAAGATTTTTTTTAAATGCCTGCTTCTCCCGCAGAATCTGCGGACGGGCCGTGGGTTGGACGGCTTCCATTGACTTCAGTGGAAGTCGTCCTTGCGGACACCGCAGGAACATGGAGCGTACTGCGATTTTTTTTAATCCGCGAGCAGTAACTGCAATTTTGTTTCCGCTCGTGTATATAAAGAATCACTTTTGCATAGCATGCTATGGGCGGTATTTGCTGCAGAATCCAGAGGCGGTCACACACTCCGGATTCCGCCATTAAAATCCACCTGTGTGCATTCGGCCTCAGTGCAATTAATGAGAACCCTGTGAAGGTTCGCAAAAACGCAGTAACATCATGTATTTTTGTTAGCCATTAAAAGTTATCATATCTACAAGTCTACTTTGTTTCTCTTACTGAGAACGGTCACATTTGGCTCTACTGGCTAACACCGGACCAAACCTTTTTCTTTTTACCTAATGGAGAAATACAAATGTTACAGCTCTTGGAGTGAGGTAACATAAAAGATGACACGTTTTGCGGCCCTGGGCTTGGTCTTTAAGGGGTTACTTATATCTGTCTCTTTCATTTCCTGTGTAATATCAGAGTCAATCGTATGCCAACCAGAGGAAGTTAGTTCCTTCACAGTCAGCATCTAGTTCTACAGAGCATTATCTCTATTCTAGCACAATAGCAGGTGGGGCTGTTAACATTTTGCTTTGTGGTCCAGGAGATAGAAGTTACGCCTCTGACCAGTCCCATCTTGTGTTGAACCAACTGCAGTACCGGGACAGCAATCATACTACCAAGGACGTCCCTGTTTGATCAGCGACATGATCAGTATTGGTCATGGAAGGGTAGAATGGAAAAATTAAGAGATCCAGCCAATTAGGCTCAACTGTATGTTGGAGGGATTAAGTCTTTGGACCCGGACATATTTATGTCATGTGCTTTTAATTCCCAGTATGCATACAGCACATGATTATATCTCTAGCAAAGAACTCACCATAGACCACATATTTTATTCATATGACTATAGACCACATTATTTGGCGATTCTACTTGGAAAGGACTCCCCTCAAATTAGTAGTTTAAGAGGTTATCTAGTTGTAAAACTATCGAAGGCCTATCTACAGGATAGGACCTCAATAGCAGATCAACATGGGTCTGCTGCCCAGGCACGGCACTGATCAGCTGCTCGACAGGCCTTTGTGCTTGTGCACCAAACTGATTTTTGCAGGAAGCAGACAGACTTGGTATTGTAGCCAAACTTCCCATTGAAGTGAAAGGCCTGTAATCCCAAGCCTGACCACTACAGTGGGAACGGAGCTGTCTGCTTCCTGCATAAATCAACTCAGTGCATGAGCTCACCAACCTGGTGAACAGCCAATCATCAGTGGTACTGCGGGGTAAACCCCGGCTGATGTACTATTGATAGCCTATCCTAAGGATAGGCCATCAGTAGTTTATAACTAGACAACTACTTGTAACTACATTTACAACCACGTATAGATAACATGGTCAGATGCATCAGAGAGGAGTATGAAAAATAAAACCCCCTTTACAACAGCGAATTGTACATTAATTGTCCGATATTATCATAAACAGCAGCCTTTGGTTGGTTGTCTATTTGGGATCGGTAGATGCCATGAAAGAATATGACCAATAAATGGGGTAAATGGTCAAAATCGTCCGTTTGGATCAGTATTTATTTTCTGTCTATGCTTTATACAACTTCTCAAAATTATACCAGAGTAACGATAACCCCTCCAAGTGGGCCACTGGTTTGCTGCGATTCTACTCCACGCACAGATAGTCCCAGTTTTATGGCTGCTGATTCTGCACTTGGCCAAAGCGCAGTACTTGATGGTGTGAACAGGAGCGTAGTGGAACGACAGGCTTGGGACAGGCCTGGCAGAAAGCAATAGCACAGTTCAATATACATCCAATATACATCCAATCAGTGGCCCGAACCTGTCAGCTGCACCTCAAGAACATCTCAAGAATCAGCTCTTTTCTCACCATAGACACGCTGAAAACGCTTATTGTTGCACTCATCCACTCATGGCTCGACTATTGCAACTCATTGCTGATCGGCCTCCCCTGCACCAGACTCTACCCTCTCCAATCCATCCTGAATGCGGCAGCCAGGCTCATCTTCCTGTCCAGCCGCTACTCGGACGCCTCTGCCCTGTGCCGGTCACTGCACTGGCTGCCCGTTAAATACAGAATTCAATTTAAACTTATTACCTTAATCCACAAAGCCCTCCACAGCGCAGCGCCCCCCTATATCGCCTCCCTCATCTCCATCCATCACCCAGCCCAGGCTCTCCGCTCGGCAAGCGAAACTAGACTGCACACCCCTCTAATTCGAACTTCTCACTCCCGCCTCCAAGACTTCTCCAGAGCAGCACCGGTCCTCTGGAACGCATTACCAAAGAACATCTGGGCAATCCAGGACTCGAAAAACTCCAGGCGTGCTCTAAAAACGCACCTCTTCAGGGATGCATACCGCATTCCCTAAACAAACCCCTCTGTACTCCGCCTGATAACATGCTCCCTGACCTACTGACTGCAATCCCTGCTAGCCATCATAAACCGCTCCTGTAGTCATATTGATCCTGCCGTCGCATAGCTAAATGTCTGACTGTTGTCTGTATATAGCATCCCTCACTCTCCAGCACGCGATACTGTGCACACCTCCAGCCATTTTACCTTCTGTATCACCCCTTTACTTGTAGTATGTAAGCTCGTTGGAGCAGGACCGGCACCCCTATTGTTTCCATCAACTGATTACGATTGTAACCGTGGTTCTGTAATGTTTGTACTTTTGTCTTTCTGTATTCCCCCTGTCTATGTAAGCGCTGCGGAATATGTTGGCGCTATACAAATAAAGTTTATTATTATTATTTATTATTATACAGAACCGAGGTCAAGAAGGACAGAAGTCAGAATGGTCAGTAATCAGGCAAGGGTCGGGACCAGGAATACAAACAAACAAAGGCTTTGTCACAATTGCTAATGAGACCAATTGCTTAGGCATCCCCCTAGGGTGTTGATGCCTAATATAGCAGATGCCAACTGGCAATTTGTGGGAGATAGAATTAGGGAGCGCATGCTGGCCCTTTAAGATAGAGGGTGGGGGCGCAGGTGAGTCCTACAGGCAGAAGCTTGGGAATGAGCAGAGATAGTAGACGACCATGCAACATTTGGCGGTGTGCGACTGCAAGTCCTAGAACCAGTGGGCGATGGCACATAAGCATGCTCAAATAATACCCCCATATATATGCTATCAGGGACGACGGATTTAATGCTGACCTGAAGTCAGCGATGAGCGAACAGTGCATGATAAGTGCATTATGGGCGCGTATTTACATGCAACGGCTATCGCTCAAAAGCCGTCGTTTGGACCCATTTTTCAGCGATATAATTCTTGCATGTAAATGGGGCTTATGCCTCTGGTAGCGGGGTTGTGTTGAGAGGTAGCTGAGCCCGCTCCACACATGGCAAGTGTAGACTATCTTTAACTGCTTACACCCGGCCTCAACACCAACATTCAAAGCTAACTCCAATGCCAACTATTAACCAATTAGATGCTGCTATCAAATCTAATAGCAACATTTAAATGGCCCTACAAAGGCTCCCTCTGTCTCCCAAACAGCTCCCCTCCCACCCTGCCAATGAGATCCCAGGGTACCGTTTGGGTGTCATGGTAGTCCAGGTCCTTGTATAGTTCTGCCTATTATGATGTATCTGTGGCCTGTGACATGTCTTAATAGAATGCCTGAAGAAATAAAATAAACTGCAATACTGAAGCATTGCTGTGAATTGTGTAAGAGATCAGATGATCACCAGTTCAAGTCCCCTACACATCTCCAAAATTGCATTTTTATTTGGTTAAAAAAAAAAAAAAGTTATAAAAAGCAATCAAAAAGTCGTATGTCCCCCAAAATGGTGCCAACAGAAACTACAGGTTGTTCAGCAAAAAGCAAGCCTCCGCGCAATCCCATCGGCGAAAAAATAAAAAGTTATGGTGGTCAGAAGACGGCGACAGAAAAACACTATATAAATTTGGTATTGCCATAATTGTACTGACCTACAGAATAAAGTTAACATGTAATTTTTGTCGCAAGGTGTAGGCCGTACAAACAAGACAACCCCAAAAATGACAAAATATGTATATTTTTTCATTTAATCCCACTGTCCATGGCCCAGTAGAATATCAATAGCGATATTCCGCCACGGGGGAGGAGCTGGGAGTGCTGTCAGGTCTCCGAGGTGAGCCTATCTGATAGATAGGCTCATCACGGCAAATGTGGCATGCCGCGATGTAAATCCTGCGAGTGGAGAATCGCTATGATCCTCTGCTCGTGGATGCCGGCACTGAGCTTTCCATAGCAGCACTATGGAAAGCTTCACACTGCGTGATCCGACAGTGATTTATCGCCGGCGGATCATTGCCCGTGGACAGGCAGCCTTAACACAAAACGGAATTAGTCCATGGGGACATTTCTGCGTCACAATGTTATCCTATGGGGCTTGAATTCCGCACCTGTTTAAATCCGCGCAAAACTGCAAAATTCAATTCCGCAGCAGGAAAACTTTCTGCAGGACGTCTTGCGGAATTGTCACTGCAGATTTCTAACATACCGGAGATGGAATTCTGCAATTAAAGTCTGCAGTAAAAAAACACAATAAATTCCGCAAGACGTTTCGCAGAACACATTCGATACTTAGAAACGCAAGAAAATGTGCGCTAGTTGACAAAATCCGCATCTGTGCTGTGTCCTGCCGACAATTCCGTCCCGTGTGAAAGGCCCCTGAGAAAGTTTTTAAAAGCTTTTCGGTACATTAAATAATGCCATTAAAAATACAGCGTATCCAGCAAAAAACTATCTCAGAAAAATCAAGAAGTTGTAATTTTTTGATTATGGTGAGAAAAAAGCAAAAACGAAGAAACAACAAAATGGCCGCATCCTTAAAGGGGTTAAACACCGTACGGAATTTTTGGCTGCGAGCTGGAGACACAAACACGCAGACTAAAATTAGTTTCGTTTCAGGTTTTTCCCTGCAGATTCCCTGAAAAACCGACGCACAGAGATAATACATTGTGACTTGTCAGCGCAAATTCTACTTATACAACCGGGAGAAAACCGCATTCTGACACCTTAAAGCCAGATCCTTATTCCTATGCATACAGACGTGCAGGAAGCTGAGACATGGGGGGCTGTTTGAGTTTTCAGAGTTGATGTTTTTATTACTCTGGTGTCTGTAGACCAGCGCTTGGTTAGTAGAGTAAGACCTCCGAGATAACACCAACTCCCTGGCACAAGCTCCCTGCCAAACAGCTCCCCGTATCTCAGCACCCTGGACTCCCACATAACTCAATTGCATTCATGGCTACTAGGTGAAGTAGAAAGTGCCAAATGTAGTGAAAATAAAGTGATACAATGAAGGGTAAACTTACCGAATGCAGGTAATGTGATGAGGAATAGGGCGAGGATGGAGCAGGCTCCATGGAGCTCCATCGGACAGCGGTGGCAATCTCAGTGTGGCTGAGGGGTTCAGAAAGAAAGAATTTCTGCAGCTTTCTGCCTTATCACAAACTTGGTTAAAACAATAGATGGAAGGAAGTCGGTGGCGGCTGTGAGACGCACTGATGGGTTTTTTTTCCCCCCAGAGACTTATAGAATGGGAGAAACATGTGTGAAAAGAAAAGTGACGTACAAGTAGGCGGTACAATAAGACAAGACACAAGGACTTGCAGGTGTGAAGACATCTAAAGATATGTAATACGTACATAGAGAAAAACACAAAGGGACCTTTGTGGGATTTACTGTTTAATGTTAATTGTGGATGGGCTGCGGGTGGGACGACCTCCATTGATTTTAATGGAGGCTGTCCATGTGCAGTCCGCAGCAAAATAGAGGATACTGTGATTTTCCCTCATTTTGCGGAATACGTAAGTATGCAAAAAAAAACGATTTCCCATGCCTTTCAATGCGTGCGATTTGCTGCAGATCCACCGCACAGATTCCACAATAAGAATCCGGCCGTGTGAAGCCACCTTAGGCTATATTCACATGGGTGAGTGCGATTTTGGTAAGTGAAAAACTGACCGTTTTCATTCAATCTTTATGCATGTTTTTTTTTGCGCGGTTCTCTCTGCTCTACACTTCCTAGTTCTTTTTTTTTATGCGGCCTCCATAGTAATTTGCTTTAAAGATGCATCACACTCGCATGAAAATTGCATGCAAATCACATGGTATGCAATTGAGATGCATTTTTTAATGCTTCCGTAGAAAATAATGGATGATTCTTGACAAAGAATCGTGCAAAAATAGGACATGCAGAGATTATTCAATAGGAGGAATTATAGAAAGAAGTTATATGGAGTAATAAGAGGACATATAGGAGAGGTTATATGGAGTAATAGGAAGAAACATAGGAGAGGTTATATGGAGTAATAGGAAGAAACATAGGGGAGGTTATATGGAGTAATAGGAGGAGATATAGGAGAGGTTATATGGAGTGATAGGAGATATAGGGAGGTTATATGGAGTAATAAGAGGACATATAGGGGAGGTTATATGGAGTAATAGGAGGGGATATAGGGGACGTTATATGGAGTAATAGGAGGAGATATAGGGAGGTTATATGGAGTAATAAGAGGACATATAGGGGAGGTTATATGGAGTAATAGGAGGGGATATAGGGGAGGTTATATGGAGTAATTGGAGGAGATATAGGAGAGGTTATATGGAGTAATAGGAAGAAACATAGGGGAGGTTATATGGAGTAATAGGAGGAGATATAGGGGAGGTTATATGGAGTAATAGGAGGGGATATAGGGCAGGTTATATGGAGTAATAGGAGGAGATATAGGGCAGGTTATATGGAGTGATAGGAGGAGATATAGGGGAGGTTATATGGAGTAATAGGAGGGGATATAGGGCAGGTTATATGGAGTAATAGGAGGAGATATAGGGCAGGTTATATGGAGTGATAGGAGATATAGGGAGGTTATATGGAGTAATAAGAGGACATATAGGGGAGGTTATATGGAGTAATAGGAGGGGATATAGGGGACGTTATATGGAGTAATAGGAGGAGATATAGGGAGGTTATATGGAGTAATAAGAGGACATATAGGAGAGGTTATATAGAGTAATAGGAAGAGATATAGGGGAGGTTATATGGAGTAATAGGAGGAGATATAGGGGAGGTTATATGGAGTAATAGGAGGAGATATAGGGGAGGTTATATGGAGTAATAGGAGGAGATATAGGGGAGGTTATATGGAGTAATAGGAGGGGATATAGGGGAGGTTATATGGAGTAATAGGAGGAGATATAGGGGAGGTTATATGGAGTAATAGGAGGAGATATAGGGGAGGTTATATGGAGTAATAGGAGGAGATATAGGGGAGGTTATATGGAGTAATAGGAGGAGATATAGGGCAGGTTATATGGAGTAATAGGAGGAGATATAGGGAGGTTATATGGAGATATAGGGAAGGTTATGTGGCGTCCTTGAACAACATTCTGGCCCCCTCCATAATTGTCATACATGTCTGTCTTATGTGGATGCACTGTGCAAATCTGTCATGTCTATTTTCCATATGTGTGTTGCATAGCTGCAGCTTCTGAAGGGTTAACTCCCTTAAAATCATTGCCTGTCAGCTCTGCTGCATGCTGAATGTATCTATCTCACAGTGTCATGTGGTACAAGTGAGGTTATAAATGTGAGTGTCTGAGAGCGGGAGTGGTTGTTGATGATCTTCCATCTTCCCATGCTGTTGGAGGACCCACAGTGATGCAGGGAAGCACCTTTAGCTTCCCTGCATTGAAAATGGAGAAGAAGGAGAGGCTCCCTATGAGAAGCTGAGGATCTTCCCTTTTCTACAATCCATTGGAGAAACCGCAAGGGTGCAAGGAGACATCTCTGGCTTCCTTGCGTCTAATATGGAGGAGATGAAGAGACAGCCTTACCGCATGTGAAACGTATGAGAGAACGAGTGAGATCACTAAGAATCCCCCAGAGTGAGAGAGAGCACAGCAAAATCCAAATTGCTTCTGAACCAGGTACCCATTCCCATTGTGGCGGTTATTTTTCCTGTGTGGCTAATGGATCACCACACAGAAGTACGTGATTTTCACATGCATGCGCAGAATGAGGGTTGCATTTAAACTGTCTTCTAAGTAATTTTGTCTTCCCAGAGAGTATGTGGAGAGGATCTTGCCTTCTTGCCCCCTCTGGAGTATATTTTGTGTCCAGGACAGGTTACATATAGATAATATGGGCTATAGGGCTTTATTGTTCCTCTGTATTAGTGCCTCCCAACCTCTGAGCTTCTGCGTGAATGTACCTGTAAGTTCCTGTTTTTCAAAGTCAAACTAAGTGAAGTTTTACCGGGCCTCATTCGATCCTGAGGACCCGAGGTACGATAGACTTGTCCAGTGTTTATTGATCCGCCATGTATGAATGTCGGGGGGAACGTTGGCGTCACGAACTGACAACTACTACCCCCCTCTCCTGAAGACTACTGGCCCTATCCTTTGCTGCCGTAACTCCCTTTGGGAAACAGAGTTGGTAAGTGCCACTGTGACAGGTCCATGCACTACACCCTCCCAACTCCAGCTGCATTCTTGGGTAGTGAGCCACTTCCCTGCAGTATCCCATGCCTGGGTGTTGCATGAGTTGGTGTCTCCCAGGGCACCACAAATCTCTGCCCTCACAAACAGGCTATTACAAATATCTGTGTCTCTTCCAGGTTACCACAGTTATATGGAGTAATAGGAGGAGATATGGGGGGGAGGTTATATGGAGTAATAGGGGATATAGGAGAGGTTATATGGGGTAATAGGAGAAGATATAGGAGAGGTTATATGGGGTAAAAGGAGAAGATATAGGGAGAGGTTATATGTGGTAATAGGAGGAGATATAGGGAGAGTATGTATGGAGTAATAGGGGAAGATATAGGGGAGGTTATATGGAGTAATAGGAGGAGATATAGGGGAGGTCATATGGAGTTATAGGAGGAGATATAGGGGAGGTTATATGGAATAATAGGAGGAGGATATATGGAGTAATAGGAGAAGATATAGGGGAGGTCATATGGAGTTATAGGAGGAGATATAGGGGAGGTTATATGGAGTAATAGGAGGAGGATATATGGAGTGATAGAAGGAGATATAGGGGAGGTTATATGGAGTAGTAGGAGAAGATATAGGGGAGGTTATATAGAGTAATAGGAGGAGATATAGGTAGAGGTTATATGGGGTAATTGGAGGAGATATAGAGGAGGTTATATGGGGTAATAGGAGGATATATAGGGGAGGTTATAAGAAGTAATAGGAGGAGATATAGGGGAGGTTATATGGAGTGATAGGAGGAGATATAGGTAGAGGTTATATGGGGTAATAGGAGGATATATAGGGGAGGTTATATGGAGTAATAGGAGGAGATATAGGGAAGCTTATATGGAGTGATAGAAGGAGATATAGAGGGAGGTTATATGGAGTAATAGGAGGAGATATAGGGGAGGTTATATGGAGTAATAGGAGGAGATATAGGGGAGGTTATATGGAGTAATAGGAGGACATATAGGGAGAGGTTATATGAAATAATAGGAGGAGATATAGGGGAGGTTATATGGAGTAATAGGGGAAGATATAGGGGAGGTTATATGGAGTAATAGGAGGAGGATATATGGAGTAATAGGAGGAGATATAGGGACAGGTTATATGATGTCATAGGAGGAGATATAGGGAGAGGATATATGGAGTAATAGGAGGAGATATAGGGGAGGATATATGGAGTAATAGGTGGAGATATAGGAAAGGTTATATGGAGTAATAGAAGCAGATATAGGGGAGGTTATATTGAGTAATATGAGGAGATATAGGGGGAAGATATATGGAGTAACAGGAGCAGATTTAGGGGAGGTTATATGGCGTAATAGGAGGAAATATAGGGGAGGATATATGGAGTAATGGAAGATATAGGGGACGTTATCTGGTGTAATAGGAGAATATATAGGGGAGGACATTCAGAGTAATAGGAGATGATATAGGGAAGGTTATAATGAGTAATAGCATGAGATATATAGGAGAGGTTATATGAAGTAATAGGAGCAGATATAGGTGGGGATTTTATGGAGTAATAGGAGGAGATATAGGGACAGGTTATATGGGGTAATAGGAGAATATATAGGGAGAGGTTATATGGGGTAATAGAAGGAGATATAGGGGAGCTTATATGGGGTAATAGGAGGAGATATAGGGAGTTTATATGGAGTAATAGGAGGATATATAGGAGAGGATATATGGAGTAATAGGAGGAGATATAGGGAGAGGTTATATGAAGTAATAGGAGCAGATATTGGGGGAGATTATATGGAGTAGTAGGAGGAGATATAGGGGAGGTTATATGGAGTAATAGGAGGAGATATAGGGGAGGATATATAGAGTAATAGGAGGAGATAGAGGGGAGGTTATGTGAATTAACAGGAGCATATATAGGGGCAGATTATATGGAGTAATAGGAGCAGATATCGGGGGAGCTTATATAGAGTAATAGTAGCAGATATGGGGAAGGTTATATGGAGCAATAGGAGTAGATATAGGGGAGTTTATATGGAGTTATAGGGGGAGGATATATGGAGTAACAGGAGCAGATATAGGGGTGGTTATATTGAGTAATAGGAGGAAATATAGGGGAGGTTATATGGAGTAATAGGAGAAGATATAGGGGAAGTTGTATGACTTAATAGGAGGAAATATTGGGGAGGTTATATGGAGCAATAGGAGCAGATATAGGGGGAGGTTATATGGAGTAATAGGAGACGATATAGGGGAGGATATATGGAGTAATAGGAGGAGATATAGGGGAAGGATATATGGAGTAATAGGAGGAGATATAGGGGGAGAATATATGGAGTAGTAGGAGGAGATATAGGGGAGGATCTATGGAGTAATAGGAAATATAGAAGAGGTAATATGGAGTAATAGGAGGAGATATAGGGGAGGTTATATGGAGTAATAGGAGGAGATATAGGGGAGGATATATGGAGTAATAGGAGATATAGGAAAGGTTATATGGAGTAATAGGAGGTGATATAGGGGAGGTTATATGGAGTAATAGGAGGAGATATAGGGGAGGATATATGGAGTCATAGGAGATATAGGAGAGGTTATATGAATTAACAGGAGCATATATAGGGGCAGATTATATAGAGTAATAGGAGCAAATATCGGGGGAGGTTTTATAGAGTAATAGCAGATATAGGGGAGCTTATATGGAGTAATAGAAGGAGATATAGGGGAGGTTATATAGAGTAATAGGAGGTGATAAAGGGGAGTTTATATGGAGTAATAGGAGGAGATATAGAAAAGATTATATTGAGCAATAGGAGGAGATATAGAGGAGGTTATATGGAGTAATAGGATTAGATATAGGGGAGGTTATATGCAGTAATAGGAGGAGATATAGAGGAGGTTATATGGAGTAATAGGAGGAGATATAGGTAGAGGTTATATGGAATAATAGGACCATATATAGGGAATTTTATATGGAGTAATAGGAGTAGATATAGAGGAGGTTATATGCAGTAATAGAAGGAGATATATATAGGAAGCTATATGGTGTAATAGGAGCAGATATAGAGGAGGTTATATGCAGTAATAGAAGGAGATATAGGGGAGGTTATATGGTGTAATAGGAGGAGATATAGAGGAGGTTATATGCAGTAATAGGAGGAGATATAGGGAGGTTATATGGAGTAATAGGAGGAGATATAGGGGAGGTTATATGGTGTAATAGGAGGAGATATAGAGGAGGTTATATGCAGTAATAGGAGGAGATATAGGGGAGGTTATATGGACCAATACGAGGAGATTTAGGGGGGGTTAAGGGAATAATAGCTGGAGATATAAGGAAAGTTATATGAATAATAGGAGGAGATATAGGAGAGGTTACATGGAGTAATAGGAGGAGATATAGGGGAGGTTATATGGAGTAATAGGAGGTGAAAGAAGGGAGGTTATATGGAGTAATAGGAGGAGATATAGGGAAAGTAATAGATGTTTAAGTGGAATCGTAAGAAGAGTTTTACAAGGTGACAGAAGTTTTGGGATATAAGAATCAGAGTATTAGGAAGGAATTATAATTGAATATAGTGAAATAGATGAGGACATCAGATGTCTGGTGTATAGTTGGTGCTGTAGATCATATAGAGCATGATAAGGCATATTGGAAAGCTGAGATGTATAGCTATATAATAGGAATTATCTACCTTGTTCCTGGAATATAGATTACAAGCTGTAGTTTCCTTTTCTCTGTGTCTTATGAAAAGCTGAGTAGAGAATGCAGGGAATACTTGGCAGATGTTTATACTTTTCCCAGCCTCCCAACTTCCCAGCAGGATTTACTTCCCCACATAGCCCTCTTCTTATTTACTGCCGCATTATTCTTTGCTTCACTGAATCTTATCTGTCATCTATGCAGAGGCAAATCCAGACCGAGACTACTGACCTCTTCTTCAGAACTCTAGGCCACTTCTTATTAAACTGATTATTAGCAGAAAAGGCAAAAACAGGAAGCCATTGATGTTAATCCTCACAACATAGCTTCCTCTATGAATCTGGTGACTATAATGATGTTATTACATTATTACCCATAATATCGCTATTTCTAGGATCATGCAGAAATCTTGGAGTCACTATGTAATAATCCGGTTCTGTTGCTTTTGGTGTTGGACGGATGACCGGCCTTAGATGACTTACGTAGTACCTACTATTTATAATCCCCCTTTAAGTTGTGCCATATAGTGCCAAATAAAATAATCATTGTAAGGAAAGGAGACAGCCCTCTACCTGACTAAACAAACAATTACCAAGAAAATTACCAGAGGCAAGAGAATAGCCTAATGGTTATACCTTCCCAAACACAAATGATAAATTGTATACTTTATTATTATTAACATATATGTGCTCACAAAAGGACAAAGTCACTTTAAAATAAAGGAATAGGTGGCTGAACTAAATCTGGAATATGTCCATAGAGGAACTAAGTGTATGTTACAGTAGCTAGGCAAGCTGAAAGGGTATAATACCAAAGTGTGAGTTATTAGAGGTGCTATGCAAGCAGCCTGATTATACGTTTCCTAAGTAAGCTGAAAGGGCAGTCATTTATAGACACTCTTATATTCACACAGCATACTGTCCTCGGGGAAACGACATAACTGCAGGTAGCCATGGGATGCACAGGGCCCATTGGGCTTCACATTAACCAATCTTTCCTGAGAAGAACAGATGTGTCAGTAACCAGACTTTGTGTGCCTTTATTTAATGGGCAAAGCACCTGCGAAAGCCACACTTCCAATCTCATTTGCTTAATTAAACCACCTCTTGCAAATTTGGCAAAGTCAATAACACAGAGATTCACTTACTTTTTCATCCGGCATTGTGGATGATTACTCAAAGTGCTCAATAAAAGCCATGAATGGTAGGACTGTCTGTTTTATTAGTTACCTTGTGTCTGTCTATAATTGGAAATTAGATAACAATCAGGGCATTTTCATTTACTTTATTTTGCAACTGTATATACCAGCCCCACATGCCAGTGTTGCAGACTACAGACATACAGCATGATATTTACATGTGAATATGGAATGCTGGCAGTGAGAATCGCTTTGTAGTCCAGGTTTATAGTACCTGCACAGAATGGTGCTACGGAGACAATAGTGGCTTTACTCTAGATGGTAGGAGGACTCATATTTCCTGTACACTTCCCCGCACAAGTACCCATTTCCTGTGTTTGGGAGTAGGCCACTGCTCATATTTATACCACGACGTGTGTGATCATAATACAAGTACATTATAGATGCAGCAGGTATTTATGTACGTACATACTAACCTCTACTAGTCGTGTTGTGACCTCTTACAGACCAGCTACTTCTCAGGTTTTTAGTTCTCTATTTTCAGCTCTGCGTTCCAAGAGCTGCAAGTTTTTAACCTTCCCTTTGACAGGCTCATATGAGGGCTTGCTTTTTGTTGGACAAGTTGGATTTTTAATGGTATCATTTAATCTACCACATAATGTATAGAAAACTTGTAAAAATGTCTAAGTGGGGTGAGATGGTCTTTGCAGCCCATGACAGATATATCCATCTCAGATTGTTAAGGGATTGAAGGCTCACTAGCCACTCTTTAAAGACTCAACACTGTAATAATCCAATGGCTCTGTAAGTGGATCTTCCCCAGCTCCCGCTCATGCCTCTCTGGCCATTGGGTGAATGCATGCCCTGGTGCCCAACTAATTAAAAGGTCGTTGCTGAATGCCAATGCCAAAATGCAATAGGCTCTTTGAGGTCCTTTTGGTTCCTGTATCTGTAGACATGTGTTTGTCCATGTTCTGTTTTGTATAGACCCAACTTGTGTTCTTTACTACATCTTCTTGTTTGCTCTCCATCCTGCCCTCAACGTGCCTACAGATCATGACCGAACTTTGCCTGCTGTGACCAAAGCACCATCTGACTACAGTTCTTGCTTTGGTACTTCTATTTATTGATTATTGCCTTTCTATGTGCCAGCCATTACTAACTTAGTCTACATTGGCGGTTTCCTGTGGGAAAGTTCATATACCCTTGGTTAAGGGTGAAGAACTCACAAACCCTTAGGGTTTATCACATGGGATGGATTTGACAGTGGAATGTGCAAGAATATTCTGCGCCAGAATCCGAAGTCTAACATGCGCCCTTTTATGTGGAATTGAAAATAGCTTAAAGGGGTTGTCCCGCGCCGAAACGTTTTTTTTTTTTTTCAATAGCCCCCCCGTTCGGCGCGAGACAAACCCGATGCATGTGTTGAAAAAAAAAAACGGATAGTACTTACCCGAATCCCCGCGCTCCGGTGACTTCTTACTTACCTTGCGAAGATGGCCGCCGGGATCTTCACCCTCGGTGGACCGCAGGTCTTCTGTGCGGTCCATTGCCGATTCCAGCCTCCTGATTGGCTGGAATCGGCACACGTGACGGGGCGGAGCTACGAGGAGCAGCTCTCCAGCACGAGCAGCCCCATTCAAAACGGATAAGACCGGACTGCGCAAGCGCGACTAATCGGGCGATTAGATGCTGAAAATTAGACGGCACCATGGAGACGGGGACGCTAGCAACGGAACAGGTAAGTGAATAACTTCTGTATGGCTCATATTTAATGCACGATGTACATTACAAAGTGCATTAATATGGCCATACAGAAGTGTATACCCCAACTTTGTTTCGCGGGACAACCCCTTTAATTCTGCCAGCAATCCTGCATCAAAATCTGCACTTAGTGTGGATTTCTGCGGTGTAATTCCACTGTATGTTGCGGAACAAATCTGTCCCATGTGAAAGGACCCTTTGTCCATATTTACATGGGTGATTTTCTGAACGAGTTCTTCGCAAATGCAAGAAGGACAGAAGTCACACATAAGAACTCATTCATTTGAATGGGTTAATGTCCTATTTTTGGGCGATTCTTGTTCAAGAATCTGCTGATATTTCCTATGGGAGTATAAAAAAATGACATCGCTCTGGCACGCCATGTAAAAGGCATGTGAGTGTGTTTTTAACCATTTTAACTATTGTAACCACATGCAAATTTTTTCACTCATCTGCAGATGCATAAAAATCGGTGGTAAACAAGTGCGGTTTAGGTCAGATTGCAACTGACCTACATCAGACTTGCGCATTTAAATACGGCCAGACTGCTCTCTTTGGTTGAGCTTTAAACCATATCTGTTAGCCCCCCAGTGGGTCCGCATCTCCTGTTCACTCTCCCCTTCCCGCGGGACCCCTGGGAGCTTCTCACGGCTCATCGGATTGTCACAGCACTCTGGTTGGGAAACATTGGTATAATGAGAAGTTTGACAACTTTTAAAAAAACTTTGTGTACTTCATATTTCAACTCCTGAACTGTTTCTCGTATCTCTAATGTCAGCGAGTACATATATATTTCACGAGTGAGTCAGTTTGCCATCTGTAACATAACAGGATTGACATCTCTTCCCTGTAGTAAGTAACCTGCTAAAGGAACTCCACCAGTTTCCTGAGCTTAGAATTTATTATATGTCAGCCGAGTTTAAGATAAAGTCAAGAAGAGTAAAAATGTAGGAGAGGATCCAGCTGTGGAGTTTGTGAAATATGATGTTTAGGCCATTTTTAGCTGAATATGCTGTATTCTTGAAATAATTGATGAATAAACCTGAAACGCGTTGTTTATATACCGTAGCTCATGAATATATTGAAATTAGAGATGAGCGAGCATACTGGATAAGGCAAACTACTTGAGCGAGTAGTGCCTTATTCGAGTACCTGCCCGCTCGTCTCTAAAGATTCGGGTGCCGGCGGGGAGCAGCGGGGGAGAGCGGGGAGGAACAGAGTTGAGATCTCTCCCCCCCCCCCCCCCCCACTCCCCCTGCTCACCTGTGACCCGCGCCGGCAGCCGAATCTTTGGAGATGAACGGGCAGGTACTCGAATAAGGCACTACTCGCTCGCGTAATTTGCCCTATCGAGTATACTCGCTCATCTCTAATTGAAATGCATCTGGAGTTTCACAGCACTGGATATATATGAGGTATTACCAGGGATGTAACTAAAGGCTCAGGGGTCCTGATGCAAAAGGTGAGCTGCCCCCCCCCCCCCTCTATCTGTACCTGTACCCATACCCAAACCATGCTGCCCAGAGGCATAACTTGAAGCTTCTGGGCCCCAATTCAAAACCTGTAACAGGGCCCCCAACTATAATTCTTTATCCATAGTACTGGGCTCCCTATATGGAGAAGAGAGGCCTTATGGGCCTCCTAAGGCTCCTGGGCCCGGGTGCAACCGCATCCCCTGCACCCTCTATAGTTACGCCCCTGGGTATTGCTCTATCATTATTTTATACTGTTATAGGGCATTAGACTACGAGAGCCCACTGCGACCAGTGATTGGCTGCAGTCGAAGTACATAGGTTGCTGGGAGATGCCGAAAGTGTTGGAATGGGAGCAGCGGGGGGATTGGTAAAGTGAGCGTTACTTTCACTTTCATTATTTAATTATTTCTCACTGCTCTTAGGGTAAAGAACCCCCTTCTATGTCGGTGTGGAAACTTTCTTTACTCTAGACGTAGAGGGCGCCCCCTTGTTACAGTCACACTCCTGGGTATAAAGAGATGATGGGAGAGATCTCTGTATTGTCACCTGATATATTATACATACGGTAGTTATTACATAGTCGCTCACTATTCATCCTGTACTCATTATCTCTGACTTTCAGTCAGCATAAAAACTCTCGCTGGATGGCGGGCTCCTCGTTCTGTGTAAACGCTCCCCGCTCAACGCTTCACATAGAAGGTGAAGCACTGAGCATGAATGCTGCAAGAAGCCGGCGATCCTGCGGTGAAGTCTGTCAGTGTAAACACTCTGCCCGAGTGCTGACGATCTTAGCGGTGACAGCAGCGGTAATGCAGTTGTTTACTCACCTGCCATCCCGTGTAAAAGGGACATAAGTGTTTTGGTCAACCATGACTGGACAATATACTTTCCTTTGTTCTACTTTACACAATTAGAAAAGCTCAAGGGGCTGGGCTTGTTAGAACACAGTCGTGACTTCACACAGTTCATGTCTCTCTTTTATACTTCATTGATTATCGTTAATTAACTTGGACACATTAGAGAACTCAGATCTTGGTAGCCCAATTGCTGATTCTAAATTTAAAGAAGTGCTCTAATAAAGTGCAAAGGCCCATTTACATGCAAAGATAATCTTTCAAATGACTGATTTTTCTATTCATTTGCATAAAGTGTTAATGGCCATTAATACGTTATCATCTTCATTTGCATGTAAAAGGGACTCCAGGAGCTGTTTGCAGAGCCCAGATTAATCACACACCCAGCACACAGCTGCATTGTTCTGCTTGCAGCTGCCAGAAGATTATAGTGTTATCTGATGGCTCCCGTGGAGATAACAGCCTGCGGTCTACTAAGAAGTAAATGTGTTTGCTTTACCTCTTAGTAGATGAACGTTGGATTTTAACTTGACCTTAAAATCATCGTTCAAACAAAAACTGCACGATGCCTGCGTTTACATGTAACGAGTATTGCTCATTTTCGTTTGAACTAATTTTGAGCGATAATCGTTACGTGTTAATGGGCCTTTACCCAGTGTTCTCGCATTTAGTGTTTAATGGTGACATATATTTTCTCTGCCCATATGCATAACCTAACCTTACATTTATCAGTGCTAAAGGGGTTGTCCACTTGTAAACTATGGATGATATATGGGGGTCCATTATCTGGGACCCTCGCCAATCAGCTGTTCTCCAGACCAGGGCACTCATGCACTATGCTGATTTCTGCAGGAAGCAAACAATTCCATTCCCAATGCAGTGGCCAGGTTTAGCATTGTAAGTATTGAAATGAATGGGAACTCGGCCTTCAATACGAAGCCCAGTTACTGCAGTGGGAATAGAGCTGTTTGCTTGCTGCAGAACTCAGCTCAGTGCATGAGCACACCGGCCTGGAGAACAGCTGATTAGTGCGTATCCCATGTGGCGCACAGCTACCAACCTACTATTGAAGACTGATCCTGGTTTTCGACCAGACAACCCTTTTTAACCCCTTAAGGACCAGGGTGTTTTGGTCCTAAAGGACCAGACACCTTTTAAAGGGGTTGTCCCTCGCCGAAACGGGTTCTTTTTTTTTTTCAATAGCCCCCCCGTTCGGCGCGAGACAAACCCGATGCAGGGATAAAAAAACAAAAACGGGTAGTACTTACCCGAATCCCCGCGCTCCGGTGACTTCTTACTTACCTTGCGAAGATGGCCGCCGGGATCTTCACCCTCGGTGGACCGCAGGTCTTCTGTGCGGTCCATTGCCGATTCCAGCCTCCTGATTGGCTGGAATCGGCACACGTGACGGGGCGGAGCTACGAGGAGCCGCTCTCTGGCACGAGCAGCCCCATTCAGAAGACAGAAGACAGGACTGCGCAAGCGCGTCTAATCGGGCGATTAGACGCTGAAGATTAGACGGCACCATGGAGACGGGGATGCCAGCAACGGAACAGGTAAGTGAATAACTTCTGTATGGCTCATAATTAATGCACGATGTACATTACAAAGTGCATTAATATGGCCATACAGAAGTGTATACCCCCACTTGCTTTCGCGGGACAACCCCTTTAAGGATTTTACCCATGTGGTGGTTTTACTGCCCTATTTTTTTTTTTCTTCACCTACGAAAATTATTTTTGCAGAGTCTTTTTTCTAGTGACATATAGGGCTATTTTTAAATATATTTCTTCACAGAATTTTTTTCACTTTTATTTGGGGCAAATAGTTTTTTTTTTAATTTATAACTGTTTATTTTAGTGTAAATATACAAATTTTAAAAATAAAGTACAAGATGGGTGTGGCTTAGGTATGGTGCTGTGAGGAAGCTCCTTCTACTAGCTTCCGGACCAGGCACCACAGATTCTCAACTATTTCGCTCACCACTCACACAAACAGATCTTTAGCCAGGGGAAGAGGATAGGGAAGAAGATGAGAAGCAGGAAACCTTCCACCGCTACTTCGGACCATCGTATTACAAGGTACTTGCACTCTCCCCTGCTCCCCTAAACTCACAACACGGATTCAAATATGGCGCATGAATCATAGAATGGTAGAGTTGGAAGGGACCTCAAGAGTCATCGGGTCCAACCCCCTGCTCAGTGCAGGATCACTACATCATCCCAGATGTCTGTCAGCCTTTGTTTGAATGCTTCCATTGAAGGAGAACTCGCCACCTTCTATTGTAACCTGTTCCACTCATTGTTCACCCTCACTGTCGCAAAGTTTTTTTCTAATATCTAATCTGTGTCTCCTGTCTTTCAGTTTCATCTTATTGCTTCTAGTCTTTCCTTGTGTAGATGTGAATAGGGCTGATCCCTCTGCACTGTGACAGCCCTTCAGATATTTGTAGACAGCTATTAGGTCTCCTCTCACCCTTCTTTTTTGCAAGCTAAACATTCTCAGATCCTTTAAACGTTCCTCATAAGACATGATTTGCAGACCGCTCACCATCTTGGTAACTCTTTTCTGAACTTGTTACAGTTTATCTATGTCTTTTTTAAAATTGGGGTGCCCAGTACTGTATTCCAGATGAGGTCTGACTAAGGAAGAGTAGAGGGGGATAATTACCTCATGTGATCTAGACTCTTTGCTTCTCTTAATACATCCCAGAATTGTGTTTGCCTTTTTGGCTGCTGCATCACCTTGTTGACTCATGTTCAGTCTATGATCTACAAGTATACCCAAGTATACTGAGTATGCTTGCCAACCTCTTATCCTGCCTTGCCATCGGGATGACAAAATATCACTCTGCGGCGCCTACAAACCTCTCTCTGACCACCCCTCTGAACTCCAGAAGTGTCTTCCTTAAGCTCAGAGGCAGGGGCAGGGAAAAGCAACATGTCACCCTGTGCCACACACCAACAGTTGCCTCAAAGAGCCCAGAGGCACTGCTGCAACACCTAAGGGTAGCCCCTTGCCCCAGCACTGGAGGTGAGGACCAGATTACTCTTCAGACTGCTACGCTCATAGCTCCCCCAGGCCTTAAGCCCAGATAAAGTAAAAGGGCCAACATCACCAAGCCCAGTACCCCCCAACTCAGGACGCCATTTTGAGAAGTTGCTTATTGTGAATACAGAAAGGGGATCAAGCAACTGTATGTGGAAAGGGCCACTGAATGGTTGAACCAACATGGAGACAGATACACCTATATTACGTACAGGCTCTCTGCATTAGCGGGCTGCATTGCCTTTATTATAATTAAAGAAAGGGGCTGTGACCTAGAGGGCTTGCCACTGGGACAGAATTGGAGCATGGCAATCTGGCTTTTTCTCTTAATTGTATGTACTCCTCCTTGGGCTCTATCTCCCCAGAAGAACATGCCTTTATCTCATTGGGGCCACTAGGAACCTTTCTAATATCACAGACCTCTGGAATCTACTTGATGCACTACCCAGAAAAAAAGACTTTTGTAAGCGTCTTACCAGAGCTGAATAAGAGTCTCAGGTGTAGTAGTCGTTCAAGCCTGGAGAAGTGATCAGGGATGAGCCAGGAGCTAGCAACGGGCGGTCTTATTATGCAGTACAGAAGAATGAGACGGGTACATAGTCAGATGGGAAGCCAGAAGTCAACAACTAGTGCTCTCAGTATGCAGTAGGCCTTTTTCCTAGGTATCTGTTGATCATTAACTGTCTGGGTCTCTTTTTTTCCCCACTGCTCTGCTGTCTTATTTTATAATTCAATTGAAGTTGCTGTTCTTTTGCCATGGCTGGGAAGCCCGAGGTTGCTCTAGGGATCTCTCTGGTGTCTGCCTTTCCACCTCCCCATCTAGCTTGGTGACCCAAAGGGCTCCTGCTAGCAGGTGCCTGGGTGTCACCACCGTGATTATTCTCACCCTCCATCTTTCTTTCTCTTTCTTTACTTGTGTTACACTTGTTCCTGGAATAGCCAGGGCTAGTTTTAGGGCCAGTTCGGATAGTTCAGCAGCTTCCGCCCTTCTTCCCACTTTTTCCTGTTACCCCCAACCCCTTTCCCCATTAATCCTCCTACTGGTTGTCACCTACCCTCCGTTTCCATCACCCCCAATTTTTCTTTTTCTTAGACTCAGGATTCTGACATGGACACCATCTCTTTTGCCTCGCTTAACACATGAGGCATCAAGACACCAGAGAAGAGGTTGTCTCCTCCAACTGTTGTGCTGCAAAAGAGTCCAGATAGCATTCCTCCAGAGACATATTCCAAAGAGAGTTGGGCTCCTACCCTTTGTTCACCTAAGTATCACAGTTGCTACCATAACACAAAGACCAGAGGTGTGTGTATTCTGATTTCCCAGGGGGTACCATAGAAACTAAATTGTTTTCGCTCAGACTGGGAGTGACGGTTCCTATTTGTAAAGGGGAAATTGGCAGGGCGGACCTTTACCTTTGCAAATGTATATCTACCAAACTCCGGCCAACTGGTTGCTCTACATGTCATCCTAGCAGAATTGAAAGGGTTATCGGAGGGAACTTTGCTGGTTGGAGGGGACCTAGCACTTGACCCCCTTTTCAATGCTTCATGAGGAACATCTCATATAGCTTTCCTTTATCTCTGTCGCGTTAAAAGTCTTCTCCAGTCACATCAGTTAGGCCAGCTGCACATGACCAGGTCGGATTCCGCATGCGGGAGCCTGCAGCGGAATACGACCCGTGCCCAGCCAGCATCCATACTTACCTGTCTTTTCTTCTCCTTTCCTGTACTGTGGATGGTCTGCACGGCGAGCTGTCGGACATGCGCAGTGCAATTTTTTATTTTTAAACCGATGATGCAGAATCTGTGACCTTTCTGCAATGTCAATTACAGAACAGCCGTGGGTCGAACACCTTCCATTGACTCCACTGGAAGCCATCCGTGTGGAATCCACGCAAAAATAGAACACACTGCGATCTTTCCTCCGCGAGCAGAAAAATCGCAATTGATTTCCACTTGTGTGCAGGAAAAAGCGTTTTTCAATATCATGTTATGGCCAGTACTTCTTGCGGAATCTGGAGGCAGACGCCAGCTCCGGATTTCGTAATGCAAATATGCCCATGTGCAGCCAGCTTTGATAGATATTTAGCACACTGCCCATCAAGATGGGAGAGACTACACATTTTACTCTGCAGTCCACAATATCTACTCACGGCTTGACTATTTCTACATTAGGCATGTAGATCTCCCTAGTACCCTTTCCTCCTCATTCGACCCTATCATCTATGTGGAACACGCGATGCTGCATGCCTCACTGGCATCCCCCATGACTGTACCTAGATCCGGGCATTGGCGTTTAAATGAGTCCTTACTGCATGATGTTGCTGTGAGCGCGGCAATTCGCACAGACGTAATATACTACTTTGAGAAGAACCCACCGGGAAAAACTTGCTCCCTCACAGTGTGGGCAGCCCACAAATGTGTCGTTCGGAGACTGTTTGTATGACATGGATCTCAGTGTAAATATGAATGATCTCATGAAATAGAGCCCCTTGTGTCCGAAATTGCAGCCCTAGAAAAAGTACCTAGACGATCCCATGCAGCCTCAGTTCATGGCACACTTATCACAGCCCATAAAGGAAAAGCTAGACTCCCAAACTAAGTCTCTTTTAGCCAAAGGACGTTGCCATTTCTTTGAGTTCGGAAATAAATGTAACAGGGCTTTAGCGAGATCTTTAAGAGAACAGAGGTCCCGTAACTTTGTAGCAGTAATCTCACTCCGTAATAGTTCCCCGACCGTTGACTCCAATTTTATATAACTGTATTCCCCCCTCACTGTCTTAACTCAATCCCTCCCTAGGCTTCCAAAACTTGTACCGTACTTGGAGGAATCCCACCTGCCAACAGTGTCACTAGAGTTGGTAAGTGCCCTGGACCTACCTATATCAGAAGAGTAGATTTCCCAAGCCCTAAAATGCATGCCTTCAAATAAGGCACCTGCTCCAGATGGCCTCCCATCCTCTTATTATAAGAAGTACTCTGATCTGCTAAGTAGCCCACCGGCTTCGACATTGAACTCGATAACATGGGTGTGTCCTCTCCCGTCTTGACCAGTGCTCAAATAACGGTCATACATAAACAGGGTACAAATCCCTCTTCAAATTATGACCCCTTCTCTCTACTTAATGTAGATTTTAAACTCTTTATGAAGGTTCTAGCCATGTCCCATCAAGAGAAGGTTGGGACAATACCACTAAGCTTTTGAACGCCATACAGTATGCTAAAACTAAACGTACACCTCTTGTATCCACCGATACTTGGTCTTATAATACCGTCTATGTTTATCACAGTGTCCCTCTCCCTTTTCTTCAGTTTACATTATCGGATCAGTGATTTCCTTGGAGAGTTCGCGCTCTCCCGTTAATGTGTGATTTGGCCTTTCTTTCCGACATATTTAAAGTCCCTACTGTAAAGCCCCATTTACACACAACGATTATTGCTCAAAATTCACTCAAACGATGGCTTTTGACAGATAATTGTTGCATGTAAATGATACCATTGTTTGCTTTTCGTCCAAACGATGATTTTTAGTTGAGTTTAAAATCCATTGTTTGGCTGGGCAGCTGATAGTAGGGACCACACACTGTGATGCTCCACGGGAGCGCTGATAACATTGTATTCAGCTGCATTCCTGCGGGAGAGCATAGGCGCTGTATGCAGATAACATACCATCTGCTGTTCTCTGCGTACAGCTCAGCGAGGCTCATTTACATGCAAAGGAAGCTAATAAGTTGCTAATGATCATCTTTGCGTGTAAATGGGGCTTAATTTTGATTGTCACTGAATGCAGACTCTACACCTCGGGGATTGTATAATCTTGCACTTCAGAGTTTACCATCATCTGCACTTTATTGTTATGTCTTGAAATGTTGATGACTGTGTTTATCCCGCTGCGGGGTTCTTACTTGTTTGTGCTGTGTGCGTGTACCTAGAAGAATTGATACTGATTTGAAGGTAAAGGACGTCACCCCAAATATTAATGTGATTTATATTTCTCTTTTGTTCAGTCACTTTGTTAATTGATCCAAAAACTATTAACCCTTCTATTTGTTCTTTCTGTGCAGCCTCTTTTCCACACCTGCCTTAGGGTGAAGCCACACGAATGTATATCGGCTCGGTTTTTACGCCGAGCCGATATACGTTGTCCTCGTGTGCAGGGGGGGGGGTGGAGGATGGAAGAGCCAAGTGCAGGAACTGAGCTCCCGCCCCCCTCTCTGCTTCCTCTCCGCCCCTCTGCACTATTTGCAATGGGGAGAGGCGGGGTGGGGGCAGGGCTAATTTGTGGAACTTAGCCCTGCCCCCACATCGCCTCTTCCCATTACAAATAGTGCAGAGGGGCGGAGAGGAGGCGGAGAGGGGGCCGGGAGCTCAGTTCCTGCTCCTGGCTCTTCCATCCTCCCCCCCCCCTGCACACGAGGACAACGTATATCGGCTCGGCGTAAAAACCGAGCCGATATACGTTCGTGTGGCTTCACCCTAAAGCTTTTGCTTAGTACTGTACATCTAATGCGTATGGCCAGATTCAGTCTTCTTCTTAGGGGGCCTTCACACTTGCGATAAAATCGCACGATGCGAGAATAAGTAAAATCGCTGAATTATGAAACCAATAATTTTCACTGGTTTGATTCCCATTTGCGATATTTTCACTCCTGCAATGTTGCGATTAAAAAAAAATTGCAGCATGTCCTATCCTTCTGCGTCTTGCTTTTTTTTTTTAATCATCGCCCATGTTTCCCTGTAGGAGGGTCTTTTTTATCACAGCGCACGAACTTGTGATGTTTATGCAATGCAATGCGGTTTTAACATTAGAAAGTCCTTTTGATGTTTGTGTCAAAAAAATCATGTGATTTGATCGCGCGAGAAAATCGCGAGTGGCAGTGATGAGATGCTAGAGTAGTCTCAGGAAAAAGCATTGCTGACGCTCAAAAGTCAGATGAACGTTTTTTGCGCGCGCCTATGGTTCCCAATGTAGTGTTTCACATGTCAGTCTTTTACAGGTGCAAAATACTCGCACCTGCAAAAGATAGGACATCTGTGCAGCAGCAAGGTCAGTGCTGCATGTAAAATATCCCTGCGGGAAGACCCCTCATCACTGACAGTGACAAGGGGACTCCCCGCAGGAACGAAGGAATCCCCTGCCCCAGCTGTCGTTAATTGGCTACGCGCTGCCTCTGATTGGCTGAGTACTCAGCCAATCAGACATAGCCGTTTCAGGAGGCGGGGATTTTTAAATCCCTGTCTGCTGAAAGAGCTTCAGAGCACTGCCGGGGACCAAGCAACAAGACGTGCCGGATCCTTGACAGCGGTGGAGAGGAGAGTGTGTATATATATTTTCTTTACACCAGCTAGGGATGATTTTTCAGGAAAGGGCTTATATTTCAAGCCCTTCCCCGAAAATCACTGCGAGGGGTTGCCTGCATCCCATTGCTTTAAATGGATCTGGCGGCTGTAGCGCCAGCACTTATTGAAAGCAATGGGCATGGAGCCATGGTCACATGCATTTTGCTAATGCGTGGAGGATTTTTTTTTTTGCGCACATAGGTGTGCGAAAAAAAACCCAAAACGCTCATCTGACTGAGCCTTAGACTGTGGGTGATCATGTTTTGCAATATCAAAAGCCAAATTCAACCCCTTCCCAAAAAAGGCCATACATGTGCTGCAGATGTTGGGAAGGGGTTAAATATCTGGTGTCCATGTGTGCAGCGGGCTCAAGAGCTGAGCCCACTCTGTAAAGGAAATATACTACAATAAACCATAGATACAGTTTCTATGTACAACTGGGCGACACTTCCGCATGGCATTACACTTTATGTCTCATTGGGGATCATTTTGTTCTAAGTGGCCAATTCAGGAGTTGAACCTGTGATAATATGTGAGCAGACGCCCGGTAATTGATAGTAACTGGGCACAGTCATATAGAGTGCATGCTAGTCATTCCTGCTATTAACACAACTCTGACCCATCTGGGAGTTCGCAGTTGTTCCTGCAATTTACTTAGCTTCCTGAATGTTCCACCGTGGCACCGAGCCCACACCCACTTTGTCCGAATTAAAGGGGTTGTCTGAGATAATTTCAGAAACAGAGTCACTCTTGTTTATGTCCTTTGTCACGGCCATGGTGCACTAGGGGTGTTATTGGGAGATTGTTGGATACTTTTTTAGTAGTGTGGCACTAGTATGGGCGCTGCATGCACTATATGTATGGGTGTGTTTGTTCTATTTATATGAGCACTGTATGCGCTATTTATCTAGGATGAGACCTCCAGAGTGTGAAAGACAATAGGTGCGGGGGGCAAGAACGGAAAAATGTGTTTTCGTATTTTATTAGATCATGACAATAGTATCATAAGATGACGGGACATCAGATGATCTCCAACAACACATAAGTGCCTGCAGCACTACAGCAAACCCTTATCCAAGGGGAGGCTCTCCCTGCACAGCCGTTAACCAGGAAACGGATCCAAGTTTTCCAAAATCACAAAAAAAGTTTTGGGACATCAGATGATGACATTATATATCAGGACATAACCTCTCAGTAAGGGCTCAGTCACACGTGTGTTTTGACGCACAAATTTTTGTACACATAACTGATGTGTTAAAAAATTAGCATGACCGAAGCTGGCATCACAACGGAAAAACCGCACCTAGCAGCGTTTATCCGCTCAAAAAGAGCTCAGCCTGCTATTCCTTGCTGCGGCTGGGACAGGTGCAGCAGGGGATTCCTTGTATGTGATACCCCTGGATGCTGTTACATCCAGGAGTTTCACCTGTGGTCAATGGGGCTGGCATCAGCGGCGCCGAACCCATTGAGAACACATAGTGAAGGTTATGATCCTCTGCCACAGCTGTCACAGCTGTTGCAGAGGAGCACGATGTTCTCCTATTGAATTCAGTGGAGCCAGCAATACAGCCGGCTGCATTGAAAGCATTGGGCTGCCGGCAAGCCCTTCAGTGATTCTCGGGGAAGGGCTTAAAATATAAGCCCTTCCCTGAAAATCAATTCGAAAATGTGTAAAAAATAGAGATGAGCGAGCACCAAAATGCTCGGGTGCTCGTTGCTCGAGTCGAACTTTTCGTAATGCTCGAGAGTTCGCTTCAAGTAACTAACCCCATTGAAGTCAATGGGGGATTCAAGCATTTTTGTATGGGACCGATGAGAGTGGAAAGGTTCTCCTTATACCGTGGGTCGAGAAGGGTGTACACCCAGTAATCTGTGTTGGCCAGAATGCGTCTAACGCGAGGGTCACGGGAAAGGCAGCCTAACAGGAAGTCAGCCATGTGTGCCAGGGTGCCAGTACGCAACACATCTCTGTCCTCACTAGGAAGATGACTTTCAGGATCCTCCTCCTCTTCAGCCCATACATGCTGAACAGATGAGAGGCATGCAGCATGGGTACCCTCTGCAGTGTGGCCAGCTGTCTCTTCCCCCTCCTCCTCCTGCTCCTCCCCCTCCCCCTCCTCCTCCTCCTCCTCCAAAGTGCGCTGAGATATAGACATGAGGGTGGTTTGGCTATCAAGCGACATACTGTCACCCCCCGTCTCCTGTTTCAACCGCAAAGCGTCGGCCTTTACGCTTAGCAGTGAACTTCTCAGCAGGCAAAGCAGCGGGATGGTAATGCTAATGATTGCCGCATTGCCGCTCACCATCTGGGTAGACTCCTCAAAGTTTCTGAGGACCTGGCAGATATATGCCATCCATGCCCACTCCTCAGTAAAGAATTGTGGAGGCTGACTACCTCTCCGCCGACCATGTTGCAGCTGGTATTCCACTATAGCTCTACGCTGCTCGTACAGCCTGGCCAACATGTGCAGCATACAATTCCAGCGTGTGGGCACGTCGCACAGCAGTCGGTGCTCTGGCAGCTGAAACCGATGTTGCAGGGTCCTCAGGGTGGCAGCGTCTGTGGTGGATTTGCGGAAATGTGCGCAGACATGGCGCACCTTGCCGAGCAGGTCAGACAAGTGGGGGTAGTTTTTCAGAAACCGCTGAACCTCCAGATTGAAGACGTGGGCCAGGCATGGCACGTGTGTGAGGCTGCCGAGCTGCAGAGCCGCGACCAGGTTATACGGCCGTTTTCACACACGACCATGCCCGGTTGGAGGCTCAGCGGCGAAAGCCAGCGGTCGGTCTGCTCTGTCAGACCCTGCAACAGCTCGGGGGCCGTGTGCCTCTTGTCACCTAAGCTGATTAGTTTCAGCACGGCTTGCTGACGCTTTCCCACCACTGTGCTGCCGCTCCACACCAACTGCTGGCGATGTGCTCACACTTCTTAATTGAGAGGTAGAGGTGGCAGAGGAGGAGCAGGGGGAGGGTTTGGAGGAGGTGGCATAAAACGCCGCATATACCAGCACCGAGGTAGGACCCGCTATCCTCGGTGTGGGTAGGACGTGAGCGGTCCCAGGCTCTGACTCGGTACCAGCCTCCACCAAGTTCACCCAATGTGCCGTCAGGGAGATATAGTGGCCCTGCCCGCCAGTACTTGTCCACGTGTCCGTGGTTAAGTGGACCTTCCCAGTAAACGTGTAGGTGAGGGCACGATTAGAGATGAGCGAACGTACTCGTCCGAGCTTGATACTCATTCGAGTATTAGCGTGTTCGAGATGCTCGTTACTCGTGACGAGTACCACGCGATGTTCGGGTTACTTTCACTTTCATCTCTGAGACGTTAGCGCGCTTTTCTGGCCAATTGAAAGACAGGGAAGGCATTACAACTTCCCCCTGCGACGTTCAAGCCCTATACCACCCCCCTGCAGTGAGTGGCTGGCGAGATCAGGTGTCACCCGAGTATAAAAATCGGCCCCTCCCGCGGCTCGCCACAGATGCATTCTGACAGAGATCAGGGACAGTGCTATCTTGTTGGAGCTGCTATAGGGAGAGCGTTAGGAGTATTTTAGGCTTCAAGAACCCCAACGGTCCTTCTTAGGGCCACATCTAACCGTGTGCAGTACTGTGGAGGCTGCTTTTTGCAGTGTTGCACATTTTTTTTTTTTGGTATATCGACCGTGCAGAGCATTGCGCCCTGCAGTAATACTCCAGGGCCAGAAGCGCTTAGGCAGGGACAGAAGACATATTGATTGAATATAGGCAGTGGGCCTTTGCAAAAAAATTTGGGGAAAAAAATCTATTTGGGGTGCCTGTGAGTGTCCTCAGTGTTCTGGGTCTCTGCTGGGTGTAGTAGTTCTCCAAATTCATACACAGCCAGCTAAGTGTTACAGCAGGCTTGCGCAAAATTATTTCCTGGCTCTGTCTGGGCTCTGAAATCACCGCTGTATTGCAGTTCACAGTGCAACACTCTGCATTTCTGTGACATACTCCAGGGCCAGAAGCGCTTAGGCAGGGACAGAAGACATATTATTGATTGAATATAGGCAGTGGGCCTTTGCAAAAAAATTTGTGGAAAAAAATCTATTTGGGCTGCCTGTGAGTGTCCTTAGTGTTCTGGGTCTGTGCTGGGTGTAGTAGTTCTCCAAATTCATACGCAGCCAGCTAAGTGTTACAACAGGCTTGCGCAAAATTATTTCCTGGCGTTCCGTAAGCGAAGTCCGCCTCCAACCACAGGCCAATAAGCGGCACATTTAATTACAGCGTTCTGTTTCTGCACTACTGGTAATACAGCATGCTGAGGGGTAGGGGTAGGCCTAGAGGACGTGGACGCGGGCGAGGACGCGGAGGCCCAAGTCAGCGTGTGGGCACAGGCCGAGCCAGTGCGGTGGCCAGGGGTAGAGGCAGGGCCAGACGGAATAATCCACCAACTGTTTCCCAAAGCGCCCCCTTGCGCCATGCCACCCTGCAGAGGACAAGGTGCTCTACGGTGTGGCAGTTTTTCACAGAGACGCCTGACGACCGACGAACAGTGGTGTGCAACCTTTGTCGCGCCAAGATCAGCTGGGGAGGCACCACCACCAGCATGCGCAGGCATATGATGGCCAAGCACCCCACAAGGTGGGACGAAGGCCATTCACCGCCTCCGGTTTGCACCACAGCCTCTCCCCCTGTGCCCCAACCTGCCACTGAGATCGAACCCCCCTCTGAGGACACAGGCACTACCGTCTCCTGGCCTGCACCCACACCCTCACCTCCGCTGTCCTCGGCCCCATCCAGCAATGTCTCTCAGCGCAGCGTCCAGACATCGCCAGCGCCACTGTTTGAGCGCGAGCGCAAGTACGCCGCCACGCACCCGCACGCTAAAGCGTTAAACGTGCAAATTGCCAAATTGATCAGCCTGGAGATGCTGCCGTATAGGCTTGTGGAAACGGAGGCTTTCAAAAGCATGATGGCGGCGGCGGCCCCGCGCTACTCTGTTCCCAGTCGCCACTACTTTTCCCGATGTGCCGTCCCAGCCCTGCACGACCACGTCTCCCGCAACATTGTACGCGCCCTCACCAACGCGGTTACTGCCAAGGTCCACTTAACAACAGACACGTGGACAAGCACAGGCGGCCAGGGCCACTATATCTCCCTGACGGCACATTGGGTGAATTTAGTGCAGGCTGGGACAGAGTCAGAGCCTGGGACCGCTCACGTCCTACCCACCCCCCGAATTGCGGGCCCCAGCTCGGTGGTGGTATCTGCGGCGGTGTATGCTTCCTCCACTAAACCACCCTCCTCCTCCTCCTACGCAACCTCTGTCTCGCAATCAAGATGTGTCAGCAGCAGCACGTCGCCAGCAGTCGGTGTCGTGCGGCATGGCAGCACAGCGGTGGGCAAGCGTCAGCAGGCCGTGCTGAAACTACTCAGCTTAGGCGATAAGAGGCACACGGCCCACAAACTGCTGCAGGGTCTGACAGAGCAGACCGACCGCTGGCTTGCGCCGCTGAGCCTCCAACCGTGCATGGTCGTGTGTGACAACGGCCGTAACCTGGTGGCGGCTCTGCAGCTCGGCAGCCTCACGCACGTGCCATGGCTGGCCCATGTCTTTAATTTGGTGGTTCAGTGCTTTCTGAAAAGCTACCCACACTTGTCATACCTGCTCGGAAAGGTGCGCCAGCTCTGCGCACATTTCCGCAACTCCAAGACGGACGCTGCCACCCTGCGGACCCTGCAACATCGGTTTCATCTGCCAGTGCACCGATTGCTGTGCGACGTGCCCACACAGTGGAACTCTACGCTCCACATGTTGGCCAGGCTCTATGAGCAGCGTACTGCTATTGCGGAATACCAACTCCAACATGGGCGGCGTAGTGGGAGTCAGCCTCCTCAATTATTTACAAAAGAGTGGGCCTGGTTGGCAGCCATCTGCCAGGTCCTTGGAAACTTTGAGGAGTCTACCCAGATGCTGAGCGGGGATGCTGCAATCATTAGCGTCACCATTCCTCTGCTATGCCTCTTGAGAAGTTCCCTGCAAAGCATAAAGGCAGACGCTTTGCAATCGGAGGCGGGGGAAGACAGTATGTCGTTGGATAGTCAGAGCACCCTCATGTCTATATCTCAGCGTGTTGAGGAGGAGGGGGAGGAGCATGAGGAGGAGGGGGAAGAGACAGCTTGGCCCAGTGCTGAGGGTACAGATGCTGCTTGCCTGTCATCCTTTCAGCGTGTATGGCCAGAGGAGGAGGAGGAGGAGGGGGAGGAGGGGGAGGAGCATGAGGAGGAGGGGGAAGAGACAGCTTGGCCCACTGCTGAGGGTAGAGATGCTGCTTGCCTGTTATCCTTTCAGCGTGTATGGCCAGAGGAGGAGGAGGAGGAGGAGGAGGAGGAGGATCCTGAAAGTGATCTTCCGAGTGAGGACAGCCATGTGTTGCGTACAGGTACCCTGGCACACATGGCTGATTTCATGTTAGGATGCCTTTCTCATGACCCTCACGTTACACGCATTCTGGCTACTACGGATTACTGGGTGTACACACTGCTCGACCCACGGTATAAGGAGAGCCTTTCCACTCTCATTCCCGAAGAGGAAAGGGGTTCGAGAATGATGCTATACCACAGGGCGCTGGTGGACAAACTGATGGTAAACTTCCCATCCAACAGCGCTAGTGGCCGAAGGCGCATTTCCGCGGCCCAGGTAGCAGGGGAGGCGCAGAGATCAGGCAGCATGTACAGCGCTGGCAGGGGAACATTATCCAAGGCCTTTGCCAGCTTTATGGCTCCCCAGCAAGACTATGTCACCGGTCCCCAGTCAAGGCTGAGTTGGCGGGAGCACTGTAAAAGGATGGTGAGGGAGTACGTAGCTGATCGCACGAACGTCCTCGGTGACGCCTCTGCCCCCTACAACTACTGGGTGTCGAAGCTGGACACGTGGCCTGAACTCGCGCTGTATGCCCTGGAGGTGCTTGCTTGTCCTGCGGCTAGCGTCTTGTCAGAGAGGGTGTTTAGTGCGGCTGGGGGAATCATCACAGATAAGCGTACCCGCCTGTCAACCGACAGTGCCGACAGGCTAACACTCATCAAGATGAACAAAGGCTGGATTTCCGCAGACTTCTCTTCTCCACCAGCGGACAGCAGCGATACCTAAACAATACGTAGGCTGCACCCGCGGATGGAAGCATCGTTCTCTATCACCATAAAAAACGGGGACCTTTTTGCTTCATCAATCTGTGTATAATATTCCTCCTCCTCCTCCTCCTGCTCCTCCTCCTGAAACCTCACATAATCACGCCGAACGGGCAATTTTTCTTAGGCCCACAAGGCTCAGTCATATAATTTTTCTAAACAATTTTTTATACGTTTCAATGCTCATTAAAGCGTTGAAACTTTCACCTCAACCAATTTTTATTTTAACTGGGCTGCCTCCAGGCCTAGTTACCAATTAAGCCACATTAACCAAAGCGATTAATGGGTTTCACCTGCCCTCTTGGTTGGGCATGGGCAATTTTTCTCAGGTACATTAGTACTGTTGGTACACCAATTTTTGGGGGCCCTCGCCTACAGTGTAATCCAATTAATTTTTAGCCGACCTGCATTACAGCTGACGTTACATCAGCTGTGCTGGGCACTGCAATGGGATATATTTATGTACCGCCGGTGGCTTCCTGGCACCCACCCATGCTGTGGGTCCACAGGGAGTTTGTAACTGCATGTGTCCACTTCTAAAGAACCCCAGTCTGACTGGGGCATGCAGTGTGGGCCGAAGCCCACCTGCATTAAACATGACATTATTACCTCAGCTGTGATGGGCAATGCAATGGGAGCCACCCATGCTGTGGGTGCACACGGAATTCCCATTGCGGAGTTGTACCTGCCTGTGACTATTTATAAAAAACCGCGGTCTGACTGGGGCATGCAGACACCTTGACAGAATGAATAGTGTGTGGCACATAGGTTCCCCCTTTGCTATGCCCACGTGTGCAGCTCCAGATGGAGGTGGCACAGGATTGGATTTCTCATTGCTTATGTACAGCATTGTGGACTATCGCCCCGCCCCTTTAAAAAGGGGCGCTGCCTAGCCGTGCCAACCCTCTGCAGTGTGTGCTTGCAGTTCCTCTGGCAGACGCACTTATAAATAGACATGAGGGTGGCGTGGCATGAGGGCAGCTGAAGGCTGGGCAGGGACAGTTTGGTATGCGCTGTGGACGCTGGGTCGTGGGGGGGGGGTTGGTCAGCATGTAACCCAGGAGAAGTGGCAGCGGAGTGTCATGCAGGCAGTGATTGTGCTTTGTTGGAGGTAGTGTGGTGCTTAGCTATGGTATGCATTGCTAATGAGGGCTTTTCAGAAGTAAAAATTGTTGGGAGGGGCACTCTTGCTGCTATTGTGGCTTAATAGTGGGACATGGGAACTTCAGATGCAGCCCAACATGTAGCCCCTCGCCTGCCCTATCTGTTGCTGTGTCGTTCCCATCACTTTCTTGAATTGCCCAGATTTTCACAAACGAAAACCTTAGCGAGCATTGGCGAAATACAAAAATGCTCGGGTCGCCCATTGACTTCAATGGGGTTCGTTATTCGAAACGAACCCTCGAGCATCGCGAAAAGTTCGTCTCGAGTAACGAGCACCCGAGCATTTTGGTGCTCGCTCATCTCTAGGCACGATTCATTTGCGAGAGCCGTGCTGGTGTTGGGCTGGGACGGCACACCAGGAAAAATAATGGCGACTGGGGACCGAGTAGCGCGGGAACACTGCCGGCATCATGTTTTGAAAGCCTCCATTTCCACAAGCCTGTACGGCAGCATCTCCAGGCTGATCAATTTGGCAATGTGCATTTTAAAGCTTGTGAGTGCTGGTGGGTGGCGGCGTATTTGCGCTTTCGCTCCTACACTTGTGTTAGTGTCAACTGAACGCTGCGCTGAGAGACATTGCTGGATGGGGTCGAGGATAGCAGAGGTGAGGTTGTGGGTGCAGGCCGGGAGGCGCTCGTGCCTGTGTCCTGGGAGGGGGATTGGATCTGTGTGGCAGGTTGGGGAAGAGGCAGTGGTGTGACCCGGACGCGGTGAATGGCCTTTGTCCCACCTTGTGGGGTGCTTGGCCATCATATGCCAGCGCATGCTAGTGGTGGTGAGGCTGGTAGTGGTGGTTCCCCGGCTGATCTTGGTGCGACACAGGTTGCACACCACTGTTCGTCGGTCGTCTGCGCTCTTACTAAAAAACATCCACACCTTTGAACACCTAGCCCTCTGCACGGAGGCTTGGCGCAAGGGGGTGCTTTGCGAAACAGTTGGGGGATTTTTCGCTCTGGCCCTGCCTCTACCCCTGGCCGCTCCACTGCCTCTTCCAACCTGTTCTGCTGCTGCACTTGCCTCCACCTCTGAAGCCCTGTCCTCAGTAGGCTTAGCAAACCAGGTGGGGTCAGTCACCTCATC
Organism: Eleutherodactylus coqui; assembly: GCF_035609145.1. Taxonomy (NCBI): domain Eukaryota; kingdom Metazoa; phylum Chordata; class Amphibia; order Anura; family Eleutherodactylidae; genus Eleutherodactylus; species Eleutherodactylus coqui. Next base: position 312,251,098 of record NC_089838.1, on the reverse strand, counting down.
GTCCAGCTGCTCTTCCCCCGAATCCTCTGTGCGCTCCTCCCTCGGACTTACTGCCCTTACTACTACCTCACTGACACACAACTATGTCTCATCATCCTCATCCACAAAAAGCTCTTGAGACAGTTGCTGGAAATCCCCAGCCTTATCACCCGGACTCCGGGAACTTTCCAAAGGTTGGGCATCGGTCATGACTAACCCTCAGGTGAGAGAGGAACCGTTTTTTTCCCCACTCATGGCAGGGACCCGAGAACAGTTCCTGGGAGCCTGCCTGCTCAGAATATGTCATTTTTATGGAGTGAGGAGGCTGGGAGGAAGGAGGCGCAGCAGCCAGAGGATTCAGAGTTGCCGTCCCTAGGCCGGGAGTAGTGGACTGCGTGGAAGACTGGGTGGTCGATACATCGCCGGAGGCATTTTCTGCCATCCACGACAGGACCTGCTCACACCGCTCTGTTTGTAATAAAGGTCTATCACGCGGACCTGTAAATTGTGATATGAAGCTGGGGAGCCCAGAAACTCTCCTCTCTCCTAATCCCGCGGCAGCCGGCTGTGATTCACCTGGACCAGGAACTTGGCCTGTGCCCACACCCTCACTTGGACATCCGCTTCCTCGACCCTTACCCCTACTCCTCATCATGGCGGATTAAGAATAGAGCAGGGCCCAAATAAATTACCCCACTGTATAGCACTGACAACTGTGGCTTAATTCACCGCACACAGAGACTTGTAGATAGCGGAGGCTCTATGCTGTGACTTGAAAAAATTAACCCGCTGTCTTGCGCTGATACCTAGGGGTAATTTACCGCTCACAGAGACTTGTAGATAATAGAGGCTGTGTGGAGTGGGAGAAGACTCTAAAGCCAGTGGATAGTGCTGGTAACTGCGGCTATCTCAACCCCACCAAGAAAAGGGTATTGTGAGATGCTCTGCACAGCGGCAGAGCTGAAATACTTTGCAGTGGTCCCGGTAATATTACAGTACTGTTTAGCGGTGAGACCTCTGTCTAATGCACTGCAGACACAGAACGGTTTAACTGATGTAGTTTGCAGCAGGCTAGGAATTATTAGAGAGCAATTTCATGGCGAGAGCTGGTTGTACGGCACTGCAGGCTGAGAACGCTATTACTGAAAGGCTGGGAACAGGTCTGGATGCGTAATACAAAAATTGATACACTACTACTCCCAGCCAGCCCCAACTATAATGCACACGGTCAGATGTAGCCCTAAGAAGGACCATTCTTGAAGACAGGATCCTACTCTAACACTTTCCCTATAGAAGTGTCCCTAAACTCTGCGTAATACACTGCAGACACAGAACAGTATAGCTGAAATGGCCTTCAGAGCCCGAGATGCTTAAACAAAAATTGGTGCACTACTGCTCCCAGCCAGCCACAACAGTAATGCACACTATGAAGAGTAGCCCTAAGAAGGACCGTTGGGGTTCTTGAGGGCAGGATCCTACTCTAACACTTTCCCTTTATCAGCAGCAGCACTTTCCCTAACCTCTGCCAGCATGCGTCTGAGGTGAGCCGCGGGCGGGACCGCTTTAAGTACTCGGCGGTCACTTGATCTCGCCAGCTACTCACTGCTGTGGGGGGAGAGAGGGCTGACACATCACAGCAGGAAGTGGTAATGCCTTCCCCGCATTTCTATTGGCTAAAAAATGGTGCTAAACATGCGGGGAAGGAAATGCAATTGACTTGAGTACCGCGTGGTGCTTGTCTCGAGTAACGAGCATCTCGAGTACCCTAATGCTTGAACGAGCATAAAGCTCAAATGAGTGTGGTCGCTCATCTCTAATCAAAAATAAAAAAATATATACTCACCTCTCTGCAGCTGCCAGGGCTCAGCTGCATCAAGCTAGCTGTTCTCCTGCACTGCTATGAGGAGCTTTCAGCAGGCGGAGATTTAAAATCCTTCCTGCTGAAAGGGCTGCCTCTGATTGGCTGAGCACTGTGAATTCATGAATGGGTAAGTGCTGCCTGTGATTGGCTGAGCGCAGGGACCAATCAGAGGCAGCTCTTTCAGCAGGCGGGATTTTAAATCCTTGCCTGCTGAAATCACTTCACAGCAGTTCAGGAGAAGGGCCGGCTAGACGCACCTGAGCCCCTGCAGCTGCAGAGAGGTGAGTGTATATATTTTTTACGCATTTTAGGGAAGATTTTTCAGGGAAGGGCTTATATTTAAAGCTCTTCCCTGAAAATCACTGCAGGGCTTGCTGGCAGCCCATTGCTTTCAATGGAGCCGGCTATAGCTCCGGCTCCATTGAATTCAACAGGAGAACATCGCGCTCCTCTGCCACAGCTGTCACAGCCGCAGCAGGGGATAGCGGGCAGCGCAGTTTTTGAGTGGAAAAACGCATCCAGGTCCGGTTTTTCCTGCCTGGCTCCCACTTCGGTCACGCAAATTTTTGAATGCATGCTTTATGCGCACAAAAATTTGCGTGTCAAAATGCCCGTGTGACTAAGCCCCAAGGGGGATAGATGGTGTTTTGACGTTTTTAATTTTTATTGTTTTTTTTTTTCAATTTTGTTATACTTTTTAAAATTTTTATTTTTGTTTTGCTAAGAGACTCGATTATCAGCATCTTTTATTATCACTCTCCTAATACACTACTAAATGTCAGTACAGCAGTGTATTAGAATGCCTATGAGGTTAGCCACAGGCTGAGCTTCATAGGCCATTGTAGCTGGCAGAACCAGAATGAGGATATATTGCCTTCTGCCCACTAGGGGTTTTTGCCTTCCTCTGGATCAACAAGGGGGAATGGAAACATAAAGGCAAAGGAGTGCAAAAATTTTGCGAAAAACAGAGCTCACCTCTCCTGCAGTGCTCCAATGTTCTGGCTGAAGAAGTAATGTTGGCTGTTGAGAAAGACCTGACGGTCGATACGCATTCAGCGTTCTCACATTTCACATCCGTGTGTGCTATGCTTTTTTTTTACCAATTAAGGAGACGTTTTATGGTTGCAGCTATCCTCCACTTTTTTCTCTGCTCTTTATTGGGGAATGGAAACAGGCTGAACTGGATGGACATTTTTTTTTTCAGTCCAACATACTATGCTACTATGTTTTATATCCAAGCCTCCGGGTGCCATTGCAACTCATCAGGAACCCGCAAACACATCACAGGGTTCGGGGGGTGAAAAAAGGGAGCCCTCTCTCAGCACACCGGGGATCTGTGTTTTTTTTTTATCCCCGATGTTAGAGCAAATGCCTGCTGGCATCCAACAACCGAGCACCTGCTCCCCCCAGCATGGGAGACCTGCACCGGGCTTCTAATGCAGCACCATCAAAAGATGGCACTGCAGAATCAAGCGCCTTAATGACAGTCCATACATCTTTTGATCATTGAAAAATACAACTTGCCTCTCAAAGTCCTCAGACATCAATGACGTCAATGACTAATATATTTTTTTTTAGAAGTGAGAAGGAAAAACGAAAAAAAAAAGGGGGCCACTCTTTAAAGGGTTAAAATTGATGCCTATCCTGGTATCATGGTTTCCTACAGCTATGTACCATTCAATTAAATGGTACTGAGCTGCAATATCTGGTTGCATAGCGTGGCTGTCGGGTTGCGTCCATGACTGGCTTTGGTTGGAAAAGTTTTTCTCTTCTACAATTCAGTGATTTCTTTCCACTAGTGTTATGGTGCCATCTAGTGTCCAAGAGCTGTAGCTCAGGTCTCAGTCAGACAAGCGTTTTTTTTGCGTGCATAAAAAAAAGCGCTCCACTGATAAGCAAAATATGCATGACCAAAGGTCCGTGCATATTGCTCCGCTTCCTGGAGCAGCTGTGCTTGTAGAAGCGCAGCTGTTCCAGGAAGGTCTCCTCATCGCTGAATACTGTGACAGCGCTGTCGCAGTGTTCAGTGATGAGGGGACACCCCACGGGGGTTAAAGAATCCCCTGCCACAGCTGTCACCAGCTGTGGCAGAGGACCGCAATGCTATCCCATTAAATTCAATGGAGACGGCACTACAGTCGGAACCATTGAAAGCAGTGAGATGCTGGTAACTCCCACAGTGATTTTCGGGGATTTTCCCTGAAAATAAGCCTTAGGTGAAAGAAAAAAAAATTAATACATCACCTAGCGGCGCTGTCCGGGATCCAGTGCATCTTCTCTCTGTGAAGCCGGATTTAAAAATCTCCGCCAGAAGGAAACTCTGCCTCTGATGGGCTGAGTGCTGTGACAAATCAGAGGCAGCATTCAGCTGTCATTCAATGGCTTTCCAAGATCTTTGCTTGATGTTAATGAGTGTAAATAGCCTTGGTTATAACTCCAGCCTGAAAATCCATCCATAGTAACATAGTATGTAAAGTATAGTATGTAAAGCTGAAAAATACACCAGTCCATCCAGTTTAGTCTATTACCCCCAATGTTGATCAAGAGGAAGGCAAAATACCCCAATGAGGTAGAGGCCAATTTTCCACAATTTATTGAAGAAAATTCCTTCCTGTCAATAATCTCCGGATCAGGTTTTACCTCTAACCCCAAACGTTTTACCATCCCCTGATTAATTAGATTGACACCAGCTCCGCAGTCCAAAAAGACTGTAATCGGACCACTATCACCCCCAAAAAGTATCTCAGCAGGAAGAATCATCCTGGAGGATGACATCCAGGCAAGCTGTGGGCCTAGAGGAACCTCCCTTCTTACCTCCAGGCCAACTAGTTTTCTGGCTGAGACCTACGGCAAGAACAATTCTGCACAAAATGTCCAATCTCCAGAGAAACGATCAGGTAGCTCGAGTTTAGGCTCCTTACCTGAAGCCCCCAGGGTTGGTTGCTGCTGCTTTACCTCAGCAACCTCAAGTGCCAGCGCCCTCAGCTGGTTTGACCAAACCTCAATGGGATTCATAACAGATAAACAAAAGTATCCCACCGAGTAAGTATGGCGGTTCATTATGTCACGTCCAACCTGGACGCACTGGATCTGTCACTCGCAGATCTCCCACAAATGCAAAATAAATAAAGACAAAACAAGAAAGGAACCAAAATATGGGAAACACTGTCCCTATACAGCCAAACCCTGGGAAGGGCCCTCCCTGAAAGCAAGGAGCAAGCTTCTGACTCCCAGCCCAGTTGGATAGAGACTGAAATCAACTGCAGCTCAGCCCAGTCTCAGGCCAAGTTAAATAGCCCTGGTAATTACCCACAGGTGCGACTAAGCACGTCACGGTATTATTGTATCTTGACGCCACCAGGAAGTCCTGGTGGAGCCCAGAGTGACAGCTGGGTCACGCCCCCTGAACCTGATTGACCTCAGAGCTGGCTCCCCTGTAGGTCCTGCCAGCCCACTATAATTCTCTTCTCAGTCCCTGCCTCCCGTCCCGGCTGGGAGCCGGCACTGATACAAGCTGCTGCCTGCAGTCCCGACTCCCAGCCCCTCTGTAAGGCTCCCTGCTGCTGCTGCTCTGTATACTCCCATCCCGGCTCCTGGCACTGATACAAGCTCCTGCCTGCTACTTGCAGTCCCGGCTCCCAGCCCCTCTATAAGGCTGTCACTTGCTGCTCTGTATTCCCCGGCGGCTGTACCGTCCCACCTTCAGTCCCGATGCTGCTGCTTCTTGCCCGGCTGTTTGCCTGTGGCATCAAGATACAATAATACCACAAGTCACACCTAATATGACACCCAGTGAGCCAGAAGATGTAGAAACCACTCCAAAACCAGCACCAGACTATCAGCAAGGCAGCAATCCCAGAACCACCTCAACCACTAGTAATAAATAGCCATAATGACCTCTTTAAGGAATATATAGCCATAATGTCCCCTCTGTAGGAACATATAGCTATACTGCCTCTATAATAAAGCCTTAATTTCCACCTGTAGAAATATATATCCATAATGTCCTCCTGTAGGAATGTTAAGCCTAAATGCCCCTGTAGAAATAATTAGCCATAATGACCCCTTAAAGGAATATAGCTGTAATATCTACATGTAGCCATAATGCCTCCTGTAGGAATACATAGCTATAATGGTGCCTTCCGTCCACTGCCTTTTCTCTTCCGACCAACACCCTGTGGAACAATGCATGGGATGTGATGGCATCATCGCACTGCCTGAGTCACTTAGAAGGCACCAGGCGGTGGAGCCAAAGACAGAGCATGAATTCCAGCACTGGTGCTGGGCACCAGTAGCACCCAGTGTGATGAAATGATCATGCTGGGTGCAGGAAGATGTGGGTGATCACCCAGGATACCAATTCCAAACTGGGACTGTCCCGACAAATCCGGGACGGTTGGAAGGTGTGGAATCGCTATAGCACCTTTGCATAGTAGAAGACTAATTGCTCAGCATGCTTGCGCACCATTTAGGAGATGGAGAGAGATAATGCTAGATGAGAGCGGCATATCTATCTATCTATCTATCTATCTATCTATCTATCTATCTATCTAATATCTACCTCATATCTAACTAATTTCTATCTCATATATATTTATCCATCTATCTCACATCTATCTATATCTCATATCTATCTATTTATCGATCTCATGTTTATCTATCTTATATCTGTTTATCTATCCAACATCTCTTTATCTATCTACCCACCTACCTATCTCATATCTATCTATCTATCTATCTATCTATCTCATATCTACCTATCTCATATCTATCTATCTATCTATCTATCTATCTATCTCCTATCTATCTATCTCATATCTATCTCATCTCTATCTATCTATCTATCTATCTATCTATCTATCTATCTCATATCTATCTATCTCCTATCTATCTATCTACCTACCTACCTATCTATCTATCTATTTATGTATCTAATATCTATCTCCTATCTAACTAATATCTACCTCATATCTATTTATCTATCTATCTAATATCTATCCACCTATCTCATATTTATCTAATTATCGATCTCATATTTATCTATCTCATCTCTATTTATCCATCTAGCTATCTCATATCTATCTACCTACCTATCTCATATCTATCTATATATCTATCTATTTATGTAACTAATATCTATCTGTCTATCTATCCCATATCTCTCTAACATCTATATATCTATCTTATATCTATATAACATCTATTTATCTATATAAATAGATGTTATATAGATATAAATAGATATATATATATCGATATTTATCTATCTATCTGATATCTATCTACCTACCTATCTAATATCTATTTATGTATCTAATATCTATCTCCTATCAAACTAATATCTATCTGTCTATCTATCCCATATCTATCCACCTATCTCATATCTATCAATCAATCTATCTCATAGCTATCTATCTATCTATCTATCTATCTGTGTTTGGGAGGTGGTTTTGCATATTGAATTCCAACAAACACATTTTAGAGAAACCACTTTACTGTATAAAGTTAACATATAACATAAAAACAGCATATACACTGAATATTACATGGTTTGTTGACCCCCCTGCAGTCAGTCACTGAGACCTTTGCGGAAAACACTTCTCTGGGGCTTCAGGCATCATCACAGCATGTAAAGACGAGAGGTCCTATGGAAACTAGAGGTGTCCGTACATCCAACCAATAGAAATTTAATTCATCCCAACAGTCATTACAGATTGAGGACTTGGAAGTAAAATGTCCCTGCTTGTATGTCTATACAGACACCCATACAGTAACAGAGACATGTAACTCTCACACTATGAATAAGTACAACAGAAACAACTCCGCACACGTACAGCACAGCTCCACCATCCTATAAGTGTTATATTATATGAAGAACGCCAAATTCCCTGAATAGACATAAACGTGAACATTCTGGCTGCATGCATTCACCACTAGAGGGAGCTCACTGCATACTGTTTATACACTAAACTCAATAGTAAACCTGTATGCATTAAACCCCTAATGACGCAGACCTTTTTTTTTTTCGGTTTCTCCTTCCCACTTAAAGTCCACGTAGCTGTCTGAGGGATGTTTTTCTGCGGGATGAGTTGTATGTTTAACAGGTACTCTTTAATGTAGAAGAAGAAGCATCTTATTACATTTTTATTGGAGACAGGGTGACCAAAGAAGCACAATTCTAATGTTGTGTACTTTTTTTTCTGCTGACGTTCACTGTGCAGGAAAAATAATGCGTTATTTTGATAGATCTGGCTTTATTGGTAGCATTGATAGCAAATAGGTTTTTCGTTTGTTTTTTTTTTTGTTATGATTTTTCACATGTTTGAGCGACTCCTGTTTATTGAGAAAGGAGACAGCCAGGCTGGAACGATCCCAGCCCGCTCTGCCTCCACTTATTGAATGACTATTGCTCCTGTGTAAAGGCCCATTTACACCAGCAGATGATCGCTCAAAGATCGCTCAAACGACAGTTTGAGTGACAACTTGGAGCGATCATTTTGCATTAAGTAGTAAGTAGCTACTCAGCTACTTAAATACCAATTAGATGTGCAAATGAAGCCTTCCCTGAATGCTGTTAATAGCCCAAGGCTATTATCTGCACTCAGGTCCTTTGTTCTCCACGGGGAAACAATGCTATCAGCACTCCCCGTGGAGAACTGCTGATAAGGCTGAAGGACGATTTTTAGGTTAGACTGAATTTAACGATCAGCTAGCAGTGCCCGAAAAGCGCATGATGGGCACACATTTAGACGCAACCATTATCGCTAAAACGATCGCTGATTAGCGTTTTTTTTTTTTTAAAGCAATCATCGGCTGGTGTAAATGGGTTTTAAAACACAGGAGCACTAGTCGGATGGTAGGCTGTGGAACGACATAAGCGCCTGAGAGTCAACCTGTGTAAAGGTACCTTAAGTGATGTATGTACACAGTGATTCCACCAGCAGAATAGCGAGTGCAGCTCTGGGGTATAATGCATGATGTAACTTAGGATAAGAAATTTATGTACATAGTGACTCCACCAGCAGCATAGTAATTGCAGCTCTGGAGTGTAGTACTGGATGTAACTCCAGATCAGTACAGGATAAGTAATGTATGTACACAGTGACTCCACCAGCAGAATAGTCAGTGCAGCTCTAGAGTACAATATAGGACATAACTCCGGATAAGTACAGGTTAAAAAATTTATGTACACAGTGACTCCACTAGCAGGATAGTGAGTGCAGCTCTGGAGTATAATACAGGATGTAACTCAGGATCAGTACAGGATAAGTAATGTATGTACACAGTGACTTCCCCAGCAGAATAGTGAGTGCAGCTCTGGAGTATAGTACAGGATGTAACTTATGATCATTATAGGATATGTAGTGTATGTAAACAGTTACTACACAGCAGAATAGTGAGCGCATCTCTGGAGTATAATACAGGATGTAACTCAGGATCAGTACAGGATAAGTAATGTATGTACACAGTGACTCTACCAGCAGAATAGTGAGTGCATCTCTGGAGTATAATACAGGATGTAACTCAGGATCAGTACAGGATAAGTAATGTATGTACACAGTGACTCTACCAGCAGAATAGTGAGTGCATCTCTGGAGTATAATACAAGATGTAACTCAGGATCAGTAGAGGATAAGTAATGTATGTACACAGTGACTCCACCAGCAGAATAGTGAGTGCAGCTCTGCAGTATAATACAGGATGTAACTCAGGATCAGTACAGGATAAGTAATGTATGTACACAGTGACTCCACCAGCAGAATAGTGAGTGCAGCTCTGGAGTATAATACAGGATGTAACTCTGGATCAGTACAGGATAAGTAATGCATGTACACAGTGACTCCACCAGCAGAATAGTGAGTGCAGCTCTGGAGTATGATGAAGGATATAACTCAGGATCAGTACAGGATAAGTAATGTATGTACACAGTGACTCCACCAGCAGAATAGGGAGTGCAGCTCTGCAGTATAATACAGGATGTAACTCAGGATCAGTACAGGATAAGTAATGTATGTACACAGTGACTCCACCAGCAGAATAGGGAGTGCAGCTCTGCAGTATAATACAGGATGTAACTCAGGATCAGTACAGGATAAGTATGTATGTACACAGTGACTCCACCAGCAGGTATTGAAAGGTGGATTTATGCTTTAAATATCCTGAGTAGTTATAGAAACATAATCTAGCTTTTTCAAAAGTGATAAATAAAACAGCACTGATATAATGTAACAGAGATTATACCTGAGACAGGCATATTACAGAGACAATACAGAATTCTATACAACCTATAAAATAGCACATTTCTGACATTTATTTTAAACTTGAATGACCATAAAGTAACCGGAGGACATGTAATGAATTATAACCAAAGATACCTGAAGCCACGATGTGCTCCACGGGATACTTCACTAATTTTACTGTAACAGTAAACATACACTGACCTTCTTCAAGTCAATATGAGACCCTGCCCTGTATGCTCTCTTAAAGGGGTTGTCTCGAGGAAGCAGTGAATTTTTTTTTTTTGCCCAGTCCCCCTAATTAAGCATACATTACTAAGCCCCCCTGTAAATGACTTTTCTAGCTGGTTTGTACTTACAGTTCCAGCGTTTCAGCAACTTATAAAAATTTTCCCAAGATGGCCGCCGGCTCTTTTCCCATCGCTTGCTGTAGCCCGACGTGCGCGCTCCCGAGACGCTACCAGCAGTGTCTCCCTGACAACCAGACGCCCCGCAGCCGCCGACCGGACCCCTGGATTGAACGCGGCCGACCACGGCACACAGTCACCCCCCGCCACAGCGACAGCCCCCCCCCCCCCCCCCGCCACAGCGACAGCCCCCCCCCCCCCGGCACAGCGTCAGCCCACCCCCCGGCACAGCGGCAGTCCCCCCGGCCCATCACTTACCTGGGCGGCAGGACGGCAGGATGGCGGGACAGCTGGGCGGCTTCTCGGGACAGCTGGGCGGCTCTGCACCTTCCTCTAACAGAAGATGGTACAGAATGGCCGCTCCAGCGCGCTCCCGAGCAGTGACAGCTCGTCTGCGCATGCGCAGAAGAGCTGTAGCGGGGAGCACACTGAAGCGGCTCGTGCTCAAAGGAGAAGACCGGACTGCACAAGCGCGTCTAAAAAAGCAAGCTGCCAGCGAATTTAGACGGAACCATGGAGACGAGGACGCTAGCAACGGAGCAGGTAAGTGAATAACTTCTGTATGGCTCATATTTAATGCACGATGTATATTACAAAGTGCATTAATATGGCCATACAGAAGTGTATGACACCACTTGATTTCGCGAGACAACCCCTTTAAAGGGGGTTTCCTATTATAGAAACTGTTGGCATATCACTACAATATGCCATCACTTACTCATCGGTCAAGCTTAGACGGAAGCAATACAGTGCAAGAAATTATAACATAGCCTGAGATAGATAGATAGATAGATAGATAGATAGATAGATAGATATGACATAGATAGATAGATAGATAGATATGACATAGATAGATAGATAGATATAAGATAGATAGATATGAGATAGATAGATATGAGATAGATAGATATGAGATAGATAGATAGATAGATATGAGATAGATTTTCTTCTATTTACATTTGTACAACTCTATCTATCTATCTATCTATCTATCTCATATCTATCTATCTATCTATCTATCTATCTATCTATCTATCTATCTATCTATCTATCTATCGCTGTTTCTTGACATCTAATGCTTTTTAGTGCCACATTGCTAATTCTCTGACAATCTAAGATTTTGATGGCCCTGACAATGTAGGAAACTTTTATGGTCCTTTCTAAATTTATTACAAAATATTGTTTTTATGGTCCGGCAGAATCCACATAAACAGAAACATTACAACACTAAGTGATACAAATATACAAAAACTATCTGTGTGTAAAAGTAGGGAGGAGGGGATCATACATGACGGTATGTACAGTGCAGATAGTTGCATTGCTTTGGCAATAAAAGCTTTCTGGCATTTCATTTTAAACTGTCAGCTGGAATCTGATTGGTTGCTGTGGGTAACACCTTTCTTCTTATTCAAGGTGACCAATGAGAGCTGGAATCTGATTGGCTGCAGTAGGCAACACCTTCTTTTCCTATTCACCATCTTTCAGAGGTGTAACTTGAAGCTCCTCGGCCCCAATGCAAAACCTGGTACAGGGCCCCCAACTATAATGCTTTATTTATAGTACTGGGCTTCCTATATGGAGAAGAGAGGCCTTATGGGACCACCAAGGCTCCTGGGCCTGGGTGCAACCGCATCCCCTGCATCCTCTATAGTTACGCCCCTGCCATCATTCCCCTCTGTGTCCAAGGTAAATTAAAATGATTGTGGTTACCATGGTGAGTGGCAGACATGGTTCTCATTAAAGCTGTTATCCGGTGATTTAAATTTCTAATCGGAACTCACAGAATCGGACCCACCATTTCCAGTTGCGTTCTGTCAAGAAGTCACATGGTATTGCAGCCTACACTGCATTGGCAGTAATAGAAAGAGGGCCATAATTATTTAATGAGGCAACAGTCCTTCGCTCTCCTATGATGTCCCGACAATGGAGGCCCTGATACCACGTGACCTCTTGTGAGAACGCTACTGGAAGTGTCGGGTCCAATTCTGCATGTTCCGGTAAGAAATTTAAACCACCAGATAACCCCCTTAACCACAGCAGCCACAAAGCGGCGGCTCACATAGGAGTCCATATTCACATTGCTCGAGAGTCAAGCTCATGGGAATTTCAGTCATTGTCTCAATATTAGACATTAGTTGTAGTGTCCGCTGGAGCCTCTGATGGGATGTTTCCATTCTGGTGACATTGGCGGTGGCTCGGTCGTAGCAGCTCGTAAATTCCCCTTCGCCCTCTTTTCCACAAAAAATACCATATAGAGCTTATAATGGTCACAAGAATGACTGCGCCAATCGCTATACCTACAATCAGTCCAATGTTGAGTTCATCTGTAAAGGAAAGCACAAATACAGACCAATTATTGCGCATCTTAAAATATATTCTATATGGCTATAAGCTTGCTTATACATGAAAAGAATGTCAAGACTACATTCTTTTCTAATCCCCTAAAAACCTTCACTGACATTGTTACTCACCAGGTAGAACTGTCACCTCCTGCTCTTTGTCTGCTTCCCCATGCCTGTTCCTGGCCACACATGTGTATATTCCATGATGGGTCCAGTCTGCTGTGTGGATAATGATTGAGCTTCTATCCGAGGAATACATGACCTTGGCGTTATTGGGGATATGCCAGCTATACGCGGGAGCCGGCAACCCATCCGACTTGCATGTTATGTTTAGTGGATCTCCTGTTTTAATCGTTGTATTGACTGAAACGGTCAGCATTGAGATAACTGGTTTATCTGTGGGAAAGAGAAAAACAGATACTTGCATCAGAAACACAAAAAATGGATGCCCAAGAGGAGGAGCAACGAGGGGGAAGGTGATGTGGTAGGTAACAGCAGGTATTCTATAACACAGAGTAATCTATACTCTTCATGTTGTCCCAATGGCTGTTACAGAGAATTTACCCCTAGAACAACCTCAACAAAAGCAGGGGTATAGCTACGGGGAAGCAGGTGGGGCATGTGCCCCGGGTGCAGTGGAGGGGGGCGCCAGACCAACCTAAAGCTTGCTGCAGGAAAGCAGAGGAAGAGCTAGCTTTAGGACTAAAGGACCTTTGATGTAATGATCATGTGACCAGTCACATGTATAGGAGGGCTGCTGCAGAACTTCAGTGGTGGTAACCGTGCGATCGAGGGACCCAGAGTAGTTTATTGCTGTAGGGAGGTGACAGGTTCTCTTTTAAGACCATATTCACATGATGTTTTTTAATGTGGATTTATGGTAGAATCTGCACCAATTCCACATCAAATCTGCAGCAAAATCCGCATCTGAAGTCTCATTTTTTTCTGGAAGACTTAGCTACATCTCTGACAAAAGACTGATTTAATGCGTGGAGATCCTGTATAGATTAGGGAGACTTTGGGGCAATGCTTCCTGGGAAAATTATGCAAAATAGCTTACTTTTACTCTGTCACCACCTATAGGTCAGACCTTATAATTCTGTAAGGCTATTTCTTCCATATATCGGTTTTAGGGAAGTATAGGTGATGATGGATTCTGCCATTTTTTTTTACAACGTTAATCATTCCGCATGAATGCCAGAAAATATTTTTCTGTGTCGGTACGATTATGACAATAAGAACCTTTTTTTTTAAATGATTATTTTTCTTTACATCCCTTTTTTTTGCTTGACAAACTGTAATTTTAATTGGTACCATTTTAGGGTACGTATGACTTTTTGAGGTGAAATGAATAAAACAATCATATTGTCTCTATTTGTAATTCTTATGTAGTGTTTGCCGCGAGAGAAATAAGAAAGAAAAGTGCATAAAAATGTTTTTTTTTTCGTGTTTAACCATTTTTTATTTATTTTTTAAACATTTTTTATGTCCCTGTGTGGAACTTAAACCTGCAATCCTATGATCGCTCTGATAATGAATTGGCGCTATTCATAGCGATCATAGGCCGTGGAAGACCCACACGCCATTGCGATTACATGTTGGAGGGCTGATAACATCACAGAGCAAGCGCACTTCCTCTGTTAACACTTTATATGCAGCAGTCAGCATTGATCGTGGCATGCAAGGGGTTAACAGTGAGGATCAGCGTTCCTACCAATGCCCACTGTTGCAGCGAGAGGCTAACTGTAAGTTTACACCCATTTGTGGGAAACGCTTCCCAGCCGAAATGTAGACTTACGTCCAGGGGCGGAATGGGAGTTAAAGGGGTGGTTTAAAAAAATCTGCTTCCAAGCACACTGTTAGGTAATTCTAAATTAATATATGTAGGTCCCCATTCATCTATAAACTGGTGGAAAGAGTGGCTATAAAGAGCATCTCTCATTCTGGAGGACCTAGCACATCCAGACATTACATTAATTTCAATAAACATTATGTAATACTTCATTTCCCCAGTGGGGGCACTGTAGACAAATTCAACACTTGCAACCAAGTTTTCCTACAGATTACAGCTGATTTCTGGAAATGCCTGTTATCACGAATTACAAATTTCTGCTACAGCGGCCACTGCTGGAGAAATGTAGTATTACATGATGCCCATTCGAGTCCATGAGAGGAGAAACTCCTCCTTGGCAGTCAGGGAATTCTGGGAGATGTAGTTACAGATGTAGAGGTACAGTGTAATGCCTTATATTGAGCATACAGATAAAGTCGAGGTTGTAGAGAGGCCGACATACATTCTACGGTAACACTGACAGACTTCGTTATGTTTCCTTTCTTGTTTGATGCCCGACAATTATAAGTCTCAGACATGTCTCTTGTTACTGTAACTGTGCCATTTATATCACGACCATCGGCGCTGCATTCTACTATCGGTTGTGGGTTTCCATCAGCCTGACATGAAAATGTCTCCCCTTCTACCAAAATTACACTTGAGGGACACAAACTTTCGGTGAATTCTGGCGGGTCTGAAATGGAAAGAGGAACAATAAATATCACATAATATTAGTGGATAACATGTCACATGACCATGGCAACCAATTACAATCTCTTGTGGTGATCTGTCTGTATAGCTATCCCTTAGACCCACCGGTGGATTTAAGGAAGGGGGGACTCAATCGGGAAAATCCCCCCCCCCCCCTTGTATGGGGGAGTAATCAGGTGAACAAACTTTTGGACAAACATTCATTCTTGACTATCTGCTCATAGGATAAAACTGCATCCACTGCTGTCTAGATCTACTGTATGTGCCTTGGTCTTCATAATCAGCTCAAGGACTGAATCTCCAGCCTAGTCTGCAGTAGTTGCCAATGAATACTGTAGCTCAAAGATGACCCTAAAACACTTACATTGTACTTCTAGTATCTGTTCTGAAGAGCGGAAGATGCTGGAATTTCCAATAATTTCAGCTGTGCAGGTGATGGGAAGACTCGGGGTTCTCCTGCTTGCAGTGACTGTATGGGTGACTGTAGAGTCCTGCACCCTCAGCTCTTCTTTACCCCCCACACTAATGAACAGACGATAATCCTCGGGATGTTTGCTAGTTATATCACAAGTAGCAGTCACGTTCTCCTCTAGGTCTACAATGTTTTTGGATAAAGTAAAGGTCACGGTCGGAAGCTCTGGAAAAGAGGATTGAGAAGTTATTACCATAAATATGGACGGGACGAAAAATCTAGCATCACTTTAATGCCGCCACCTGTAGCTTTATCAGGGGAAAGGTTGTATGCACTAGTACTACTAAGGACAATCCACATGAGAAACCCTAGATATAGACTGATAAGATGAACCTACACCTGGCGTCAGAGCAAGGCAAACCGTGGCTGGTTGGGGTGGTTTTGAGGGATCTATGATAACTTGACTAAATGTGCTCCATGCATATCTCTCAACTTTTTAACAAGCAAAAGAGGGATATTTCTTGTGGCAATTTTACATTATGCCAAACACCTTTTAACACTACACCACTTATTATTTGGGTACTTCTTATAGTAATAATACCCTTTTGTGTCTCTCTCAAAAGTATAAGTGCCACTTGGTGTCCCTCAAAATAACAGTACTCTTGGCAACCCTCTCACATTAATAGGACCACTCTATGACCCCCTCAAAGTAATAGTGCCCTTCGTGATCATCACACAGTAATAGCTCCCTCAGTGAATCCCTCATAATAATAGTGACCCCCTCACAATAAGTGTCCCTCCCACCCACATTAATGGAGCCCCCTCATTAAACTTCTCACAATAATAGTGTCCCTCTCACAGTAATAGTGCCCCTTAGTAACCCCTCACAATTTTAGTGCCCCTTAGTGCCCCTCTCACAATAATAGTGCCCCTCAGTGAACCCCCTTACAATAACAGTACCCCTTAGTGTCCCTCTCACAATAATAGTGCCCCTCAGTGAATCCCCTTACAATAACAGTACCCCTTAGTGTGCTTCTCACAATAATAGTGTACCTTAGTGTCACTCTCACAGTAATAGTGCCCCTCAGTGAACCCCTCACAGTAGTAGCACTTCTTAGTGTCCCACTCATAGTAATAGTGTCCCTTGGTTTCGCTCACAGCAATAGTGTCCCTTAGTGTCCCCCTCACAGTAATAGTAAACCCCTCACAGTAACAGTACCCCTTAGTGTCCTTCTCACAGTAATAGTGCCCCTCGGTGAACGCCTCACAGTAGTAGTACCTCTTAGTGTCCCACTCATAGTAATAGTGTCCCTTGATTTCCCTCACAGTAATAGTGCCCCTCAGTGAACGCCTCACAGTAGTAGTACCTCTTAGTGTCCCACTCATAGTAATAGTGTCCCTTGATTTCCCTCACAGTAATAGTGCCACTTTGTGTCCCTCTTATGGTAATAGTGAACCTCTCACAGCAGTAGTGTCCCTCTCACAGCAATAGTGCCCCTTAATTTCCCTCTCACAGTAATAGTTCTCCTAAGTGTCCCTCTCATGGTAATAGTGTTACTTTGTGTCCCTCTCATGGTAATAGTGTCCCTCTCACAGCAATAGTGCCCCTTAATTTCCCTCTCAGAGTAATAGTGAACCCCTCACAGTAATAGCATCCCTTAGTGTCCCTCTCACAATAGTAATCCCCCATATTATCCCTCCTACAGCAATGGAGCCCCTCAGTGACCACATCACAGTAATATTGCCCCTTAGTATACCTCTCTCAGTAATAGTGTCCTTCGGTGACCCCCTTACAATAATACTTACTCTCAGTGTCCCTCTTATAGTAATAATCTTTCTGCATGCACCCGCTCAATAATCCTCTTTTTGTATAGTTAAATGCAAAAACATCCTATATTCATTCCTTTCACTCCACCCTGCCATTTAGTCTGCTACAGTCCCCGCTAAGGGGTACGGCTGAAGCTAGTGATTGGCCGCAGTGATCACGTGCTAGATGAGACATGATTGTGCTACCGGGAAGTGAAAAAGAGTGGCACAGCCCAAGAGTTGGGAGGAGCGAAGGGGTTATGTAGGCTGTTTTATATTTTACTACATTCCCGGCCATCTCTGTGGAACATGTCATCTCCCTCCTGGGACGGTTGGACAGCCCTCCAAATTCTGGGACTGGAACAGTTGCACCAATTCCGGGGCGGGTGTGAGACATGTCTATGTTTGACAAGTCAATAGTGGGCTACACACAAGTCCTACTGTGACTCTATTGCTCGAGGGCCCATATACAGCTGGTGCCAGCCTTGAGCATTGAACTCCAATGAGCCACATTGTATGCCAAATGGACTCCACTGACTTTGGTGGTATCCGTGTCATGATAACAAAACTAGGTGCAGACACTGAGGTCACTGGTATGATCACATAGCAAGAACCCCAAAGATCTCAATATGTCTAGACCCCAACATCTTACCATAAATAGTGACATTCATTAGAGCGTCTTTGGACAAAGTAAATAATTCAGATTGACAGATGATGACGTTCGCTCCTAGCCGAGAATACGTAGCATTCAGCTGGAACGTGCCCTTTACGGTTCCTTCACTTGTCAGGACGGGAGTAACATGAACTCTGGTGTCCTCAAGCAGCATATTTAGAAGGATATTTTCTGGTGGAAAGCCATTGGCCACCGTACACTCCGCTGTGAATGAGGTCCCATTCTCTATCCACTTGTCTACCATTATAACGGGATCTTCTGACATTGCTGAAATTATAACAAAAAGATATATCAATGCAAGGTATTGAATACAGTAGGGGAAACCTACAGAATTATGTATGAAAGGCCTATAAACGTCTATAGTGCTCCAGTAGCTAAAGGTGTTGTCCAGTTGTGAACAATTGACGGCCTATTCTCGCGAAAGGTCATCAATATTAGATCGGTTGAGATCCGTTGCCAGGACCCCCTCTGATGAGCTGATTGTTGGACCGATGCACTTGTGCACTGAGCTCATTTCTGCAGGAAGCAGACAGCTCCACTCCCACTACAGTGGTCATGTGTGGTATTGCAGGCCAAGTTTCCACTGATATGACCTCGCTGATCTAGTATCTCCTGAGGATAAGCTTTCAATAGTTTACAGCTTCTTTAACACGTAACTTTATTATATTATTACATACTGTATATTTGGATGTGGCAGGGCTTAGTGGTGGTCTCATGTTCCTATATATAATAATAAGGTCCAGAATTCTTAGAAAGACATTTTCTTATAAAACATTCCAAATCTCTTTATTCCCTTCACACATCTATACATAAAAATCGGTCTTTCTTCTGCAGCCACTAGGGGGAGCTCAATGCATAGGGATTTTTTTGTGCTGATTGTGCTGATCAATAATAAATTCATGGACAGTGAGCTCCCCCTAGTGGTGGCAGGAAGAATTTAAGCATTTAACTAGATTTATTTCCTGAACATCTCCACCCAAGGATGCTCATTTGTGGACTGACTATTTAGCTATTCAACAGAGCTGAAAGCCTATGACAAGAAGGAGCCTGCCGCCCATCAGCCAGATATAGATACATTCTAGTCAAACTATACTAGTATTATGGTGGTCATTTAGGGATCAATGACTCAAGAAGGCTCAGATCACTCCTAGTTGTCCTGGGCTCTGATGTATATTTAGCCATTTTTAAGAGTTTTGTGGAAATCCTTAAAACTTTGTTCCATCCCATTATAAATCACTTTCTGGGAGGAGCTGCAAATGTTAGACAAGTATGGCAACTTACAATAGGTGGTTACATGTATCTCCGAGGACTTGGATGTGTAGGTTGCTGACCCAAGTTGTAGGATGGCCTCACAGGAGAAGTTCATATGGTGGTCACTGCGACTAGCGTTGAATGTATAAAAGTGATGCACGGTCCTTTTGCCCACCACGTGTGGTCCTTTACATGATTTGCTGTCAATGACATCCCCTCCTCTGGTGATATTTATGGTAAGATACTCCGAAGGAGCAACGTCATAGACTGTACAGTTGACCTTATATTCTTTTTCCTCTTCTAGCTCGGTTGGAAGGTCTACAATGACTTTAGAAGGCAGAGCTGCAATGACATTAAACATACATTCATTTCTAGAACATTACTTTAGTTTCCATCCGCTGACAGCTAGCAAAGATATTGAAAAGTATTGAAACCTGGGGGCATAAGCACACCATCCCCAAACATTAGTTTTGTGCTATGCCCTGCCACCACTAGGACCTCACTGTTAAGTAAGCTATCTAGTAAATTGGCATTTATGATCCATTAACATTTATATCCCCCCCCCCACTATACAGAGGATATTATCAAAAAATTGAATAAATACATCTTGTTATTTGTATACCACCAGCTTATTCCGCAGCGCTTTCAGGTGATTTACTTATTACCCCCAGCAAGCTGGGTACTCATTTTACCGACCCCATAAGGGGTTAATATTCTCAGAGATCCTATTTAGAGCTATGACATGAATATTGCCCCACTTCCTTATATACAAAATAAAGAGCCATTTAGACACAATGATTATCGCTCAAAAGATGTCTTTTAAACGATAATCGTTGTGTACATTCAGCACAAGGGGGGGGGGGAGGGGCGCTTGTCTTCTGCATCCAGCAGTTCTCTGCTCAGAGCGCCCAGCTGTTATACAGTCAAGCACTCCGAGCGGGGGATGCAGAAGGCAAGCAGGGCCGCTTGTGTTCTGCATCCAGCTGTTCTCTGCTCGAAGCGCCTAGGTGTTATACAGCCGAGCGCTCCGAACGGGAGATGCAGAAGACAAGCGGGGCCACTTGTCTTCTGTATCCAGCTATTCTCTGCTCAGTGAGCCCAGCTGTTATACAGCTGAGCGTTCCGAGCAGGGTATGAAGAACACAGCTGTGTTCTTCATACCCCGCCTGTGTTCAGCTGTATCCCGCAGTGAATTCCTGATAAGGCTCATCATTGTCTTTCAGCATGGAGGGAGCGCATTTCT
The DNA here is from genome assembly GCF_035609145.1 of Eleutherodactylus coqui. Taxonomy (NCBI): domain Eukaryota; kingdom Metazoa; phylum Chordata; class Amphibia; order Anura; family Eleutherodactylidae; genus Eleutherodactylus; species Eleutherodactylus coqui. Next base: position 312,230,345 of record NC_089838.1, on the reverse strand, counting down.
TCCCTCGCTGATGAGGACTGGACCCCAGCTGTATCCTCATTTACGTCAGTCTCACCAGCAGCGAATAATAAGCTTATTAAACTCTTTGCCCTATATCAGTGTTATCTTACCCCAAGGGGACTTTTTAAAATGAAAATAGTCCCCACCCTACAATGTCATCAATGTTCTTCACCTAACACTCATTTTATCTATCTACTATCGAGTTGCCCTGCGGTTCAGTCTTTTTGGGTGGAGGTCACTGACCTCCGTAGTCTTATAATGGGTATGCCACTTCCTCACACCCCAGAGGTCTATTTTTTGGGACTGCTAGATGAAGAACAGCGGCAACATCATACAACTTTCCTTAATGAGGTACTTTTTAGGGCTCGTAAAGCTATTGCAATTGTATAGATGGATGATCTCCTAGACTCTCCCAGTGGTGCAATATGGTTAATACAATCCTTCCATATGAAAGAATTGTATATAGGAACTAGCTGATATACCCGGCTTCGCCCGAGTTAATTTGGTACTGGTGTTTATCTGGTGTTCACACGGAAATCTTATAAAGTCGTGGTTACTTTAGAGATACTGAGGAAAAAAAATATGTTCACCATTTTGCATAGTTCTCTGTGTTACCCAGGAAACATCACGGGAGGTAACCCTGCGACATTTCCTTTATATAAAATGACATCAGGAAGTGAGACAATTAGATTCCATACGTAAAATGTGGACGCTAATTCTTTTGTGCTTAGAATTGAACAATCGAGGTGGGACCCATTAGCTTTTCCTATTTATGACAATCAATGCTCGTGCCAAATTTCACATTTTTATGACACCGGAAAGTGAGAAAATTACATTCCGTACGTAAAATTTGGACGCTAATTCTTTTGCGCATAGAATTGAATATTCGAGTTAGGACCAATTAGCTATTCCTATTTATGACATAATCAATGCTCGTGCCAAATTTCACGTTTCTATGACACTGGAAAGTGAGAAAAATACATTCCGTACGTAAAATCTGGACGCTAATTCTTTTGCGCAAAGAAATGAATAATCGAGTTGGGACCCATTAGCTTTTCCTATTTATGACATAATCAATGCCCGTGCCAAATTTTAAGTTTCTATGTGAGAAAAATAACATTCGTACGTAAAATTTGGACGCTAATTCTTTTGCGCATAGAATTGAATAATGGAGTTGGGACCCATTAGCTTTTCCTATTTATGACATAGTCAATGCTTGTGCCAAATTTCACGTTTCTATGACACCGGAAAGTGAGAAAATTACATTCCGTACGTAAAATTTGGACGCTAATTCTTTTGCGCATAAAATTGAATAATGAATTTGGGACCCATTAGCTTTTCCTATTTATGACATAATCAATGCTCGTGCCAAATTTCACGTTTCTATGACACTGGAAAGTGAGAAAAATACATTCCGTACGTACAATTTTGACGCTAATTCTTTTGCGCATAGAATTGAATAATGGAGTTGGGACCCATTAGCTTTTCCTATTTATGACATAATCAATGCTCATGCCAAATTTCACATTTCTATGACACTGGAAAGTGAGAAAATTACATTCCGTACGTAACATCTGGACGCTAATTCTTTTGCGCATAGAATTGAATAATGGAGTTGGGACCCATTAGCTTTTCCTATTTATGACATAATCAATGCTTGTGCCAAATTTCACGTTTCTATAACACTGGAAAGTGAGAAAAATACATTCCGTACGTAAAATTTTGACGCTAATTCTTTTGCGCATAGAATTGAATAATCGAGTTGGGACCTGTTAGTTTTTCCTATTTATGACATAATCAATGCCCTTGCCAAATTTCGAGTTTCTATGACATTGGGAAGTGAATTAGATTCCGTACGTAAAATTTGGAAGCTAATTCTTTTGCGCATAGAATTGAATAATCGAGTTGGGACCCATTAACTTTTCCTATTTATGACATATTCAATGCCCGTGCCAAGTTTTAAGTTTCTATGACATTGGGAAGTGAGAGATTTAGATTATGTATGTTAAATTTCGACGCCAATTCTTTTGCGCTAGAATTGAATAATCGAGTTGGGACCCAATTACTTTTCCTATTTTGGAAATAATCTATGCTCGTGCCAAAATTCATGTTTCTACGACATCGGGAAGTTGGAGAACCTTTGGCGAGTCAGTGAGTCAGTGAGTGAGTGAGTCAGTCAGTGAGTCAGTGAGGGCTTTCAGCTTTATATATATAGATAGGAAGTGTCCGGATACATTCCATAAAATATGGGATTCTTGGTGCAACTCCCCATCCACAACCCATACCCAGAATGCATTGCAGTAGGTAAAAGACTTATTACAGCCTCCTGCAGCTCCCCGGACAGACTCAACTATAGCGATATAAACTGCATGTTATTATTAATGTTGGTCTTGATAGGAAAATCTCTCTGATTGTGATTAATTCATATGGCTTCTTATGCTTCTCCACCAACCATCATGTATGGAGACTTTGTACAAACACGTCTGTATTATAGTTATGAGGCAACAATTTTATTCTATGTCTTATTTAAGGTGACCAGATTTCCCTAGGATCGAAGCGGGACAAAGGGGTGTGGTCATGGGAGGGGCTTATCACGCCATGTGATTTTACCTCCATCATTATAACAAGTACAGGATTGGTTCAAAAAAGACAGGGAGCAAATTTTGCAGCATTTCCAAAAAAAAGTCACAATACATACCATTGCTGTGGATTTTGACTGGAAATCAAATGTGTACCTGCAGCTGATTTCATACTATGCGGCGCTCCCCCTCACCTCCTCCGTAGGCTTTCCGCTGTCAGCGCTCCCTGGCTTCTGGTTCCCAGCAGCCTGTAGTGGCCTCATCTGACCAGCGGCGTCACACCTGAGCAGGCCGCTGGGAACCGGAAGCCGGGGAGCGCTGAATGCACGAAGCCTTCGGAGAAGGTGAGGGGAGCGCCGCATTGTATGAGATCAGCTGCGGAAACGCGGCTGATTTCCAGTCAGAATCTGCACCAATGTGTGGTGCGCCATTAGGAACGGAGTTGTGGCGTTGGCGGACATTTTGCCATCCCCAAACAGGCGGCGGCCGACAGAATAATTGGCGTATGACTTTAAATAACCGATACTCGTGATCGAGTGGGGAATGATGGTAACTGTTGTCATGACGCCAGTTCATAGCCAGGCCAGAGCCCACTACGAACAAAGTTTTTGTGAGGGGATTTGGTGATATTGAGGGTTGTAGTCCTTTCCCCTGGAGGGAGCTGTAGTATTCAATGCTATGCAGGTGGTCTTGGGTGAGAAAAATGCTCCAAGAGTCGAGTTAACCGGTAAAACCATAACTCACGTTTCTATTCCTTCTGTGTATATATATATATATATATATATATATATATATATATATATATATATCTTTATTTTCTTCTTACAATTCTTCTTTCTATATCCTTCCTCTTTATACAGACTTTCTATATCTTTCTAATATAATCTTCTCTTGTATTAAACTACACCTTTCCTTCTCACAACACTATTTACTCCCTTATCTCCCTCCTGCTCTTACTTGATGTGAGCTCTTTCCTCTCTCACTCCTCACTAAGGGCGCCTACCCACTAGCAATTAGTTTCTTGCGATGCGATAATTCAGTGAATGGCTGAGTGCTGCCTGAGATTGGCTGAGCGCTGTGACCAATCACAGGCAGAGCTCAGCTGTCATTCATTCGCTCAGCCAATGAGACCAGCGCTTTCTGAGGGCGGGGATTTTTCAATATTTAGCCTCCAGAAGACAAAAAAAGACAACTGCCAGGGCTGGAGAGCCGGACGGCTCTTCTAGATGAGTAAAAAAAAATTTTTTTAAACTTTTTTTTCAGCTAAGGATGATTTTTAGGGCAGGGCTTATATTTCAAGCCCTCCCCCAAAAATTATCGCTGTGGGGGTTGGCTGCAACCCACTGCATTCAATGGGGTGGCAGTAGCACCGGCCCCATTGAAAGCAATGGGATAGCATCGCGGTCCCCGCAGGGATAAAGGAATCCCCTGCCATAGCTGTCACAGCTCTCATAGCTGTGGCAGAAGTCCGCATTGTACTCCCTATGTTTTCAAAGCGGCTGGCGCTGCTGCCGCCGACCCATTTACAACAATGAGCGATATCACAGATATTTCTCTGTGCAGCGAGGCTTGAGTGTAAAAGTCACAAACAAGTATGAAACCATTGAAAATCATTGGTTTCATAAACATGCGTTTTCACTCGCTCTCACATCGCTACAAAACATGTCGCTAGTGGACAGGAGCCCTAACTGACTTTTTTACTGATTGACTTTAAACTGCCATCCCATGTTGGGCTTTTCTTGTTTTCTACCAATCACAGGCTTCCTCTCACAATCACCCCTCTGTCTGCCAGTCAACCCCTAAGATGTTGCCATGCAGCAGAATGGCCAATCGGCAGCTGGTGACGGACAGCCAATGGGGGAAACGAAGTGGTTATCAGGCAGATTGTGATTAACCCTTTCTTCTCCAACTAACAAAATCCTATATCATAAATGCATAAAAACAAACTTATATGAAATATAATCTAGTACCCACTCTGTGACACTACAAATGGTACAGATTGTGACTTTTTTTTATATGCAGAATTTGCTGCGGACATTCCGCAGCATTTCCACCATGTGTAAACATGTCCTAAGTCAGCTTGAAGTATGCTGCCACGTGCAGAATGGCCTCAGTAGTAATAGTGACCCCCACAGTAGCCTCAGTAGTAATAGTGACCCCCCACAGTGGCTCCAGTAGTAATAGTGTCCCCTATATCAGCCCCAGTGGTAATAGTGACCCCCACAGTGGCCTCAGTAGTAATAGTGACCCCCACAGTGGCCTCAGTAGTAATAGCGCCTTCTGTATTCGTCCCACTAGTAATAGTGCTCCCCTATACCAGCCCAGCAATAATATTGACTCCCACAGTAGCCCAATAGTATTAGCATTCCCTTATCCTAGCCCCAACAATAATAGTGCCCCCACAGTAGTCCTAATAGTATTAGCCCTCCCCTATACCAGGCCCAGCAATAACAGTGACCCCTACAGTAGTCCTAATAGTATTAGCCCTCCCCTATACCAGGCCCAGCAATAACAGTGACCCCTACAGTAGTCCTAATAGTATTAGCCCTCCCCTATAGCAGCCCCAGGAATAATAGTGACCCCACAGTGACCCATATACCTACCCACCTCCAGGTCTTCACAGCAGCGAAGCTCCTCTCAGTGATGCTGCGGGAGGTGTATGTGCCCACAGCAGCGCCTCTGCTCCTCTTGCTGAACCAAAGAGGAGAGGTGACGAGGGAGGAAGATACCAGATGCACACACTGCTGGCAGTGTTGCATCCCGCCCGCGGCGCTGCAGAGTGATTACTGGCTCGGGAGCCGCGGCACCCTAGCTGGTAATCACTATAATGGTGACCACACATCACTAGAAAGTGGGACAAATGGGTGTCGCGCTGCAGTCCCAGCAGAAGGTGGGACACAGGATCCCAAAGCAGGTCTGTCTCGCCTAAATCGGGACGTCTGGTCACCTTATCTTAATTTTTCAATCAAACGAATTTAAAAAAACAAACACCCTGACTGTGGCTTTTGACGTATAGAACACTACTTACCATATGCCATAACTAAAGTGGGGCTTACTAATTCTTTACCATCTTTATGAAACAAGCAGAATGAAGTTGAGTTATGCCAGTCATCGACAATAACCTGCGCTGCCACCCAGCTGGGCCCTACTAGAGTAATGTTCTTTCTTAATCTGGATTCATAGGTTGTTAAATTAGTATCAGGGGTCGAGCAGTTTAGCCAGACGACCTCTCCAAGTGGGACAAATATCTCAGAATGTAGGGCTTTGAACTCCACAACCTCCTGGGACCTCACTGCAAAATAAAACAAAAGGCATTGTTATATAATGGAATAATATCTTGTTCTGGATTATGATTTTCTCCAGCAGGCTTCGGGGTATTTTGTCGCTTCCGAATTGTATCGTGTGCACACATCGTCGCGCAGAATCAGACACAAATGCTGGTCTAAAACCGGGAGAGTCTCTACAATGTTTAGAGGCTCAAGCCTTTTATTATAATACATGACAACCGCCCTTCAATGGGCGTGCAACAGATTACATCAGTAACATATAAGATTCTCATTTGTCGGATCATATAGAATCTCCCACCTCTCTGCCCACCCTCTTCCAAGTGCTGATGTAGCATGGACTTTGTCTCCTTTAGCATGCAGTCAACCTTAAGGAATTCTGCGTAGTTGACAAATCATTGTTTAACTAGCTTGTGTGAGGAGTGGAAGGGGGCTAGGTAAACACTCAGTGTTGGACACAAATATACATGTAACACTATGATCCTTAAAGGAGATGTCTCGAGGAAGCAGTGAATTTTTTTTTTGCCCAGTCCCCCTAATTAAGCAAACATTACTAATTACCCCTGTAAATGACTTTTCTAGCTGGTTTGTACTTACCGTTCCAGCGTTTCAGCAACTTATAAAAATTTTGCCAAGATGGCCGCCGCCTCTTTTCCCTTCGCTCGCTGCAGCCCGACGTGCGCGCTCCCGAGACGCTACCAGCTGTGTCTCCATGGCAACCAGACGCCCCGCAGCCGCCGACCGGACCCCTGGAGTGAACACGGCCGACCAGTCACCCACCGCCAGGCAGAAGGTAACCGGCGCAGCGCCCCCCCCCCCCCCATCACAGCGGCAGCCCCCCCGGCCCAGCGACAGCCCCCCCCGGCCTAGCGACAGTTCCCCCGGCCCAGCGCTAGTTCCCCCGGCCTAGCGACAGTTCCCCCGGCCCAGCGCTAGTTCCCCCCGCCTAGCCACAGCCCCCCCCCGGCCTAGCGACAGTTCCCCAGGCCCAGCGCTAGTTCCCCCGGCCTAGCGACAGCCCCCCCCGGCCTAGCGACAGTTCCCCCGGCCCAGCGCTAGTTCCCCCGGCCTAGCGACAGCCCCCCCGGCCTAGCGACAGCCCCCCCCGGCCTAGCGTCAGTTCCCCCGGCCCAGCGCTAGTTCCCCCGGCCTAGCGACAGCCCCCCCCGGCCTAGCGACAGTTCCCCCGGCCTAGCGACAGCCCCCCCCGGCCTAGCGTCAGTTCCCCCGGCCCAGCGCTAGTTCCCCCGGCCTAGCGACAGCCCCCCCCGGCCTAGCGACAGCCCCCCCGGCCTAGCGACAGCCCCCCCGGCCTAGCGACAGCCCCCCCCGGCCTAGCGACAGCCCCCCCCCGGCCTAGCGACAGCCCCCCCATCGCAGCGGCAGCCCCCCCCGGCGCAGCGACAGCCCCCCCATCGCAGCGACAGCCCCCCCCATCGCAGCGACAGCCCCCCCCGGCACAGCGACGACAGCCCCCCCCGGCGCAGCGGCAGCCCCCCCGGCCCATCACTTACCAGGACGGCAGGACAGCTGGGCGGCAGGACAGCTGGGCGGCTTCTCCGGACAGCTGGGCGGCTCTGCACCTTCCTCTAACAGAGGATGGTACAGAATGGCCGCTCCAGCGCGTTCCCGAGCAGTGACAGCTCATCTGCGCATGCGCAGAAGAGCTGTAGCGGGGAGCACGCTGTAGCGGGGAGCACACTGAAGCGGCTCGTGTTGAAAGGAGAAGACCGGACTGCGCAAGCGCGTCTAAAAAAGCAAGCTGCCAGCGAATTTAGACGGAGCCATGGAGACGAGGACGCCAGCAACGGAGCAGGTAAGTGAATAACTTCTGTATGGCTCATAATTAATGCACGATGTATATTACAAAGTGCATTAATACGGCCATACAGAAGTGTATACCCCCACTTGATTTCGCGAGACAACCCCTTTAACTCTTAGAGGCTGGTTGTGCAACTTGTGTAATTCCTATGTACTTAGAGCAAATACTATGATTAGATTGTGTGTGTGTCCTTTAAACTCCTCAGAGCTAAAAGTCATTACAATAGCAAAATACATTTACGTTATACAAATCGATAGACATTTTATACAAAATAATCATCATGTCTATCACAATCTCACAATGACTCCAGATACGGCAGAAAGATACGGCAGATAGATAGATAGATAAATAGGAGATAGATAGGAGATAGATAGGAGATAGATAGATAGATAGATAGATAGATAGATAGATAGATAGATGAGAGAGGGAGATAGATAGATAGATAGATATTAGATAGATAGATAGATAGATAGATAGATAGATAGATATTAGATAGATAGATAGATAGATAGATAGATAGATAGATAGATATTAGATAGATAGATAAGAGAGGGAGAGAGATAGATAGATATGAAATAGATAATAGATAGATATGAGATAGACAAATAGTTAAGACCCATTTAGACACAACGATTATCGCTCAGAAATCGTTCAAAGCCGTCTTTTGAGCGATATTCGTTGTGTGTAGCTGCACTGACATTGTGCAGTTTTCGTTAAAACCGTCGCTCATAGTTCTCTTTTAGCGTGCTGAAAGACAACGATGAGTCTCATCAGGGATTCACAGCGGGATACAGCTGGTACTATTGTTTTAGCTGCATCCCGCTCCCTTATTACAGACGGAGTATGAAGAACACAGCTATCAACAGCTGGGCGCACCGAGCAGAGAACAGCTGAATGCAGAAGACAAGCTCAATGTTTGAGCGATCATCTTGCGATGTAAATGACACAATGATTATCGCTCAAATGTTGCTCGAATGGGCCTTTGGACAGACAGATAGATAGATAGATAGATAGATAGATAGATAGATAGATAGATAGATAGATAGATAGATAGATAGATAGATAGATATGAGATAGATAGATAGATAGATATGAGATGGATAGATAGATAGATATGAGAGAGATAGATATGAGATAGATAGATAGATAGATAGATAGATATGAGATAGATAGATATGAGATAGATATGAGATAGATAGATATGAGACAGATAGATAGGTAGATATGAGATAGATAGATAGATAGATATGAGATAGATAGATAGATAGATATGAGATAGATAGATAGATAGATAGATATGAGATAGATAGATATGAGATAGATAGATAGATAGATATGAGACAGATAGATAGGTAGATATGAGATAGATAGATAGATAGATATGAGATAGATAGATAGGTAGATATGAGATTGATAAGATAGATAGATATGAGATAGATAGATATGAGATAGATAGATAGATATGAGATAGATAGATAGGTAGATATGAGATAGATAGATAGATAGATATGAGATAGATAGATATGAGACAGATAGATAGGTAGATATGAGATAGATAGATAGATAGATAGAAACCCCATTGTAAAGCTATTCCAAATGTAAATAAATCACCCTGACAGCATGTCACACGATCGGATTTCAATTGTGGAATTCACGATCGTCACCCGCGTTGACGATCCGCGGTATTCTGCACACATTGAAAAAATAGAACCACTCAGATAATTGGATAGCAATTGCGATTTCCGAAGGTGAATTTAAAATCGCAGCATGTTCTATTTTTCTGTGGAATACGCATGGACAGTTTCCAATGAAGTCAATGTAAGCCGTCCGACCCGCGGCCCATCTGCAATTGACATTGCGGATGGGCCGCAGGTTCCCGCATCATTGCCTAGTGACGGCACAGGAAAAGCAAATATTTAAAAAAATAATATGTTCTGCCCATGACCGAGGGCGAGCGTCCGTGGTCATCTGCAATATAGAAAAGCGAAGGTACACAGGGTCACCAGCCAGGGTCAGAGCTGGATTTCGCTGCGGTCTCCAGCATGAGGAATCCAGATCATCCGGATCATCAGACCGGCCTTAAGAGTCAAGCTAAAGAAAGACCCATAGATAGATAATTTGAATGAATTGAATAATTTGAATTACATACATATCTTGGCCAGGAGATGGCAGCACCACAGAGCACTAATATCCAGGACATAATGACACATATTTACTTAAACAGGGGTCTCATAGGTCAGTTTTAATCATATGTGTCAAACATATCTGGCCCGCCGCCGTGTTGTTTTATGTGGCCCAAGGTCTAGCCACAAAAGGAGCTGCTCTACACTTTACCCGGAAGACGCAGCGTGCACCTCCACGCCCTTCTATTCAGCAAATCACAGGTGGTGGCTCAGCTCTGCCAGCCCTACCCGGGCACCCCAGCCACCCGCCAAGGTAGGAAGCTCAATGCTAAAGAGGTGGAAGGGGAGAAAATCCATTATAGTGTTAGGCCTCATGTCCACGGGATAATTAATAAATAAAATCTGCAGCGTTTCTCCCTCAGTGTGATCTGCGCCCCATAGGGATGCATTGGACACCCACGGGTAGTTAAATACCTGCGGATGTCATTTTTCCCTTCAGGCGTGGATCCACGTGTGGGAAAAAAAACGCAACATGCTCCATTTTTGTGCGGGTCTCCCGCGGGGACGGCTCCCGCAGGCTTCTATTGCAGCCTATGGAAGCCGTCCGGATCCGCGGAACACCCGTACCTGAATTAAAACTTACCTGTCCGGACGATGCGGATCTTCCCTCCGTCGCGGCCAGATCTTCTTTCTTTGGCCCGGCGGATGTGCCCGGCGCATGCGCGCGGCACGCTGCCAGCGTGCTGAGCACATCTGCCGAGCTGAAGAAAGAAGATCCGGCCACGACGGAGGGAAGATCCGCAGCGTCCGGACAGGTGAGTTTAATCTTATTTTCAGCCTCATGTCCCCGGGAAAGGAGGGACCCGCTGCGGGATTCTGCATGGAGAATCCGCGGCGGGCCTGATTTTTCCCCGTGGACATGAGGCCTTATAGTAATAATATATGTATTCTATGGTGTATACATCAGCCTAGGCAAACACGTGTGTGTGTATATATATATATATATATATATATTCGTATGTCTACCTTCTTAGTGAATAACTAGCATCTAAATGGTTAACTCAATTATGTAGATGCAAGCTCACACTCCCGCATATCCTTTCCTGGAATGTCCTGAGATAGCGGGTTCTGACCCCCTCCCTTCGGAGAGGAGCAGTTACAACAAAGAATATAGAATGAGCCTATTCTCCTTCTTAAGTTTAGGTTTCCTAGAAATCACGTATTTAGTATTAGAACACCTCAAGGCGTTAACATATGTTAATTATTGGAGTCATTACAAGCTAAGCCAATTGTGTATTTCATGACCTTAACTCTTGCTTAGGGCGCATTTAGACGAACGTATATCGGCTGGGTTTTTTATGGCCGGCCGATATACGGCCCCGCTCTCTGCAGGGGGAGGAGGCTGGAAGAGCTGGGAGCAGTGCACTGAGCTCCCGCCCCCTCTCCGCCCCTAACCACTATTTGCAATGGGAGGGGTGGGACGGGGGCGGAGCTACACTCACCAAAAAACTTAGCTCCACCCCCATTTCAAATGGTCGTGAGGGGCGGAGAGGGGGCGGGAGCTCAGTGCACTGCTCCCGACTCTTCCAGCCTCCTCCCCTGCAGAGAGAGACGCCGTATATCAGCCGGCGTGAATACACGGCCGATATATGGTCGTCTGAATGCGCCCTTACGTAAGTGAACATATATATACATTGTCTGCCTTGAAATAAAATCAGTAGAGCATCATTGTCGGATGATACTGGCTGTGTCATGTGTCAGGGATTTGTGTACACAACTTCTCATATAATTCGGACCAGGCAATGAAACACGCTAAGAAATCTCTGATGATTTCCCTAACAACAGTGCATGGAGCTCCAGCTCTGTGTAAAGTGAGTGTTTACACTATCTGTTACGTGTGCTGCTGGGATCTGTTGTAGGCTGGATTCAGACGAACGTATATCGGCTGGGTTTTCACGCCCAGCCGATATACGTCGTCTCTCTCTGCAGGGGGGGAGCCTGGAAGAGCGAGGTGCAGTGCTCTGAGCTCCCGCCTTCTCTCTGCCTCCTCTCCGCACCTCTGCACTATTTGCAATGGGGAGAGGTGGGACGGGGGCGGGGCTAATTCTCGGCACTTAGCCCCACCCCGCCTCCTTTCATTGCAAATAGTGCAGAGGGGCAGAGAGGGGGCGGGAGATCAGTTCCTGCTCCTGGCTCTTCCATCATCCCCCCCTGCAGATGAGGACACCGCATATCGGCTCGGCGTGAAAACCCAGCCGATATACGGTCGTCTGAATCCAACCATACTCCTAGCAGCACAGCTACAGGTGGTTGAGGGTTAATTGAGCTGGCTGGATGTGGTACTTCCTGCTGGCCAATCTCCTGGATCTGTGCTCACATATAAACACAGCTCCTGGTCAGTCTGGCTGGGTCCCCAGAGTTATCAGTCATGTTCAGCTTGGTCCCACTATGATCTGTGTTTGCAAGTAAGTCTGTGTCTCTCTGCTTCCCTAAAGACTGTTTGGACACCTGTAGTCCTAGCCTGCAGTACATGCAGCCCCCCTTTTCTTCCCCCTTTACAGGTGCAGCCTCCAAAGGTCTTATGTCTTACTCTGTATGTCAGCTTGTGTAGCTGACTGTCTATTCCCCCTGGTATGAGGACACATAGACTTGATGTGAGTTCCATATGTGAGCTCTGGATGGAGTCTGTCTGGTTTTCACTATATGTTGCACTTGGCTGTGTGATCTGTGCTCTGTCCTGTTCCTTATGCAAGCTTGCTGTGTGAGCGGTGTCTTGCTGGTTCATGTCCGTTTGTACGTTTAAATTCTGTCAGCTTGGTGTCAGTTTGCTGTATGACCAGCTATCTGTGTCCTGTCCTGTTGCAGCGTTCTGTGTGAACTCTGTCCGGTTCTGCTGGACTTCTAATTAGTGTAGGGACTAGCAGTATAACCAGGAGCCGTGAAGTGGCCTGCTAGCTTCCATGTTTTGTACAAAATGTCAACTAATACCTGGTATTTACATTCAGCTTATCATCTGTTTCTAGTAGTTGCATTTTGGTTGCTGTATGCTGTGTATTCTGGCTCTGTGAATCTTGTTGTTCAGTCTCTGTCATGTGGCATATGAATGTGTCCTGTTCTAGTGCGTGGCGGCTCCTAGGTTCAGCTAGGGCCCAGTTCCGAAGACCGCTGGGCCGCCCTTTATTGGTGTGAATTCCCCACTTAGGTAGGGCCATGCCATCCTCCCATGTAGCACAGGGTCAGTTGCCTGAAACCCGTGTGAATACTGTGTGCTACCTGTGTGCGTGCATCCCATCTCCCATCCATTCTCCCTTTTTGGGTACGATCGTGTGGGCTCCCATGCTTAGTTTGCCCACATGATCGTAACACTATCTGTACTACGTGAATAAAAAATATGCGCGTAATATGGAGCACAAATATGCCGTGCGAATTAACCTTTATAAATCTCCATTTGAAAGCATCCAGAATGCACATATGTAAGGCCGGCTTCAGACAAGCATATGCACCAATACACTTGTCTCAGCACACCATATTTACGCAGTGAACTAGTTTGATTTGCGTGCATATCGGCACACAGTACTGTACTTTTTCGCAGACGCAGGGCTTGTTCATATGTGCGCAGGACATACCACCTTTGTGATTTAAAACTTTATTTAGACTAATGAAGTCCAGGTGTGTTCTAATTACATGGAACAGCACAGACTATTGTGCACCTTCCAAAGACTTCTATGGGGCCTTTTGGTGCATAAATACGCAGAAAGATAGAGCAGGTCCTTTTTTTCGCAACCGAAATGTGCACATAAAAAATGTTAATGAATACGAACCCATTGACATCATTGGGTTGTATTCTGTGTGTATTGCACGCCTATATTTTGCAAGTGCTAATATGTCTGTCTGAAGAAGCCCTAAGAGCGACAAATGTATTAAGAGGGAACCTTCTTCATATATATTTGTCGCATCTGGAGGCATCTTCGTGCGCCAGATTGAAATCTTTGCCAGGTACGAGCTAGCATCGGTTTTAGCTATAATTTGTATTGGTTTGTGGCATAAACTATAGTAAATCCAATGGGCCCCTTTTGTCTAGCCCTGCCTACTTTTAGAAAGTTGCGGAGGCTGACGTAAAAAAGCGAAAAGTCTTTTGTATGCCAGGAATCTGGAGTACTGCTGCAAAGTTATCAGCAGTTCTTCAAGTTATAGACTACCCATACAAAGGGGTCTTGTGGCCAGAGGCTGTAACACAGAGACCACCAAACCACTGGAAATGGACCTTGTCCGGGTTATATACTAGCAGTTCTATGAAAATCCCCACTAAGGTGCCGTACGCCAGTTTCACATCTGCATTGGAATCTCCGGTCTGAGGTTTCGCCGCAGACCCAGTATTAAAATTCCGGGAAAAAAAGCGCTGCATTCATCCGTCCAAAAATGGGGCAGATAAGCGGAAACCGAACGGACACTATTATAGTCATTGGGGTCCGTTCAGTTCCGTTCTAATATGAATGTGTTCAGCCGCGGTGATTCCTCTTACCCGCAGGAAAGTGGAACACCGGGCGCAGGTGTGCACCCACCCTTACTCATCCACCATCGGGCACAGAGACATGACACACCACTGTGGCAGACAGCTGCAAACACTCCGAAACTCTTGATTCCCAAGAAACCGTACATCTGACTGAAGTCACTTTCACAGGAAATGTTCGTCTGCCAACAGATGTCTCGTCATAACCGAACCATGAACTTGTCAACTTCAAAAAGTGAATTAACCCCAAAGAAAGATGAAATCTTAAGGTTATACCGATGGTATATAAAGGTGCGGTCTGTGTGTAGTCTGTAACCATGGAGACACATAGGTCTGCATCGGAGCTCTGTACACTAAACGGTAGGTTTTCCGAGACCTTTTCTATTGATGACCTCTACTCAGGATAGGTCATCAATAGCTTATCAGCACCGGTCTGCTGCTCAGGATCACCTGATCGCTGGGCTTGCTGTCAGTGTGGATGGTGCTGGAAGCAGATAGCGCTGTCAACATTGTAGTGACCTAATCTGGTATTGAATTCAATAGGAGCTGTGCTTGCAGTACCAACCTGGGCCACTGCAAGTCCATAGCGCTATCTGCTTCCAGCACAGCAAACAGCTCATCAGTGGGGATCAGCCATTTGGGATCCCTACCGATCAACTATTGATTACCCATCCTGATGATCAATAGTAAAAGTCCCAGACCACCCCTTTAACCCCTTTATTTTGGACCTAAGGACGCAACAATTTTTTGAGGATTTTCATCTCCATTTTTCAAAAACCATAACTTTTTTGTGTTTTTAAAAAACATTTTTTTTTTAGAAAATACTCATTTTTTGCATCGCTGCATTCAAGGCCCTATAATTTTGAAAAAAATGTTTTCCAGCTCGGTGAGGGCTGCTTTTTTGCGTGACAAGCTATAGTTTTTATTGGAATCATTTTGGGGTACATGTGGCATTTTTTGATCACTTTTATTGCTTTTTTTGGGAGGCAAAATAACAATAAAGCATTATGGCCCTTTTTTTTTTTTTTTTTTTTTTTTTACAGCGCTTGTGATTCAGGATAAAATCTATGTTCAATTTTTTGTCCGGGTTGTTACAGATGTGACAAATACCCAACAGGCGGGTTTTTTAAATTGTTTTTTAATTTTTCTTAAACAAAACAGAAAAAAAGAGCACAAAATTTTTTTTTGCCTTAAAAAAAAAGAAGATTCTTTACATTTTTTATGTCCTTGTAGGGGACATGAAGCTGGAATGCTATCATCGCTCTGATAATACACTGCAGTACTTCTGCACTGCAGCGCATTATCACTTAATATAGTGATCACAGGCCACAGCAGACTCGGACACTATTGACTAGCGTAAGGTTGCCATGGCAAACCATCAGCCCTCCATGATTACACGGCGGACGATGTCATAATCAACATTGATCTCAGCATGTAAGGGGTTAACAGTGGACATCTCTGTTCTCAACAATCCCTGCCGTTGCAGTCAGAGGTTGGCTGCCAGTCACAAACGTCTCCTTCTGCAGATGGCGCGGGCTCAACATTTAGGCCTATGCCATCCCTAAGATGTAACCCAATATCCATTCGTGGGAACCCCTTCTAATCCATAGTGTGAATATACCCCCTGGGGCAGAAAGGAGTTAAATAAGGCTGTTTGTAAGGTTGCTTTAGGTTGCATGCTACAGGAGTTGTCCAAAAACAAGATCTCACCTCTCTACAGGTTGTGTGTGGTATTGAAGGTCAGCCTCATTCCCGTCAGTGGAGCTAAGCTGCAATACCAGTCACAGACTGTGAACAGGTGTGGTGCTGTTTTGGCAAGAAAATCCTGGACAATGTCTTACAATATGAATGTGCCTCTTTGGCAAAAACTAAGCAAAAGGAATGTGAAAACTAAAGTTGTGAATGAATGTAACACAGAAGAGAAACTGTCAGAAAACAAGCAGCTGGTTTCACTTACTGCCACAGTAGATGGAAACCCCTGATGAGATGCCTCTCATACCAAACATACTGCAGATGCCCAGTACACGGGACGAAGCATCCCAAATTTCACACCCAACAAGTAACACAAAATGCAAATGGAAATGCTGCGCAGATTTTTCATGCGGATCTACAGCATTTTTAAAGAGGTTCATATTTTCTCAATTTACTTTTTTCCAACGGTGTACGGGATAACTAATACGTTACTTTGCTAGATCTGACTTTTACGGACAAGGCAATATCACAAATGTGTTTTTTTGTTTTGATTATTTAACTATAAATACAGGAAAAGGAGGAGTTTAAACTTTTAGAATACTTTATTTTTACTTTTTTTTTATACTTGTAAGGGACTTGAACTTGTGATCATTTGATCGCTTACACAATATACTGCAATACTGAAGTATTGCAGTATATATTATTTCTGCAGGTATTATATTAATATGTGCCACAGGAATGACTTAATAGGCAGAAAACATGGCAGCCCTGGGGGCCTTCAGAAAGCCATCGGCTTCCATGACATCCAAACAGCACTCTGCAATCTCATCACAGGGGACTAGTATTCGCAGATTGGGCCATTTAAATGCTGCTGTCAGAATTGCAGCTGAGGGGTGTGATTTGTCAAAGACAGCCAACACCGCGATTAACACTACGCAGGTGGAAGATAGGGCAGATATTTATGTGCAAATGCGCACATAAATATGCTTATGTGACACCAACTTAAACAGGGCAAATGATAGCCTGTCAATGATAGCAACGTTAGAATCACACAGAGAAAGTTTCATTCCACTCCAATAACTTCTAGGGGAGGGATTAGTTTTACAATGAGAGTATATGTATATTGTGTAAATATATACCGTTTCCCCAAAAGTAAGACCTACCCTGAAAATCAGCCCTACTATGATTTTTTGGGATTTTCTGGAAGGCTTGAAATATATGCAGTACCCTGAAAATAAGGTCTAGCTGCATTACATAAAAAAAAGAATACATTAGCTAGCAGGCTCGGTAATGCCACGGCTCAGGCAATTCATAAATCCGGACTCCACATTGTAATGGCTGTGACTGGTTCTTCGACCACTGCTCGGCTAATTGAGCACTGCATTGATTGGCTGAGTATCGCTCGAGAACCAATCAGAGCCATCACTTCCTGAAGGTGGGATTTATAAATCCCGTTACCAGGACGTGATCTTCTGTGAGCGGCCGAGGACTGCAAGAAGCGCGTCGTAGCTCTTGGAAGCAGCAGTAAAATAAGACCTTCCCTGAAAATAAAACCTAGCGCCTCTGTGGGAGCAAAGATTTTGGGGAAACACAGTATGTGTGTGTGTATATATATATATACCGCTTTCTACACTGTAGGAGCCGGAACATCAATCCCACGCCATATTTTTTCTATTGGCTGGGATTATATATGTATCCTGTTGCTCCAATAGATTAATCAAATGCACGCATTTAAGTGCGGATTTCTGCTGTACATTTGCCATACGGATGGGGCACATCCGCGTGTGGGTTGGCATCATTTAATGGGACTAATTCGCACAGGGAAATCACTGACATTGCACTTTTTTCCATTATGCAGATTTAAAATGAATGGCATGCAGAATTGACACAGATTTGCTGCAGAATATACATAGAATTGCCAAATTTTGTCATGTGAACAGAGCCCTAAAGGGGTTATCAGGTCCGCACTGTTGATGATCTAATTTCAGGATCGGTCATCAATAGTTGATTGGTGAGGGTCCGCTGCACGGGATCTTCGGAGATCAGCTGTTATCTGCCCACCGTCAGTGTGCCGGGTTCCCACAAGGTGGACGCCTGTCGATCAACTATTGATGAGCTATCCTTTAAGGGTATGTAGACTTTTCTAACAGTTTTATTTCTGGTACAATTTTGATTAACTTAATAAGGACCAAGCGCCATAAAATTATGGCACTTGGTCCTGGGCTTTAATCCTGTCTAGCAGGAGCAGGTCAGGTCCTAGGCTGTTAGACATAGCTAAGGACTGTGAGGAGAAGGCAGAAGCGATTTTTAACTTCTTCTACTTTCTCCCTTGCAGAATACATAGCACTAAATGAGCGCTATGTACTGAAAAGAGGAAGTGGAAGAGTCACTTCCACTATTCAAACTGGCGATCACGTGACCGCTGGGTGCCCCCTGGCGCAGCAGAGCTGCAGGGTCTTAGCTTACCCAGATCAGCTCTGTTAGTGACTACTGTCACTACTAGGGAATATAGACAATGTGAATGACCCCAGAGGTCTTACATGACATCACAGGGAACATAGATTTAAAAAACTGTTATAAAGATAAGTAAAATAAAAAAAATTACAAAATAAATTAAGAAAAAAATAAATTACATATATATAAGTAACCCACCACTGACGCCAACCTAAACCATCGCCATATGCGCCCTGTAAACCGAGACTATACATATTATATATCAAAACATCTGAAACAAAATGCAAAACCAATTCCTGTACTTTATTTCAACGCAAATATACTAATTTTGAAAATAAACTGCTCAAAAAAATTTTTTAATCTTTTTTTTCCCGCTTTTTACCCCCAATAAAACTAAAAAAAAATTGGGTAAAAAAAGGCAGTGATATAAAAAAAAAGTAGCCCTTTATGTCACGGGAAAAAAAAAACGCAGCAAAAATAATTTTGGTAGTGGAAGAAACAAAAATAGGGCTGTAAAACCACCACATGGGTAAAATCCCTTAAAAAAGTGTCTGGTCCTTTTGGAGCAAAACATCCTGGTCCTTAAGGGGTTAAAAATCTCCCAATGTTTTACGTCTACAGCTCTTGTGCAGATCCGTGTGTCTCCATGGTTACAGACTACGAACAAACCCTGTAGTCTGATCCTGCCCTGCTGTGGTACATGTGAGCCAACGTACATCCCTCGGCATGCGGCTCTGCTAGAACTGATATAGTGCCCAGCACCACACGCTTCCAGCCCTCCACAGGCGCATTGTGTGTTATGGGAAGTGTAGACTCAGAGGAAGCGATTAGGAGGCAGAGGAAGCCGCTCAGATTACACAGTGCAGGCCTGAGATAAAACCGTGGAGGGTGGATGGCGGTTTATAGACAATGAAGACCATGAAAACAGGAACAACTTTTTACTCTAATCACAAACCCTAAACAGAATTTATATTTGTGCCCTTTATAGTTGGTCATAGCTTTTCATGTGTAACGTGGCTCGATTAGGGAAAATGTGTTGGCGCAGGGGCCCCGGGCACGGCTGGCACGCACTCTCTGGGTTTTATTGCATTCTGTGTGATTTCCTGTAACCGGATTATACACAGAGGAGCAGTTTTAGCTCACAGCGGTGTCACCTCCAACTTTACATGTTGTTGTTAGCTGTTTAGTCGTTCACGACCCTCGGCGACCCTGAAGCCAAGCTCCTCCATGTTTTTCGGTTTTGCGCTGCTTCTTTCAGTTGTGTGATATCCACCCCAGTATCCGCTCTGACACTATCCGCCATCGTGTCCTTTGGCGCCGGGTCTTCTTTTGCCACTGATCTGTCCAAGCATTAGATATTTCTAGCGACTCTGCGCACATCACATGGCCAAAATCTGTGTGTCTGAGCCCGGCCATCTCCTCCCCCCCCCAAGTGATATATCAGGTCTTATATGATTCAGGACTTCTTTGTTAGTTCCTCTCGCCGTCCAGAGTATACGCAGCAGCTTTCATCAGCATCACAGCTCCAATGCATCAATCCTCCTATCAGCTTTTTTCGCAGTCCAGCTTTCACATCCATACATGTGTAGCATCTTGTAGGGTGACCACGGACACATGGCATATGCTGAGGAGCTGGGAGGGCAAAATGCTGGCTTTTCACAGCGGCACTCACCTGGTTCCCTCCCGGAGGGATACACGCAGCCAAGGCTAGGGCAGCGCTATGCCTCTTCCGACACCCCCGGTATGGGGATGCCCAAAAAACAGGGTAACAGGTGTAAAGGGATTTGTAATGGGTGACGCCACCGTTCCGGTACCCCCCAGCATGAACATCGGTGGGGAAGATAACTGAGCCACAGACAGTTTAAGTACCCCAGGTCCCCGGGAACGATCAGGGCCTGGAATAACTTTTATTTCCAAACTTCAGCAATACAAGGTATACTTTGAAGAAGAGACAGTACAGGCAATAAACAGCAGAATTGAGATCAGGGAGGAAACACAGGATGAAACCGATCCTGCAGGCCAAGTTATCTGACAGGAAGCACTCAGGGATGGGGAACACTCCAGAGGAGGAAAAGGGGTAGGGTCACTCCACTCCACAGACTCTTGGTCAGACAAGTACCTCTACTCAGCAGGACATAGACTTCAGGACACTTGAGTGTGAACAATGACTATGGAGTACCTCCATTGGCGGCTCCAGACTTCAGGACAAGCGGGTTTGACAAAACAAATAATTGAGTACCTCTGCACTAGGCCTTGAAAAACTGTACTTGCTCTCTCTGCTCACTCTCTCTGGGGTTCACTTACAATTCAAACTGAAGACAAGCATTCCGGGAAAACCGCTCCTCTTCTTCCATCTTCAACACATGAGGGCTGAAGGTGCCCCATGTGCCTCTGTGTTTTCTAGCAGCTCTAGAGGATAGACCCCCTTTTCCTGCTCACAAGCACTCACATTTATACCCTCTCTCATACCATGTAACAGTATAGAATTAATACATTCAGGCAAACATTAACTCATCACACGCTGCAGCTGTGCAATACACATAACAGAATGACAAGACAGTTTGCACAGTGCATCAGGACAAGACATGAAATGTATGACACTATGGAGGGGGCCAGGAAAGTATGTACTGGGCCACTACACATGGCTATGGGAAAAACGGTGCTTTGCACTATCCTGCGTTGAGTTACTATGCCAATATCCCTACTTCCAGATTTGGCCCATATTTAACATCGCGCTTCACCCCAATGCTATCCTACGTTTTATCTCTGGCATAGATTCTCTAGCATGGTCAATTTTTGAACCAAGGAAGATGAACTCTCGCACACATTCTATAACCTCGTTGTCGATTCTGATTTGAATTTGGCCGTTTTTTGCAGTTGTCATAACTTTTCTCTTCTTCACATTCAGGTAGGGGCCCATTTTTTCACTCTCAGTTTTAATCTTCCATATCAGCGGCTTCACACCGGCTTATGTTTCTGCAAGCAGAGTTGTGTCATCCGCATAATGGAGATTGTTGATGTTTCTGCCACCTATTCTCACCACGGTTTCCAATTCGTGTAGATCCATTTTCCGCATGATCACTTCTGCATATATGTTAAACAGAAAGGGTGAGAGGATGCAGCCCTGTCGGACGCCTTTGCTAATCCCAAACCAATCTGTGCCCCCATACTGTGTTTTCACAGCGGCTTCTTGATCGGTATAAAGTGATTTTATCAGCTTGACTAGATGTGCCGATACGCCTGGCTTTTGCAGGGGGAGCCATAGCTTGTCATGGTCGACGTAGTAAAAGGCCTTGATGTAGTCGATGAGCACATGTAGATATTCTTTTGGTATTCTCAAGCTTTTTCCATGGTCCATCGCAGGTTTACAATATGGTGGTGGGTGCAGCGTCCTCACCGAAGTCCTGCCTGCTCATCAGGGAGCGCCGCTTCAACCACTGATCTCAGTCTTTCCTGTATAATATAAGAAGGATCTTGCCTGCATGCAGAATGAGGGCCATTGTTGGGTAGTTGGAGCAATTCTGGGAGTCCCTTTATTTGGTAGAGGGATGAAGACAGATCTTTTCCAGTCCTGTGGCCGTTGTGTGGATGCCCATACTGCCTGGCACAGCGCTGTGATGGGTTTCACTGGTACTGGCAGCAACTTTACAAGTAGTGGACAGCAAATAAGTAACAGCTACTTAACGCTTTAGGCCGGATTCACACGGGCATTGTTCCGGTACCTAGGTGCCATTGCTTCCCCATGCCCATATTTACAATGAGTACAATTTTGGAAACACCTCGCTACTTTCCTGTTCAGTGACAAAACATAAAGCAAAATGCTGTAACGTAGCTCCGTCCACTGGAGAAAACGACTCAGAAGGTGGTTTGGGGCCACATCCTGCTCGTGATTTTTTGTAGCAGCACCTGTTTACCATTTCCCTTCTGGCTGGGTATTTCTAATGGAAAGTTCTGTAGAGTCTTGTATGAAATGTGTTGTGCTTTTAAAAATACATTGTGGGATATTTATCATCAAGGGAACTTTTGACACAACTTTTCTGACTGCTTTTTTCCCGTCTCCAGGTGACAAATGTATCAACTATGGCACGATGTTGAGAAATAGGTCCAGAGGTATGCAGTGACTTTGTGCAACACCCAACTACTGCAGTGGGATTGCAACAAAGTTTGTAACTTTTTGAAAAGTGTGACAATTCTTAGGAGTATTCCCCAAATTGACCTTTATCACCTAGCCGCAGGGTAAAGTGATAAAAGTCTGATAGGAAAGGGTCTCACCACTGATACCCCAACTGATTCTGAGAAACGGGGTCCTGTGTAACCCTCTCTTCCTCACTGTATGCTCACTGCACCCTCCCGCAGTGATGAGGAGATTGCCAAGCGCTTGTACTCGGCTATTTCCTTCAGCCACATTGAAATTAATGGAGTGGTGGCCATACATGCTTGGTGACCACACCATTCAATCTCCACGTCAGCGTAGGGGGCTGCAACTATCCACATTGAGAAGGAGAAAAGGACATGGGATCCCACCAATCAAAATTTTATCACATATCCTGTGGATTGGTGATAAAAGTCAATTTTTGATTAAACCCTTTAAATCTGTCTTAAAACCTCCCTCCACCTGAACTCGCAGCCTTTTCTAAACACTTTGGAAAAGTGGCGTGGGAGGTGGAACATCTGTTGTTTGACGGAAATCAACAATGAAATTGGCTAAACTAATTTGTGATAAATTACAAATGACAACAGAATTCTGGCGCAACATCAGTAATAAATGTCCCCAATGCCCTTTTTAAAAACAGTCTATAGAATAGAAGACAAGATATGAGAAGTTTGCCAAGTGGGTGGCAAAATGAAACAGATCAAAAACTTTTTTAACCAACCACAAATCAGTCTCCATCTCATCAGCCTGACTCATCGGGGTGTTCCAACTGCTGCTAGTGGCGGACTTTATTTTTTTTTCTGTTGAAGTGTATGGAAGGTCTAAGCCCAAGAGGGTTTTGGGTGGTTGGGAATTTGAAGGGGTTTTCTGAGCCTTTCAAGTAGATGGCCTAACCTTAGAATAAGCCATTAATATTGGATTAGTGGCATCTGACTATGGAGACGGCAGCACTGTGAGATGTTCTTAAAGGGGTTGTCCCTTAAAAGGAAGTTATCCTGTATCCATAGGATAGGGGACAACTTGCTGATCAGTTGAGGACCAACTGCTGCTCCCAAGAATAAGGGCTTGAAACATCCCTGAATAAATAGAGCGGCTGTTGAGCACTGCCACTCCGTTAATTTCAATGGGACTGCTTATGATAGTCAAGCACGTGACTATCTCCCTTTGAAATGAATGGTGTGGTAGTGCTCATGCTCAAGCGCTGCTCCATTCATTCAGGGACAATGAGGACTTCCATCCTCGGGATTGGTTGGGCTGGCACCAATCAGCAAGTTCTGCCTTATCCTGTGAAAAATGGATATTTTCATTGGACAACCCCTTTATTTGCTTAATGCAATGATATGACTAAAAAAGTGTTATCGCAGTGTTTCCCGAGTTCTCCACAGTAGAAGGTTTTAAAAATTTTTTTGCAGAGATACTAAAATGTTCCCTTATAAACTAAACCGTACGATAGGGGTCTTTTAATAGCCTTTAACTGCTAGGGCTGATAACAGAAAATACTAGACTGGATATCGATTGGTTATATGTTTACGTGAACTTCCTCATGTTCAGACAGCGTTTGGAAATCCGTCCACTGCTGATGTGCATCATTGGGATTACTGGGAACCTCGATCATATGACATTGTTCTGCATTTAGTCAACAAAAGACCATTCATAAGAGCAAATACCCTCACTGGAGAAAGAAATCCATCTAGAAGTTGTCGATGGGGTGAAACTTTCTCAGTGTGATTGTAACATTCATATCACTAAGTGATCACAATATCAGAGCAAAAGGATCATTTATCATGGAAACCTGAACACTTCGAGTGACGCTCTAGTACCCTGTTGTACCGCCTCTAGCTTGGATACAAAATGTGATACGGGCAGGCATGGAGGCTCTAGTACCCTGTTGTACCGCCTCTAGCTTGGATACAAAATGTGAAACAGGGGGGCATGGAGGCTCTAGTACCCTGTTGTACCACCTCTAGCTTGGATACAAGATGTGATACGGGCAGGCATGGAGGCTCTAGTACCCTGTTGTACCGCCTCTAGCTTGGATACAAAATGTGATACAGGTGGGCATGGAGGCTCTAGTACCCTGTTGTACCACCTCTAGCTTGGATACCATATGTGATACGGGCTGGCATGGAGACTCTAGTACCCTGTTGTACCACCTCTAGCTTGGATACCAGATGTGATACGGGCTGGCATGGAGGCTCTAGCACCCCGTTTTACTGCCTCTGGCTTGGATGCAAGATGTAAAACAGGCGGGCATGGAGGCTCTAGTACCCTTTTGTGCTGCCTCTAGCTTGGATACAAGATGTGATATGGTCGGGCATGGAGGCTCTAGTACCCTATTGGGTTGACTATAACTTGGATGCAAGATGTGATAGGGCAGGCATGGAGGCATACAGGTTCAGTATGGTGTCCTCCACATATCGCTTCACATATGCTGTAACTGAGCCTCTAGATTGTGCAAACACGTAGGCTGTCGAAGTTGACATTTCAGATGGTCCCATACATGTTCTATTGGTGATAAACCTGGCGACTGGGCAGCCACAGAAGTGTGACAATGTTGTGGGGGCTTCCTGTGACCCCCTTGTGTGTGCGGCTGAGCATTATCCTGCTGGAAGCGGCCATGAGAGGAACACATGTGGCTGCAGGACGTCCTGAACATATCGCTGAGCTGTCGTTGTCCCATACACCACCAACTGTCGAAGGCTATAGCCCCAAGACAATCACACCAGCAGGGGGCAGTGCGCCGCTCCACAGCAAAGGCAGGATTGAGGCGCTCACCCCAAGGTCTCCAGATACAAACATGGCTGTCGTCAGTGCCGAAACTAATCCTGGATTCACAGCTGAAGACAGCCCAGTTCCACTGCATAGCGTCCAGTTTTATCGTTCATGACAACCACTGCAAATGGAGACGACAGTGGGTGTCAGAGGCCGTACATGTTATGGATGCTGTGAGACCAAATGTCATTTAAGGTGCTTTTTAAAGAAAAGATTATCATCCTCAGAAGTCGCTGGATTGTTAGAATGATCATCGTTGGCTCCTTCACTAACACTGTGCAACACAACGTTTGTAACAGATAAGCAGATAGGCGGCTCATAGGAACTTTAGTGCGCTGAATTCATATATAATAGCCATTTTTCTGCCACATAAGGTTTTCCAATTATGGGGAATAATGTAATCCAATACCCGTTGTATTATATTTTTTGGAAATATGTATATACAGTTAATCTAGTCGGCTCACCATTACCCGGGCTAAATAAAAACAATAACAAAAGTCATTGCACAACTATTCCACAATCACTATTACACACTGCACACTGACTGAACACTATAAGGGTAGGTTTATGTAACATATAGGGTATGTTCCCATGTGGCGTAAACGTTGCAGATCATCCATCAGTAAGCTGTAATTAATTAACTGTGTTTTTACAGGTCATTGGTTAGACTAAATAAAAGAATCAAAATCATTAAACAAAAATGCATATTTAGTATCACTGCCTCCGTAAATAGTCCGATCTATCAAAGTAATGCAGTATTTACCCCGCACGGTGAACGTTGTCCGAAAAAAAAAATTAAGAATGCCAGAAATGCACTTTTTTAGTCATTCTGTCTCCAAGAAAAAAATGCTATAAAAAGCAATCAAAAAGTCGTATGTATTCCAAAATGGTACTACAGCAAACTACAGGACACCCGCAAGAAATGGGAATTCGCACAACTGTGTGGATGGAAAAATGGAAAAGATAGCAGCAGAAAATAATTTTTAAAGAAACGTAAGTTTGGTATCGTAGTAATTGTGCTGACCCATAGAATAAAGTTATCAGGTCATTTTTGTTGTAGTTTGTGGGCCGTAGAAACAAGACGCACCGAAAGATGGCGAAATTTATGGGTGTTTTTTCACTTTACTCCCCTTAGAGCTTTTTAAAAGTTTTTCAGTGTATTATATGATATATTAAATAGCACCATTGAAAAATACAACTCGTCCGGCAAAAAACAAGCCCTCATACAGCGACGTCGATGGATAAATAAAGGAGTTACGATTTTTTTAAACGAAAAAAAAATGCTTGGTCACTAAGGGGTTAAATAACTTAAAAATGAGATGTGCTGCTATTACTCAGTTTTACCAATGTGATCAGCAGGTTTTAATTTTACAGAAAACTATCAATTACTTTCTGTTACGAACAATTTTTAAAAATTTGTTGCAGTGTTATCATTTGGTTTAAACATCTATCGTTCTATTGTTCTTATTCATTGGTGCAGTGAACGGAAGGACTGAACCATCCTCCTCTCTACTGGTGGTCTGTAGGGGGCGTCCTGAGCCCAGTCACCTTGTCTGCCCTCACACATCCGCTGGTCCCAGCACCTCCTAATAGTCTGGTCAGACGCTCCTCTCTACTGGTGGTCTGTAAGGGGGCACCCTGAGCCCAGTCACCTTGTGTGCCCTTACACATCCGCTGGTCCCAACACCTCCTAACAGTCTGGTCAGATGCTCCTCTCTACTAGTGGTCTGTAGGGGGCATCCTGAGCCCGGTCACCTTGTGTGCCCTCACACATCCACTGTTTCCAACACCTCCTAACAGTCTGGTCAGATGCTCCTCTCTACTGGTGGTCTGTCGAAGGTGTCCTGAACCCGGTCACCTTGTCTGCCCTCACACATCCACTGGTCCCAGCACCTCCTAACAGTCTGGTCAGATGCTCCTCTCTACTGGTGGTCTGTAGGGGCCATCCTGAGCCCGGTCACCTTGTGTGCCCTCACACATCCACTGGTCACAACACCTCCTAACAGTCTGGTCAGACGCTCCTCTCTCCTGGTGGTCTGTAGGGGGCGTTCTGAGCCCAGTCACCTTGTGTTCCCTCACACATCCACTGGTCCCAACACCCCCTAACAGTCTGGTCAGATGCTCCTCTCTACTGGTGGTCTGTCGAGGTGTCCTGAGCCCAGTCACCTTGTGTGCCCTCACACATCCACTGGAGCCAACACCCCCTAACAGTCTGGTCAGACGCTCCTCTCTACTGGTGGTCTGTAGGGGGCGTCCTGAGCCCGGTCACCTTGTGTGACCTCACACATCCACTGGTCCCAACACTTCCTAACAGTCTGGTCAGAAGCTCCTCTCTACTGGTGGTCTGTAGGGGGCGTCCTGAGCCTGGTCACCTTGTGTGCCCTCACACATCCACTGGTCCCAACACCTCCTAACAGTCTGGTCAGAACAGCCCGGTGGGGGACAATTCATCAATGTGACCATCCTGCTTCTCACATCCCAATAATGCGCCCCTCTCAGACTCTGGTAACGGGGTGAAATCTATTCTCTGCGTCGTAGAGATGTCTAGTGGTCAACAAGCTCTACACAAGCGGAAGAAGAGGTCACTACACACAAGGAGCCTCCGAGAGCCTTTTATAGGCCAAGGGGGGAGCCACTTCTAGGGCCTCAGATAGCAAGACTGTTCATCTAATCACCCCACAACCCTATTCATTTACATATGTGCCTGAGATGGAACTGCAGGACGAGTTTTACAGCAAAATGACAATTTCTTGTAGGGCCTGTATTTTTTCTGACAAAGAGTGTAAATACAGCACCAGAATCAAGCTCATTAAGTAAATACAGCATTAGAAACAAACGTAATACATAAATACAGCGCCAGAACTAATCTCAACACAGACGGTTTGGGAAACAAGCTCTTATCATAAATACAGACCCCAAACTAAGCTCTTACCATTAATACAGCACCAAAACAGCTCATAGCATGAATACAGAACCAGAACCAAGAACTATATTTCTTTTCTGTATGGCCAGCTTCAGACAAGCATATTAAAGGCGCATTTTACAGATGGGTGTCCCAGCTTAACCGTGGATCTACTGACATATGCAGTAGGTTGCTGTCTTGGCTAGGTGAGAGGCCCTTGATGTAGATTGGGAAGGGTATGGTATGGCACAGATGGCCTTAAGTCTCCTCACTAGGTGCTCTCCCTAAGGAGAAAGGATACCCTTCTTGACCTACATCATAGGCCTCTTACCCAGCCAAGCCTGAAACCTACTCTACACTGATAAGGGGCGAATACCCCAAGTCTGTCTGTACATGGATTTATTTTCCTTCTGGAGAAGACTCGGGCTTTGGCTCATATTCCCAATCATTATTACAAGGCTTGTTAAAAGGTCTGACACTGACTTGTAGTAATGCTGCCTTTCAGTAGGTGACGCTGTAGAGGCATGGTTCCATCTTCCCATTTACATTAAATTGATTATTAATGGACATACATACGGTCTTGTGGGTAAAACTGCTGATTGACTGCATAACCGCACTGCCATTAAAAATCAATTTAAGAACTGTACCGGTTTGCGATAAAACTGCATGTTGGCGCAGTTTATGTCCATGTTGTGCCCATTACATATAGTATTGCCCTATACAGGACATGCCATAAATGTCACTTCTGTGATCCGCACCAATCGGGTAAACAGGAGATCAATTCCTGCTTGCAGCATTCTCCATATATTTCAGTAGATTCAGGGCCGCACACAAACCACCTTTCTACTGACGTGTATGAAGAATGCAGCAGCCAGGAACTTGCAAATGGGTGTCTAGATACATTTGCATGTAGCTGTACAGCGGTCCCCATTACTGCTGGGTCCTGGGCATCCAAGTCTGGTACTAGTTATAAGCAATACCAGCCAGAGAGGGCCTTTGCATACAATGCTAATAAAGTGCCCACAAAAGCAGTGCCAGTCAGATTGTTCCCATAATCAGTGCCATCCAGAGAGTGCCCCTATGATCAGTGCTATCCAGACAGTGCCCTCATAACCAGTGCCATCCAGAGAGTGCCCCATAATTAGTGCCATCCAGAGAGCGCCCCCATGACCAGTGCCATCCAGAGAGCGCCCCCATGATCAGTGCCATCCATAGAGTGCGCCTATAATCAGTGCCATCCAAAGAGCACTCCCATGATCAGTGCCATCCAGAGAGCGCCCCTATGATTAGTGCTATCCAGAGAGCACCCCCATGATCAGTGCCATCCAAAGAGCGCCCCCATGATCAGTGCCATCCGGAGAGTGCCCTCATGATCAGTGCCATCCAGAGAGTGCCCTCATGATCAGTGCCATCCAGAGAGTACCCCTATAATCAGTGCCATCCAAAGAGCGCCCCCATGATCAGTGCCATCCGGAGAGTGCCCTCATGATCAGTGCCATGCAGACTGCTCCTATGATCAGTGCTATCCAGACAGTGCTCCCATATTCAATGCAATTCAGAGAGTGCCCCCATAATCAGTGCGATCTCGAGAGTATCCCTCCCTATGATCAGTAGAATCCACAGAGTGCCCCCATAATCAGTGCCATCCTGAGGGTTCCCCATAATCAGTGCTATCCAATAAGTTCCCCATAATCAGTGCCATCCAGAGAGTGTCTCATGATCAGTGCCATATATAGAATTCCTCATAATTGGTGCCATCCAGAGAGTACCTCAAAATCCGTGTGCAGCATCCGAGGAGCCGGTAAAGTCTAAGTCTTGTCACGGTGGCTCTAGCGTCTTCCACCCGGAGTGTAACCGGTGACACGTCCAAGGGCCGAGGGCAGGTTAATAAATGGGAAACCCAATACTAGATTACCTTAGTCTCTTATGTCATGCGTGACGCCACCATTTCTTCTGCCGTGGGGGAATCCCTGGATGGCGGAGTAAACTCACCCTCGCATGGACTCCGTGGGGGAATTCCTAGTTGTTGGGAGTAAATATCCACACGCACACTCGTTTTTTTAAGACACAGCCTCCGGAAACGGACGGGCGATTGGACGCTTTACTTGAAGTAACTTGATTACAACTTTGAAATGCACACCAACAGGAAAACAGTGTAAAGCATCAAAGTGGTGTCACAGGGAGGACACATGTGTGTACAGGAGAAACCACAGTCCTGTTATCTGTAGGTCCTGATCCCGGCAACACTCTTCTCTCCAACGCTCTACCGGTCAACACTCACATTTGATAAAACTGGGTGCGCTGCATGGCGGTTCCTCACTCTCTCTCTCCTAGCACGGGAAGAGTCCTTCCATATCTCCTTGGTACAGCAGTCCCAGGGCAAGCTGTAGACTCCACTCCGCCTCTTCCATTCTGGGCCGCACAGGCTGAGGGTGCCTGTGTGGTCCTCTTGCAGCTTTAGAACCGACAGACAGACTGACTGACAGGCTCACAGACTCACTTGCAATCACACATATCTCACAAGGTCACATTACAAACAAACAGATACATTTCCAGACAATCAGCTCACATACCAGACAGTTGACCCTTTTAGTGCTGCAGCTATGCAATACACATCCTTCATGCAACACAGAAGACACTGACATGAGACAAATGCATGCATACAGTTATGGAGGGGTCCCATTGTACCGGGCCACTACAAGTGCCATCCAGAGAGTTCCTCAAGATCAGTGCCATCCAGAGAGAGTGCCCCCATCATCAATGCCATCCAGACAGTGTCCCATAACTAGTGCCATCCAGAGAGTGCCCCCATAATCAATGCCATCCAGAGAATGCCCTATGATCAGTGCCATCCTTACCCCCTTCCCTATTAATAGTACCAGACAACACGCCTTACTTAAAAAAAACCTTCACTCATTTCCACCCTTCTCCTCGTTATTAAATGTCATAAAGCAGCTGTCACTTCCTCCCTGACATAGATCTGTGCCCTCAATATACCGGCTAAAACATACTTCTTTGACAGACGTGCCAGCTTTTTCGAGAGTCTTGCTGGTGTTACTGAGTATCTATTGGACTGTCTATGGCCTATGGATAATGGATGTGGACAATTACTGGGAGGAGAAACGCAGGTACTTGGAGCGGGTAATTGTGTGGAACTGTGCCTGGCATTCTCCTTTAAGTGACGGGGTACGATTTCATATTCTTCTGTGTACAACCATGATGGTCTGGAAAGACATTTTCAAGAAGAGCAGTGTCGGGCCAAGATCCTAGAACTTCGGTAGACTTTTACAAAGAACTGACACCACCAACACTTTGGGATGCTCGTTGGATACATAGGGGTCAATATATTGAGTAAACAGATCGGTAGGTGTAGACATGGCGATGAGCAGAGAGAACAAAATCTATCCGAATTTTCAGTCCATGCAGAATCTGCACAACATGAGGAAATACGAAAACTGATGGGAGGCTCGC
The DNA here is from genome assembly GCF_035609145.1 of Eleutherodactylus coqui. Taxonomy (NCBI): domain Eukaryota; kingdom Metazoa; phylum Chordata; class Amphibia; order Anura; family Eleutherodactylidae; genus Eleutherodactylus; species Eleutherodactylus coqui. The sequence goes on along the minus strand of NC_089838.1, from coordinate 312,198,583 downwards.
AGTCTAAATCGATCTGCCCATTGTATTCTACGCCTATTATGAAGTGGCGTCACCGGAAGTATAGAGTGTGGATATGATAGAGAGATACATTGTTGGGGTGGTCTGAGATCTGTAGGCTCTGGTCTGGGGTCTGTATATATTTACTGAGTCTGGTCTAAAGTCTATATAAAGGCAGTTATTGTCTGGAGTCTTTAAGGCATCTGGCCTGACATTTTTTATAAAGGGGTCTGTATTAAGGGGGTTTGTATTAAAGGGTTCTGGGCTGGGGCCTATATTAAGGGAGGCTTGGTCTAGTGATTCATACAAAGGGGGTTTTGAGGCTGAGGTTTCTGTCAAGAGGATCTAATGTAGCGTCTGTGTTAAGGTGGGTCTGGTCTGGGGTCTATATAAAGTGGAACCTAAATAGGGTCTTTATTAAAGGGGCTGTCTGGTTACAACTTAACCTTTTAAAATTACAGCCAAATGGATAACAGCAAAACAAACATGTCCTTACCCATCCTCAGCCTAAACGATCCAGTGCTGCAGCATCGCGATTTCCCTGGTCTTTGTCTACTGCGGACGTCAGGTGATCGTCGACAGCCAATCAGAAGCTGCAGTGTCACCATTCGGAACTCCTGGCATCCAGAATATAGGTGCTTATGTCAGGAGAATGGATGGTGACGCTGCGCCCATTGATTGGCAAACAGCAGTAACCTGACTTCCGTTGTCAACAGAGACTGGAGGAATCGCAATGCTGAAGCACTGGATTGCTGGCGCTGAGGAGGGTAAGTACCTGTCGGTTTTATTGTTTTAACTCCTTTGGCTGTACTATTTAAAAAGTTATTTGCAACTGGACAACCCCTTCAGGAAGGTCTGGGTTCTGTATTCAGGGGCCCAGTGTGCAGTCTGTATTAAGGGACATATGGTTTCAGATATGGTTTGCTGTTTGCATTAAGTGGCGTCTGGTTTGGGGTCGTTATTACAAGGGGTCTGTATTGTCAGGAGGTCTGGTGTGTGATCTGTATTGATTTATGTGGGTTTTGAGTGTGGTCCGCATTCATATGACGTATTTGGGGTTCAAATACTATATGGTGGGGGAGGAGAATGTGCTGCTTTCGGCACCCCTTTTCTGCATCTCACTGATATCAGTTTTTCAGATAGATATATATGAAATAGATAGATAGATAAGAGATAAATAGAGAGATATGAGATAGATAGAGAGATATGAGATAGATAGAGATATATGAGATGGATAGGTGTGAGATTAATAGATAGATAGATAGATAGAGAGATATGAAATAGATAGATAGATAGAGAGATATGAAATAGATAGATAGATAGATAGATATGAGATGGATAGATAGATAGATATGAGATGGATAGATAGATAGATAGATATGAGATAGATAGATATGAGATGGATAGATAGATATGAGATGGATAGATAGATATGAGATGGATAGATAGATATGAGATGGATAGATAGATAGATAGATAGATAGATAGGAGATAGATAGATAGAAAGATAGATAGATATGAGATGGATAGGTGTGAGATAGATGGATAGATAGATAGATAGATAGATAGATAGATAGATAGATAGATAGATAGATAGATAGATAGATAGATAGATAGATAGATAGATAGATATGACAGATAGATAGATAGATAGATAGATAGATAGATAGATAGATATGACAGATAGATAGATAGATAGATAGATATGAGATAGATAGATATGAGATAGATAGATATGAGATAGATAGATATGAGATAGATAGATAGATAGATAGATATGAGATGGATAGGTGTGAGATAGATGGATAGATAGATAGTTAGATTACATTGCCCTCTCTGATCTGGTAAGGGATCACATTTGGAAGTGATCTCAAAGACCAGGCTTATATGAATGAACCCTTTTTAATGGATTCTCCTTTCATGCAGTTATCCAGGACAGAAGACTCCTTTTTACACCGCAGGTTCCTGGCGACAAGCTGATTGCTGCTGGGTTTTCCTAGTGCTGGCATAACGACTTAATAGCAGTTTGCCAGGGCACACGCCCACTGAATGGGCATCGCTGGATTTGAATGAGTTATAGTCCCCCAGATTGGCTTAGGGCGGTGGGGACTGGCCATTGAACCTCAAGACGATGTGGGTCTTTGTGCAGAACATCTGCACCTCTGAAATCAGTAAACCATTAACAAAGACTCCTGCAGCTCTGCTTAACCCCTCTGGTGCTGGACCAAGATCATTTTCTCTCTACTAACTGGGAAAAAAGTGTCATGTATGCCTGTAAGGTTTTGTAATTCATTACAGAGATGACCGTCTGACTGGAGCATAGTTACAGAAGCAGCAAACATTAACTTGACATTTAACGCTTAATAATAACTGCAATGTACTAGAATGCTGTTATCACTGGGTGCCCGTTGTTACATGTCTACATCACTCCGTCTTATCATAGCACATAAGAACAATGAGTTCTGTTGAATGATAAACTCAGCTCTGCTACATCTCCACCAGAATGAAGCGTGACAATTAGGAACCGTTCACTCGTGCGGAATATTTCTGCAAGACGCACCTAAAGACGCAAAAAATTCTGCACCAAAATCTGCATGTATACATTGTGGGCTATGGAGCAGAAACCTGGCCATATAGGTTACCATCTACCCCCGCCATGTTGGTCCTACCTTGGTAAACCAGGATAACGGGGAACAGTGCAAGAAGAATCTGGCAAGTCTTCATGGTGAGATGTGCTGCAGCAGCAGAGGGTTAACTCCAAATGGCGGGTATGAGGATGATGAGAAGTTGAGTGAAGGGGGCTACAAGAAAAGAGAATGGCAACAATTGTAATATCCCCAGGATGCCCTTCTTGTAGTCTTCCAGTAGTTTTGGTCCTTCTGTCTTATTTGCTCCAGACTAAAGGCAGTTCTTTCCCTTGTGAGTCTCAGTGCCGCCCCCAATAGTGAGCTTAGGGGCGGTATGGGGGGAGGATAGATGTGGATAGGAAGTCACAGCTACCTTGTAACAAATACTAACTTCCTACAATCTGCTACAATGTAGCTGATGTTTCTCTACCTATACCCTGCTGTCTCTCTATATACCCTGCTGTCTCTCTATATACCCTGCTGTCTCGCCCTATATCCTCAGGTCTTTTCCCTCCTCGGACCCTGCTCTCCTTTGAAGGTCTCCTCTCACACAGTTTCTCTTTCGTGTAGGGGGGTAGAGGTCTGATGGGGGTTTCCAGGTCACAGTAGTCGGAATTTCCCAAATAAGGCAATCAGTCGTAGATTATTACTATTTACATGTTATAGAACGTATGGTGTAAGAGTCCGAGTTTAAGGGTGATGTCAGTGGGGTTTTTGCTGCATTGTGTGCGGAGTGACACTCCTAACCTTTTAATCTTTACCTTATGTCCCGCCTGCAGCACATGTAATGTGTCTTTTCATCTTACCCTAAATTGCATTCAGTCCCTCTAAACAAATACAGACCCCAGACCGGAACCTCCAACTCAATTAATGCAGACCTGAGACTCAAAAAAGTAATATAGACAAGAACCCCTAAATAGATACAGACCCCAAACTAGAACTCCAAAACTAATACAGACCCCTCCCCCAAAAAATAATACAGACCCAGACCCTCCTATATAAATAGCGACCCCCGATAACATCCTTCTGTATAAATACAAACCCCCAAAATAGATAGACCCAAAACGAGAGCTCCAAAACTAATACAGACCCCTCCCCCAAAAAATAATACAGACCCAGACCCTCCTATATAAATACCGACCCCCGATAACATCCTTCTGTATAAATACAAACCCCCTAAATAGATAGACCCAAAACTAGAACTCCAAAACTAATACAGACTCCTCCCCCTAAAAGTAATACAGACCCAGACCAGACCCTCCTATATAAATACTGACCCCAGATAACATCCAGTGTGAACGAGCGGTGTCTGCAAAATATGCTCCGTATTTGTACAGGCATAAGCAACAAATAAACTTCTTGACTGCGCAAAAACATTTTGCAGGAGCGAACGCATTACGTTACACGCTCATCTGTCGAAGCCCTTACCCAGTGGTTTCCCACTTCGTGTGTAATGCTGATATGCATTTCCCTGCCCTTACATTTATCAGTGTTAAACTTTATTTGCCACTTTTCTGCCCAACCACATAGAAATCTATATGTATCCGCAGTCTTTCCTCTCTTATGTTAGTTACTTTACATAGTTTTGTATCATCTGCAAATATTGATGTATTACTGGACAATCCTTCTACCAGGTCATTTATAAATATATTAAAAAGGGTACCCCACTAGTAACCCCTCCAATACTGCCCACCGTGGCACCCCATGGTAACCCCTCCAATACTGCCCCCTGTAGTACTGTAGTGACCTGGACTGTGGCACTACAGTATAAAAGTCCTTAACTGCAAGTACCATTTATAACCCCCCTCTGCTTTGTATCACTGAGCCCGTTACTTACCCACTTTCACACATTTTCGCCCAGACCAAGCATTCTCATTTTATATACAACCTTTTATGTGGCACAGTATCAAACGTTTTGGAAAAGTCCAGATACACAATATCCAATGACTCTCCGATCCAGTCTAGAACTTACCTCCTTGTAGAAGCTGATCAGGTTGGTTTGACAGGAGCGATGTCTCATAAATCCAAGCTTTTACCCATTCACTTTTTACTGCATTTTTACCCACAATAGAAGTCAGACTTACCGGCCTGTAGTTTCCAGGTTCACGTTTTGACCCCTCTTTGAATATCAGCACCACATTAACTATGTGTCAATCCAGTAGAACAGACTCTGTCACTATAGAGTCCTTAAATATAAGAACCAAGGGTTTGTGTGTAGTGTCCCAGAACGTCATCCTGGTCCCCTCCATAATTGTCATACATGTATTGTTTTATGTGGATGCTCTGTGCAAAACTCTCATGTCAATTTCTGTATGTATGTTTCACAGCTGCAGTGTCTGAAGGGTTAACTCCCATAAAATCCTTGCCTGTCAGCTCTGCTGCTGAATGTATCTTTTCTACTGTGTCATGTTGTACAAGTGAGGTGATAAATGGGAATGACTGAGAGCAGGAAAGGAGTTCCATCTTAGAACCCGTCTTCAGGAGGAGAGTGCTACCACAGAGCCGCATGGGAGCACCATCAGCTCCCATGTTGGTGAAGATGGAGGAAGAGGAAAGACTTCCCGTGGCGTATGAAGTATGGATGTAGAGGAGTAAGTTCACACCAGAAAGAGAGAGAGAGAGCACACCAAACCCGAATTACTACTGAGGAACAGGTACCTGTTCATATTACGGCATTAATTTTTCCCATGTGGCTGTCCGACAATTGGATCACCACACAGAGGTACATGAATTTCACACCCACGCGGAGAATGTGCGGGGTGCATTTAAGCTAAGTCTTGCCAAAGAGAATGAGGAGAGGAGAGGATTTTGTCTTTGTAACTCCTCCGGAGTATATATTTAATGTCCAGGACCGGTGACATATAGATAATGTGGACTACAGGGCCGTATTGTTCCTGTGTATTTTTGCCTCCCAACCTCTGAGCTTCTGCCTGTAACTACTGTGAATGTTACCTGTAACTACCTGCTTTGAAAAGTTTCCTAAGTAAAGTTTTACCGGGCCTCAACCGTTCCTGAGGACCCGAGGTACACTTGTCCAGTGTTTATTCATCCGCCATGTATGAATGCCGGTGTGTGGAACGGTGGCATCTCAAACTGACAACTACTACTACCCTCATCCTGAGGACTACTGGCCCTATCCTCTGCTGCAGTAAGTCCCTCCGGGAACAGGAGTTGGTAAGTGCCACTGTGACAGGTCCATGCACTACACCCTCCCAACTCCAGCCGTATGCGTGGGTAGAGAGCCATTCCCTGCAATATCCCACGCGCGAGTGTTGCAATTTTTCGAGTGACTCACAGGATAAATATGTCTGTGCGTTACATGTGTATCACATTACTTAGTTCCCTTAAAACCCTGGGGTGTAGGTCATCAGGACCCTGTGAATTGTCTATTTTAATCTTTTTGAGATGGCTCCGCACTTCTTCTTGGGTTAGAATAGTGACATTTAGTGGAGAGTTAACTATTAATTATTGATTTTGCATTTTTTAGCTTTATCAGTTCATTGATTTATTTTTCACATTTTTGTGTCCTATGAATGGAACTTTACACTACATGTAACGTCGAATGTTTATATGATACTTATTCACTCTGCAGAGTTTTGGGAAATTTCACTCCGCGCCAGCCTTGTAGACTTATCAGTACATACAGGCTATTTTATATCTGCTCAGGCTGATAGGTCTACAAGTAGAATTTCCCACAGCCCAGCCCTTATTATGAGAAGATTTCCCTGATAATGGTATTACAATGGGGATGCTATTGGGGAATTTCCAGAAACCAACCTTGAAGCTCCTGACCCCGATGCAAAATCTTTATTGCGCAACTTTCATTTTACCTCGGCAGTATAAAAATGACAGCTACACTGTGATTGGTTGCTATGGGCAATAAAGACAGATATTCTTCTTAGACAACTTTCATGTGGTGTGGTGCCGGGCTCCTTTTCCATGGCCCACCCTGTATATGACATTGTTTATTCTGTGATGAAGTCATCTATAATTTTATATTTTATTTATAGGTTACATATATAGGTATATAAGTCAGATAGTGACGCTCTGTTCACACCTATATGGTTTACTTTAGGGTACATGCCCAAAAAATAGTTTAGAGCCCTTTCCCCTCTGCACTGAAATCTCCATTCAGAAACTCCAGCGTAAATCCGCCACCAAATCCCTGACGGAATAGCACAACACACTGCTCTATTTAAAGGTATTTCCATGCTTCGGTGAAAATAAAAGTGGGAATGTCACGTAAGGTACTGTCCTGATGGCATTGTTTCACCGTGGAGAACAAAGGATCTGAGCACAGATAGTAGCCTCAGGCTATTAGCTGCATTCAGTGAAGGCTTCATCTGCACACCTAATTGGTATTTAAGTAGCTAAGGTAACTACTTAAATAGCAATTAATTTTTATGCAAAATGATCGCTCAAAGCTGTAGCTCAAACTGTCGTTTAAGCGATCTTTGAGCAATCATCGGCCCGTGTAAACCAGCCTTTATAGCTACTGTCCTTCCCGTTGTCTTTTCCGGGAAAGTGATGGTCATTCCACTTATCCAGTGTTCTTTAAACCTGTCAGTCTTTGGGGAGAAGAATTATGTAAGTGCCACATATCAATGCTAGTGCACCTTGAATTCAGTCCAACCTAGCAGTAATCTCCAGTGGTTATGGCCATACCGCTTCACATACACGCTGTTGTAAATGATGCTTTACAAAGAAAGTGACGTTAGGTAGTTTACATACACCAGGATGGGTAAGCTTTGAGTAGTAACCAGAGGGGCAGTAAGTGTTAAGGTTATGCCTTGCACCCTCCATGACTGTACAGTGAGTCCTTCAAATGATTTTTGAGTAGCACGCTGAAAATGACCCACTCCGGATATAATACTCTGTTTGAAAAGATGCCGGGGTCGGCTTGCTTCAAGTAGGGGGAACTGTAGTGGTCCAGAACAACGGGGCATCTCCATACTGTCTGGTATATGTTATCTGTATTGTCTTGTACATTGTCTTTGAATGAGGAATGAATCAGCAAAATATGTATTGGGGTTTGCAGCACTGAATGGGTTATTGTCTGCAGTTGAGACGTCTCTGTCTGGAAATGTATTGTTTTATGTTGTAAGTTTGGAGTCATGTGACCATGAGAGATATATGTGTTTACAAGTGATTGGAAACGGGTCTTCTGTTCCAGTCCTAGCAGGGAACCCACACAGAAACCTTCCGTCTGCGTGGGCCGGGATGGAGGAGGCTAAGGGACATCCCCAGCTGTCCCTAGGCCCGTTACACCCAGGAGATGCCAGCGGTTTTATCCCACTGAGGAACTTAAAAGAGAGAGAGTGAACCGCCATTGCAGTGTGGAGTGTATTCCAAATTTGAGTGCAGACAGGTAGCGAGCTGGAGAGTAAAAGAGGTGTTTGTGTCGGGCACAGAGCCCTACAGATAACTGGGACTGTAGATTCATTGGTGAACCCGTGATTTCCTCCTTGTCACATCACTTTATGATTTCTACACTAATTGTCCTGCTGGCATGAATTCTATCGTGTTGGACTGTAAATAAGTTTTTCACAAGTAAAGGAGCACTGCAGACCATTCCCAGCTTTGCTATTTAAACCTACTCTATGAGTGTGGACCAGTTCTTTCATCATCCGGATTCACCACAGAGGAAGGAATGGTGGCGTCACCCGTGACAAACCATCATCAAGGTAAACTGCACAATGGGTTACCCTTTTTGTAGGCCTTCCCTCAGCTACTTGGATGGGTCCCGTGCTACCCTCAGGGTGGAAGATGGTAGACCCTCGTGACAAGGCCCAAACTCTACCCCGCTGTCTCCTAGGCTAAGGGCCCGTTCCTTGGATGCTGCACTTATGTTATAGTCCTTTCTGGGGAGATGCTCCCACAGTCCATGGTTGCATACCACCCAACTTTTTGAATGCTGAAAGAGAACACTTAGGGATCTTTCACACTGGCGGAATATTTCCACATTCCTCACCTCAAGTAAATTCTGCACCAAAATCTGAACGGCCCTGTGTGGATTTTGATGCAGAATTGTACAGCAGCAATTTCTACTGCGTCCCAACAGAAATATTCCGCCTGTGTGAAAGGTCTCTTATAGTTATTGTGTGACAGATCCACATTTCATCTATATATGTACACTTGAATGCTTTTCATTTACATATTAGCACAAAAGTCAAGTGTCCCTCTTTTGGAGAGACAGCTCCTATTTTGACCAAAATTTCCCTCTTTTTGCCCAGGCATTAATTAACTTTCCATATTGTTATATAAACTATCTGTATGGTTCCTCATGGTGTCCGGGCATCTCTAGTACTCATTTATAGAATTTGCCATCACCACGTCCTCAGGCAGAGAGTTCCATAGTCTTGCTGCTCTTACAGTGAAGAACCCCCTTCTATGTTGTGTAAAAACCTTCTTTCCTCTAGAGGGCGCTGCCTTGTTACAGTCACAGTCCTGGTATAAACAGAGGATGGGAGAGATCTCTGTCTTGTCCCCTGATATATTTATACATAATTATTAGGTTGCCTCTCAGATGTCTTTTTTTTCTTAATTAAATAACCCCAATTTTGATAACCTCTCTGGGTATTGTAGTCCGCTGATTCCATTAATTACTTTAGCTGCCATTTTTGTACCCGCTCTGATAGTATCGGTGCCCCAAACTGTCCACAATATTCCATGGGTGGTCTGACCAGTGACTGGTAAAGAGGAGGAACAATGTTCTCATCATGTGCCCCTAGACCTCTTTTGATGCACCCCATGATCCTATCTGCCTTGGCAGCAGCTCCCTGGCACTGTTTGCTCCAGTTAAGCTTACAGATAATTAAAACCCCCAAGTCCTTTTCCTTGTCGGTGTTTCCCAGTAGTTTCCTATTTATGGTGTAATGGTGACATGTATTTCCCTGGCCATGTGCAGAACTTTACATTTATCTGTGTTAAACTTTATTTGCCACTTTTCTCCCCAATTGCATACAAATCTATATGTAACCATGTTCTTTCCTCTCTTATGTTAGTTACTTTACAGAGTTTTGTATCACCTGCAAATATTAATGTATTACTGGACAATCGTTTTACCAGGTCATTAATAAATATATTAAAAAATATAGGTCCTTATACTGCCCCCTGTGGTACCCCACTAGTAACACCTTAAATACTGCCCCCTGTGGTACCCCACTAGCAACACCTCCAGTACTGCCCCCTGTGGTACTGTAGTGACCTGGAGTGTGGCACTACGGTATAAAAGTACTTAACTGCAAGTCAAGAGCACCTGTCCTCACTGCAGCTCAGTTAGCAAAAGGTACTGATGCGGGATTTCGTTGAATAAGTAGATGGAGTCAGGAGAGGGAACTAAATAGTCAATTTAACTTAGTTATTTCACTGTAAAGCAATTGTTTTAGGCCTTGAGGAAAACTGACTAAGAGGGCGAAGGACCTTACACTGTCATAGATCACGTGACCCAGCAGGAGGAAGAAGTTCCCTGATTGGTCGAGGGGCGGAGATAACCACTGCCTAGTTAAAAACAAGTTTGCAGAGAGGAGGGGGTTGAGTTCCTGGTCTGTGTCCCAGGAGAAAATTATAAAAACGGGTTAAGAGGGGTGAGAGAGGCAGTCAGTGGAAAGAGAGGCAAAAGAAAGGGAGAGGATGTTTGCAGCTGGGTGAAGCCAGCTTATAGGCTTTTCCCTCCCCTATCTTGTAACTGGGGAAGCTACTGCACCATGCTGTAGTCTCCTGTTGAGCTGATCGTTCATCCGCTACTTTTAAGGAAGCCTGCAGCCGTTTTCAAGACCTGAAACCCTTTCAAGACGTGCCTTCCCTCCATGCTTGCAGCAAACAGCTAGAGAAGCCACCGACCCACAAGCTGCAAACAGCAGAGAATCTCCATAGGATCATCTGAGTACTGGAGAATTTTAGTTCATGTTTCAGGTTGACAATAACTGTTAGTGGAGTTAAAAAAAGATCCTTGTCAGTCTCTCTCTATAGCTTCCCTTATCTCAGGTGCTGCCTCCCCAGGGATTATCTAACCATATATAAAGGTTTAAATTGTTTTTATGTTAGTTCTACTGTTTGCAGACTGCCACATTCAATAGTAAATGGTGTGCCTGCAGTTTACTCCAACACGTGTTTTAGTCTTATTTCTCTACCAAGATTTTTTAAGCTCGGGACTAGCGTTACATTCACCTAATTCCATTAGTCGACCATACCATACTGTCTACCTTCATCTGTGCACAAGATTACAGAAAGGACTCTTCCTGCTTGACGCACATTGCAATACCACACTAGTAACCTCTTTAATACTTCCCCCTGTGGTACCCCAGTAGTAATGGTAACCAAATCAGAGTATGCACCATTAATAACTACCCTTTGCTTTCTATCACTGAGCCAGTTACTTACCCACGTACAAACATTCTCGCTCAGACCAAGCATTCTCATTTTATATACTGACCTCCAGATACACAAGATCCAGTGACTCTCACTGGTCCAGTCTAGAACTTACCTCCTTGTAGAAGTTGATGCAGTTGGTGTGACAGGACTGACTCCTCATAAACCCATGCTGATATGGAGTTATACAGTTATTTTCCTTGAGGTCCTCCAGGATTGCATCTCTTAGAAACTCTTCAAACATTTTACCCACAATAGAAGTCAGACTTCCTGGCCTGTAGTGTCCAGGATCACTTTTTGACCTCTTTTTGAACATCAGCATCACATTAGCTACGTGCCGATCCAGTGGAACAGATCCTGTCACTATAGAGTCCTTAAATATAAGAAACAAGGGTCTGTGAATCACATCACTTAATTCCCTTAAAACCTGGGACCGTATGCAATGGAGACCTGGCGAATTGTCTATTTTAATCTTTTTAACTCGTTTAGGACCAGGCACTGTAAATTTACGGCGCCTGGTCCTGAGCTTAAAGCCCGCTGTATGTAAAATTAGAGCGAGATTTAAGCCTCCTGGCTCTGCAATCAATCAGAGGCAAACCGGGTTGTCAGCTGTTACTAACAGCTGATAACCTGGAGGAGAAGGCAGGAGAGGTTTTTAACCCTTTCTGTATTTTCCTTCCCCCAGAACACAGTACTCAATGAGCGCTGTGTACTGAAAAGTGAAAATGGAAGTATAACTTCCACTACGGAAGCCCGCCCCCTCCCCCCCCTTCTTGACCGCCGGAATTCCCTGCTACAACTGAGCTACAGGGTCCCAGAAGATTCTGATCACTTCTTCCAGTGACTAACTGGGGCTTCTATGGATGCCGCAGCTACAGTGGAAAAATGTCAAATAAACAAAAACATGTGAATGTCCCCCAGGAGATCTTATATGACATCATGGGGGACATAGATAGTAAAAAAGGCATAATTACATAGATAAATAAATAAAAATTACAGAATACAACAACAATATATACATAAGAAAGAAAATAACCCAAAGCTGACTCCAACCAAAACTGTCGCCGTATGCGCTCTGTAAACCAAAACCATACATATTATATATCAAAACGTACGAGACAAGATGGGGAACGCGTTCCAATACTTTATTTTAGCGTAAATATACAAATTTTTTTTTAAAAACTATACATATTTAAAAAAAAATCATTTTTTAGCTTTTTACTCCCAATAAAACTAAAAAAACAGGAAAAAAGTCAGTGAAAAAGATATGAAAAAATTGCCCTATATGTCACGGTGGAAAAAAAGGAAGCAAAAATAAATTTTGTAGCTGAAGGAGAAAAAATAGGGCAGCAAAACCACCACATGGGTAAAATCACTAAAAAGTGTCTGATCATTAAGGTACAAAACAGCCTGGCCCTTAAAGGGGTTGTCCCGCAGAAGCAAGTGCAGTTATGCACTTCTGTATGGCTATATTAATGCACTTTGTAATATACATCGTGCATTAAATATTGGCCATACAGAAGTTATACACTTACCCCCTACGGTGCTGGTGTCCCCGTCTCCATGGCAACTACCAAACTTCTCCTCTGGTCGCCACAACAGTCGCGCTTGCGCAGAGAAGAATCCTCTTCTGGAAAGTCCAGGCTCACAAGCTGTGTCCTGGCTCCTCCCCTGTCTCAGCATCATCGCGTAGCTCCTCCCCCATCACGTGGTGCCGATCAGCCAATGAGGTGGCTGTAATCGGCAGTGGAGCTCAGACTGGAGAAGAACATCCATGGTGCACCATGGGAGAAGACCCACAGTGCACCATGGGAGAAGACCAGCGGTGCACCTTGGGAAATGACGGCGGCCATCTTGGAAGATTTTTATAACTTCATGAAACAGCTTCATGGTGAGTAGAAACGCTCTAAAAAACGATTTACATGGGTAGTTTGTAATGCTTGCTTAAAGGAGATGTCTCGAGGAAGCAGTGATTTTTTTTTTTTGCCCAGTCCCCCTAATTAAACATACATTACTAAGCCCCCCTGTAAATGACATTTCTAGCTGGTTTGTACTTACCGTTCCAGCGTTTCAGCAACTTATAAAAGTTTCCCCAAGATGGCCGCCGGCTCTTTCCCCGTCGCTCGCTGCAGCCCGACGTGCGCCCCCGAGACGCTGCCAGCTGTGTCTCCATGGCAACCGGACGCCGCGCAGCCGCCGACCAGACGCCCACCGCCAGGCAGCAGGTAACCGGCGCTAGCCCCCGGCTCCCCAGCGCTACGCTCCCGGCTCCCCAGCGCTAGACCCTCAGCCCAGGTGAAGGCCCCGGAGCCCAGCGCTGGGCTCCGGGGCCTTCACCTGTCAGTGAACATCACCCCCGACCCATCACTTACCCCCCTGGCCCAGCGCTAGTTCCCCCGGCCTAGCGACAGCCCCCCCGGCCTAGCGACAGCCCCCCCATCGCAGCCCCCCCCGGCCTAGCGACAGCCCCCCCATCGCAGCGACAGCCCCCCCATCGCAGCGGCAGCCCCCCCCCCATCGCAGCGACAGCGACGACAGCCAGCCCCCCCCCCCCCCCGGCCCATCACTTACCTGGACGGCAGGACAGCTGGGCGGCTTCTCCGGACAGCTGGGCGGCTCTGCACCTTCCTCTAACAGAGGATGGTACAGAATGGCCGCTCCAGCGCGCTCCCGAGCAGTGACAGCTCGTCTGCGCATGCGCAGAAGAGCTGTAGCGGGGAGCACACTGAAGCGGCTCGTGCTGAAAGGAGAAGACCGGACTGCGCAAGCGCGTCTAAAAAAGCAAGCTGCCAGCGAATTTAGACGGAACCATGGAGACGAGGACGCTAGCAACGGAGCAGGTAAGTGGAATAACTTCTGTATGGCTCATATTTAATGCACGATGTATATTACAAAGTGCATTAATATGGCCATACGGAAGTGTATACCCCCACTTGGTTTCGCGAGACCACCCCTTTAACATGGGGGACTGGGGTGTGAAAAATTTTTCTTTTTGGCCGCGGGACAACCCCTTTAAGGGGTTAAAGCAGTTCTGCACTACTTCCTGTGCTAGGCTGGTGACATTTAGCAGAGAGTTTATTTAATCACTATTGATGTATTTTTCACATTTTTTTAGTCCTATGAAAGGAACTTCACACTATATGTATGGTCAAATGTTTATATGATATTGATTCGGCCATCTCCAAGATATCACACAATACAAGAATCTGCTGAATTTTGGGGAATTTTAACTCGCACCAGCCCTGTAGACTTAGTACATCCAGCCTATATTATATCTGCTCAGGCTGACACGTCTACAAGTAGAATTTCCCACAGCCCAGCCCTAACTATGATAAGATTCCCCTGATAATAGGATTACAATGGGGATACTATTGGGGAATTCCCAGAAAACAACCTTGAAGCTCCTGACCCTGATGCCTCTTTTTTTGCTGGACGAGTTATATATTATAATGGCACCATTTAATGTACCATATAATGTATTGAAAAATTTGTACAAAGTGCAGTGAAATGGGGAGAAAAAGTGCAATTCCACCATCTTTGGAGGTACGATTACTATAAAATAGAAGTCTATGGCAGCTTTCTCCGTAACACGGGCGAAGATAGGGCAAGACCTGTCTTTTCACGGATGAAGATTTTGCATGGAAAAGACACGTTTGTGTGAACCAAACTATCGTAATTGAAGGCTTCGTTTGGTTGGGTTATACTTGCGACGTTTTCACATTCGAAAAACGCCTTCGCAAGTACGTTCGTGTGAAATTAGCGTAAGGGCGGTTTCACACAAACGTAGGTGTAACCGCGCTTACCGATGTGGAGCGTAGTTGCGCCTGAATGAAGGGAATTTCTTCCCCATTGCCGGCTTTTTAAACTCTGCGCCAGAGTGAATACTACATGCGGGAAAGATCGGGCAGCACTTACCACCCCGCGTATTTTTTCAAACTCCAGCCCTCTGGTCTGGATCAAAATCGCCCATTAAAGCCTATGGGTGCGTAAAAAAATGCGCCAAACTCGCATTAACATTAGCACGTTTTTTTCTGACCAGAATTGCGCCCGCCTGTGTGAATGAGCCCTTAGTGAGGACTGAGGGCCCTAAAAGAGTTATGCTCAGAGTTTGAGTGCCGGATGTCTAGGGGTTCCGCTTACAACAACTCCCATCATGCGGCTTCCCGCTGCCGTGGCCAGTCTAGCTGAAGCCCCCGATGTTCTTACATGGTATGTGTATATAGATAATTTGGTAATAGCGTGCGTCTATAAACAGACGGACGGCCTAATGAAGGAAGCAGGCAGCGGGGCTCGGGCTCTGTTCTCTGCACTGACTTCCTTTCACTTTTATTTTCTACACAATGCATGAATTCTCGGAAGTCTCGAGGGTCCAAGCCTGTGGGGGTCCGACCTAATACTTGTGTACGGAGTGCTAACTGCTGGCTCTATGTAGCAAGGCCCTGCGGCACGTTCCACTTGAGCTATATCGGGATGAAGTGCATCACATGTTAGCTTGGCATCTCATTCGGAGGGGATGTGAGAGGTGACCCTTCAAAAATTCCCGGCACAGCTGGGTTTTCCCTGTTTGTAGATAAGCGGATAGCTTAGTCCTTTCTCTGCTTATTTCTTATTATACTCAATGGAAGTAGAGAGGAGATTCCATTGTGATGCAAACACACTGGACAGTCCCTGGCGACACGGCGGGAGGGGGAATAGCTGTGACAGTAATAAAACTAGAGGCTGGTTTACATGGGCCAATGATCGCTCAAACGACAGTTTGATTGACAGTTTTGAGCGATCATTTTGCATAAAGTATTAAGTAGCTACTCAGCTATTTAAATACCAATTAGGTGTGCAAATGAAGCCTTCCCTGAAAGCAGTTAATAGCCTGAGGCTATTATCTGCGCTCAGGTCCTTTGTTCTCCACGGGGAAACAATGCTATCAGCACTCCCCGTGGAGAACGACTGATAAGAGTGAACAACGATTTTTAGGTTAGCTTATATTTAACGATCAGCTAACAGTGTCCGAAAAGCGCACGATGGGCACACATTTACATGCACCGATTATCCCTAAAACGATCGCCAATTAGCAATTTTTTAGCGATCATCGGCTGGTGTAAATGGGCTTTAAGTAATGAAAAAAAACCTCAAAAAAGTTTTTTTGTGCCCCGTGCACATTTTCCACAAATCGATATTCATGTTCTATGGCTCCAAACATATTGCACCGATTTAATGCTACTAGCCCATGCCGTTCCATAATAATGATGACGTCCAACCAGGGCCATAGCGGCATCATAGGTGGAGCGTGCGCAGGTTGCATCCGCCGAGCGGCATTCTGGGGCACGCCTAATACCCTCAGGCGCAATTATAGGCTAGATTTCTTAGCAAGACAAGGTTCTTCATTTAGATGTTCTGCTTTGTTTTTAGGTACTTTCCACCATTAAGGGATCGTGGTATATCTCCATATGTATGTGCTGCTGTGCAGGACATCCAGGAAAAACTGCATTTCCTACGCTATTCTTCTTTCCGGTCATCCACGTAATAGACAGAATGTCCGTTCCAATAACATTTTTACTTTGTCTTTTGATCCGTGTGGGCTTTAAACATGTAGAATTAGAGCTAAACCCCTTTTTATAGGGCTGTTCAGTGTTTAATTTAACTCTTCGTGTCACCTGTCCAAAGTATATGGAAGGAGGATATATCCTCCATGTGTACACTATATGGACAAAAGTATTTGGACGCTGCATGTTTTTCAGAAAAAGTGCTTTATTATCCTTTTAAGTGACGTGTCGGCCCTCCATTTGCTTGTATTACAGAGGTAACACGTTAAGGCATACTTTCCACAAGTTCTCTGTAAGTCTGGACAGGAGTAGCGCGCCATTCCTTGTGCCAGGTTCTGAGAAGAGATTGTTGCGAAGATGGGCGTGGGTGGCGGTGGCGTACCCGTCGCTCCAGTACGTCCCACAAGTGCTCGATCGGATGGATGAATAGTTAATACAAAATGAGCAACTTTTCGTTTTACCCATGCCCTTCCCAGCATACAGTTTGGCAAATTCAGTATTTGCATATTTGCTGATTTTCTGCAGTGTACAAATACTTTTGTCCATATAGTGTATGTGCGGCTGTTTGGACTATAGAAAAGAAGAACAGCATAGGAAATTCAGTCCTTTACGTAGCAGCTAGGAAGGACAAAGTGGTTGTGTAGCAACTTTAATTTATGAGAACATCCCTTTGTAGATGAAGCTGGTCACACGGGGCTATACATGCAGTAACAATGTCATGAATGCAGAGCAGCTCTCAGACACAGTATCATGATGGACAGAATTAGATGCGGCAGATGAACAGTACACTGTCATGGGAAGTGATTTCAGAATATTGGCAGCTCTGTGCTATGTATGCTACATGATACACTGCAGCTGAGGACACATGGAGACATGGACCCCTTCTGAAAGCTAGAGGGGTTAGGTATGTACAATACTGCTGTACAATGTAGATTACCTCTTAAGGACCAGAAACCATACATGTATGATGCGGTTTTCTGTCTACTCTAAATCACCACTGACTTAACTCAACACTGCCCACAATGTACAAGAATATAACTACTATAATACTGCCCCCTATGTACAAGAATATAACTACTATAATACTGCCTCCCATGTACAAGAATATAACTGCTATAATACTGCCCCCTATGTACAAGAATATAACTACTGTAATACTGCCCCCCTATGTACAAGAATATAACTACTATAATACTGCCCCCTATGTACAAGAATATAACTACTATAATACTGCCCCCTATGTACAAGAATATAACAACTATAATACTGCCTCCTATGTACAAGAATATAAATACTATAATACTGCCCCCTATGTACAAGAATATAACTACCATAATACTGCCTCCTATGTACAAGAATATAACTACTATAATACTGCCCACTATGTTCAAGAATATAACTACTATAATACTGCCTCCTATGTACAAGAATATAACTACTATAATACTGCCTCCTGTGTACAAGAATATAACTACTATAATACTGCTCCCTATGTACAAGAATATAACTACTATAATACTGCCCCCTATGTACAAGAATATAATTACTTTAATACTGCCCCTATGTACAAGAATATAACTACTATAATACTGCCCCCTATGTACAAGAATATAACTACTATAATACTGACCCCTATGTACAAGAATATAACTACTATAATACTGCCTCCTATGTACAAGAATATAAATACTATAATACTGCCCCCTATGTACAAGAATATAACTACTATAATACTGCCCCCTATGTACAAGAATATAACTACTATAATACTGCCTCCTATGTACAAGAATATAACTACTATAATACTGCTCCCTATGTACAAGAATATAACTACTATAATACTGCCCCCTATGTACAAGAATATAATTACTTTAATACTGCCCCTATGTACAAGAATATAACTACTATAATACTGCCTCCCATGTACAAGAATATAACTACTATAATACTGCCCCCTATGTACAAGAATATAACTAGTATAATACTGCCCCTAATGTACAAGAATATAACTACTATAATACTGCCTCCCATGTACACGAATATAACTGCTATAATACTGCCCCCTATGTACAAGAATATAACTACTGTAATACTGCCCTCTATGTACAAGAATATAACTACTATAATACTGCGCCCTATGTACAAGAATATAACTACTATAATACTGCCCCTTATGTACAAGAATATAACTACTATAATACTGCCCCTATGTACAAGAATATAACTACTATAATACTGCCCCCTATGTACAAGAATATAACAACTATAATACTGCCTCCTATGTGCAAGAATATAACTACTATAATACTGCCTCCCATGTACAAGAATATAACAACTATAATACTGCCTCCGGTGTACAAGAATATAACTACTATAATACTGCCCCTATGTACAAGAATATAACTACTATAATACTGCCCCCTATGTACAAGAATATAACTACTATAATACTGCCCCCTATGTACAAGAATATAACTACTATAATACTGCCTCCTATGTGCAAGAATATAACTACTATAATACTACCCCCTATGTACAAGAATATAACAACTATAATACTGCCTCCGGTGTACAAGAATATAACTACTATAATACTGCTCTTATGTACAAGAATATAACTAGTATAATACTGCCCCTATGTACAAGAATATAACTACTATAATACTGCCTCCCATGTACAAGAATATAACTGCTATAATACTGCCCCCTATGTACAAGAATATAACTACTGTAATACTGCCCTCTATGTACAAGAATATAACTATTATAATACTGCCCCCTATGTAAAAGAATATAACTACTATAATACTGCCCCCTGTGTACAAGAATATAACTACTATAATACTGCCCCCTATGTACAAGAATATTACTACTATAATACTGCCCCCTATGAACAAGAATATAACTACCATAATACTGCCTCCTATGTACAAGAATATAACCACTATAATACTGCCCCTTATATACAAGAATATAACCACTATAATACTGCCCCTTATGTACAAGAATATAATTACTATAATACTGCCCCCTATGTACAAGAATATAACTACTATAATACTGCCTCCTATGTACAAGAATATAACTACTATAATACTGCTCCCTATGTACAAGAATATAACTACTATAATACTGCCCCCTATGTACAAGAATATAATTACTTTAATACTGCCCCTATGTACAAGAATATAACTACTATAATACTGCCTCCCATGTACAAGAATATAACTACTATAATACTGCCCCCTATGTATAAGAATATAACTAGTATAATACTGCCCCTAATGTACAAGAATATAACTACTATAATACTGCCTCCCATGTACACGAATATAACTGCTATAATACTGCCCCCTATGTACAAGAATATAACTACTGTAATACTGCCCTCTATGTACAAGAATATAACTACTATAATACTGCGCCCTATGTACAAGAATATAACTACTATAATACTGCCCCTTATGTACAAGAATATAACTACTATAATACTGCCCCTATGTACAAGAATATAACTACTATAATACTGCCCCCTATGTACAAGAATATAACAACTATAATACTGCCTCCTATGTGCAAGAATATAACTACTATAATACTGCTCCCTATGTACAAGAATATAACAACTATAATACTGCCTCCGGTGTACAAGAATATAACTACTATAATACTGCCCCTATGTACAAGAATATAACTACTATAATACTGCCCCCTATGTACAAGAATATAACTACTATAATACTGCCCCCTATGTACAAGAATATAACTACTATAATACTGCCTCCTATGTGCAAGAATATAACTACTATAATACTGCCCCCTATGTACAAGAATATAACAACTATAATACTGCCTCCGGTGTACAAGAATATAACTACTATAATACTGCTCTTATGTACAAGAATATAACTAGTATAATACTGCCCCTATGTACAAGAATATAACTACTATAATACTGCCTCCCATGTACAAGAATATAACTGCTATAATACTGCCCCCTATGTACAAGAATATAACTACTGTAATACTGCCCTCTATGTACAAGAATATAACTATTATAATACTGCCCCCTATGTAAAAGAATATAACTACTATAATACTGCCCCCTGTGTACAAGAATATAACTACTATAATACTGCCCCCTATGTACAAGAATATTACTACTATAATACTGCCCCCTATGAACAAGAATATAACTACCATAATACTGCCTCCTATGTACAAGAATATAACCACTATAATACTGCCCCTTATATACAAGAATATAACCACTATAATACTGCCCCTTATGTACAAGAATATAACTACTATAATACTGCCCCCTATGTACAAGAATATAACTACTATAATACTGCCCCCTATGTACAAGAATATAACAACTATAATACTGCCTCCTATGTACAAGAATATAAATACTATAATACTGCCCCCTATGTACAAGAATATAACTACCATAATACTGCCTCCTATGTACAAGAATATAACTACTATAATACTGCCCACTATGTTCAAGAATATAACTACTATAATACTGCCTCCTATGTACAAGAATATAACTACTATAATACTGCCTCCTGTGTACAAGAATATAACTACTATAATACTGCTCCCTATGTACAAGAATATAACTACTATAATACTGCCCCCTATGTACAAGAATATAATTACTTTAATACTGCCCCTATGTACAAGAATATAACTACTATTATACTGCCCCCTATGTACAAGAATATAACTACTATAATACTGACCCCTATGTACAAGAATATAACTACTATAATACTGCCTCCTATGTACAAGAATATAAATACTATAATACTGCCCCCTATGTACAAGAATATAACTACTATAATACTGCCTCCTATGTACAAGAATATAACTACTATAATACTGCTCCCTATGTACAAGAATATAACTACTATAATACTGCCCCCTATGTACAAGAATATAATTACTTTAATACTGCCCCTATGTACAAGAATATAACTACTATAATACTGCCTCCCATGTACAAGAATATAACTACTATAATACTGCCCCCTATGTACAAGAATATAACTAGTATAATACTGCCCCTAATGTACAAGAATATAACTACTATAATACTGCCTCCCATGTACACGAATATAACTGCTATAATACTGCCCCCTATGTACAAGAATATAACTACTGTAATACTGCCCTCTATGTACAAGAATATAACTACTATAATACTGTGCCCTATGTACAAGAATATAACTACTATAATACTGCCCCTTATGTACAAGAATATAACTACTATAATACTGCCCCTATGTACAAGAATATAACTACTATAATACTGACCCCTATGTACAAGAATATAACTACTATAATACTGCCCACTATGTTCAAGAATATAACTACTATAATACTGCCTCCTATGTACAAGAATATAGCTACTATAATACTGCCTCCTGTGTACAAGAATATAACTACTATAATACTGCTCCCTATGTACAAGAATATAACTACTATAATACTGCCCCCTATGTACAAGAATATAATTACTTTAATACTGCCCCTATGTACAAGAATATAACTACTATAATACTGCCCCCTATGTACAAGAATATAACTACTATAATACTGACCCCTATGTACAAGAATATAACTACTATAATACTGCCTCCTATGTACAAGAATATAAATACTATAATACTGCCCCCTATGTACAAGAATATAACTACTATAATACTGCCTCCTATGTACAAGAATATAACTACTATAATACTGCTCCCTATGTACAAGAATATAACTACTATAATACTGCCCCCTATGTACAAGAATATAATTACTTTAATACTGCCCCTATGTACAAGAATATAACTACTATAATACTGCCTCCCATGTACAAGAATATAACTACTATAATACTGCCCCCTATGTACAAGAATATAACTAGTATAATACTGCCCCTAATGTACAAGAATATAACTACTATAATACTGCTCCCTATGTACAAGAATATAACTACTATAATACTGCCCCCTATGTACAAGAATATAACTAGTATAATACTGCCCCTAATGTACAAGAATATAACTACTATAATACTGCCTCCCATGTACACGAATATAACTGCTATAATACTGCCCCCTATGTACAAGAATATAACTACTGTAATACTGCCCTCTATGTACAAGAATATAACTACTATAATACTGTGCCCTATGTACAAGAATATAACTACTATAATACTGCCCCTTATGTACAAGAATATAACTACTATAATACTGCCCCTATGTACAAGAATATAACTACTATAATACTGCCCCCTATGTACAAGAATATAACAACTATAATACTGCCTCCTATGTGCAAGAATATAACTACTATAATACTGCTCCCTATGTACAAGAATATAACAACTATAATACTGCCTCCTATGTGCAAGAATATAACTACTATAATACTGCCCCCTATGTACAAGAATATAACTACTATAATACTGCCCCTATGTACAAGAATATAAGTACTATAATACTGCCCCTATGTACAAGAATATAACTACTATAATACTGCCCCCTATGTACAAGAATATAACTACTATAATACTGCCTCCTATGTGCAAGAATATAACTACTATAATACTGCCCCCTATGTACAAGAATATAACAACTATAATACTGCCTCCGGTGTACAAGAATATAACTACTATAATACTGCTCTTATGTACAAGAATATAACTACTATAATACTGCCCCCTATGTACAAGAATATAACTAGTATAATACTGCCCCTAATGTACAAGAATATAACTACTATAATACTGCCTCCCATGTACACGAATATAACTGCTATAATACTGCCCCCTATGTACAAGAATATAACTACTGTAATACTGCCCTCTATGTACAAGAATATAACTACTATAATACTGTGCCCTATGTACAAGAATATAACTACTATAATACTGCCCCTTATGTACAAGAATATAACTACTATAATACTGCCCCCTATGTACAAGAATATAACTAGTATAATACTGCCCCTAATGTACAAGAATATAACTACTATAATACTGCCTCCCATGTACACGAATATAACTGCTATAATACTGCCCCCTATGTACAAGAATATAACTACTGTAATACTGCCCTCTATGTACAAGAATATAACTACTATAATACTGTGCCCTATGTACAAGAATATAACTACTATAATACTGCCCCTTATGTACAAGAATATAACTACTATAATACTGCCCCTATGTACAAGAATATAACTACTATAATACTGACCCCTATGTACAAGAATATAACTACTATAATACTGCCCACTATGTTCAAGAATATAACTACTATAATACTGCCTCCTATGTACAAGAATATAGCTACTATAATACTGCCTCCTGTGTACAAGAATATAACTACTATAATACTGCTCCCTATGTACAAGAATATAACTACTATAATACTGCCCCCTATGTACAAGAATATAATTACTTTAATACTGCCCCTATGTACAAGAATATAACTACTATAATACTGCCCCCTATGTACAAGAATATAACTACTATAATACTGACCCCTATGTACAAGAATATAACTACTATAATACTGCCTCCTATGTACAAGAATATAAATACTATAATACTGCCCCCTATGTACAAGAATATAACTACTATAATACTGCCTCCTATGTACAAGAATATAACTACTATAATACTGCTCCCTATGTACAAGAATATAACTACTATAATACTGCCCCCTATGTACAAGAATATAATTACTTTAATACTGCCCCTATGTACAAGAATATAACTACTAT
Source organism: Eleutherodactylus coqui (assembly GCF_035609145.1). Taxonomy (NCBI): domain Eukaryota; kingdom Metazoa; phylum Chordata; class Amphibia; order Anura; family Eleutherodactylidae; genus Eleutherodactylus; species Eleutherodactylus coqui. The sequence goes on along the minus strand of NC_089838.1, from coordinate 312,174,258 downwards.
AATACTGCCTCCCATGTACAAGAATATAACTACTATAATACTGCCCCCTATGTACAAGAATATAACTAGTATAATACTGCCCCTAATGTACAAGAATATAACTACTATAATACTGCTCCCTATGTACAAGAATATAACTACTATAATACTGCCCCCTATGTACAAGAATATAACTAGTATAATACTGCCCCTAATGTACAAGAATATAACTACTATAATACTGCCTCCCATGTACACGAATATAACTGCTATAATACTGCCCCCTATGTACAAGAATATAACTACTGTAATACTGCCCTCTATGTACAAGAATATAACTACTATAATACTGTGCCCTATGTACAAGAATATAACTACTATAATACTGCCCCTTATGTACAAGAATATAACTACTATAATACTGCCCCTATGTACAAGAATATAACTACTATAATACTGCCCCCTATGTACAAGAATATAACAACTATAATACTGCCTCCTATGTGCAAGAATATAACTACTATAATACTGCTCCCTATGTACAAGAATATAACAACTATAATACTGCCTCCTATGTGCAAGAATATAACTACTATAATACTGCCCCCTATGTACAAGAATATAACTACTATAATACTGCCCCTATGTACAAGAATATAAGTACTATAATACTGCCCCTATGTACAAGAATATAACTACTATAATACTGCCCCCTATGTACAAGGATATAACTACTAGAATACTGCCTCCTATGTACAAGAATATAACTACTATAATACTGCCTCCTATGTGCAAGAATATAACTACTATAATACTGCCCCCTATGTACAAGAATATAACAACTATAATACTGCCTCCGGTGTACAAGAATATAACTACTATAATACTGCTCTTATGTACAAGAATATAACTAGTATAATACTGCCCCTATGTACAAGAATATAACTACTATAATACTGCCTCCCATGTACAAGAATATAACTGCTATAATACTGCCCCCTATGTACAAGAATATAACTACTATAATACTGCCCTCTATGTACAAGAATATAACTATTATAATACTGCCCCCTATATAAAAGAATATAACTACTATAATACTGCCCCCTGTGTACAAGAATATAACTACTATAATACTGCCCCCTATGTACAAGAATATAACTACTATACTGATCTCCAAGAATATAACTTTGATTGGGCAGATTTGATGTACTGCACTTTGGGTATGGAGGGAATAGCTGTAGGCATACATGTATCTGGCTGGTACTTTTGCTTTTGTCATAGACTATAAATAATTGGGGGATTACAGGATAATGACTTGCAATCACAGGGGATATTTGCAGGCGGCTGGTTTTGCAGCGGGGTGATGCTGAGCAGAGCAGTGCCCTCCAGCTATTTCACGTAGTAGATTTAACATGGAGCTGGCACTAATACATAACTATATAAACAATTATATCTTACAGGTGGACTTTTAAGGGGATTAGAAGTGGCCCTCACAGTACACGTCAGCAGAGATTTTCCATAGACATATCTGTAAGTACTAGTTGTATAAACATCTCAGTCTTATTTTATGCTGTGCAGAGATGAGCGGTGATACATGGGCGCTGCTCATCGTCACCTGCTGAAGTGCTTTGTCTTAGATCACCCTTCTCCAGCGGCATAGCTAGGCGGTCTAGTGGGATATGTTCCCCGGTGCTGCATGCCAGGAAGCCTACAAGCTATAGCCAGAGTATCTAGATACAAATAATAGTGAATAGATACCACAAATGCTTTTGTGGGCAAAAGAACGCAAAACTTGTATCACTGAGCAATGGACTTTCTGGCCTCCTGCTCCAGCAAACCAATGACCTATGTCCACTACATTGATGACATCATAATCATCTGGACCAGAGGCGTAACTTAAAGCTCCCGGGCCCCGATGCAAAACTTGTAACAGGGCCCCAAACTATAATGCTTTACTCATAGTACTGGGTTCCCTATATGGAGAAGAGAGGCCTTATGGGCCCCCTAAGGCTCCTGGGCCCGGGTGCCACCGCATCCCCTGCATCCTCTATAGTTACGCCCCTGATCTGGACCAACAATGAACAGGAACTAATGAGATTCAATGCATTCCACCCCACCATAAACCTGACATTAAGCTTCTTGTATACTGAAATCAACTTTTTCGACACCATAAAAATCTCAAACAACTCAATACAGACATTCCTATACCAAAAACCGATTGATCGGCCCACATACCTCAGATGGGACAGCTTTCATCCTAAACACATCAAAAAGTCCATCGTCTACAGCCAGGCCAACCGGATCTGCTCCAACCCAATAGACAGAGAGGAACATCTATACCATCCTAAAAGGACATTTCTAAATCAGGGCTACCATTCCATCTTAGGCCTCCCTCACACAGCGTTTACTGTGGTTTCAGCAGCGTTGTCAGGTAGTTTATACAACGTTTTGGCTGCGTTTTCAGTGTAGCTGAAAAAGCAGCCAAGGATACTGAAAAAAATCAATACTCACCTAGCTGGCGCTTCCTGGTCCCTGACGCTGCTCTCCGGAGCTCCTGGCACTTGTCCTCGCCGACACAGGATCTTTTTGCTAGTGATGGGGTTTGAAGACCCTGACTCCAGCAAGAGATTGATCTGATTGGCTGAGCCCGCTGAGTGTCAGCAGGCTCAGCCAATCACAGCCAGTGCTGGATGCACCAATCACAGCCATACAATCGGTGCATCAAACGCCGGCTCTGATTTGCAGAGCCGGCGCTCTTGAACCAATCAGAGCAATCCCTGTCCCTAGCAATAGATGCTTTGACAAGTACCCGGCAGCCTGCCCAAGCTTGGGAGAAGAGTGGTGGGGACCCCGACGGCAGTAGCAAGGTGAGTATTCCTTTTGTTTTTTTTAGGTAGTGCAGCTAGTGTAGTGGCCCAAAGTTAGTGGGTCCCCTCCATAATGTTCTATGTCTGTCTCGTGTCAATATCTTGTCAGTGTCTTGTGTGCAGAGTGCACCAAGATATGTGTATTAGATGTTTGCAGGCATGAATGGGTTAATGTCTGGTCATGTCTGGAAATGTATCGTTTTGTTCTGTGTGCACTATAAGGCTGGGTTCACACAGGGCGAAATTTCTGTGCAGACTGTCTGCATGAAAAGTCCGCTGCCAATTTTTAGCCCGGGATAAAGCAGCAAGGTGGACGAGATTTGCAAAAATCCCGTACATACACTGCGGCCAAGCCGCGCTGAAATGTCAATTTTATCGCTGTTTATGCTGCGGCTATCTCTCCTCTTGAACTGGAATATGGTTTTCTCCAGCGGGCTTCAGGGTATTCTGCAGCTTCCTAATTGTGTAGAAGTAGTATGCGCACACTGACCAGGTCAAACACAAGGTATCAGTCTCATGCTCAACATGGCTCTCCTGGGAGGAACATCCAGACAGGGCCTTTTATTGAAAAAGTATAACACCTGCCCTTTATGGGCGTTTAACAGATTACATCAGTAACATATATATATTCTTATTCGCTGGGTTATATAGAATTCCCCGCCTCCCCCTCTCCCCAACTCTCTCAAGTAGAAGCCTTTGTCTTTAACATGTGTCCAAATCTGAAAGTGAAAGTAGGTATCCCTTTGTTGGAGAAGGTCCTGTGTGGGGGATGGGGAGGGACTGGGAAAACACTCAATATTGAATACAGGTATATATATATATATATATGTATAACACTAGGACCTTCAACTCTTAGAGGCTGCTTGTGTAACATATATATATATTCAGCTAACATTATACCACACATCTTTCTCCATGCCATTGTCCGGCAACTACCATGATGAAATTGTGTGGCCATTACACTCCACAGAGCTAAAAGTCATTACAATAACATAATACATTTGGTTTATATAAATCAATAGACATTTTATACTAATTATCATGTCTACTACAATCCCCCCTTGAAATGTCTATTCTCTAACTTTCCCTAGTAATTCCAAAATCCCCTGCGAGTGACCCTCCTTGGGGTCCCAAATCTAGGCAGGCCCATCGAGCATACCAAGGTAAGCTCTCTAAGCCAACCACGGGTTCTTCACAGCCCTTGCGACTGGACCACAGCTGGCCTGGGTCCCCCGTAGTCACCGACTCGTAATTCCAAGGAGGGTGGTCTGACCCTATAACTGGAGCGCGTTGTAGGTTGGATTTAGAGTCTTCAAGGGGGTGTAGGACTTGTCCACTCCATCTGGGGATGCATCCAGTAAACTCATTGTGGGAGCGGCTTTTTCCACAGCAGTTTCACAGGTCTTTTTGACACAGGGGACAACACAGCAGGAGTAGGAAGCGTGGATCCAGGTGGGTCTTCCGGCTAGTTTCACAGCTGTGGCAGTAGTCAGAAGCACCTGGTAGGGACCATCAAATCGAGGCTCGAGGGAGTGCTTCCTGAGGAACTTCTTGACATACACCCAATCCCCAGGCTTCAAGGTATGGGTCCCGGTGTCCGCCTCTGGATCTGGAATGGAAGAGAACACCTGTGCATGGACCCTGGTTAGTTCTTTGGCAAGGGAAGTCACATACTTAGTCAACACATCAGATTGCAGTTGTAACTGTTGGGGGTAGTAACAACCTAACCTTGGGGCTGACCCAAACAGGATTTCATAGGGGGATAGTGCGTGATCCCCCCTGGGTGTATATCTCACACTGAACAGGGCTATTGGGAGACAGTCTGTCCAGGGTAGCCCTGTTTCCTGCGTCATTTTAAGCATTTTGCTCTTTAGTGTGCCATTAAGTCTCTCTACCTTTCCACTACTCTGGGGGTGGTAAGGTGTATGGAACAGCAGACTGCTACCAAGGGCCTGCCAAATTTCTTTGGTGACGTTGGCAGTGAACGCTGGACCTTGGTCACTTTCGATGACCTCTGGGATTCCGAACCTGCAGACGAGTTCTGAGAGTAGTTTCTTAGCAGTAGTCTTTGCAGTCATATTGCTCACTGCGTATGCTTCTGGCCAGCCGGAGAAGACATCTACTACTACTAGGGCGTATTCGTATCGCCCGCTCTTTGGCATTTGGATGTGGTCAATCTGGATCCGTTGAAAGGGATACATGGGTCTGGCAAGGTGTTTTGCAGGAACCCTCTCCATACGTCCTGGGTTGCATTCCGCACAAGTAACGCACGACTTACAGTATCGGTCAGTCAGAACCGAGATTCCAGGGGCCACGTAGTACTTCTGAATGAGGGCGTTCATCAGCATTTTGGATAAGTGCGTGGGTCCATGAGCCCATTGTACCACTGCCGGGTACAGAGATCTTGGAAGACAGGGTTTCCTTGAGATTTGATACAGCCCTCTTCTGTCTTTGGTAGCCCCCTTATCTTCCCAGATTTTCAGCTCTTCTGGCGTAACTCTCGCCTGTGCTTCTGAAAGACTTCTTACATCTGGGGTGGTAGGCACTTCTGGTCCCGTCCGAGCGACCATTTCCATTGGCTGATCCTCCACTCGAGTCTCACTTCCTTCGTCTGGACCTGCTGCTGCTTCTTTAGCTGCCTTGTCGGCTAGATAGTTTCCTCTAGCTTCTGGTGAATTTAACTTTCCGTGAGCCTTGACCTTCAGCACAGCCACTTGGGTAGGTAGAAGTAGCGCATCCATCAGTTCTCCGATAGCCTCATGATGTTTCACTGGAGTACCAGCTGTCGTCAGGAATCCCCTGGTTTTCCATATTAGTCCAAAGTCATGAGCCACTCCAAGAGCATACCTGGAGTCCGTGTAGATATTTGCAGTCTTCCCTTTGGCCAATTTACAGGCTGAAATCAGGGCTTGCAGTTCTGCTTCTTGTGCAGACATCGTTGAAGGCAGTCTCTGAGCTTGGAGGATGGTGTCTTCCGTAGTGATTGCATACCCCGTGTGAAACCTTCCCTTGCTGTCCGCGTACCTGGAACCGTCAATAAAAATTGTAAGTTCGGGATTCTGCAGTGGGGCATCTAGGACAGTAGGTAGGTGTGAGGTTTGTTGTTTCATGAGCTCAAAGCAATCATGTTCGGGCACCCCCGGATCATTTGTTTCTTTTTCCTCTTCTGACTCTACACCCCCCTCAGGAAGTGGGAGGAGAGTGGAGGGGTTGAGTATATGGCATCGGCGTAGAGTCACATTATCCGGAAGGAGGAGCGAACATTGCAGTCTGAGGTGTCTTGCTGCCGAAAGATGTTTTGGTTGCGTTTGATTGAGGATGGCCGTGATGTCATGAGGAGCTTGAACGATCAAAGCGTGTCCCAAAACAAGGTCCGAGGTTTTGTCCAACAGGACCTGAGCAGCAAAAACGGCCCTTAGGCAGGAGGGCCCTCCTCGGGCTACTGTGTCTAGCTGTGCAGAGTAGTAGCCAACTGGCCTCATTCTGGGGCCGTGAGATTGGGCAAGGACACCCGTCGCATGTCCCTGCCGTTCGCTGACGAAAAGGTGGAAGTCCTTGTTATAGTCCGGCAGGCCCAATGCAGGGGCTGTAGAGATGGCTGTCTTCAAAAGATAGAAACTTTCAAGCGCCTCTGGTCCTAGAAGAAATGGATCCGTCTTTAAAGCATCGTACAGAGGTTGCATCAGTAGAGAGGCTTCTGGGATCCATGATCTGCAGTAGGAGATTAGGCCAAGGAAAGCCTGTAATGCCCGCGTGGAGTTTGGCACTTGTATCCTCTGGACTGCCAGTATCCGTTCGTGGGTGAGGTGCCTGGCCCCCTGCGTGATGCAGTGACCAAGGAAAACCACCGAAGTGGAGCACCACTGGAGCTTGGATAGGGATGCTTTGCAACCTTGGTCGGCCAGGAAGTAAAGCAGGCTTTCCGACGCCGCCTCAGCTGTGGGGAGGTCATCAGCGCACAGCAAGAGGTCATCAACATATTGTAGGAGAACCACCGTAGTGTGTTCAGATTGCCATGGTGCGAGGATAGACGCAATGGCTTTCGCGAACTGACTTGGAGAATTCTGGGCCCCCTGAGGCATCACGGTCCATGTATATTGCCGGCCATCATGGGTGAAGGCGAAGAGAAATTGGCAGGACGGGTCCAACGGGATGCTGAAGAAGGCATTTGCAAGATCCACGACTGTGAAGTATGTGGCGGTGGGCGGTACCCCCGCCAACAGGGTATGTGGATTAGGCACAAGGGGTGTGTCCAAAATGGTGGCCTCGTTCACTGCTCGGAGGTCCTGCACCATACGGTATTTCACTGGCATCCCCTTGGGTGTCTTCTTCTTTACTGGAAACAACGGGGTGTTGCAGGGAGATTCACAGGGTATGAGTGCCCCATTTTCCAAGAGTGCCTTCACTTGCCCTGCGATAGCCTGTGAGACAGCAATCTTGAGTGGATACTGCGGCCGACGTGGTAGGCTGGCTCCAGGTTTCAGTTTAACTACCACAGGTGGCGCTCGGAGTTTACCGATGTCTTCCGGGCCTTTGGACCACAGTTTATCTGGAATTCGCTGGAGGACATCAGCCGGCACTGTATTAGGGTTTTCCGTGCTGACTGCAAGGAGTAAAGGTTCTGATGCCAGAATCATCGTATCTTCTTCCGACAAAGGCGATGACACCTTTATTCCTCCATCCTCGGTATAAGTGATGGTGGCTTGTAGCTTGGATAGCAGGTCTGCTCCCAGCAGGTTTAGCGGAGATGTCTTGTGGATCACAAACCGTGCTAACACATTAGGGAGAGAGCCAATCCGTAGGGGTTTTGAAAGGCGGTGAGAGGTAGGACGTCCTTCTATGCCCATGGTCAAGATTTCGACATTGTCCAGCAGGGTCTTGAAAGGGAAATCCGCTTCCTTAATCACACTTCTGGCTGCACCTGTGTCCAGGAGGAAGGTAGTGGGACGGCCTGCAACGGAGAGGGTAACCTGGGCTTGTGGACCCGGCAGATCAATGTTGGTATCCCGCTGAGACATGGCCATAATGGACGCAGGCTTGCCACTGTCCTATTGTAGAAGGTCAGTGGCTGGAGGAGGTGGGGGAGGAAGTTGCTCTTTGGTACTTTGGCCGGAACGTCGCCTTCTTGGAGCGCGGCAGTCACGGCGGAGGTGTCCAGGGCGACCACAATTGTAGCATGTACGCAGATCTGGTTGTCCAGGCTGTGGCACCCGAAATCTCTGCAGGGATGGGTCCTCTGCCAGCATTGCAAGTGTGTGTCCTTTTCCTTCTAGCCCCTTTGCTACCAGTAACAGCGTATCCATGGACAATGTCTTGTATTCCGGACGAGATGTGATGAGGCCTTTCCGTATGGGTTCACGAAGTCCTGACACAAAGGCAGATGAAAGCATTTGGGCATGCGCTTTGGTTTGCGTGGAGAAGCCTAGGTCATTAAACAACTGAATCAGGCGAGTGTGGTACTTCTCCACAGATTCCCCCTTTTCCTGGGTGACGTCTTGGATGGTGGTCGCTTGATCTGCAAGACGATCCTGGGCCCACACCTTGATCTGTTCACAGAACTGGATACCGGATTCATATGTAACGTCGCTCTCCACCTTCAGTGGGTCCAGGTGCTTTTCAATCACTGGCCAGTAGGTGTCTCCTGCTTTAACTTCAGTAAGGGCTTGGAGGTCCTTCCAGGTAGCACTAAAATTCTTCTGAATCTGCACCAGTCTCCGGTAAAAAGGCATCGGCTGTCTCTCCGGGTCAGGGAGACTGGTGTTAAGGGTAGACGCCTGAGTGGGAGTAAAAGAAACGTACAACACAGGAGCATCGGCTGGAAGCCGGACTCCTGCGGACTTGGGAGGCTGTTGGCTGTGGGCTAAACGTGCGGGCCCTGGCATCCGGGCCCGCTGGTCTCCACTTGCGTTAATGAAGTGTTCAAGGCGATCCTGCGCACTTCGGATATCTCTCTGTACTCCTTGGAACTCCCCCAGGAGGCTACGGGCTACATTGGCACTAGCGGGGGATGGATCTGCCCATGGATGGAGTCCGTAGCCAGGGGCAACGCTCGGGGAACCATCTTCCCCTAACATCATGAGGGGAAGGCTGCCAGAATTGAACTGGTTAGCTTGTTCTACAGTGCCTTCTAGGGATAGAGGCACAGCGCTGGATGGCACATGAAAAGAGCCATCTGCATGCAGCACTGGATACAGAGACGTCAGAGAATTAGGATTCCCGGGTGTAGCAAGATGGCCGCCGGAGGAAGGGGCGGGGCCAGGTGAGGCAAGATGGCCGCCAGAGGAAGGGGCGGGGCCAGGTGAGGCAAGATGGCCGCCGGAGGAAGGGGCGGGGCCAGGTGAGGCAAGATGGCCGCTGGAGGAAGGGGCGGGGCCAGGTGAGGCAAGATGGCCGCTGGAGGAAGGGGCGGGGCCAGGTGAGGCAAGATGGCCGCCGGAGGAAGGGGCGGGGCCAGGTGAGGCAAGATGGCCGCTGGAGGAAGGGGCGGGGCCAGGTGAGGCAAGATGGCCGCTGGAGGAAGGGGCGGGGCCAGGTGAGGCAAGATGGCCGCTGGAGGAAGGGGCGGGGCCAGGTGAGGCAAGATGGCCGCTGGAGGAAGAAGGGGCGGGGCCAGGTCCTGTCCCTGATGGGGAGGGACCGGAAGTGATGTTACCGACACTAGAAGTGGACACAAAGGAAGAAGTAACATCACGGTAGGGGCGGGGCGCCCCACAATTACTGCAGACCTCACGCCATGTGGGATTTTGAACATTACAAACAAGGCAAGTCCAGCAGGGATGGCCGCCATCATAGGGAGGGGGTATAGTGGACACAAAGGCATTACACTGTTCATGATACAAGTAATACACATCCCCCCCCTCCTTCACCTCCTCCTCCACCCAACTCTGCTCGTGTATCCCTTTTGCTACTCTATACCACGCCTCAGCAGACTGCAGCACCCCCCTATCTGCCAGAGCCCCCTTTTTGTCCTTCAAAACTTTCCTCCATTGTTCTGGCTGTAATCTACCACCCCTAATCTTCTCCCATCCTGCAGCTTTCCTGATCCTCTCCCATTGTTCAGCAAACTCTGCTCCCTCCCTTTCAGCAACCAAATCACAAGCTCTATGGCCTTTGTCCTTGCTCACTTTGTTCCCCATTTTCTAAACCACCTGCGTCTATGCCTAACCTTCTCAATCTGCTCAACTCTATTCTACCTACCAAGTCTATTCTATCCGAAGTTTCTGGACACAGTAGTGTTCCTCTTGTAAAATCTGCTTTCTTCAAATCCTTCCAATATAACCCCTCTTTCCCACTCAGATCACAATGCACATTAATTCTATAACACCGAACAAACGGTACAGACGGGATTACTGGAGAATACCCACAACGGCTCAAGGTATATGGCTCACCTACCTTAGCAACAGCCCACCCTCCACTAGTAATCCCCAACAGCACTCCCTGAACACAGTTTGGACAGGACATTTAGCTATACACAGAGACTGACGATTATATTCAGTGACCAAAGACCTCAACAGTATCCGGAGCTGTCAGCCGTCACAACGCACGGCTAAAATTCCCACGTATTCCTCCCTTTGTACAAGAGCATATACCGAGCTCAATCATACAAAAATGAATACGCGTTTTCCAAATTTACCTGCCCGCTCTCCAAGCGTATTAGAGCAACCGTGCCCTATTACCTAGGGGAGCGTGGCCCTCGGGCGTGCACCCTCAAAGCGTATAGGAACACAGACTATGTCCTGCTATACACTCGAGTCCGCCCCTCTACACACAAAAGGTTAATCCTCACAGAATTTGTCTCTTGGTCTTAGGTACACAGTCTTTAACCGTCTCAGACACAACAGCCACAGCATGCAAAATACCCCTAGACAGGTAACATGGTGATTTTTCGGGTGGACAGAACTAGAGTTATTACCTGCCTTTCAGTGAAGGTCTAGTCTGGATCAGATACAGGCAGATTTAGCAGTTAGAAATCAGATTGACACAGGTAGATAAAGCAATCTTACCGTGTTCTGTAGATTTTGGGCCCCTGAGTTCCGCGTGCTATCTGCCGGTCTCTATACGTTCCAGGCTGCGACCTCACAGATCCACCCGCCCACCAAGGGACACCACTGAACTGGAATATGGTTTTCTCCAGCGGGCTTCAGGGTATTCTGCAGCTTCCTAATTGTGTAGAAGTAGTATGCGCACACTGACCAGGTCAAACACAAGGTATCAGTCTCATGCTCAACATGGCTCTCCTGGGAGGAACATCCAGACAGGGCCTTTTATTGAAAAAGTATAACACCTGCCCTTTATGGGCGTTTAACAGATTACATCAGTAACATATATATATTCTTATTCGCTGGGTTATATAGAATTCCCCGCCTCCCCCTCTCCCCAACTCTCTCAAGTAGAAGCCTTTGTCTTTAACATGTGTCCAAATCTGAAAGTGAAAGTAGGTATCCCTTTGTTGGAGAAGGTCCTGTGTGGGGGATGGGGAGGGACTGGGAAAACACTCAATATTGAATACAGGTGTATATATATATATATATATGTATAACACTAGGACCTTCAACTCTTAGAGGCTGCTTGTGTAACATATATATATATTCAGCTAACATTATACCACACATCTTTCTCCATGCCATTGTCCGGCAACTACCATGATGAAATTGTGTGGCCATTACACTCCACAGAGCTAAAAGTCATTACAATAACATAATACATTTGGTTTATATAAATCAATAGACATTTTATACTAATTATCATGTCTACTACACTCTCTATGGGGAAGAGCTGCCCGCAGTGGAATAAGCCGCTTGAAAACCCACGCCAAACCCGAGAGATGTCAAGCTGTGGAAATCTCACGGAATTTCTGTGCGGTCCTGCTGCGGACATTCCACGAGTGTTACTCTGGATTTTCGTCATGTGTGACTGCAGCCTAAAAGAAGGGTCACATGTCTATGGGAGGAGAGTGAGAGATTGGGGGATTGATTGAGATAGAGAGTGAGAAGGAGAGCATCAGAAGACATGGAAGAGTCAGAGAGGTAGTCTGCTGTTCCTGCCAGGACCTAGCCCTGCAAAGAGGCGACCTATTGCCTCCATTCAGAGATAGAATGAAAGCCCGGACATGATGGAAACGCTTGGGTGTATAGCACCGATATCGCATGCATCCGGAGGAATTTATAACCGCTACTAAACGAGAGGAACATGAGTGTATGACAGGAGAGAGAGAGTTTGCCAGGAGAGAAATCTCACAGATAACTTGGACTGTGGATTATACAAATGCCCTGAGAATCCTCCCTGCTGCACCACTGTAATTTGTTTCTGTACAAAGACTGTTTATTTTGGATATAAGTTCAAGAGTTTAAGTAAACAAACAGAATCGACCATTCCCGGTTCTCGTTCAGAAACTACTCTGTTGTGTTAACTACTTTATTATATCTGAGAGGTCCGCCACAGAGGACAGAACGTTGGTGTCACAGGTGACAATTGGACTACAGGTAACCCCCGGTTACTATCCCCTTGATCTCCCCCACCAGTAACGTGGTTGGGTCCTGAGCTACCCCCAGGGGAGGAGATGGTAGAGCCCCGTGACAAGGCCTTTTCTACCCCACTGTCTCCTCGGTTGTGAGCCCACTCGTCAGATGCTGCACTAGCGCTGCCAAAAGCATAGTACCAAGTTGTGCCACATTTTCAGTACCACTGCCTATTCATTTCAATAGGCGAAGATGGTCAAAGATAAAACATGCATCGCTGTCAAAGCGCAGCACTGAAGACGCTGTGTTTTGACGCTTGTATGAGCAGCCCCATTGAAATGAATGGGAGCGTTGTACAGCATTCCGCTCACCACTGAAAAGGCAGCACTGTAAATTCTGTACAAAAATGTCTGTGTGAGGGAGGCCTTAATTAATGACCAAATCACCAGAGCCACAAGGATACCAAGACATCAACTAGTCAAATACACTGAGAAAAAAACAAACGGTTGTGTACCTCTAGTAGAGACCTACAATTCACAGTTGGAGGTACGAAGGAGAACTGCAAATAAACTCCATCATACCTACACAAGGATGACCGTCTGACCACCATATTCCCAGACCCTCTGCTTTTGTGTTACAGGCAACCTCCAAATCTGAGGAACTTTATAATCAGGAGTGCATTGTCCTCTGACACACAAAAAGGAACTTATCCCTGTACTGTAAGGAGCTGAAGGACCTGCGGACATGTACGGATCGCGGACAGGATACAGATCCCCAACACACAGCAGGACTATAAGATCCCAGGGACATTCACATGTTCCACCTCCAATGTTGTGTACCTGATCCGGTACAGTAAATGTTCTGTTGGGGGGTCTTTATATCAGGGAAACAGGACAAAAACCTACAGCGAGGATGAGGTCTCACACCACACAATTAAAAAGAGAAAGACAGAATTACTTGTGGCCAAGCATTTTTCTAGTCACGGACACAACATAGAGCATTATTGAAAGATATTATATTAAAAGGAAATTTCAAATCACAGAAGAATTTGGGAGTACAAATTTATAACAACCTTTGACACTCTTAAACCAGAATGAACCTCGGAGGGGGCTTCTTGCATCAGTGGAGAATATGAGAAATAACACTGCTGGCCTGGTGACCCCCTAACACAAATTTAGAGACCAACTTATCAGTGGACTAATTAAGTATTTACTCCTCTGTTCATCCTGTTCTGGTATTGTTTTAAGTGCAAATTAATCACACCATGTCTGTGCCTTGTCATATATATATATATATATATTGTGCCTATTCAGATCTCTTCCATTAAAGCCCGAGAAAGAACCCTGATAGGTTTGAAGGCTCGATATACCATGATGTATTTTTGCTAGCACCTACAAGGTATCATATCTACAAGATTACGTGGTTTCTCTTACTGAGAACAGTCACATTGAGCAATGGAAAAACGTCGTCTAGTCAGATGAATCCAGGTTTCTGTTGCACCATGCGGTTGGGATGGGCAAAATATGGCGCAAGCAGCATGTACCCCATGTAAACTCTTGAAAAACTAGAACAAAGAAGACTCATGAAGAGAAGAAGCTCTTACGTTGGTCCGTCAAGTGATGTGTAAACCCTTAGCGAAGCCCTTAATGATGTAATGGGGCTTTTATCTCCGACTACAGCTTGTGTAATATTTACGTTGTTTCATACTGCTCTATGGACTAATCTTATAACACATGAACTAATGAATCATCTTTTGTGCTGCTTTCTGCTTGTCTTCTATACAAGACTCCATTATTTCCCTTATCTCACTATAACCGAGGAGCGGTCAGGAGTACGTTTCAGGATGACTGCCCTGTCCACATATTTAGGGTGATAATAGGGTGAGCCAGTAGATCGCCCCGTCTCCCTTATACCCCCATTTGTCCTCTGATTTCACTCATCATTTTTTTTTGCTTATTTGGTCCTTGGTGTAGATAATGACTTAGTATTATGTACCTTTTTTAGAGTCATAATAAAGGCTAATTTTTAATAAAATGTATGAGATCGTTTTCTATTCCCCCTTTATATGTCATTTTCTATTGACTAACAAGCCCCTGAGTGCCCCCATTTTGACCAATCATGAGCCCTCTGCAGTTGAGCATCGCAATCACGGTCACTAAGACGTCCGTGGTCCATAGACAATAATAAAAGGTAGCACAGATCACATCTCGTAGATATGATGGAAGGAAGGTGCGCTTGGGGCAGACCCATCAACTATCCTGTAACACACGGCTATAGATGAAGAAGGGAGGTCGTGGGATAGGAAACTGGGCTTCAGATTTTACATCTGGGATGCCAAGATGAACATTTGTTGTAGATTAAGTCACACTATTGGCAGAGAAGTAAGTGATCGCCTCCTGCTGACTCTTAATACTTGCTGGAATTCATAATACAATATAATAACACGCGGCTCCGCTCCCAGGGAGATGCCATTTGTATAGATGGGTTGACCTCACAATCCTAGTGCTGCATAGTATCACCCATGCTAGGCTTAGATACAGCAGCTCTGCATCAGTATCACAGATGATGGACTTGGATACTGTTGTTGCTATGCTGATGAACTGTAAAATGCACCAAAAATTGCACCAAACTTGTCCCCAAATTTTGGCACATTGGAACTGAGGACAATTAGTGATTGCCTAATAAAAGGGGCAATTTTTTGATGAGCAACAGGACAGAGCAGAGTGATGTATAGTCAGCTGGAGCACTATGAACAGGGGTGCAATAAACTGCAGATAAGCAGTTGCTTGTGACAGAGAAGATTGCCTACTGCCTAGAGCCACCTGGGGAGAGAGAGAGTGAGAGAGTTTGCACACAGCCCCAACCTGATGAAAGCAACTGGACTGCAACAACGGTCACAGAGAGTAGCGGTACAGTTGCACTCCTGGCCCCAGACAAACCTAGGCTGGTAGAAGGGACGACTCTCACCCACTGCAACTGTAAGTGAGGCCGGCCTCATATCCAGTTTTATGTTTGCACACGGATAGGAACTCAGCTAGTAGTCAACAGGCCTGTTACCACAATATGAATGGCACTGAGGAAATTATACTGTTTAGTCAACTGTGATCGCTTGCACTACCGCATGTGGACTAAGATACTGTTAAAGGGGCAAGCGGGTAAGCCATTGATAATAGTAACGCTTCGAGTGGGGATCTGTACGCTGTGTTTCCAATAGACTGTATTGTTGAGTGTTAACCCTTTCAGAGAAAAACTGGGTGCTACGTTGCGTGATCTGTATCTCGATGCCACGGGACTGATCTTTATATGGCTTTAATAATACTGTTATTTTGTCATTGCTGTCATTTCAAATTGTACACAATATTAACCCTTTTATGACCAAGGGTCACTGATGTGCCTGTATCCAGTTCACATGCTGCAGTTCCGGTACTCCCACTTTCAAAAAATCATAACTTTTTTTATTTTTTGTGTGATATATCTACATGATTGCTTTGTGGGACGAGTTGTAATTTTCTATTTTCAGTGGTACCATTTAATGTACCATATGATGTATTGGAAGACTTTTAAACATTTCTAAATAGGCTGAAATGGGAGAATAAACACAATTGCACCATTTTGAGGGGGAGGGGTATTTTAACGGCATTCGTGGTGCAGTAAATGACATGTTATCTTTATTCTGTGGATGAGTACAATTACATTAATACCAAATATATATATATATATATATATATATATATATAGTTTTTTTTACATAGTACTACTAGACCTAGTCAAACATATGTATAATGTAACTACATTTAAATCATTATAGCCTTGAACCGTGGTGGCGAACCCATGGCACGCGTGCCAGAGAGCGCATTCAGAGCCCTCTCTGTGGGCACGCTTGCAAACGTCAGGTCACCATGAAAGTGATTACCATCTGGGGTGCCATGGCTCCACGGCTGATAATCAATCAGTGGCACTGTGACGGGTGCACAGACTGACAGCAGTGTGTGCACCCTGGGTTCTTCCTCGCCTGACCTCTCCTCTAAGTGAGATGTGGTACAACAGGGTACTAGAGCCTTTCTTCAAGTGGTCACAATAAATGACCCTTTTGCTCTGACATTGTAATTTCTTCTTTATATCAACGTTACAATCACAGAGAAAGTTTCATCCATCCAACAACTTCTAGGGGAGGGATTGGTTCTGGCAATGAGTGCATTTGCTAAAACAAAGCTGTCTGGATCAGTAATAGCCGTTCTTTTAATCACTGCAGCTCCCATTTCCGGAGTAACTGACCCCATTTTTGTCTTCAAAGTTTCTCTCATGCCAAAGTTGGAAGGTTGTGAAGTTTTTCCACAAATGAAAGTCGTGTCTCACGCGGGGCGCTTCACAGTTTCCTAATGTCACTCGTTGCTTAACTTTGTGTTGTTCATATATTGCTCATCTCAGCAAATTGCTTAAAACAACAGCAGGTCTCCAAGAAACAGAGGGACACAATCAGCAAAACATCCCCGGCCAAAGTAACCCGACAGGGATAAAAGTAAGAAAACTGGTGCAACTGCAACCGCAGCACCCCCTATAGCTAAGCCCCGGGATATGTGTTGATCTTTGTTGTGATGCACTTCCTCTATACCATACGGATATCAGAAGGCATCAAAATACCATAGAACATCAAATATGCCAAAGCCTAGTCTTAAAGGGGTATTCCCATTTTAGACATCTATGGCATATCCATAATACCAGTCCTACCTCCTGGTCCCAGAGCTATTCCGATATAGAGGGTCCCCAATCCCTGTTCCCTCTTGGTGATGTGTTTTCTGGTGGACAGAGAATGGAGGCCACCACACATATATATAGATGACTCTGTTCATTCAGTTCTATTGGAGTCATGGCTTGGCTGTTTTTGGCTGCAATCAAGACTTCCACAGAAGTGAATAGACTGCAGCATACATTTCTCTTTGCATTGTTTGTATGAATGTGACAGCTAGCAGTCACCTCAATAGGAAGGACAGGGGTTGGGGACCCCTCTGTAATAACTCTATAGGATCAATCCATGTCAAACCGTAAATGAAAAATAAGCTTTTCAACCCGATTGTCTCAGATTTTCATGAAGTTTGGTAGGAAGGTAGAGGGTATAAAGTAACTAACGTCCTGTGGGTTCAGCATTTGAGAGTGGGTAAGCTGCGAGAAACAGCCGGCGCATCCATTCAATGCATGCGCCGGCTGTTTCTCGCAGCTTACACCTTCTGGCAACAGCCGCGATCACGCTGATCCTGGCTGTTAACCCTGTAAATGTTGCCGTCAGTTTATATGATGCTTTTTAGAAATTCAAGGTCAAAGTTTACATCACCTGACCTTGGATTGAAGAATTAAATATTTTATTATAAAACATTTTTTTATAAAAGTGTGCTCCATTAGCTTCAGAACGAGCCTAGGTGAAAGTTCTACCATAATCAGAAGCAAAGCTATGAATATTTGTGTTGATCTGGTAAGCATAAGGCCGAATGCACACAGCCGGGTCGGATTCTGCTACATTTGTGAGTTACCTTATGTTATCCACCATCCTACCAAATTTCATGAAAATCTGAGACGGCCAGGTTGGGAGTTGTGATGATCTGGCATGGAATGGACCTATAATAGGGTATCCAATGAAGCATGGCACATATGAGACTAAGGGCATATGGGCACACAATAGGGGCCCAATATACTGCTATGGGTGATAGACAGTAGTGAAGGGTAACTATAATTTGAAACAAAAGTCAAAGGTTTTGATCTGGCTCCTGAGACCCCCATCGATCACTGAAACAGAGTTGCAGCCCCTCCAGCTCTTCTTTTGGACTCAAGCAAAATGGTGTATGGGCTTACTGAAAGTATAATAATATGAGCTCCATCCTAAACACTGCATTATACACAAGATTTCAGCAGCTCCCTACAGACTCCTCCGTGCGGTCAGAATGTCATGTATCTCACTATGGAATGCAGATATGTCTCATCCACTCCCACCCGAGTACAGGCCGCTATCACTGCCTGCCTTAAGTTAGATAGGACTGTGTGCAGAATGTTTTTGGCGCCCGTTCATCATAAAAAAAAACCTGTATATATTGCACTGACGGGCAGTCTGCCTGTAATCTTTGTATATAAAGTGGCAAGATAGCAACAACAGCTCAGGGAATAAATACTGTACCAAAACCAAGCTCATAGCAAAAATACAGCACCAGAGCAAAGCTCAGTACATACATACAATGCCAGAACCAAGATCATAACATAAATACAACCTTTGAACCAAGCTCAACACATAAATACAGCCCCAGAATGAAGCTCAGTACATAAATACAGCACTAGAACCAAACTCAACTCATTGATACAATACCAGAACCAACCTCAGTGCATAAATACTATACTAGAACCAAGCTCAGCACATAAATACAGCCCCAGATGAAACTCATAACATAAATATGCTGCCAGAACCAAGCTCAGTGCATAGATACAACACCAGTACCAAGCCCATAACCCAAATACAGCACTAGAATCAAACTGTTACATAAATCCTGCTCCAGAGCCAAACTCAACTCATAGTCACAATACCAGAACCAAGCTCAATAAATAAATCCAGCACCATAACCAAGCTCAGTACATGTGTTGTAGGGGTACAGATGGGCTGACAGTGGCAACTTTAGAGAGGAGAATTCGGAGCCAGGAGGAGGATGATTCATGCAGCTCGACAAGATGCTGCCACATGGAGGAAGAAGATCATCTTGTCAGGCGGATCTAAGAAGCGCGATCACCCTAAGCTGTCATCTGGCCGGTGCCCCCTACAAGCAGGTGGCTGGCGCCCTGTGTGATCGCACAGGTTCCACATCACTAAGGCTCAGGGTTTTTGTTCTTGTTAATGCCACATAGTGAAGCATGGTATTTTTTCTGTCTTGTTTTCAGTATCTTCGGCCTGAGCGTGCCCCAACACGATTTTCCATATTCCCAGAAATTTTGTTTAACACTTATGGCATTCAGCCTATGGTGCAATCTCCTTCTCCTGAAAAGGGTTCAGCAGTGAGACATTTAGTACTAAGTTATTAGTCAGACACAATGAGCTGGCAGTGCAGTATTGCAACCCGTTCTACTGTGTTGATCTAGGCACAGATTCTGCATAGTTCCTCAGATAAGCTGTAGTGCCATTCTCCCATGACTCACTTAATAACTTCTCACTATGGATGTAGCAAAGTTTAATATGACTGTGGTAACTTTCTGCAGCAAGTTATCTCTTAAAGGGGCTGTCTCAATTGTACAATCTCTGGACCACCCTCATGCACTAACAAACTATCATATATTCACCTTTCTCTACTCCCGCTGTACCCCTCTCCAGTTTCTATTGACAGCTGTAGTCCCGCACGGTTTACGGGACATTGCAGGGGCTGTGATCAGCGATTGACCATTGGGCGCTGTTATTGGCTGCAGCCCCTGTGATGCACCAGGCAGGGCTTCAGCAGTCAACAGAGACTGGAGTGGTGGATGGAGCACCGTCACGGGATACAGCGGGAGTGGAGAGATGTGAGTATATGACAGTTGTGATAGCGCACAGGGGAAGGCATTATCCAGAGATGGTACATTTCGTACAACACCTTAAAGGGGTTGTCCCGCGCCGAAACGGGGTTTTTTTTTTTCAATAGCCCCCCCGTTCGGCGCGAGACAAACCCGATGCAGGGATTAAAAAAAAAAAAAACGGGTAGTACTTACCCGAATCCCCGCGCTCCGGTGACTTCTTACTTACCTTGTGAAGATGGCCGCCGGGATCTTCACCCTCGGTGGACCGCAGGTCTTCTGTGCGGTCCATTGCCGATTCCAGCCTCCTGATTGGCTGGAATCGGCACACGTGACGGGGCAGAGCTACGAGGAGCAGCCCTCCAGCACGAGCGCCCCATTCAACACAGAGAAGGCTGGACTGCGCAAGCGCGTCTAATCGGGAGATTAGACGCTGAAAATTAGACGGCACCATGGAGACGAGGACGCTAGCAACGGAACAGGTAAGTGAATAACTTCTGTATGGCTCATATTTAATGCACGATGTATATTACAAAGTGCATTAATATGGCCATACAGAAGTGTATACCCCCACTTTGTTTCGCGGGACAACCCCTTTAAGCAATTGAAAAGCTATCTTTATCTTATGTTAAATGCAACATAAAGCCATTGTAAAGCAATTGAAAGGGACAAATTATTCAATTCTAGCGCAAAAGAATTAGCATCCAAATTTTATGTACGGAATCTAATTCTCTCACTTCCCAATGTCCTAGAAACTTTAAATTTGGCACGGGCATTGATTATGTCATAAATAGGAAAAGTTAATGGGTCCCAACTCGATTATTCAATTATAGCGCAAAAGAATTAGCGTCCAAATTTTACGTAAAGAATCTAAATCTCTCACTTCCCGATGTCATAGAAACTTGAAATTTGGCACGGGCATTGATTATGTCATAAATAGGAAAAGTTAATGGGTCCCAACTTGATTATTCAATTCTAAGCGCAAAAGAATTAGCGTCCAAATTTTATGTATGTAATCTAATTCTCTCACTTCCTGATGTCATTTTATATGAAGGAAACGTCGCATGGTTACCTCCACGTGGTGTTTCCTGGGTAACGCAAAGAACAATGCAAAATGGTGAACATATTTTTTTTCCGGTATCTCTAAAGTAAACACGACTTCATAAGATTTTCCGTGTGAACACCAGATAAACACCAAATTAACTCGGGCGAAGCCGGGTATATCAGCTAGTTATTGATATGGACAACCTAATGAGAAGCTCTTGGAAAGATCATGCAGATCTCCCATCACTTTTCCCAACATAAGCATGGGATAAAGCAGTACCGCCTTTCAGTTGCACAGACTGTTATCCGTTAGACCCCTCAAAAGTCAAGAACGAGTGGCCATTCTTTAGCAAAGCTGACTGATCTTTCTGCACCATACAGAGAGCTATGCTGCCTTAAAAGTTTGCATCTGTAATCTAGTCAGGCCATAAAAAGGTTAGTATACAATGACAATTAATTCTTCTACTATCTATCTCCTTGTGGAGATCCAACTAGTAAGAAATCTTTAGGGCTATGCTCCTTGGGAAAAAGTATGCAAAATGCTACCTCTCTAGTGACACCTATAGGTGGCTACAGTAGAATCTGCTTCTTCCAAAAACGTACACAGGTACCGTACCTCACACAGCCAACCAGACGTTTGCTCAACTGTAACAACTCTGAAGCATTGTGAAGCATTTGACCCTTTAAAGGCAACCAGAATACTGATGTGTCCCTCAGTGAAAATGATTTAGGGCTTCTTCACATGGGCATATGCACACTCTTCAGCGCAACATACCTGCGCTGTGAATGAGGTTGATTTGCACATGTGTCTGTGTAGTTTACTGTACTTTTTTGCACACGCGTGATATATACATATGCACATGGAATGCACTCATGCCCTGATTTAACAGGTAATTTAGCCTAATGAGGCCCAGATGTGTTCTTTCTTACATGGAACTGCACATTTCTGTTTACATTTGCGCACCTCCAATAGACTTCTATGGGGAACTACAGTGCTAAATTGCGCACAAAACAGAGCAGGTCATATTTTTTTGCATACACGAATACGCACGCACGTATGCCCACGGATATGAGCACTGAAACAATGGAAAAAATGCACCTTTTCATGTACCATAAAAATTTGAGTTGCTTTTGCAGCTGCAGGTTGGCATTGAGAATTTCCCACTGATAATTCTAGCCTTTGTGCTTCTTTTGTAACTCCATCCCCTGAATATGAGTTGAGTGTTGACTGATGATAGAAGTTCAGGTGGAGGACAATGATGAGAAGTGTGCGTTCCTTCCCGTAAAAAGGTTTTTAGAAATATTTTATTTTCGAACTCTGGAGAAATGTGTAATCAGGTTCTTCCTGGAATGTTGTCTGATGACTTTCACACCCATTCCCTAAGGCCTCATGTCCACGGGGAAAATCAAATCTGCTCCGGATTTGTAACGCGGATTTGGGCCGCGGATGCAGTGCGGATGAGCTTAAAATAGTATTTTATTGCATGCGGATGACACGCGGATGCGTTTTTTTTCACGCGTGTATGCACGCGGATGGCATTTTTGCATCTGCGCGTGAAAAAAAATGCAAGGCCACTGAAAAGAAGCCAAACTTGTAATCCGCATGCAGATTTCACGCACCCAAATAAATGGCATTTAACACCCGCAGCGGATTTCCCGCACCCCATAGAGATCAATGGGGCCATCCGGAGCGTGATCCGCACCTAAATGGAGCATGTCCATTTTTTTTCATGCTCCATGATTTTTCTAATTCACATTTATTGACCATCCGCGGGTATTTAGCTACCCGCGGGTGGTCAATGCATTCCTATGGGGCGCGGATCCGCGCGCGGGTGATCCGCTGCGGATTTTAATTATTATTTTCCCCGTGGACATGAGGCCTAATAACGGATCCTTGGGACTCCTTAGGAAGCTATTAGCGAGCTAAGTATAATACTCTGATTTCCTATCTTAGTACATAGAAATCTCTGCGGGGTCGCAACCTCCCTGTTTTTAAGGTTTCTTTGTGTCCTTGACTTACAAAGGGAAATATGTTAAACAGGAAATAATCTTGTATTATATGAAAAGCTCCCGGGACTCCCAAACCACTGATAAAATTGAAGTAAGAGACAACACCCAGGGTAATCAACTGTTCTTGGCCAGGGCGAACTTCTTGGCTGAAAGGAAATGTGGGCTGTTGTCACAAACGGCATTTTGATGAAAAACACCACGTCTTTCATGGCATTTCTGTGTGCATTTTTTTGGTTTGTGGTATCAAAATCAGCCGAACATTCCAAAAATAAAAAATTCTGGCAGCCTATCACTTCCACTAGGGGGAGCTACATGTGATAGAATAGAAACTTATTGCCAAATATGACAATCGAAGAGAAAAACCACCGCAATTTACAAATTGGACAGTGTAAAAGTACGAGGGGTTAGCATGTCTGAAAAAAAGCACATTAACTTAACTCATATTTACAGATCAGGTCAATACAATGGCATAGGATTATTTAGAAACCAAGCGGCAGTAAGATGAAACGTCTCTGGCAGCCTATTTGTTTGCGCCTTCATCACGCGATACCACCTCCCTAATGGTAAGTCACAAACATTATGAGATAGGTGTAAGGCGGCCACCAAACGTCCCATTGCTATACTGAAACTGCAGTTACATCTCCCTCCTCCCCTTTTCATACTGCTGTTTTACACTAGATGGATTTTTTGGTGTCTGAGGAGGTTTCTGAACATTTCTATAGATCCTGAAAGCAGGGAAAGGGGAAATATAGAATTCTAGAAGGGGTGCAAGATGCTACTTACCTCTTACAAAGCTTATCAGACCCATACCAGCTCTACCACTGACCAGCTCTACCCATACAAGTGAATGCTGTCCATTCATCCATTCATTCTTTGCTGGTGATCCGTTGATCTTCTGCTATGGAGCCCTTTTTTATTGTCCACCTTTAACTGGGCCTATGTATATATATGTATATATATATATATATATATATATATATATATATATAAAAGGAGTGGACAAAAATAAGAAAACACTGTACGAAATGCATGCCTTAAGTTATGTGGGATTATAAATCATATCTCAATACGGCATGTAGAGACCGATTTTGGGTGAAGGTAGCATGACACAATTGCCCTAGCAACAAGGTTCTATTGCTGCAGTATTTACTCCATGGAAACAAGACCCCTGCATAATGGCAGAATTTCGTTTTTTTTCCCCATTTCATTCAATTTAGAATTTTTAAAAAGTTTTAATATATTTTATGGTACATTACATAGTACCATTGAAAAATATAACTCGTTCCACTAAAAAACAATCCCTCAGACATCTAGATTAGTGGATAAATAAAAGAGTTACGATTATTTTAAAAGTAGAGAGGAAAAAACAAAAATGGATAAAAAGGGCGGTCCTTAAGGGGTTAAATCACCGAATATGTAAAATTGTTAAAAAGTATCCAGTCATTTAAGCCTGAAACACTATTAACGGGTTAGGCCTCAGGCCCACGGGTGGATTTTTGCTGCAGAATCCAGAGCTAGCATTCTGCTCCAGATTCCGCAGCAATAACCCTCCACAGCATGCTATGGGAACATGATTTTTCATGCGCACGAGCAGAACCCAATTGTATTTTCCACTCACGGATGAAAAGTCGCAGCATGTTCCATTTTGCTGCGGTTCCCACACAGATGGCTTTCTTTGAAGTCAATGAAGCCATCCGATCCATTTCCCCAGCTGCGGATTCCATAGAAAGAGCAGGAGATGTGAAAAAAAATCAGTACTGTGCATGTGCGCCGGCTGGCACGTCCGCACACGTGCGCAGTACAGAAGAAAGAAGACACGGACAGGATTTATATAGTTCAGACCATACATAGTCTCGGACCCTTCATTACAGTCTGTATAAGGTATGGGACATCTGTACATTGCACAGAAAGGGTGTCCCATGACCCTAAAGCCGGAGAGAAGTAAAGGCAGGGGTCACGGAATTCCTAACCATGGAGAAACGAAATCTCTCTTATTATTTATTACTTACATAATGCTAAATAGGAAACAGCCCTTCCGGAAAATGTTATTACTCAGAGGAAAGCAGCTAAGGACGGAATGAATTGTTTTTGAAGACATTTCCGGTAATGAATACAACTGGGGAGGACAGCCATTAGCTCATATAGGATGTACTCTCAGGGTCACTGACTTTTAGCGGTTGCTTTAAAGAACAGCAACAAAACATAAGCTGTTATTACAGATCACTCTGGAAACACGTTCATATGCGGATGTGAGTCCTGAAACATCTCTCATTCGGAGGAAGATTGATGCCTTCAAACTTTGGTGTTGGAGGAAACTCTTACGATTTTTGTGGACCGCCAAGATCATGAACAAAACAGCCCTAGACCGCATCAAACCAAAGTTTTTATTGGCTGCTTCCTTTAGTATCCTAGGATTTAATTCATCTGGACCTTGGGACTTAATTTAAGTTAGCTAAGTGTTTCCTCACCATCTCTTTGGTTATAGATAGCCTGCATTCTGTTATTCTCCCAATAGCACAGGGAAGATCAGTTGATGTTCCATCTACTTTCTGAGAGAAAACAGATACAAAATAGGAACTTAAAAGTTTGGCCTTCTGAACATCATTCTTAACCAATTCACCATTTTCATCTTGTAAGGATCCAATAGCATCATTGACTTTTCTTTTGCTTCTGACATACCCCCAAATCTTTTTTTATCGCTCCAATTAAATGGATAATGACAGATAGGTAGATGGAAATAATAGGTACAAGGAGCTAGTATTTTCCAGGGAAACAGCTACTTGTGTTGGTGACGAGATTATAAATAAAGTTGCGTGAACTGGTGACCCAGACAGTATCTGAGTGGACATGGATATAAAGTACAGTGAGATGCACTATGGGAAGCTAGCTGAGGACAGAGTAGGGTGGAGATATCCATGACCAGGGCAGTTGGTGGATCAGCCAAGGATTATAGTCGTGTGACATAGACTTCCTTGAAGAAATGAGTTTTCAAGTCACGCCTTTCAACTGTGTGGCAGTGTTATTTGTGCACTGTTTGGCAGAATAAGGCACATAGGTTTGGTCTTATTATACATCTTTCTCTATCCAAAGTAATAATGGATGGCGGTTCTCAATTCTTACTTTGATTACAGAGTAGAGAAAACCAGATCTCTAGCATGTGGCATGAAACCAACATTAATTAGTCACCATATGGCAATATTATTAGTTTTTGTGGACTTACTTTTTTGGTTGTACCCGATCCGTGCCCCCCATGAACTGTAACTGTGTAATATATAGCCATTGTCAATTTGGGCCGGTTCTATAGGTTCTGGGGCAGGTTATGTTTCCATTCTTCTCCTCTTCTCCTTTCAGAAGCATGCAGTTTTTCCTTTAATGGTAGACTCAAGTAAAGTATGTGTTGTCATAGCAGACATGTATATGGGTATAGTCCTGTGCTATACGTAGCTGCACATGCGCCAGAATTCTTGACTGCGTCTGCGCATTTAGAAAAGTTATGCCGAAAAGAACTTGTGGTGCAGAGCAGTGCCAGCAGAATGGAGTCTGGCGAGTTGACTATGGCTTCTTAATGGTCTGCTACCACTCTCAGCTTACCTCAATTTCCTTTCTGCCTGGATAACCCCTTTTAGCTATAATTATATGAAACTGGAAAATCCCTTTACGTTTTGTTTGCACTTCCTATATCTCACAATAGTCATGCTGTTTTGGACTTGTACAGTCAGGTACATTACCAGCTTCAGCCTTTTGGATGAAGTCATAAGAAAAAACGGAGATTTCTGACTGTATGTGAGAGGCTCCGGGTATCTGGCTTAAGGTCTTCTCAGAGTCGGTAAAGCGGGTACCCAACAGGTCAGACTCCACTATCCCAGATCCGGCTATACTCGTTTTTGAGGAGTCGGAGCCCATAGGACAGTCACTGCTTCCCCGCAGTGTTGCACAAAAGACTATCTCCATTTGCTCTATCAACAGCGTAGCTGCACACACCTCACTTCCGGTCGCCCTCCTGCTTATAGAGGCGCTCCTCATTCCCCTCACTTCTTAAAGCCACAGTTCCGTTATACTGTACAATAAAATATCACATAACTAATAAAACAGTAAGAAGAAGCCCCCTTCCCCTTACAAGGGTCGAACAGCTACAAGAAGTGTCTCTTTCTGTCTGGAGGACCTGGGATGTCTATGCATTACAACTGATTTTAGTGGGCACTATGTAATACCATTTTTCCCCTGGGGTGGCGCTGCAGGGGAATGAAATACTTGCTTTCAGGTTATCCCACTGATTACAGCTGATTGCTTTGCAGCAGGATCTCTTATCGTCAAGAGACCCTTCTATCAAAAGGGGATTTTTTAAAGTGGACGAGCCCAAACTGTAATGTCTTTGCATTGTAAATTTAGGGCGTTTCCTGCTCCACCAGTATCAAGCCTCTTCCCACATATGGTCATTGCAAGTAAATGAGATTTTGTCGATAGACATATGACTATGCGAGCAAGCAAGGCGGTATTGATGTCCTTATAATATAATGTATGAATATACTGTGTGTATGTATACTGTATATGTAGTCTATGTGTGTATAGTGTCCACTACATTCCTATTTATTTGTACACTTACAGGGAGTGGACAAAAATATGGTAACACCATATGAAATGCACAGGATTGTAATCATTAACACTGAGCTGCCTTTTTGACCCCTGCTCGGCTGAGAGCTTTCCCACGAAATTTGTGTTTACATCACCTCTTGCCCTGCTCTGGGTGGTTTTGGGAAGTAGCTGGTAACAGTAGCTGAGTGGCTCAAACCCCTGACCAATGGAATCTTGTTGCTCGGACAGGTGTTCACTTCTGCCCGGCAACTTCTGTGTCATATTACCTCCACTTAAAATCGGTCTTTACATGTCTTATTGAAATATGATTAATAATCCCATATAACTTTAAGCATGCATATTATGTGGTGTTTCCATATTTTTGTCCACCCCCTGTACCTTTTATGAGGGATCCATCCTAAAGATGTTTTCTGGAAGTGCAAAAAATTTTCTATGGTCAGAGAATGGTTGAAACTAGAAAAAGAAGTCATACTTAGCTCTTATGTGGCCTTCTGATACAGTACACTAGTCCCAATGCTCCATTGCTCTGATCCAGGTAGAAGTCTAAGTCATCACATACCATTCATTATGCATGTGACTGCTCAGCCAATTATATGCTTCAGTGGTCATGTCAGTAACAGCACTGTGATTGGTTGAATGGGCACGTGACCACTGAGACTTCTTCATCGATCAAATCAAAGTGGTGGGGAATGGTGCTCTTGTGTTGGACCAAGAGCCATATAAGAGGTGAGTATCATTCCCTGCCCATAGATTTTTTTTACAGAACCAGATAATCCCTTAAAGGGGTATTCTGGGCATTTATTATTGATGAACTTTCCCGAGGATAGGTCATCCATAGTTGATCAGTGGGGGTTTCTGCTGCTTGGGAGCACCGCTGATCAGCTGAGTGTCCAGCCTGATATCAGTGCCTAGGAGACCGATGTCGTCATCCATGGTCAGGGCTGGAAGTGTAATAGCCAGCTTCACTCCCATTAAAATCAATGGCAGCAATGCCTTCCATTGGAAGTGTAATGGAAGGCATCGCTCCCATTTTCAGTGGGAGGAAAGCCTTCAGTTACATTTCCAGCCCTGACAATGGATGATGACATCCAGCTGCACTGCACTGATGGGAGATTGGCAGGGATCCAGAGTGGCAGACCCGCTGCCCATCAACTATTGATGACCTGTCCTGAGGATAAAAAATTACTAATATTTTAAATGTCGATTGGTTTTCAACAGGATTCCCCTTTTTCTTCTATTTTTTATCAATAGCAAGTCACCAGACAGCAATTGACCGTTGGATCCCTGGTGACTTGTCCAACATGATTGGAGGAGTCATCAAGTTATAGACAATCAACTGGACCTTTGTGCAGGAGTGATGCTGAAATTAAGGATGCATTAACATGGGTGGATACAGTTTTGGCGCTGACACACGTAGCCACTTTCGCTGACATGTGGCCGCATACAGAGAAGAAGGGGGCCGCATGCCGAAAAGGATGTGTCATCCTGGGCTCCTGCACGGCCAGGTGCAGTAGCCAAGTATAAAACGGTATTCTTGTATTATGTCGCCACCGGAAGTTAGGGGTGGTGACATAATACAGGAGTTTCACATTCAGTAACACCCCCAGCTTGTCATTGGCTGGGGGCATGTGTAGGCTGAGGAGAGCCAGCGTCGGCGGCAGAGCCATTTGTGGCATCTGAAGAGGCAGGGACTGCAGCAGAGGGAGCGTTGGCGGCCCGAGAAGAGCCTGCAGCCTCAGCAGAAAGACATGCAGTGCCGGCACCAGCAGACGGAGCGCTGGCAGAAGGACCTGACAGGGAGAGCAGCCAGTAGGACCGGGGTCGCTGGTGGGAGGACAGGGAGGGAGCTGCAGCACAACTAGGACAGGCAGCCATGACAGCACCAGCACAAGAGCCGCAGCTTGTGAGGTATTAGCAGCAGTGTCTGCATGTAATGTTGCATTTCATTTTGCCAGGCCTGGGGGGTTGGGGTGAGGGATTATTTTCCTAATAGGCTTGGTTCACACACGCCGGATTCCCAGCGGAAATCTCACAGTTTGACCACAGCGAAAAAATGTGAGATTTTCTGCCGGGAAAAGCGCTGCTTCAAAACCTGTGGCACTTAGCCGTGGGTTTTGAAGTGGCCTGGCTGCTCGCTTTCCCGCTGCGGCCGGCGCTCCCGTAGAGGCAGCCATCTTAATTTACATACAGAACACCATCTTATCGCGAATTTAGGGTTTTTTCTCGAAGTGACACACCACCCGAGTTATGCTTGGATTTTTGGCGAACCTTGATACACCAAGCTCAAAAGGTTGCCCACCACTGGTCTAGGGGCTATGCATTTTTTTTTTTTTTGCGTGTGTATTCACATTGTGCTTTTCTCGTGTGCAAAAGGAAAAAAAACACAAGAAAGACCAATTGATGCCATTTTTTTACACTGTCTCCTGCCTACATGTGAAGTTTGGTGCAGAATTTCGTGCGTGCTTCAAAGCAGATTGCGGTAATATTCCACTTATATGAAAGCACTCTAAAGGGGTTGCACAGGATTAGAAAAAATTGGCCACTTTCTTCCAAAAATAGCGCTACACCTTCAATGGTTGTGACTGGGTATTGCAGCTTAGATCCATTAAAATGCATAGGGCTGACCTGCTATACCACACACAACCTATGGATAGGTGTGGCGCTGTTTTTGAAAGAAAGCAGACAGTCTGGCACATTCATTTCCCCAGAGGATTCTGGGTTATCAGAACTGTACTATATTATAATTAACATTAGTGAATGAGGGGAACCTGCAGCGCAGGTCTTTATTTTTCAATTTACTTCTTCTTTAAAGATAAGTTTTGACACCCTGTAAATTGCTGTGTGGGGATTTTATAACTTTTAGTTCACCAATAAGTGAATTCTCAGCAGAGAAGAGTTCTGAGAACGTTTTCATTTTGCAAAAAGAGGAAAGTCAGAAGAAGTCGTCTTCTGTTCCTCTTTTAAATATAAGTAACAGTGTGGAAAGTCCAGGAAAGGTTCAGAGAGGTTATTATTAAGGCGACCCTTCGTTTCCGCATCAGAATTTGACCAGGAACCAGAGGGGGAGAGTTATGTGACCTGGTGCCGTCCTTTTTCCCAGATCAGCCGCTGATCCACTTGTTCTTCACCCCCTCTTTATGCTTCCAAGATAACCGTGGCAATTTTTTTCGACTACCCAATGCACACTGAGCACCAGTGGTGCACCATTAGTACAGGACATTCCCGAAAAAGTTTAGTACTGTGTTAGCCAGTAGAGTAAAGTATGATTGTTCTCAGTAAGGGTGGCTTCAGACGAGTGTATATTAACCCCAATGTATTCCCTATGGTGTGTGCAGATGTTCGCGCTTTACAGGCATGTGCCTGCAAAGAGAGAACATGTGTGCACCATAGTGAATGCACGTATTGTTTTCAATGGAGCCGCGGTTGCTGCCGGTGGTTCCATTGAAAACAATGGTCTGCCCGCACCCCTGCATTGTTTTTTAGGGAAGGGCTTTACATATAAGCTCTTCCCTGAAAAACTAAAATTTCAGTGTAAAAAAAATAAAAAATAAACTTACCAGTCTGCCGCTGCTGTGTCCCCTGCAGGGATGAAGAACACATCTGCCGGATGCGGCAGATGTTTCCTTCATCCCCGCTAGTAAAAAGAATTCCCTGCTGCTACATCTGCCACATTTATGACAGATGCAGCAGAGGAATTTTGCTGTTCTCAGGCAGCTCTAGGTAAATGAATGACGGACGTGAGCTGCCTGTGATTGGCTGAGCACCTCAGCCAATCACATTCAGCTCTTTCAGCAGGCGAGGATTTTAAATTCCGTCCTGCTGATAAATCAGCACTACAGAGCAGGGGACAGCAGGAGAAGACATGGCTGAGCACCGGCAGCTGAAGCAAGGTGAGTACCTTTTTTTTTTACAGCACTTTTACTGTATTTTCAGGGAAAGGCTTATATTTAAAGCCCTTCCCTGAAATCAATTGACGAGGTGCCAGCAGCAGAATCCTCTACCACAGCTGTCATGTGTGACAGCTGCGGTAGAGAATTGAGGAATTCCCCAGCTGCATCTGTCACAGATGTGGCAGATGTAGCAGCAGGGAATTCTTTTTTACTAGCGGGAATGAAGGAAACATCTGCCGCATGCGGCAGATGTGTTCTCCATCCCCGTGAGGGTCACGGCAGCGGCGGACAGGTAAGTTTATTTTTTTATTCATTCATTTTTTTACACCAACATTTTTGTTTTTAAGGGAAGGGCTTATATGTAAAAGTTTGTATAACAGCCGGGCTTTGTATAACAGCGGGGAACAGCTGGATGCAGAACACAAGCGGGGACACCCGCTGTCTTCTGCATCCTCCGCTGGCAGCGCAAGGTGATCGCCCATCTTGAGCGATTATCTTAGGCTGCAAATGACACAACGATTATCGCTCGAAAGTCGCTTGAGCGACATCTTTTGAGCGATAATTGTTGTGTCTAAATGGGCCTTAAGAGAAACCGAGTAACCTTGTAGATATGATACCTTTTAATGGCTAACAAAATACATGATGTTATAGCGAACTTTCAAACCTCTCAGGGTCCTTCCTCAAGCATAATGGAACAAATCTACAGACATATTTATAACATACACATGATTACATGGGAGGGCACAGACAGGATGAACTTAATTTGCACTAGATTAATACCAGAGACAGGATAAGAGGGCACAGACATGTTGGGATTAATCGCACGTAGATAAATACCAGGGAGGGATGAGCATAACGGTAAATAATTAGTCCAGTGACCAGGAATGTGAAAGGAACCTTATAATCAGGTGTGCATTTCCTTGTGACGTACTCAATCACACTCTAGGACATTACACACTGCCCTGACTGGCAATGGCTGCTCCCTTGAGCACAGATGACCAATCATAAAAGAGCATGCAATGTTTTACTACCGATGCAAAATGTTATTGAGGCAGTGGCAGAAGTGCCCTCTCCATGTTGGAAGAATAATGAGCGTCCCTACAAAGAAGCAAATTAGTGACCATATCGGGAGAATGGAATGCATCGGGTAATATAACTTCTTCTCTCCGATTCCTGGACAAATTTTGTACCCGGAACCGGAGTGTCACTTTCATAATGTGTAACCATAGTTATCATAGTTGTCACACCAAAACAGGTGACTTATATATAATGTACGTTGGAAACACAGAAAGTCTGTCACCAAAAATGACAGGCACGGGGGAGCGGTGAGTAGCGGCAGTCAGCAGGGGGGAACAGGGGGGGGAGGAGAGAGGGAGAGACAGATCTTCCCTCCGTTCCTCCCTGCTCTCTTCTGCAGCTCCCTACCCACCGCCAGCACCCGAACCTTTTGTCTCGAGCGGGCAGGTACTCGCTAAGGGCAATGCTCGCTCGATTAATTGCCCTTAGCGAGTATGCTCGCTCATCACTATAACCATCCCATTTTTTGCTGCACAGCCACCAAATTGCTATTTTTGCTTGGAACACGTGGTATGCGAATTAGTTGTAATTGGCCAGATAGGCATTTCAGTTGCAGGTCTGGTCCAGCCTCTGGACCTCATAGAGCCACTTTAAGCTTAATGCTGTTGAAGCAGCTGGTGGTTTTGTATATGGCGCGGCGGTGACCGATGGAGGTGGAGGTGGCATAAATTTTTAAAAATAAAAATAAACTTTACTAATGAACATAGTTTTACACCGCTCTATAGGAGCGTAAAGGTTACATAAATGTTCTATTAGAGAACATAACCATGCGTACTATTTTGTCCTTCTTAAAGTGATCGTCCTGAGCTTACTCCACCTCGTAGAGTCTGCTTCCTTTCAACAGGAGCGCCTGACCTTGTAGACGTTTCTTCCACCCGGGTCTGCACTGCTATGCCACCTTCTCTCGAACTCTCAGTGTCAGGGGGTTTACTGCGACATTACACTACACATATCCATATCACAGGGACCCTCGGTGAGACAAGGCACTTCTCGTAACTAGACATCTTCATAGTAGTACTGCATACTCATTGTCGTACTCCATACTATATTCTTGAAGGTCCGTCGCATGATGACCTCGCGGCTTCACACACTGTAGGTGCCAGAGTGCATCGCTAATTTCAGAGTCCCGCGTCACTGCGGACTCAATGTACCGTGGGTGCAACACAACAGCTCCAGTATGCTTTCGTCTCACATGCCCTTGTATCTGCCCGTAGCACAGCTATACCGAAGTGCTTCGTTCTCCTGTTACAGTATATCACATATCTTCACATGGCATCACTCCGCACATAGTACCTTGCATCACATTTCCTATTCTCTTACATTGAAACAATTCCCACATTCCCCATGTCACAGTACCTTTTTAGGAGATACTTGCTCTGTCGCATCAGTCCATCATAGTCCTTATAGTGTGTCCACAATTGCGTCACATCGGTCTCACATGTCCTGCAGTGTTGCTCCATATTTTCAGGTCCATAGCACTCTCATCAGCCTCACTCTCCTTCCATGCTGCGTGCCCGCTTTGTCTTATGTGTCATCAGGGCCCCTTGGTGAACCCAATTTCAGCCCTCTGGTCATCAGGTCCCTTTTTGCTGCACTGCTCCCCAGCATTGAGACGGCGTTAATGCAGCTCAGCAGCAGCTGTCATGTCACTTGTGAACCTCTCTGCAGCACTCTCCTCGCTGTTACTGCTGCTCTGCACTACTATGGCAGCAATCACTGCTCTCACACACTCTGCAGGCTCTCACATGCTGCTGCATCTTGTGATGCATCCTCAGTCACAGTCCTTAGCCATTTCCACAGACCTTTTTAGGTCTATTTCACTCCACAGACACAAAGTTATACATGCAATCTCTGTCTCTTTAAGGTCTTTGATCATACAGAAGTCCAGCATGTACAATCGAGCGTGGCAAAAGGGGTCAGCACTGATACGCATATCCAGGGGCGTAACTAAAGGGTCAGGGGCCCTGATGCAAAACGTGAGCTGCCCCCCCCCTCTACCTGTATCTGTACCCGTACCCATACCTAAACCATGCTGCACAGAGACATAACTTGAAGCTTCTGGGCCCCAATGCAAAACCTGGAAAGGGGCCCCCAACTATAATGCTTTATTCATAGTACTGGGCTCCCGATATGGAGAAGAGAGGCCTTATGGGCCCAAGGCTCCTGGGCCCGGGTGCAACCGCATCCCCTGCATCCTCTATAGTTACGCCCTTGCGCGTAGCCATAGTCACTGACACGCGGCCGCTCACCCCGTTAGTGAATACCGGCAGGGGCCGTGGCTACCCTGCTGGTATTCACTAACCAGCACTACTAGCAGCGCTGATCCCGGCGCACACTGTGATGTCACTGTGCAGCCGGGATCCTCCTCCCCCCGTCCCCCGATGTCTCCTACCTGTTGGTTTCGCTAGAGCGTCCGGGGGAGGAGGCGTCTTGCAGCACACTGACGTCACAGTGTGCGCCGGAGATCATCTCTGCTAGCCACGCGCCGGGCATAGGAGGAGCAGAGCTTCCAGGAGGTAAGAACGTGGGTCTCGAGGGGCACTGTCACTGCTGTGGGGGTCAGTCACTGCTGGGGGGCTGCTGTGGGGGTCAGTCACTGCTGAGGACCTGCTGTGGGGGTGAGTCATTGCTAGGGGCCGCTGTGGGGGGTCAGTCACTGCTGGGGGGCTGCTGTGGGGGGCAGTTAATGCTGGGGGCCTCTGTGGGGGGCAGATAGTGCTAGGGGCTGCAGTGGGGGGCGCTGTCGCTGCTGGGGGCCGCTGTGGGTGGTGCTATCGCTGTTGGGGGCCGCTGTAGGTGGTGCTGTCACTGCTGGGGGCCGCTGTGGGGGGCAGTTAATGCTGGAGACCGCTGTGGGGGGGGGGGGTGCTGTAGCGGTTGTGGGGCCGCTGTGGGTGGTGCTGTTGCTGCTGGGGGCCGCTGTGGGTGGTGCTGTTGCTGCTGGGGGCCGCTGTGGGGGGCAGTTGATGATGGGGGCCCCTGTGGGGGGCAGTTACTGCTGGGGGGGTGTTGTGGGGGGGCGCTGTCGCTGTTGGTGGGCCGCTGTCACTGCTGGGGGCTCATCATTACTGAGATAAGTGAGGGGGAGGCAGCGAGAGGCAGGGGCCTGTGCTATGGGTGTTATACATTTTTGTTATTTAAACTATAAATATCGCGAATTTATGTTTTTTCTCAAAGTGACACACCACTCGAGTTATGCTCGTTTTTTGGGCCAATTTTGACACACCGAGCTCAAAAGGCTGCCCATCACTGGTTTACTGCATAACTTAGATAGACAAGGCAGTGGCATATAGTGGGTAAAAGGTTAAAGTAGTTCTATCTCTGAGGCTAAGAAATGGGAAACCATACGCCACCGCTGCAACTTCTGGCTTACCATATAACAGAGTGGAGTGTTTAGCTGCACTCTCTCCTCTGTTACAATCAGTGGTGTAATCCTGCCTATCTAGTCTCCAGCAGCATGACAGACCTCTCATTCACTCCCCATAACCCCAACTCTCTAGTCAGTGAGCTTTTCTCACCTTTTAGGTTTGAGATAGAAAGTTAATGTCACACATATGAGAAAGTCTCACTTCACTGACCTATGTGATATATACTGTATATACTGATATATACTGTAGGCAGCTTGTTATGAGCACTTATGTGGATTTCCTGTGAATTTTCCCTCACAGCTCTGAATAAAATTCTCAAGCGCCATTTTTCAAGCTGATGACATTTCCTGTGGTATGAAATTTATGAGTCATTGTGATGCATGTTTATATCTTCTGTTATATGGAGCATTATTAATGATGCCAGGGGCAGGATGGGTCTTCACACTGATACTATTTGTATGTTGGAAAGTTCTGCAACTTTCTCTTAGGCCTCCCTCACACATGAATGCGGCAAAGCGACGCAATTTAAATTACGGCGCTTTGCCGCATTTTACTTTCGTTGATGATGTGCGCTAAATGCCGAAAAATAGAACAGACTGCACTGTATGGGAGGCTCCATTGAAAACAATGGGAGCCTCTGACAGCGTTAGAACGCAGTGCTAAATACTGAAAGAATCGTCTGTGTGAGGGCGGTCTTATACTGTGTTTTCATTACGAAAAAGTTCAAATTAATGTGTGCACACCAGTTAGCCACAGCATTAAAACCACCTGCCTAATATTGTGTAGATCCCCATTTCTGACCCATCGAGGCACGGACTCCACAAGACCTCTTATCATGTCCTGTGGTATTTGCAGAAGACGTCACCAGCAGATCCTGTAGGTCCTGTAAGTTGCTTGGTGCGGCCTTCAAGGATTGTTCTTCTCTATATAGCACATCCAACAGGTCAGATTGAGGTTTGGGGTATTTGGTGGACAAGTCATCACCTTCATCATGTTTCGCATTAATTCCTGAACATAGTAGTAATGTTGGCAGGCGAATTATTCTGCTGAAAGAGGGTAGTGCCATTGCAACACCCCAGAGGGGTGACCTTGGGCACTCGACTAGCCCAAGAGCTGGCAGGGATAAGTGCTGACGTGTCACGGCGGCACTTACCAGGCTCTGGTCCCTGAGGGATGACACGTAGCCAAGACCAGAGCAGGATTGCAGTCCACCTTCGACACCCCTAGGATAGGGAATGCCAATAACCGGGTTGATGGGGGTAGGAGTACTTATCACTTGTGACGCAACCGTTCCCACACACCGGTATGCTATGAGGCGAAGGAATAACACACAGACTTGTGTATAGTACCTTGGATCCCCAGGAACGATTGAGGCCCGGTATAACTGTACTTCAGGAATAAACTTTAACAGGTCCTACAGTCCACATTATCTACACGGCACCGCTCCTGGACTGGGAGCACTGCAGAGGAGCAAGGGGGTCGGGGTCACTCCACAGACTCTCTGGCAGACAATTATTGGCAGGAAGACATAAACAATAACATCCCGCATGGCAGATGCATGGGTGTGACACAGTGGTGTACCTCTGTATGGTGATCCAGACTTTGGACGGTCGCACAGGAAAAGCCTGTAGTGTGAACTGGTACCTGTACGGTGGGTTCCTCTATTCAGAACTATTAGGAATTGCTCACTCTCTTAGGATTTTGGTGACTCACTCCATTCACATCCACACTCTGATTGCGGAGGGATATCACTCCTCTTCTTTTATCTTCACCTACATGGAAGCTGAAGGTGCTTCCATGTGGCTCTGTTAGCACTCTCTCTAAACTCCTGAAGATGGACTCTTTTCCCGCTCTCAAACACTCCTATTTATACCTTCACTCACACCACATGACATGACAGACAGTTACATTTACATGCATGCAGTGATTTTATTAGAGTTAACTTCTTAAGCACCGCAGCTGTGCAACACTCACACCGGATATAACAAGGGTTGCCACCTTTGTCACGAAAAAATACCAGCCATGGTAAAAAGGGGCGTGTCGGGGTGTGTGGCTTGGGGGCGTCGCTTATCGCAGCATTTTTTTCTCCTTTGTCTCCTGGGTCCCGTTCAGTGGCTGTGCGCATGCGCGGGATCCAGGCCCGCGTGTTCTCGCGAGTAGATGATGTTTAATGGGAAACACACTAAATGCCATTTATTCGCGAGAACACGCTTCAGAAGTTTGCATACAATCTACACACAGGCTCATGTGACATCCCACAGAGCGGCCCCAGTGGTAATAGTGACATCTCACAGTGGCCCCCAGTAGTAATAGTGACACCCCATAGAACGGCCCCAGCATTAATAGTGACACCCCACAGCGGCCCCTGTAGTAATGGTGACATCCCACAGTGGACCCCTGCAGTAATAGTGACATCCCACAAGGGCCCCCTGTCACAGATGATAGCTGCGGTAGAGGATCCAGCTGCCCGCACCCATTAATTGTTTTTCAGAGAGGGGCTTTAAATATAAACCCTTCCCTGGAAAACTACCCAAAAAGGATGCGGCTGAGCCTCGGCAGCTGAAGAAAGGTGAGTATGATTTTTTTTTATACCACTTTGGGTTATTTTTCATCTGTCCCAGCTGCGGTATGGCATTCTTTATTCCTCGCGGGGATGAAGAAAACATCTGCCGCATGTGGCAGATGTGTTCTTCATCCCCGCGGGGGACACGGCAGCCCGACCAAAATACCAGCCTGTAATAGGGCCGGTAAAGAAAAAATACCGGCACCGGCCTGGCTGGAAAAATACCGGCCAGGCCGGTGAATTACCAGCCAGGTGGCAACCCTAGATATAACAAGACAAGCTTTGCACAGTGCATCCACATAAGACAAAACATGCATGACATTTATGGAGGTGACCAGGATGGTGTCCTGGGCCACTACAGTTTACCCCCTACTTAATAATTAAGCCGCCCTCGATGCCTCCAAAACAGAGTGTATACATCTGGAGTTGGGCCATCTTGAGTGTCTGACTTTCATCCCACGGAGTGTGCAAGGCGAAACCCAACTCCTACCCCTGGTCACCTATATATAAGGATGTACCCACCCCCAGTGTACTCTGACTAAAGCAAGTGTCATTTCTATGTGTGGCTTCTATTTATGACAGCGTGTAAAGGACTGTGACTTGCAAGTACATTAAGGAAAAATCTACTAGGCTGGACAGAATCCAAGAGCACTAGTATTGCTATGGAGCTTCCTACATAACACTTTACTCCAAAGGCTAGAGATGTAAGATCAGTGGAATGAGCGTCCCTGTTTCTTACATAGAAGGAAACACACTGTTACCATACACAAAAACATGACAATGCGACTGGCAGAAAAAAGAGCAAAAAATATAATCAGAGCAGTCAGTAGCTTATGCCAATACCGCTGTCCGTGATTTGAATGAGGTGAATGAAATGCCCCGCCCCCTGAGACAGGCTGGAATGGGCTGCTGAACACTGAAGACTGGACTATGCACCATGGGAGAAAACCGCGGTGCATCCCTGGGAAAGGACCGGCGGCCATCTTTAAAGAAGAACTTTCATAAGTTCATGAAACGCTGGAATGGTGAGTATAAACCATCTTTAAAAACGCTTTAAACGTGTAAATTGTAATGTTTGCTTTAGAAGGGGGACTGGGCAAAAAAAAAAATTTTCACGTTTGCCTCGGGACAACCCCTTTAATTATGCATGAGAATATTAAATGACTTTACACATGAAAAATTACTGTAGATAGCATGAGCAAATGAACTTATTCTGTGGCAACAGCATTCTTCCAATTTCTGCCCACTGATTCTCCCTGCTGTCCACATCAGCCGCAGCTGCTGCAGAACCATCACCTACCAGTGACTCCTCATCATCCTCCATGCTTGCGGAGCTGGTAGAGGTGGAAGTAGATGCAGTGTCCATGCTGAGCGCGGGGGACACAACGGGTCTCCTCAGCGGCGGCTGTGGGAGTAAACGGGCTGAGTCTGTCTCTCTCCCATGAAATGGAAGCTGAAGTTAGCGTTCCCTTATATGAGCACAAATGGGTGCAGCAATTCTGGGATATATTGCCCCGGTGAATCAAGATCCAAACCGGGTGTCCCACTTGGGCTGTCACTCCATTTCTCGTGAAAAAAAACTGCGTTGGAGAAAGCCTTGTAGCACCATCTATGTCCTCTGGCGTTCGGAAGGTGGGCAACCAAGTGATTTGTGGTTAATCCTCCCAGTACAATGGCAGCCTCCGAGAAACCGGCTCCACCGTAGCCACAGGAACTTGGCGCAGCCTACTTGTTCTATCAGTGGGATTCATCTTGCTCTCTGCAAGGTCAAAAATGCTCTGAGCTCAAGAGTCTGCAGCCGCAGTTAACTCCTTCCACTTTGGGCACCAGCAACTCCATTCAGTAGGGGTAGTCCCCCCACCCTTCTTTGCGCCAAGCCAGGGTGTTGCCTTTTTGGCACCTAGCAGCTTTGGCGGAAGTAAGCCATAGAGGAGAGTATTATTATGAAATGCGCGCCATCTTGGGTGGCCCTATCAGAATTTAAGTGGCAGTCCATTGAACTTGTTTTGACGCAGCAGATCAGATGCTGTGCTAAGTGACGACAGAAAAAGGCTTCGGCTGCAACACCCCAGAGGGATGACCCTGGGCACCTGGTTAATGTGAAGAGCTGGGAGGGATAAGTGCTGACGTGTCACGGCGGCATTTACCAGGCTCTGGTCCCAGAGGGATGACACGTAGCCAAGGCCAGAGCAGGATCACAGGCCACCTTCAACACCCCTAGGATAGGGAATTCCAATAAACAAGTTGATGGGGGTAGTAGTACTTATTACTCATGACACCACTGTTCCCACACACCAGTATGCTACGCGGCAGAGAAACTAACACAGAGACTTGTGGATAGTACCTCGGGTCCCCAGGAACGGTTGAGGCCCGGTATAACTTTAGCAGGAATAAACTTCAACACTACAGGTATTCATGGAAATGCAGATACAATTCACTTTAAATGAACACAGGCTAGAGCTCAGAGGTAGGGAGGATACACAGGATGAATACGATCCTACAGTCCACATTATCCGTATGTCACCGCTCCTGGACTGGGAGCACTCCAGAGGGGGTAGGGGTCACTCCACAGATACTCCGGCAAACAATTATTGACAGGAAGGCTTAAAGGGGTTGTCCCGCGCCGAAACGGGTTTTTTTTGTTTTCAACCCCCCCCCCCCCCGGTCGGCACGAG
Organism: Eleutherodactylus coqui; assembly: GCF_035609145.1. Lineage (NCBI taxonomy): Eukaryota > Metazoa > Chordata > Amphibia > Anura > Eleutherodactylidae > Eleutherodactylus > Eleutherodactylus coqui. The sequence continues at coordinate 312,133,216 of NC_089838.1, read as the reverse complement.
ACAACCCCGATGCAGGGAGGTAAAGGAAGTTTACCGGAGCGCTTACCTTAATCCCCGCGCTCCGGTGACTTCAATACTTGCCGCTGAAGATGGCCGCCGGGATCCTCTGTCTTCGTGGACCGCAGCTCTTCTGTGCGGTCCATTGCCGATTCCAGCCTCCTGATTGGCTGGAATCGGCACGTGACGGGGCGGAGCTACACGGAGCCTGCATTCTGCACGAGCGGCTCCATAGAAGATTGCAGAAGACCCGGACTGCGCAAGCGCGGCTAATTTGGCCATCGGAGGGCGAAAATTAGTCGGCACCATGGAGACGAGGACGCCAGCAACGGAGCAGGTAAGTATAAAACTTTTTATAACTTCTGTATGGCTCATAATTAATGCACAATGTATATTACAAAGTGCATTATTATGGCCATACAGAAGTGTATAGACCCACTTGCTGCCGCGGGACAACCCCTTTAAACAATAACACCCCGCATGGCAGGCACATGGGTGTGACTCAGTGGTGTACCTCTGTACAGTGATCCAGACTTTGGACGGCCGCACAGGAAAAGCCTGTAGTGTGAACTGGTACCTGTATGGTGGGTTCCTCTATACAGAATTGTTGGGGGATGCTTCCTCAAGATCTTGGGGACTCACTCCGCTCACATCAATACTCCAATCGCAGCAGGATATCACTCCTCTTCTTCCATCTTCACCTACATGGAAGCTGTGGCTCTGTGTTAGCACTCTCTCCGAACTCCTGAAGATGGACTCCTTTCCCGCTCTCAAACACTCCTATTTATACTTTCACCCATACCACATGACATGACAGTCTGATACATTTACATGCAGGCAATGATTTTATTAGAGTTAACCTCTCAAGCGCCGCAAGTTGTGCAACACACACTGGAAGTGACAAGACAAGCTCTGCACAGGGCATCTACATAAGGCAAAACATGTATGACATTTATGGAGAGGACTATGATGGTGTTCTGGGCCACTACACCATGAAGAGCGTACTAGTCAGTACAATGTTAGTCAGGTGGTACGTGTCACATCTACATGATGCCAGGACTCATGTACCCAGCAGAAGATTGCCCAGAGCATGACACTGCCTCTGCCAGCTTGACTTCTTCCCATAGTGCATCCTTGGGCCATCCCTTCCCCAAGTAAGTGATGCATACACACTGGGCCGTCCATATGATGTAAGAGAAAATGTAATTCATCAGGCCAGGCCATCTTCTTCCATTGCTCCATAGTCCATTTCTGATGTTCATGTGCACATTGTAGATGCTTTCAGTGTTGTACAGGGGTCAGCATTGGTGGTCTGGCCAGTTTTAGGCCACACAACCCCATAAATGGCAATTTGCAATGCCCTGTGAGATTCAACTCCTTTCTATCATAGCCAGCAGGAACTTTTTTTAAGCAATGTGTCCTGCTGTAGCTCTTCTGTGCAATTGGACCTGATGGACAAGTCTTCACTTCCCATGCATCAATCAGCTTTGGGCACCCATGGTCTTATTGCTGGTTCAGTGGTTGGTCGTCCTTGGACCACGTTTGGTCGGTACTAACCACTACATACCAGGAACACCCAACACCAGATAATCTATGTTATTGCCTTTCATCTGTCAGTGGTTTTAGCATGGCAAATTTATGTGGTCTTCAAAGTAATTGCTGATGGCCCGATATTCTTGTAGGCAACAGCAGTTTTACCTGCGAAACTGAGTGGCCATTAACAAGTAATTTGAAAGCCAACCTAATTAGTCCAAAAAACGCATGTTGGCGTGGTTTGTGGTCACATTAGCCATGCTGTAGCTGCTACGTGTAGACTCATTGTTATGGCTGATACCTGCATGTACACCTATTTTGGGGGGGATTTGGAAAATCATAGTAGCCTACAGTTTTTGGTACTTGAAAAAAAAAATCCAGATTCATATACTGTCTTTCGATTTTCATCTGCACGGCATAGCTGTAGGGACTGCTGAGCCATCGGTGCATGATGGGGCCCAAAGGGAACATAAATAGACACCAGTTATATAAATGCCACATAGTAGTTGGGGACCCAGGTACAGATTTTGTATTAGGCCCAGAAGCTCAGCATCTGTATAGTATAAGTCAGTATATGGCTGTATACATCCTTCCTATACGGTAAAGTTTGGACTGGTGTACAGTATGTGTTTCTCTTGAAGAATCCTGACAGAGACCCCCAAGATGAGTCAATACTTTTAAGCTAAGGAATGCCTGGTTTCCACAGTACTTAGTGCAAGTCAAGGAACCTACTGTAGGCTTACCGGATGGCACATCTGGTTTCACAGGACAAGCAGTTGTATTGAGGCTTAATTTGGCTCATAATTTCTATCCACAGGATAGAAAATAACTTGCTGATTGATGGGCTCTCACCACTAAGATCCCTGCCGATCTCGATAATGGGACTCCCATGTCCCGTTCTCCCATGTCCCCCACCGATTAGCAAGTTATCTCCTATCCTGTGGATGGGGGATAGATTAAAATTCTGGTACAACCTCTTTAAGAACATTTATCCCAACCTCATTGCTTTTGAGTAGACCTTGAGTAATGGCATTGTTGGTTATACCCCCGTTAGGCTGCGGTCACACAAAACGGAAATCCTATGGAAATCTCGCGGTATGACTGCAGCAGGTCCGCACGGAAATACCGTGAGATTTCCGCGGCCGAAATGCAGCTTCAAAAGGCGCGGGTTTTGAAGCAGCTTCGCCGCCTATATTCCGCCATCTCTCCCTATAGTTGTTGACAGAGGGCATTTAAAGAAGACGTTATATTTCGGGATTGTGACTGTACCAACAATTAGCTGTGCAATACTACGAAAACATAGAGGATATGGAAATTGCATGACGACTACAGCTCCTTCATTGTGCTGATCAGCGGGCATCCCGGAGGTCACAGCCCAACTGATTAAACACTGATGGTCTATCCTGTCTTGCCAAGTTTCTCTACACGTCTTCTCCTAGCTAGGCATGACTGATTTGGGTGGTAACGAGGGATGGGCAGTCCGACAACCCCATTGTTACATGGTATTTCTAAAAAACAGTCTGCTATTGAAAGCTGAACCTTTTTAAAGAACACTAAATCCAGAACTTTTCAGGGTTTTCTTACATTGGATGCCTTATGTGGTACTTACTGTTGGCACCCCGTCTCCTGGTTCAGTGATCTGTTATACAGTGCCAAAATATACCACACAGTGCGTACAAATATGCTCCATGTAGTATAAAACACCATATAGCGCAATTATTTAGGCCCTGTATGGCCTAAATCAGTGGTTCCCAAACTTTTTCAGCAATGGAGCCCTTTTTGAAGCAAGAATTTCTTGTGGAGCCCCAAAGCAGGGCAGAGGGTGTGGTCAGGGGAGGGGTTAGGGGCGTGGCTTATCACAACATGATTTTTACCTCCAACATTATAAAAAGGACAGGGCCGTTTAAAAAAACAAAACAAAAACAGAGAGGAACGATGAAGCGCTGGATGGGCAATTGATATACATCTATATATATAAAATTGAATGTATGTCTGTCTGTGTGTCTGTCTGTCTGTCTGTCTGTTTGTCCTTTATGCGCTACTACACCATTCATCCGATCGCCATGAAACTTTGGGAAGTTGTTGAGTACACTCCTGGGAAGATTATAGGCATAGTACAACTATCCCACGATAAATGGCGCGCGTGCGAGCATCGTCGACAGTTACGCCCCCCCCACGTAGATCGTTCGATTTCCATCATTGCCACTAATTCCCTCACTTCCCGATATTGTAGAAACGTGAAATTTTGCACGAGTATTGATTATGTCATAAATAGGAAAAGCTAATGGGTCCCAACTCGATTATTCAATTCTAAGCGCCAAAGAATTAGCGTCCAAATTTTACGTACGGAATCTGATTTTCTCGCTTCCCAATGTCATAGAAACTTGAAATTTGGCAGGAGCATTGATTATGTCATAAATAGGAAAAGCTAATGGGGCCCAACTCAATTACTCAATTGTAAGCGCCAAAGAATTAGCATCCAAATTTTACGTACGGAATCTGATTTTCTCGCTTCCCAATGTCATAGAAACTTGAAATTTGGCACGAGCGTTGATTATGTCATAAATAGGAAAAGCTAATGGGTCCCAACTCGATTATTCAATTCTATGCGCAAAAGAATTAGCGTCCAAATTTTACATACGGAATGTAATTTTCTCACATAGAAACATTAAATTTGGCACGGGCATTGATTATGTCATAAATAGGAAACGCTAATGGGTCCCAAGTCGATTATTCAATTCTAAGCGCAAAACAATTAGCGTCCAAATTTTACGTACGTAATCTAATTCTCTCACTTCCTGATATATATAAATGAATGTATGTCTGTCTGTCCTTTATGCATTACTACACCATTCATCCAATTGCCATGAGACTTTGGGAAGTTATTGAGTACACTCCTGGGAAGATTACTGGCATAGTACATCTATCCTACGATAGGTGGCGCGCGTGCGAGCATCGTCGACAGTTATGCCCCCCAGACAAAGATCGTTTGATTTCCATCTCAAGCACGAAAGCAAAAGGCATTACGAGCAACGGGATGAGTGTTCAACTACAAAATGATGCATCCGCCGAACGCTTCGCAAGACAATTGCTGGATATTGAGAATCCTGAGGTAAAATGAAAGCTGTGCTGTGATTGGTTGTTATATATTATACTGCTGAGGTAAAATGAAAGCTGTGCTGTGATTGGTTGCTATATATTATACCGCTGAGGTAAAATGAATGCTGCACTGTGATTGGTTGCTATTTCTTATACTGCTGAGGTAACATGAAAGCTGTGCTGTGATTGGTGGCTACTTCTTATACTACTGAGGTTGCATAAAAGCTGTGCTGCAATTCGTTGTTATATATTATACCACTGAGGTAACATGAAAGCTGCGCTGTGATTGGTTGCTATTTTTTATATTGCTGAGGCAAAATAAAAGTTGCGCTGTGATTGGTTGTTATTTCTCTTACTGCTGAGGTAACATGAAAGCTGCGCTGTGATTGGTTGTTATATTTTATACTGCTAAGGTAACATGAAAGCTGCGCTGTGATTGGTTGTTATCTAGATATATAAAAACGAATGAATGTATGTCTGTCTGTCTTCGCAGCAACACGCGACGGGTCAGCTAGTTATAATTAAAATTAACATGCTGCGGAATTAAATCCCGCTCCATATGTGAATATCCGCACGGGTTTTGTGCAGATTTTTTCCACAGCATGTGGGTGAGATTTTCAAAATCTCATCTACTTTGCTGCTACAGCTACTGTAAATTCCGCAGCAAATTTGCCACGTGTAGTAATAATGACCCCCTACATTGGTGGCCCCAGTAGTAATAGTGACCCCTTATATTGGTGGCCCCAGTAGTAATAGTGACCCCCTATACTGGCAGCCCTGGTAACATGTTCCCCTGAAAATAAGACCTACCCTGAAAATAAGCCCTATCATGATTTTTCTGGATTTTTGAGAATGCTTGAAATATAAGCCCTGCTCCAAATGCACTCCCAAATTACAGTTGTTAAAAAAGTCAATGTAAATAGTGTCCAGGCAAGTATACATGTAAAAAAGTAAAAGCTTTTAGAGCAAAAATTTATATGTCTCTGTCTTATTTTCGGGCTAGTAATAGTGACCCCTATATTGGTGGCCCCACTAGTAATAGTGTTAGCCCAAAATGGTCTCAGTAGTAATAGAGTCTCCCACAGTGACCCCAGTTGTAATAGTGACCCCTATATTAGCCCCACTAGTAATAGTGACCCCTATCTTAGCCCCAGTAGTAATAGTGACCCCTATATTAGCCCCACTAGTAATAGTGACCCCTATCTTAGCCCCACTAGTAATAGTGACCCCTATCTTAGCCCCAGTAGTAATAGTGACCCCTATCTTAGCCCCAGTAGTAATAGTGACCCCTATCTTAGCGCCAGTAGTAATAGTGACCCCTATTTAGCGCCAGTAGTAATAGTGACCCCTATCTTAGCCCCAGTAGTAATAGTGACCCCTATCTTAGCGCCAGTAGTAATAGTGACCCCTATCTTAGCGCCAGTAGTAATAGTGACCCCTATCTTAGCCCCAGTAGTAATAGTGACCCCTATATAAGCCCCAGTAGTAATAGTGACCCCTATCTTAGCCCCAGTAGTAATAGTGACCCCTATCTTAGCGCCAGTAGTAATAGTGACCCCTATCTTAGCCCCAGTAGTAATAGTGACCCCTATCTTAGCGCCAGTAGTAATAGTGACCCCTATCTTAGCCCCAGTAGTAATAGTGACCCCTATATAAGCCCCAGTAGTAATAGTGACCCCTATCTTAGCCCCAGTAGTAATAGTGACCCCTATCTTAGCGCCAGTAGTAATAGTGACCCCTATCTTAGCCCCAGTAGTAATAGTGACCCCTATATTAGCCCCACTAGTAATAGTGACCCCTATCTTAGCCCCACTAGTAATAGTGACCCCTATCTTAGCCCCAGTAGTAATAGTGACCCCTATCTTAGCCCCAGTAGTAATAGTGACCCCTATCTTAGCGCCAGTAGTAATAGTGACCCCTATCTTAGCGCCAGTAGTAATAGTGACCCCTATCTTAGCCCCAGTAGTAATAGTGACCCCTATATAAGCCCCAGTAGTAATAGTGACCCCTATCTTAGCCCCAGTAGTAATAGTGACCCCTATCTTAGCGCCAGTAGTAATAGTGACCCCTATCTTAGCCCCAGTAGTAATAGTGACCCCTATCTTAGCCCCAGTAGTAATAGTGACCCCTATATAAGCCCCAGTAGTAATAGTGACCCCTATCTTAGCCCCAGTAGTAATAGTGACCCCTATCTTAGCGCCAGTAGTAATAGTGTCCCCTATTTTGGCTCCATTTTCAGCCATGATAAAAAAAATAGAACATGCTTTATTTCTGTGCTTTTGACAACCAAAGGTCACCATAGAGATCAATGGAAAAAGGGTAGAGGAGGCAGGGGGGTACGTAAATGCTCACTCATTATGCAAGGAGATGCATGAATCACTGCATAATTCCACTGGAAAAGGAACACATCTGGAACTTATTAGACAAATTAGCCATTTCAATCGGTGCGTCTTTGTGTCCCGGGTGCAAAAATAAAACACCCCACAGGCAGAAAAAGTACAGTAAAATTTGCCAACTTGTGACTGCAGGCCAGTAACGAGCTCATCTATACTGTAAAAGACGTGGGGAAATCTTTAAGTTCCTCAGTGCATTTCGTGGTCACGCAGCTTGGAAACTGCTGACACACACGACCTATACGTTTTACTTCGCTGCTGACCTTCAGTTTCATGACGCCGTCGCCTCGAGGCCTCTGAGATTGTGAAACGGACTCGTCACTTTCACATGTAAAACCTAATGACCGGGGTGGTGTCACCACAACTGCTTCCATAATTTGATTTATTCCTTGTCATGGTTGCTCATAACATTTCTGTCCACCCCGACAAGCCACACTTTAGCCACAAGGCTTCATGGTTACTACCGTGTTTCCCCGATAGTAAGACACCCCCGATTGTAAGACGTATCGGGGGTGTCAGGGGGGTCGGCCAATGTAAGCCGTACCCCGAAAGTAAGACGTACCGTAGAAAAAAAAATCATTACTCACCTCCCCCGGCGTTCTGTCGCGCTCCGGCAGGATGTCGCTCGCTCCTCGTCCCCGTCGCAGCATTGCTTTCTGAATGCGGGGGCTTGAAATCCCCGCCTCCAGAAAGCTAATACACACGCCGTCAGCCAGTTACAGAATGGCTGTGATTGGCTGAAGGCGCACGGGGCTTCAGCCAATCACACTATTCAATGACATCATTGAATGGCTGTGATTGGCTGAAAGCGCACGTGGCTTCAGCCAATCACACTATTCAATGACATCATTGAATGGCTGTGATTGGCTGAAGGCGCACGTGGCTTCAGCCAATCACACCCATTCAATGATGTCATTGAATAGTGTGATTGGCTGAAGCCACGTGCGCTTTCAGCCAATCACAGCCATTCAATGATGTCATTGAATAGTGTGATTGGCTGAAGCCCCGGGCGCCTTCAGCCAATCACATCCATTCTGTAACTGGCTGCCGGCGTGTGTATTAGCTTTCTGGAGGCGGGGATTTCAAGCCCCCGCATTCAGAAAGCAATGCTGCGCCGGGAACGAGGAGCGAGCGACATCCTGCCGGAGCGCGACAGAACGCCGGGGGAGGTAAGTAACGATTTTTTTTTATTATAAGACATACCCCGAAAGTAAGACATAGTCTGGCTTTTGGGGATAAAAAGAAAGTAAGACACTGTCTTACTTTCGGGGAAACACGGTAGCACGCCTTTGAAATGAGACTCGGGAAAATAATATCTATTAGCCATTCAAAGAACAGAAAACCAGGATTTCCATATCGTCTGGATACATTTATGGCACCTCATTACTAAGCTTACCTTATACTCCCTGCAAGTTAGGGTTAATACTGAATGTTCCTGGTGGTCTGAGGGGTCTTCAAATGTCTTCTAGATATTTGTAATAACTCAGTGGTGCAGGGGGTAAACATTAATATTAGAGATGAGCGAGCGTACTCGGATAAGCACTACTCGCTCGAGTAATTTGCTTTATCCGAGTATCGCTGTGCGCGGGTCTAAAGATTCGGGTGCCGCTGCGGCTGACAGGTGAGTCGCAGCGGGGAGCAGGGGAGAGCGGGCGGGAGAGAGGGAGAGAAAGATCTTACCTCCGTTCCTCCCCGCTCTCCCCTGCAGCTCCCCGCTCCGTGCCGGTACCCGAATCTTTAGACCCGAGCACAGCGATACTCGGATAAAGCCAATTACTTGAGCGAGTAGTGCTTATCCGAGTACGCTCGCTCATCTCTAATTAATATATATTACCATGGCCAGCCATAGCTACGTGCGACCCATGTGGTCACACAGGGCATTGGCCGCCAGCCTCTATGGGGAGCACCAAGTGGATGTAGGCTGGGGGCTATCATGCTTCCTTAGGGCTCTTTTACATGGGACGATTGTTGGGCACATCAGCACCTGACATTTATTATAGCGATAATCGTTCCTGTGCTTCTACGATCATCGCTCAGTGATTGGAGGTGGAGTGGATCGCAGATTATTCTGGCCCGCCCGCCTCCATTTATAGTATACCAGCAGTCGTTCCTAGATGGACGACTGCCTGTTTACACCGCTGATCTGTCATTACAGTACAGTGCATGTGTGTTTTTCTTATGACAAGGGATTAGGGCAGGGTTATTTAGTGGTTAAATCTATAGTCATTGTAGGCAACTGCAGCAGCGATAATTTTTGGGGAAGGGCTTGAAATATAAGCCCTTCCCCGAAAAGCATCCCTAGCTGGTGAAAAAAATATATATACTCACCCATCCGCCGCTCAAGCATGTCCTCGGCTGGTTCCCCAGAACTGCTGTGAAGCTCTTTCAGCAGGCGGGGATTTAAAAATCCCCGCCTCTTGAAAGGGCTGTGCTAATTGGCTGAGCGCTCAGCCAATCACAGGCAGTGCACAGCCATTTATCAATGACTGAGTGCTGCCTTTGATTGGCTGAGTGCCTTCGGGGGAGTACCCTAGCCCTTAGCTCTTAGTGTAGGTCTCCACCCATTATTGTGGTGGTGAGAAGTAGTGTATATATATATATATATATATATATATATATATATATATATATATATATATATAAATAAATTGCACACAGAGGATATTGCCCAACCTATGTATTTATTTATAACACCAGCTTATACATGCATTTTGAGGTCAGCTGACCTCTTCCTCACTATTTGCTGGGGACATGCGTCATGACTAGAGATGAGCGAACGTACTCGTCCGAGCTTGATATTCGTGCGAATATTAGGGTGTTCGGGATGCTCGTTACTCGTAACGAGTACCACGCGGTGTTCCGGTTACTTTCAGTTTCCTCTCTGAGACGTTAGCGCGCTTTTCTGGCCAATTGAAAGACAGGGAAGGCATTACAACTTCCCCCTGTGACGTTCAAGCCCTATACCACCCCCCTGCAGTGAGTGGCTGGGGCGATCAGATGTCACCCGAGTATAAAAGTCGGCCCCTCCCGCGGCTCGCCACACATGCCTTGTGAGTTAGCTGAGGGACAGTGCTGTTCTATTGGAGTTGCTGTAGGGAGAGTGTTTGTAGTGAGTATAGGCTTCAAGAACCCCAACGGTCCTTCTTAGGGCCACATCTACGTGTGTGCAGGCTGCTGTTAGCAGTGGAGAAATTTTTTTTTTCCTCAAAATCGGCAGTGCAGAGCATTGCACCTGGCATTAGGGACAGAAGTGGTGCTTAGGCAGTGAGAGTGTTAGGAGTGAGTGTAGCCTTCAAGAACCTCAACGGTCCTTTCTAGGGCCACATTTAACTGTGTGGAGTACTGTGCAGGCTGCTGTTAGCTGTGTTGCTTTTTTTTTTTTTTCTCAAAATCGGCGGTGTGGAGCATTGCACCCTGCATTGATACTACAGGCACAGAATTGTGTAGGCAGGGCCACAACACAGTTATTAGTCATTGAATAGGCTCAGTGGGCCTTTCCTTTTAAACAAAAGGGAAAAAAGTATATTTGCCCTGCCTCTGTCAGTCCTAAGGGCTCTGTGTACGTGTGTGCTGCGTGGAGAACGTAAAAAAATCAGACGCAACCAGCTACGGTTGAGTGCAGCCTTGCGCCAATTTCTTTCCTGCCTGGGAAATACCTGCTCTGCCACAGTTAATAACTCTGCAACAGTAAAGTTCTGTGACACTTTTGCAGGGCCGCAACACAGTGTCAGTTATTAAACTTATTATTCAGTGAATAGACGCAGTGGGCCTATCCTTTTAAACAAAAGGGAAAAAAGTATATTTGCCCTGCCTCTGTCAGTCCTAAGGGCTCTGGGTACGTGTGTGCTGCGTGGAGAACGTAAAAAAAATCAGACGCAACCAGCTACGGTTGAGTGCAGCCTTGCGCCAATTTCTTTCCTGCCTGGGAAATCAAATCACTGGTAATACAGCATGCTGAGGGGTAGGGGTAGGCCTAGAGGACGTGGACGCGGGCGAGGACGCGGATGGCCAAGTGAGGGTGTGGGCACAGGCCGAGCTCCTGATCCAGGTGTATCGCAGCCGACTGCTGCGCGATTAGGAGAGAGGCACGTTTCTGCCGTCCCCACATTCATCGCCCAATTAATGGGTCCACGCGGGAGACCTTTATTAGAAAATGAGCAGTGTGAGCAGGTCCTGTCCTGGATGGCAGAAAGTGCTTCGAGCAACCTATCGTCCAGCCACAGTTCTGCGCTGTCCACTGCTGCAAATCCGAATCCTCTGTCTGCTGCTCCTCCTTCCTCCCAGCCTCCTCACTCCACTCCAATGACACCTGCTCAGGAGCGGGAAGACTCCCAGAAACTGTTCTCGGGCCCCTGCTCAGATTGGGCAGCAGTGGTTCCTCTCCAACCAGAGGAGTTTATCGTCACTGATGCCCAACCATTGGAAAGTTCCCGGGGTCCGGGGGATGAGGCTGGGGACTTCCGCCAACTGTCTCAAGACCTTTCAGTGGGTGAGGAGGACGATGACGATGAGACACAGTTGTCTTGCAGTGAGGTAGTAGTAAGGGCAGTAAGTCCGAGGGAGGAGCGCACAGAGGATTCGGAGGAAGAGCAGCAGGACGATGAGGTGACTGACCCCACCTGGTGTGCAACGCCTACACAGGACAGGTCTTCAGGGGGGGAGGCACGGGCAGCAGCAGGGCAGGTTGCAAGAGGCAGTGCGGTGGCCAGGGGTAGAGGCAGGGCCAGACCGAATAATCCACCAAGTGTTTCCCAAAGTGCCCCCTCGCACCATGCCACCCTGCAGAGGCCGAGGTGCTCTAAGGTCTGGCAGTTTTTCACCGAGACGCCTGACGACCGACGAACAGTGGTGTGCAACCTTTTTCGCGCCAAGATCAGCCGGGGAGCCACCACCAACAGCCTCACCACCACCAGCATGCGCAGACATATGATGGCCAAGCACCCCACAAGGTGGGACGAAGGCCGTTCACCGCCTCCGGTTTGCACCGCTGCCTCTCCCCCTGTGCCCCAACCTGCCACCTAGATCCAACCCCCCTCTCAGGACACAGGCACTACCGTCTCCTGGCCTGCACCCACACCCTCACCTCCGCTGTCCTCGGCCCCATCCAGCAATGTCTCGCACCGCACAGTCCAGCCGTCGCTAGCGCAAGTGTTGGAGCGCAAGCGCAAGTACGCCGCCACGCACCCGCACGCTCAAGCGTTAACCGTCCACATAGCCAAATTTATCAGCCTTGAGATGCTGCCGTATAGGGTTGTGGAAACGGAGGCTTTCAAAGCTATGATGGCGGCGGCGGCCCCGCGCTACTCAGTTCCCAGTCGCCACTACTTTTCCCGATGTGCCGTCCCAGGCCTGCACGACCACGTCTCCCGCAAGATTGTACGCGCCCTCACCAATGCGGTTAGTGGCAAGGTCCACTTAACTACGGACACGTGGACAAGCACAGGCGGGCAGGGCCACTACATCTCCCTGACGGCACATTGGGTGAATTTAGTGGAGGCTGGGACAGAGTCAGAGCCTGGGACCGCTCACGTCCTACCCACCCCCAGAATTGCGGGCCCCAGCTCGGTGGTGGTATGTTCGGCGGTGTATGCTTCTTCCACTAAAGCACCCTCCTCCTCCTCAACCTCTGTCTCGCAATCTAGATGTGTCAGCAGCAGCAGCAGGACGTCGCCAGCAGTGGGTGTCGCGCGGCGTGGCAGCACAGCGGTGGGCAAGCGTCAGCAGGCCGTGCTGAAACTACTCAGCTTAGGAGATAGGAGGCACACGGCCCACGAACTGCTGCAGGGTCTGACAGAGCAGACCGACCGTTGGCTTGCGCCTCTGAGCCTCCAACCGGGCATGGTCGTGTGTGACAACGGCCGTAACCTGGTGGCGGCTCTGCAGCTCGGCAGCCTCACGCACGTGCCATGCCTGGCCCACGTCTTTAATTTGGTGGTTCAGCGCTTTCTGAAAAGCTACCCACGCTTGTCAGACCTGCTCGTAAAGGTGCGCCGGCTCTGCGCACATTTCCGCAAGTCCCACACGGACGCTGCCACCCTGCGCACCCTGCAACATCGGTTTAATCTGCCAGTGCACCGACTGCTGTGCGACGTGCCCACACGGTGGAACTCTACGCTCCACATGTTGGCTAGGCTCTATGAGCAGCGTAGAGCTATAGTGGAATACCAACTCCAACATGGGCGGCGCAGTGGGAGTCAGCCTCCTCAATTCTTTTCAGAAGAGTGGGCCTGGTTGGCAGACATCTGCCAGGTCCTTCGAAACTTTGAGCAGTCTACCCAGGTGGTGAGCGGCGATGCTGCAATCATTAGCGTCACCATTCCTCTGCTATGCATCTTGAGAAGTTCCCTGCAAACCATAAAGGCAGCCGCTTTGCGCTCGAAAACAGAGCCGGGGGAAGACAGTATGTCGCTGGATAGTCAGAGCACCCTCCTGTCTATATCTCAGCGCGTTCAGGAGGAGGAGGAGGAGCATGAGGAGGATGAGGAGGAGGGGGAAGAGACAGCTTGGCCCACTGCTGACGGTACCCATGCTGCTTGCCTGTCATCCTTTCAGCGTGTATGGCCTGAGGAGGAGGAGGAGGAGGAGGAGGATCCTGAAAGTGATCTTCCTAGTGCGGACAGCCATGTGTTGCGTACAGGTACCCTGGCACACATGGCTGACTTCATGTTAGGATGCCTTTCTCGTGACCCTCGCGTTACACGCATTCTGGCCACTACGGATTACTGGGTGTACACACTGCTCGACCCACGCTATAAGGAGAACCTTTCCACTCTCATTCCCGAAGAGGCAAGGGGTTCGAGAGTGTTGCTATACCACAGGACCCTGGCGGACAAGCTGATGGTAAAATTCCCATCCGACAGCGGTAGTGGCAGAAGGCGCAGTTCCGAGGGCCAGGTAGCAGGGGAGGTGCGTAGATCGAGCAGCATGTACAGCCCAGGCAGTGCAACAGTCTTTAAGGGCCTGGACAGCTTTATGGCTCCCCAGCAAGACTGTGTCACCGCTCCCCAGTCAAGGCTGAGTCGGCGGGAGCACTGTAAAAGGATGGTGAGGGAGTACGTAGCCGATCGCACGACCGTCCTCCGTGACGCCTCTGCCCCCTACAACTACTGGGTGTCGAAGCTGGACACGTGGCCTGAACTAGCGCTGTATGCCCTGGAGGTGCTTGCTTGTCCTGCGGCTAGCGTCTTGTCGGAAAGGGTGTTTAGTGCGGCTGGGGGAATCATCACGGATAAGCGTACCCGCCTGTCAACCAACAGTGCCGACAGGCTTACACTCATCAAGATGAACAAAGGCTGGATTTCCCCAGACTTCTCTTCTCCACCAGCGGACAGCAGCGATACGTAAGCAATACGTAGGCTGCACCCGCGGATGGAAGCTACGTTCTCTCTCACCATCCAAAACGGGGACATTTCTGCTTCATCAATCTGTGTCTAATATTCCTCCTCCTCCTCCTGCTCCTCCTCCTGAAACCTCACGTAATCACGCTGAACGGGCAATTTTTCTTAGGGCCACAAGGCTCACTCATCTAATTTTTCGAAACAATTTTTATATGTTTCAATGCTCTTAAAAGCGTTGAAACTTTAACTTGAACCAATTTTTCGTTAAACTGGGCTGCCTCTAGGCCTAGTTACCACTTAAGCCACATTAACCAAAGCGATTAATGGGTTTCACCTGCCATCTTGGTTGGGCATGGCCAATTTTTACTGAGGTACATTAGTACTGTTGGTACACCAATTTTTTGGGGCCCTCACCTACAGTGTAATCATACCAATTTGTATGTTCTTCGCCTGCACTCATGGTACAGAAGTGTGTGTGGGGTTGGCCTACACTTTAGCTACATAAATGTAACTTGGGCCTTGGCTATACTGCAGCTACTGAAATGGAACTAAGACTGCGCTCCCACTATACTGCTGCTTCGGAATTGTTACTGGGGCCTGTCTTGAGTGCTACTATTGCTGACATGGAACGAAGACTGTGCTCCCGCTATACTGCTGTTTCAGAATTGTTACTGGGGCCTGTCTTGAGTGCTACTATTGCTGACATGGAACGAAGACTGCGCTCCCGCTATACTGCTGCTTCGGAATTGTTACTGGGGCCTGTCTTGAGTGCTACTATTGTGACATGGAACGAAGACTGCGCTCCTCCTATAATGCTGCTAGTGATATGTTAGTGGGGCCTGTCCTAATGCTACGGCTGAAATGTTACGAATTATGGGCTCTGCCTATACCGCTGCTAATGGTATGTCTCTGGGGTGTGGAAACAGAGGCTTCCCAAAGACATGATGGCGGCGAGGCCATTTCCCACCAACGCGGTTACTGTTAAGGTGCATATAACCACGGACACGTGGAGAGGACACGTAGTGCCTCAAAAACATCCCCCTCCTCCTCCAACAGGGAAAACATTCTTGGCAAATGCCTTTGCATTGGTTCGTCTGGTGGCAGTCCAAGAATTTCACCTTTACCGACACTACAAGAGAGCCCCCCCACCATCCCCCCGCCACGGCCCACTTAATCCTGGCCGCATTCCGAAAACCAACAAAATAAAACCGCACTACTAGGTCCGCAGTCACCACCACATTACCACCAACGAGGTTACTGTTAAGGTACATATTACCAGTCTGACTGGGGCATGCAGACACCTTGACAGAATGAATAGTGTGTGGCACATAGGTTCCCCATTGCTATGCCCACGTGTGCAGCTCCTGATGGCGGTGGCACAGGATTCTATTTCTCATTGCTTCTGTACAGCATTGTGGGCTATCGCCCCACCACTTTTAAAGAGGGTCGCTGCCTAGCCGTGCCAACCCCTCTGCAGTGTGTGCCTGCGGTTCCTCCTCATGGCAGACGCACTTATAAATAGACATGAGGGTGGTGTGGCATGGGGGCAGCTGAAGGCTGCGCAGGGACAGTTTGTTGTGCGCTGTGGACACTGCGTCGTGCGCGGGGGGGGGGGGGGGGGGGGTTGGGCAGCATGTAACCCAGGAGAAGTGGCAGCAGAGTGTCATGCAGGCAGTGATTGTGCTTTGTTGTAGCTAGTGTGGTGCTTAGCTAAGGTATGCCATGCTAATGAGGGCTTTTCAGAAGTAAAAGTTGTTGGGAGGGGGGGGGGCCCACTCTTGCCGGTATTGTGGCTTAATAGTGGGACCTGTGAACTTGAGATGCAGCCCAACATGTAGCCCCTCGTCTGCCCTATCCGTTGCTGTGTCGTTCCCATCACTTTCTTGAATTGCCCAGATTTTCACACATGAAAACCTTAGCGAGCATCGGCGAAATACAAAAATGCTCGGGTCGCCCATTGACTTCAATGGGGTTCGTTATTCGAAACGAACCCTCGAGCATCGCGATAATTTCGTCCCGAATAACGAGCACCCGAGCATTTTGGTGCTCGCTCATCTCTAGTCATGACCTGGGTGTTGACTTTAGTACACTGAAATGTTTGACCAAATCTACAAGACTTTGAAAAATAGCTCTTTATAGGTGCTGCAGACCTTCGCAGACTGCTGGTGGACCAAAGGTCCTACTAGCGTCAAGACGTGAACATTGGAGAAGAACACTAAGGTCTGGTGTAACCTGTCAGTTGTGTTAATGAAAAACAAGCAAAACGAAAACAGAATAAATCTTATTACGTACGAGCCAACGAAACGCGTTACTTGCTGGCATATCTAAAGTCTATTCTGCTTCCGCTTTACTATGGCACTCTTAGTTCTTAGTTCTCACAATTGACAGGTTGTGCCGGACCACTAGTGTCTTTCTACCAGGTTGAAGTTGTCCACTCGGCCCTCAATATCTCATTACAACTGGCCTGCTTTAAATAGAAATGTAGTTTCCCAACATGTCCTGCGGTTATCATGGAGGAGCAGAGGTTAACGCTTTCATGACACAACTACTTAATGCCTTAAGGACCAAGCGATTTGTCGCACAGCAGGAGCCATAAGTGGTTGACATAGCCGTATGAGGGCTCGTTTTTTGTGGGACGAGTTGTGCGTTTTAATGATGAAAAAAATCATATCCAGCATCCAAAACTAAAGTAAAACTTCCAAATTTTTTGCATCACGTTAAAAAACACGAAGGCTGTGTGCACACAGGAACCTCAAAACCACTGACGCGTTTCGGCAGAACATCTGCCTTAGTCATGTGAACTCCAGGGCTACACGTTTTTCTTTGTATCCTTTTGGGTTATACCTGTCCATTTTAAAACATATACATGAAGTGAGCTGAACTCTTTTCTGTGTTTCATGTATGTTTTGGCATCACTCTGGGGTACATATAATGTGTTGTAGAACTTTTATAACTTTTTTTGTGTGTGTGTGTGTGTGGGGGGGGGGTGATGGAAAAACGTCCAGGAATTGTTTTTTTTTTTTAATGACGTTGACCACTCAGTATAAATAACAGATATCTTTCTCATCTGATCCGCACGATTACTGAGATACCAAGCATATAGAGATTTTTTTTACATTTTTTACTACTTTTGCGCACTACAAACACGTTTAAAAAAAGCAATTAAATCTGCAACGCTGCATTTTAGGACTCAAAACATTTTTATTTTTCCAGCAACTAAGCTCTATGGGGTCTTGTTTTTGTGGGAAGAGTTGTAGTTTATATTGGTACAAGTTCGACTTTTGGATTTTATTAAGTTTCTTGGGAGGCAAAGAAAATGAAGAATAACAATTCTGGTATTAGTTTTTAAAATCCTTTTTACGGCGGCGACCATGTGGGATAAACAAATCAATATTTTCATTGTTTGGGTTGTTCCAAATTCACAAACCCCTATTATAATTATGTGTTGCTTCTAAAAAAAAAAAAAAAAAAAATCTTGTGTTTTATATAATTTAAAGGAGGGTTTTGTGGGGAAAAAAATATTTTTTACTGCAATTTTTTTCTTTAAGTTAAATATTCACTCAAGTTTTTTAGCCCCTGAAGGGGACTTGAAGATGTGATTATTCGATTGGTAGGATAGTACACTGCATTACTCATGCAGTGCATTTTACTAAGCTTATGATAGCTGCCTATTAGACACTGGCCTTATAGGCTGGGTTACATGGCAGGCATGGAGGTCTTTGTCAAGCCTCCGACTGCCATGGGAGCCCATTGGTACCTTGCAATCGCACTATAGGGTGCCGATGGGTGACAGAAAGAAACCCCTCCTCCTGTCATCTGCTTACATGCTGCAGTTGCTATTGATTGTTGCGTGTAAGGGGTTAAGCTGCCAGGATCTGAGGTTTCTACACATCTGGCAGTTAGAGTAGGAACCTGGCTGTTGGTAGTCAGTCAAGCCAGATGTATAGGCAGTTTTAAAGCAATTTCTCCTTAAAGGTAAGTGGAGATGTTTTTTGCCCTCTAAGGGAAAGGTAGGCATGCATTGTGGCCTGTGCAGGGAGAGGGAGGAGGTGTGCTGTGATCATCAACTATTGTGATTGGTGGATCCTGTGTGATCTATATATAAGTGTTATGTTTCAGTGCAATCCTTTCCGTGATGATAATGAGATGGCGGCTGAGAAATTTCTCAACAGAACAGGAAGTGTCGGACTATTATTAGGCTCTGTGGTCAGAGTGACAAACGCAACTTCTTAGGATTTTGTATGATACAAATTGTGACATCAAAGACAGAAAAAAAATCACCAAAAAGTCTTTAAATAAAATACCATTTTCTGCTAACACATTCCCAGTTACGCAGTGACCAAGACGTCTTGTGGTCCTGTGACTCAAGCATACGGTCTGTCTGTCAAGATCCTATTACGTGGTTTCCCATTGTATACACAGGCTTCACACTTTCACAGAAGGAGGAAAGGTTATAGCAATGTTTATACAGTAGAATTCCTTTCATTTGTCATCTGATCATTCAGAAATTCCATGAAAGGAGGAATTCCAGCTATTCTTCCTGACTCATTCACTTTCCTGTGATGTTCCTACAATCTATTTGACAATCTGACCCCCATCAAGTGATTTACGGAATAGCCTCCCACACAGCTGCATATGACGGCGTCCAGAGTCTACATTACAGTATATAGCTGCAGCACGTCTCGTAAAAACGTGGGTCTGTATTAGAATATATCCGTACAACGGGAAAAACACTCACATATACGAAGAGAGACTAACGAAAAAAGTTTGGTACCGTGTTAGCCAGTAAAGAAAAATGTGATTGGTCTCAGCAAGAGACCAACTGAGAACAATCATGAACCGGGACTTACGCGTTTTGGCAAAAAATAAGCCGAAGGCCGGCTTCACACGGATGTGTTTGCGCAATATGCAGTGAATAGAATGTGCAGGTTCATTATAATCAAGAGTGTTGTGTTATTCCTGACAGATTGCACTGTGGTTACCACAGTGGGATCATAAATAGGGCCAAAAGTAGGACTTATAGGTGCCTGTTTGCGCATGTGACAATTTTTATCTTTCTATGGGTATATTCTAATAAAGACTACCCTGTTTCCCTGAAAATAAGACATACCCAGAATATAAGACATAGCATGATTTTCCAGAATTTTTGAGGATGCAAAATGATTTTTCAGGCTTTTTGAGGATGCTTGAAATATAAGCCCTACTCTAAAATTAAGCCCTGCTAACAGTTAATTTAAAAAGTCAATTTAAATAGTGTCCAGGCAGCTATACATGTAAAAAAGTTAAACCTTTTTGAACAAAAATTAATATAAGACCCTGTCTTATTTTCAGGGAAACATGGTAGTGTTTTTATGAGAGGTGCTGGAGTGCATTCCTGAAAAACGGACTTAGCCTTGTTTTCTCTGCAACCTCCCCTTATTGGAGGTTGGCTGTTGGGCATAATGCTGTGGATGAAGATTTTAGGTGTCTTTTATCTTTTTACTGTTTATATACTACATTTCACTATTTTCTAACCTTCACAGGAATCCATAAACTTGGCAAACACTCAGCATTCATTACCCATAGTTCACTGCTCAGCATATTTTAAAGTGTCGCTGTCAGATATTAAACATATGGTCCGACTCACTGAAGCCAAAGACAATTGTGCTGTATCTTATGAAGGTCCCTTTAAACCCTGACTTCACTAAAGTACATGCGTCTTAGGAAAACAATGCCTGGAAGGAGCCATGAACAAGGAGGTCCAGCTATGTAGTGTGAGCGCCTGCAGGCATCAGTGCAAGAGGATACAGCTGCAATCAAAATTATTCAACGACCACTGCCAAATTTACAAACTTTCAGTAGTTTGCAAGAAAAAAAAACAATCATACAACTATTTAAATAGCTCAACACAACTACTGTAACAAGTTGCTTTAGCAGATTTAACACAAAATGCCACTATAGTCTCAGAATTATCCAACCCTCTAAGTAAAATCTCTCAAGTACACCTGATGCAACTAATCAAGGGCTTCATTAGTTGCATCAGGTGTGCTTGAGATAAAGCATATTAAATAGCTGGATCAGTTAGGCTGGGTTCACAGAGGACGGATTTGCCGCATTAATTCTGTGTGGAATTTCTGTGTGGCAAATCCTCCTAATCTTGGGATTAGCCAGCCATGTGGACGAGATTTTGCAAAAATCTCATCCACACAGCGCGGGCCAATCCGTCACGGGCAAAGCCACGCTCAGCTGGCGCTGCGGCACGGAATTGACAGCCACAGCATGTCAATTCTTTTACTTTTTTCAGTGCGGCCAAACCGCAAGATTTCCGCAGGATTTCCATCCCATGGTAACCCAGCCCTAGGGCTTTATTGTCTGTGATTGCATGTTAGAAATGTGACTTAGTCAAGAGAGTGGTCCAGAAAGTTAAGAGAAGACATCTTTGCCTTGTACAAACAATGAAAAAGATACAAAATGATAGCAAAGGCATTAAATATTGTGAGAACCTTCAAAAACCCTTGAGTGACTGCAAAAGACCTGCAGCAAGATTTGGTGGCAGCAGGCACTCAGCTTAAAAACAGCCAGCCAATATAAGCTTGTGAGAATACAGCCCTAAAGCACACACTAAACGCTGAAGGTCTTCACGGCTGAACTCCAAGGCGTACACCTCTACTGACCCAAAAGCACGAGAACAGTTGGCTCCAATATGCTCAAAGCCATATAAATAAGACACAGAAATGATGGGATTCTGTTCTGTAGAGCGATGAAACAAAACTGGAACTTTTTGGGCTAATGGGTCAGTGGTGTGTCTGGAGGAGGAAGAATGAAGCATACGCTGCAAAGAACCCCCTGCGGTGACTCAGTGATGCTCTGGTGCTGCTTTGCTTCCTCCGGCGCTGCAAACCTGTAGTCTGTGGAGGTCAAGATGGATTCAATCAAGTATTGGGAAATCCTAGAAGAAAACATCATGTCTTCTGTGAGGAAGCTGAAGCTTGGGATCATTGGACCTTCCAACTTGCGAATGATCCCAAGCAGACCTCAGAGTCCACCAGGCTTGGTTTCAGAAGAAGTCCTGCAAGAATTTGGAGATCTTTTTATTGTAAGATTGAAAACATAACAAGAACATTAATATAGCTTACATAGCATAAGGGCTAATGCCCACGGACGGATTGCAGAATAACGCAGCTATTAGGTTCTATTCAACTTAGTAGCTCAGTCCTCACATGCGGGATTCTGCCGCGGATTTACGCAGCCGGAAATAAATTGCGGCATTTTCTATTTTGCCTCGTTTTTACGTGGCGGGAGGTCTCCAATAATAAAGCATTAATGGAGACCGTGTTCTGGATTATAGTTTTCTCCAGCAGGTTTTGGGGTATTTTGTAGCTTCCGAATTGTATCGTGTGCACACATCATCGACCAGAATCAGACACAAATGCTGGTCTAAAACCGGGAGAGTCTCTACAATGTGTAGAGGCTCAGGTTTTTTATTATAACACATGATAAATGCCCTTTAATGGGCGTGCAACAAATTACATCAGTAACATATAGGATTCTCATTTGTCGGATCATATAGAATCCCCCACCTCTCTGCCCACCCTCTACTAGCCAGGATGTAGCTTGGACTTTGTCCTCTATGCAGGCAACCTTAAGCAGTTTTTGTGTATGTGGCAACCCATTATTTAACTAGCTTCAGGATGGGAGGGGTGGAGAAGTGCTAGAAAGACACTCAGTATATACATATAATCCTATAATCTTTAACTCTTAGAGGCTGGTTGTGCAATTCCTATGTACTTAACTAACATTACATCACACATCCATTGTCTAGCAAATACCATGATTAGATTGTGTGTGTCCTTTAAACTCCACAGAGCTAAGAGTTATTACAACAGCATAATACATTTGGTTTATACAAATCAATAGACATTTTATACTAATTAATTATCATGTCTACTACAACCGCAGAGAAATGTCCGTTTTTCCTCGATTGCCAGCGGGGACTTTTTGGTTTACCCCTGCGGTTTAAAACCATGGATGTATCCCGCTCCCTCCGTGGGCATGAAGCCTAAAACATACCAAAACCAAAGGATTACCTATTTTAACCAAACTAAACTGAAAGTCCCCTAAATTCAGGATAAAATTTAAAAAAACAAAAAGGTCCAGACCAATACATACAGTACACTTACACAAAAAGAAAAAAGCTATCATATCATATCCATCTTACCGAGGCCAATCACACTACACTCACTCATACTCACCACCACATACCATAAATAACACTACATGCAGCCTACAACCACAACCCCTACCACTGTGACCTAAAGCAAATAGAAACATAAATATATACAGAATCATATGGAAACAAAGCATGAATAAAAAAAAATCAACATAATAATAACCTAATAATGATAATAGACGAATACCCCATTACCTATTTTCCTTTTTTGTAAAATATTTTTTAATTTTAATTTTTTATTTATTTTTAATACACAACACTAAAAAAAACATAATCTTATACTATTCCTATAACTAAGTTCAAGCCACCACACCCCACACTTCACCAAACTAGTGCAGCCTGGGAGCCACGCCTGCACCCCATGTCCATGCTCACTGTCTCAGTCCAGGACAGGCTAAGCTGCGCTGTATTCACACACCCTGCCCGCTACAGCCTGAGGGCCACGCCCGCACCAACAGTCCATGCCCAGTGTTCATTGTCCGGGATGCTACAGCTAAAGCATAAATCCCCCCTGCCCCAACAAACCCCCACCCAACCGATCTATAACCCTTAACACTAATACGAAAGCCTAAGTTCAGTTACCTGCATCCTTACTTCTTCATCTTTGACTGAAAACAAAAACCAACTAGTGTCACTAATAATCAAAGACACCTATCACTAGACTATCTGTCCCCAAACTTTCACTGCTTCCCTAAAACTTACCCTCTGAAAAAAATATCCCTAATTCTCCTTACTCTGTCCCTAAAATGACCTTGACAATAAAAGAAACTCTCTCTAATAGAAGACAACCCCTCTCCATAGGAGAGGGGCCTTATCTTGCATATTCCAGAGCGCACTTTTACCAGGGGAGGATTTTCTGCTCCGTCAACACTGAACACCGTGCGCTCTACACATGAAACCTGACCACTACCCTGACGAGGAATAAAGTGCACCGGCCCCTACCACCAAGGTCCCTGAATGCTCCATAGGCCCCTTCCACATAGGAAAGACCTTCCAGCCTAGGCCAACCAAAGAAAGCTTCCAACCAATTGTACACCTTTGAATTAAAGGGGCACTGAAGCAGGAAATGCTCCAGGCTTTCCAACACATTGCTGCACTCTATATGGAGACAAAACCTATTCCCAGGGTGCCTGCACTTCAAGTTACCCCTTACATACAGTCTCCTATGGAAACAGTGCCAAGACAAGTCCCAAAACTTCAAGGGGATCCAAGCAGAATTTTAAAAAACAAAACCCTACCACCGGGTACCGATTTGGGCAGTCTTTGAGCATCAGGGGCTTCTAGAAATGGGTCAACATGATCCTTTTGTCAGGGAGTTTCCTCAAAGTCCTGATCTACCACATCCCCAGACCCCACTGAGATATCATCTTCAGAACCGCAGTAGCATAAGCCAGAGGATGCCCATGCGGAGTGCGAAGATTCTTCACCTGCCATCCTGTCTCCCATTCCCGTAAGAACGTCTGAAACCATCCCCAACAGGAGAATACTGATGGAGGAGCCGAAACCAAAGTGTTTACAAGAAACACCATAGGATTGACCATAGATAACCCCTCTAGTCTCCTTGTGAGGTACATAACATCTCTTCTAACTAGGTTCAGCTATTCCTCCACAATACTATGAAAAACAGGTTGTAGACCCGAGTCCAGAGAGGTTCTGGCAAATTGCATAGACTGCCTATATAGATAAATAAAG
Source organism: Eleutherodactylus coqui (assembly GCF_035609145.1). NCBI lineage: Eukaryota > Metazoa > Chordata > Amphibia > Anura > Eleutherodactylidae > Eleutherodactylus > Eleutherodactylus coqui. The sequence goes on along the minus strand of NC_089838.1, from coordinate 312,108,956 downwards.
GGAGCAGGTATACTTTGATAAGATTAACCCTTTCCCAAATAGTCAAAGACCAACTCTTCTACTGGACCACCTTCTGAGTGGCACCATCAACCCTGTCTGCCCAATTTCACATGGGATAATCTCCCTGGCCAAATTTGAGGTCAAGAACTTTAGCCGAGTTCTGTGGCTCTGGAAGCATGTCCGGGAGACCAAAACTAGGATCTTACCTTCCTAACTAGAGGCTTTCGCACTTATCCCGGTTGATGTCAGACCGAGTAACAATCCACATCTGCCATCACATAGTATGCTTGCTTCCCCTCCAGAGGACACAAAGACGGTTATAGCATACGCTACCACCCTCAAGTGGCTTCCGGCACCTCCCAATCCATCCTGGTCCTCGCCGAAGGTCCACAACCAATCCTTCTAAGTAAAGAATCAATGGCAAACATATACAGGAAGGGGTTCAGAGGACAGCCCTGATGGAACCTAGATCCAACCTCAAAAGGGCAGTCGACCTAACCTTTCACAAGTGGGAAGGTCTCAGCCCCTGCTTACAATGTCCCAAGCCAATTGACAAACATCCCCGGCAGGCCATACCTCAGAAGAGAAGACCAGAGGTACTCCTAGTTAACCTAATCAAATGCTTTGGCCTGATCTAGGGACAGCAAGTCCCCCTCCCAGTGACCAGCCCTACTCTGCTCCACTGCCTCTCCAACACTGAATTAGCACTAAAGCAAAGCTGGGTCCCTGGGAGGAGCCAGGGAGCAAACTTTACCAGCCAATTAAAAATCACTTTTGCTAGAACTTTTCTATCCATAGGGCTATGGGAGGCCATTTCTCAATACAGTTGGAATCCCTAGGCTTTCCCAGAATGATCAAAGCCGACCTCCTGATTGATTTGGGCAGAGTGCCCCAGAAAAGACACTCATTAAATACCTCAGTCAAGAGGAACGCTATCAGAAGCTGCTGTCTGGCGATGCATCATGTTTGCAGCAAGGTCATAAGAGCAAAAGGTGCTCCGGTAGGTACTATAGGCGCTTGTGATGAGGGGCCCAATAATTCTGAGACTGCAGGAGTCATTAAAAGTGGCATTTTGGGGTGAATTTGGAGAAACCGCTTGTTATATTAGTTGTGTTCAGCTGTCTCCTTTTAGACCTGGTCCACATGACCGCATGCTCCTTGCGCATTGCATGCCAAGATATTGTATGAGGATTGGCAGCATGCAGCAAGCACGCATTGTCGTTGCATACTTGCTGTGTGCGCGCAGCACGCTGGAAACACGGTCGCAAGAGCTCGGCCTTACTTGATTACTCTGATGAGATGACCACAACCTCCGACAACAGATCTTGGACCTAATGAATTATCGGATAAGTTATAGAACTTGCTAATATACTTTGCATTTCAATTCCTTGCCATTTTTAAAAGATTTTTGCTTGCTGTCAGTGAACAGGAACACGGGCTTAAAAACCTGTTGGCTTGGTGCATCCAATCGAGACAATCCTCTGTAAAACAGCAGTACAGATGTCCTCGTGTGCTGCCGGCTTTCCACCAGACGAGCGAGTGACGTCACCGCTAACTCGTTCGCCCGCGTGCGGCCTGTTCAGACCGGCAGAGGATTGTTGGATCGTTCAAACAAGAATCGTTCAGTCTTTCACTTTCGCTGTATAAGTGACTGAGAGGGATGGAGCAAGCGCTGGTTAAACCGAACGATCAGCGAACGAGCCAACGATGATTTTTATGTTTGTTGGTACTCAGTTGGTAATGCATTGAAGTCAATGGAAGTTGTGCCTGCAGTACCAAACAGGGCCACTACGATACAGACGTGCGCTATTTGTTTACAGTGCTGTTCATTCTGACAGGGAATCAGCTGACCGTCAGGTATCCCAAGCAGTGGACCCTCATCGATCAACTATTGATGACCCATGCCAATATAAACAAGAAGTTTTCTATTTCCTGACAGCAAGCAGAGATCTTGATAACTGAGAAATTGAAACAGAGAGTTTATTAGAAAGTTGTAGAACTTTTCATGACACAAGATCTAAGCTTTCCATCCTATAGGATAGTTTATATGGTTGATTTCTCCTGGTGTATCCAGCCCCACAGGTGAGCAGGACTGAACAGTCTGTGTACAACACCACGGAATATGGTTCTATATAGACAATGTGAAATATACGCAAGATGCAATAATGGGCACTGACTGTGGATAGAGACCATGTGTAGGTGTAGGACCACAACCTGTGCCCCCCCCCCCCCTCATGCTGTTGCTCTTATGAATTAATATATAATAAAAAGACATTACATTCTGTCGCTAATCATTTCATTGGATGAATAGAGGGGGCACAGCGCCACCTACTGGTCATGAGATAAATAATACATCAGCAGAATACAGATCTCTCTGCTGTCCTCCTAGTTTGCTTGTTACAATGTATCACTCTTCTGGTATGTAAGTAAATACAATTGTATCCACCTCTTAGGACTCGGTCACATCAGCAGGCTTCCATCTCCTTGTTCCATTTTTGGAGTACAGAGACAGAATTAAATAATTCAGTTTTTTTCTCTCCAATGATTTCCATGAGATTTTTAACCGCTTAATGTCAATTAAGGGGTTAAAATGTAAATGTATGTCCTGGCAGGATGGTAGTTAACGCAACAAGACGTAAATTTATGTCCTGTAGATGGCGCCGGCTCAGAAGTGAGCCTGTGCTATCCCATAGCGGGAGCTGGCTGTGACTGATAGCCGGGCTCCTGCAGTTAACCCCTTACATGCCACAATGTACATTGCAGTGAGTGAAGCATGCTTCCTCTGTGATGTCATCGGCCCTCCACTAGGTATTCCGGGCCTGCCATGGCCTGTGATCGCTATTGTGAGCAATAATGCATTACAGTACAAAAGTACTGCAATGCAATGTCATAGGGATCAGGGCTTTTATGGTTCAAGTCCCCTATAGGGACATTAAAAACAGGGGGGAAAAAGCACATAACAAAAAGAACTTTTTTTCGCGCACTTTCCACTATTTGTATTTTTTTTTTTTTTTTTTTTTTTTTTAAAACCCACATGTTTGATATCATATCCGTAGCCACCTGTACAATAAAATGAACATACTATTCATACTGCAGGACAAAGACTTGTCATTTTTGTCACAGTGTGTGCTCTGTAGAAATACCCCCCACCCTAAGATGGCAGAATTTTGATTTATTTTTTGTAATTTGCTTAGAATTTTGTAAAGGTGTATTACTACATTATATGGTACATTAAACAGTTGTGGCAAGTTGGAGTTACTTGCCCAGGATCTCCTGCTTATTTTCCCCTGCCCAGGGGTGGCAGCACTGCAATGATGTCCAGAAACAGGGTCAAGTCCAAATGCTGGTTCCTCCAGCATTTATTTCAGCATAGGTATTCAGTTTACAAACAGTCCAGCATATTATATGCAACATGCAACTGCACACTGTCGTCCACCACAGTACTCACAGCAACGCACACCGCCTCTTCCAGCAGACCTTCCAGGAAGGTGACTTCGCCCCGACAGGCGATGAGCAAGGGGCTGACTACCCCCTGTCTGCTCTGTGCTTCCAGGTCCCTCGCAGACCAGCACCAGGTCTACATAGACCTCAGGCCCCACAGGACTCAATGGACCTAAGCTCCACAGGCTTCAAGGACCCTGAGTTTGTGAGGGAGGGGAAATTTAAACTGTGTAGCCACACCCTTGCAGGTGCAGGTTAACTAAATCAAACACAATGACTGTGCTCAGAGGCCCCCTACAGGCCACTCTTACTACTACACTGTCACACAGTGCACTGAGAGTTGTCTGGGAGGATGCTGGGCGCCGGGCGAGGAACGGAAGATTGACTACTGTCTGGGGCAAAGAGCGAGAGAGCAGCTGCGCTGTATCCCTAACTTGGGAGGGACCACTATACTGGGGCAAAGACCACAGAAAACAGTGGCACTCCTGACCCAGGACAACCCTAGGCTGGTAGTAGCAACGACTCCCACGTAACAAACTGTAAGTGAAGCTGGCCTCATTAGGGGACACTAGGTCTGCACATTATTAGGGACACAAATAGTTCATCAACAGGCCTGTTAAATAGAAGAGCATTACGTCCAAAGGATTTGAAGTGTTTCGTAAGCTTCTATCGCTTGCAGTTACGGACTGAGATATTGATACAGGTGCATCAGCCTTGGGTATCAGGGACATTTAAACAAGAGGGAGGGTGACAAAGTGTCACCCCCTTAGGCGGGGTTCACACGGGACGGATTTCCAGCGGAATTCTTGCGGATTGGCCGCATCGAAAATACGTGAGAATTCCGCTGGAAATCTGCAGCTGCAGGTTTTGGCGCGGCTTCGCCGCCTGCATTTCCACTGTGGCCATCTCTCCCCATAGGCAGGAGAGAGGCCGCTATGGAAAAGAAAAAGAATTGACATTCTGTGTATTTATTTCCGTGCCGTATGGCCGTTTCCACACCATTTGTCCACAATGAATTGGCCGCAGCATGTGGACAAGATTTTTGCAAAATCTAATCTAATTTGTTGGCCAATCCCGGGATTAGGAGTCGCGGGCGGACAATCCACACGGAAATTCCGCAGCAAATCTGTCCGGTGTGAACTGAGCCTTACAAGTACATCTACAGCAAACTTAGACCCTATTCACGCCTGCATCAGGGTTTCCGTCTACAACAGAAATGATGTAAAGAAACAAATGTCTGCTAGCAGCACTCTCTTGAGCCCAACAAGGGTCGGACCTCTGGATGCAAAGCCACAAGCACAGGGACCCGAACCGTCCCCAAACAAGGCAAACATGCAATAGAATAAACCTTGCGGCAGCGTGATATTTTTGCACCATCACTTGCTGCCGCAAGGTTTATTCTATTAAGTGTTTACAACAGAAATGATGATGACACAATACCGGATCTGTTGCCCGACCGACACCAGTAACTCTGAACACGGATGTGAACAGATCCCTAGTGAGTGTGTAGTAGTCCAGAACACCATCCTGGTCCCCTCCATTAATGTAATACATGTTTTGTCCAATGTGGATGCACTGTGCAAAGCTTGTCCTGTCATATGCAGTGTGTGTATTGCACAGCTGTGGCGCTTGAGAGGTTAACAGTAATAAAATCATTGCATGCATATAAATGTATCAGTTTGTCATATCATTTGGTATAAGTAAAAGTATAAATAGGAGTGCTTGAGAGCTGGAAAGGAGTCCATCTTCAGTAGGAGAGTGAGTGCTAACACAGAGCCACTTGGAAGCACCTTCAGCTTCCATGTAGGTGAAGATGGAAGAAGAGGAGTGACATCCCATAGCGTTTGGAGTGTGGATGTGAATGGAGTGAGTCCCACCATCAGAGAGAGAGAGAGCATCTTACAATAATTCTGTATAGAGGAACCCATTGTACAGGTACCAGTTCACACTACAGGCTTGTCCTGTGCAGCCGTCCAAAGTCAGGATCACCGCGAAGAGGTAGGCGACTGAGTCACACCCACGTACCTGCCGTGCAAGGTGTTTATTGTTTAAGCCTTCCTGCCAATAATTGTCTGCCAGAGTGTCTGTGGAGTGACCCCTACCCTCTTTCTCCTCTGGAGTGCTCCCAGTCCAGGACCGGTACCGTACAGATAACGTGGACTGTAGGACCGGTTTTCATCCTGTGTATCCTCCCTGACCTCTGAGCTCTAGCCTGCTGGCATTGAAAGTGAATTGTACCTGCCTTGCTTTGAATACCTGTTTTGTACGGTTAAATCTTTAAGTAAAGTAATACCGGGCCCTAGCCATTCCTGGGGACCTGAGGTACTATACACAAATCTCTGTGTTCATTTCTCCACCATGTAGCATACCGGTGTGTGGAAATGGTGGTTTCACAAGTGATAAGTACTACTACCCCTATAAACCCTTGGCTGCGTGTCATCCCTCCGGGACTAGAGCCTGGTAAGTGCCGCTGTGACAAGCCAACACTTAACCCTCCCAGCTCTGCACAGTGGTCAAGTGTCCGGGGTCATTCCTCTGGGGTGTTGCAGCTGTACCTTTTTATGACGTCACTTGGCACAGGATCTAATCTGCTGCGCCAAAACAAGTCTAATGGACTGCCACTTAAATTCTGATGGGGCCACCAAAGATGGTGCCCATTTCATAAAAATGCTCTCCTCTATGGCTCAATCCCCCAAAGCTGCTTGCCTCCAAAAAGACAACACCCAGGCTAGGTGCAAAGTAGGGAGGGGGACTACCTCTGCTGAATGGACTTGCTGGTGCCCAAAGTGGGAGGAGCTTACTGCGGCTGCAGACTTCTGGACTCAGAGCATTTTTGGCCAGGCAGAATTCAAAATGTCTCCACCAACCAGCGTAAGCAGTCAACTAGTTCATGCGGTGTTGGCGGGTTAACCACCACCTGACCCCCAATACTATTGGTTGTGACGAGCCGAAGCTCCTGGAGGTGATCACCCCCATATTGCCGCTTAAAAAAAGGCTGATTCCCCTTAGAGAGCTTCAGCCGGCCAGACCTTGGAGACTGCCAGAACCGGTAGAGGAGGTTGTACTGCCTGGATATGACACTGCAGAGAAAGTGAGGAATAGTTCCGCTAGAAGATTTAATTTTTCAGTAGTGTGCGGTGCCGATCATCCATCATGGAACTAACACTTTAATAGTCTTTTGAGGAACTTACGAGAACTCTTAAGACGGTACCAGTTGCTGCTCGAACATTCCTATGACGGATCTGCAGCAAGCCTTGTAAGTACTATAGTAGGTGATGCCGAGAACGTAATACAGGAAGGATGTATAGAACCACTGAGCAGCGCTGCACCCTGTGTTATGACTCTCCCAATTACCAATACCAGGGATGATACGAGCAATTCTGTGTCTGTACCTGATTCAGATCCGGATCTTTGGAGTCTACGTGGCTAACGGTGAGCAGATGAAGTAGTAATACCTCCTGGGCTCAGGTACTTGTGGGACGTTAGTTTGTGGGCTTCTGTATCATAAGAACAAACGGACTCACCCTAGAGATTGCTGTTATGGCTTTCCTGCCCCACCTAACGGGCCTTGTGCTGGTGAGAAGAAGACGCGTCTAGTGCCCCGAATGTTATTGTCCTACTCGTACAATAATAGAAGTCACTCGGCTGTCGGGGAAATGTGTGCATTCCATCGTAAAAGATTACTAACACTGAAACCAGTCAATGTAGGTGCGTGGCCTGGCACAATCTTTTGATAGGAAATACATGGAAGAAGTTGGTGAAGTCAGTGGCACTTTTAGGCAAGCTCACACAATTCATTGCATATTACGTTGTGAATGCATTGATCTTTATTGATCCACTCAGACTAGCATTTTTTATTGCGTATAATACACACTTACAAAAAACGCGGCCTGTTCTGTTTTACCATGTATTATGCTCGATAGAACCCTATTGTTTTCTATGGACGCGTAATAAACACTGTACATATGCAATTACACGGAATTTCACAGAAATTCTTTGAGGCGCTTTTGCCTGAACATCGCATCCGCGCGTAAAATCAATATCGTGCTCGCCCGTGTGTAGTCAATATGAAGTATTGATAGTTGAGACATAGCTGTGTGTTGTTGTTAGCCATTTACTTGTTCACAACCCTCAGTGACCCAAAAGACGAGCTCCCTCCCTGTTTTCCGGCTTTGCGCTGCTTCTTTCAGTTGTGTGATATCCATGCCAGTATCAGCTCTGACAATATCCGCCATCGTGTTCTTTGGCGCCGGGTCTTCTTTTGCCGCTGATCTGTCCAAGCATTATAGATTTTTCTAGTGACTCTGCTCGCGTAACATGGCCAAAATACGTGAGTCTGAGTCCGGCCATCTCCCCAACCTCGCCCCATTGACATATCAGGTCTCATATGATTCAGGACTTCTCTGCTTGTTCCTCTCGCCGTCCAGGGTATACGTAGCAGCTTCCACCAGCACCACAGCTCAAACGCATCAATCCTCCTCCTATCAGCTTCCCTCGCAGTCCAGCTCTCACATCCATACATGGCTCTGGGGAATATGATGGTTTGCACTATCCTGCGTTTAGTTGCATTGCCGATATCCCTACTTTTACAGATTTTGTCCATGTTTAGCATCGCGCTTCGCCCCAATGCTATCCTAGGTTTTATCTCTGGCATAGATTCTGCAGCCTGGTCAATTTTTGAGCCAAGGCAGATGAAGTCTCGCACATGTTCTATGACCTCATTATCGAATTTGTCCATTTTTTGCTGTTGCCCATTTTTTCACTTTCAGTTTTAATCTTCCATATTAGCGGCTTCAGACCGGCTTCTGTATCTGCAAACAGAGTTGTTTCATCCGCATAACGGAGATTGTTGATATTTCTGCCACCTATTCTCACCCCGATTTCCAATTCGTCTAGCTCCATTTTCCGCATGATCACTTCCGCATATAGGTTAAACAAGAGGATGCAGCCCTGTCAGACGCCTTTGCTGATCCCAAACCAATCTGTGTCCCCATACTGTGTTCTCACAGGGGCTTCTTGATTAAAATAAAAAAATAAATTTTGTCTTCAACCACTGATCTCAGTCTTTCCTGTATAATTGAGAGAAGGATCTTGCCTGCATATGAATGAGGGTTATTGTTGGGTAGTTGGAGCAGTTCTGGGAGTCGCCTTTCTTTGGTAGAGGGATGAAGCCAGATCTTTTCAGTCCTGTGGCCATTGTGTGGATGCCCGTACTACCTGGCACAGTGCCGTGATGGTTTTCACTGGTACTTGCAGCAATAACTCTGCCAGTATATTATCTATGCCTGGTGTTTAATTTTTGGCTAGTTGTTTCATTGCCATAGCCACTTCTGACTCCATAATAGAGGCTCCAAGTCCACAGGCTCCATCTCATACAATGGTCCAGATATGTGGTTGCAGGCATATAGTTCCTCTGTATATTCCCTCTACCTATCCTTGATACTCTGTTGGTCATTCAGTTCCTTTCCATTTTGATTGTGTTGTTGAGTGCCTAGAAAGGTTTTCGGGCCATCTTGACCCATGAGAATAGGCCTCGGATATGGCCTTTCATGGCTTCTGCTTCGAGTTGTTTGCAACGCTCATTCCAGTCCATTTCCTTATCTTTTCTTGCCGCTCGCTAAAAATCATCATTTAGTTGCTGAACTTCATCTTTGTTGCCGGCCGCCTTTGCCGCTCTTCTTTTATTGGCTATTCTCGGGGTTTGCTCGGACAACCAATAGCGTTGTGTTTCCCGCTTCTTATAAGTGGGACGCTTACTGGCTGTCTCCATAACCGTGGACTGTATATCGCGCCATAGTCCCTCTGGATGCTTTTCTGATGTGTCAAGCAGTTCGAATCGGTTTTCTACCTCAATAGTGTATGATTGGGACATTTTAGAGGTGTCGAATTTTCTCGATGGAGCTCCTTTCCTAATGCTACAGAATTTGATCTTGATCTTGGCTGCAAGGAGTTCATGATCAGAGTCGGAGTCGGGAAAGGTTTTTATTGCAATGAATGAACTTCCCCAATGATGATGACACAGGATGTAATCAATCTGATTTCGATGGAGGCCATTGGGAGATGTCCATGTGTACAGTCGCCGTTTAGGTTGCATAAACCATGTGTTTGTTATCCTGAGCCGGTTTTCTTGGCAGAACTGTACCAAGCGATCACCGGCTTTATTTCTTTCACCAAGCCCAAATCTTCCTGTGATGGTTGCTTCTGGCTGACTGCCGATGTTGGAGTTGAAGTCGCTCAAAATGTAAATGATGTCCTCCTTTGGTATTTCGTTTAGCGTTTTCTGGATGTTGGCATAAGAATCTTCAATGGTTTCCTCCTCAGCATCCGTTGTTGGGGCATAGCCCTGTAAGATTGAGATGTTCACTGGCTTACCACATATCTGGATAGCAATGATACGGTCGCTGATTGTTCTAAAACTTTCTACTGCTTTTGAGGTCTGCTTGTTTGTAATAAAGGCTACTCCATGCCTCTTGATTTCTTCATGTCCGGCATAGTGCAATGTGAAGACATCGGACTGAAAATATCCATTACCTGTCCAGTGCAATTCACTAATTCCAAGAATATCAACGCAAAGGATTCTCTAAATGCGACTGGGGAAGAGTAAGGTCTGAGTACAAGTAGTCAGGGTTTTCATCATCACGCAACTAGGGTAAAGCCCTGGGGAAGGCCAGCTGCTGATGTGCCTCATAATTAAAGGACAGGACTGCGCTGTACCAAATCTCACATACTAGCAACATGGAATGTGCGTGGCATGAGTCTAGGGAAATTGGACATTGTGAAACGCGAAATGACAAGATTTAACATTGATATTCTTGGGATTAGCGAATAACTGTGTAGGACGATGATATAAGGCTGCTCACGTTTGGGGAGCAGGAAAGGGGAAATTCCATGGCTGAATGGATTCATCTTATGACGGAACCGAAAAGTGCCAAATGGACCATAATGGGTCAGTTTGGTTCCTTGCCTTTTACCAGAAGGAAAAGCACGGTCTGCATAACTATTTCTTCCAGTATTTTGTGTTGGATCTGCGACAGCGCAGATGTGAACCCGGCCTAACCAAAATGTATGTTCTTTAGTTCAATATGTATTTTTATTCTACAATACATACAATAAGATAGGCTCAGTTCCATATATAAATATTTCTGTAATATAATCAGTGTCAATAACAAAAAGGCATGACTAACAACCTATCGCTATAAGGGGATGGCCTCAAGAGGAGTCTCTCACTTTACTGTATTTTTAACGCTGAAACGCCCGCACTTTGAAACAAAGAATAACTAACTGCACGTTAAACAACTAATGAGAATTGTTAAGTGTGAGCTATACACCCTCCTGAGTGAGAACCCCACAGGGAGCGCCAAGTAGAGCTCCACAGACGCCTCATAAGAGGGGCAGGAGGGAGAAGGGGGGAAAACCAAGAGACACAAAAAAGAAGGAAAGAAGATAGGGAATAATGGAGAAGAAAGAGAAGAAAAAGTACCTCAGTCCCACGTTGGCCTGTTAACCCCTAGCTTTATGTTTAATTATGCATAACCCCATTAACCAGCCACTGTTCAAACCCAGCAGATTTGTGGAACGTCAGCCAGGTCTCCCACATCACATGATATGCCAAGTATTTAGCATCATCTCTGGTCCTCAGCTCTTCCATACGGCCTATTTCATCCAAGGCTGTCACCCAGTTCAATCTTTTCCGGGAAACCTGAGACCTCCAAAGTCAAGGCATCACCGTTCTCATAGCTAGGAGGAAAAATCTAAAGCTGTTCCTCTTACTAGCTCCAGTAGGCCCCCAGCATGATTGATAGCAGAGAAATTTCTAGTGTGAGAACCAGGGAGCCCCTATTCAAAGTGTTGTGCAGGTCCTCAACCTCTCTCCAAAGTTCCAAGATCTGAGGACAAGACCACCATATCTGTGTGAGCCTGCCAACCTCTGCCTGACATCTCCAACACAGGTCAGATGATCCCGGATAATATCTAGCTAGGCGAGCCAGAGTACAACACCACCTTGTTAACAACTTATAATTTAGCTCCTGATGGTTGCCTGAAACCATCATCTTGTGGGTTAAGTACTTAGCCTTGGCCCATTCCTCCCCAGACTCAGTTTGTCCCAGTTTTTTTCCCCCAAGACCTCCTAAAGCCTCCCCAGGGGTCCCGCCCCTCCTTGACTACCAGAATACTATAAACCGTGGAGATCTCGCCCCTCAACCTCTGAGAATTCCCACACATCACCTCGAAAGGAGTGTAAGGCGATGTCAGATCTCAGATTGGGCCTAGAGCTTGTACATAGTGGCCTATCTGGAGGTACTGGAACCACACCGCCGTCAAGGGTCCCCCATCCACAAATCTATGTTGTTTTATAGTTGACTGTACACATTGGTATTAGTAACAGCTGTGTAATTGCGCAGGTAATAGAGCACATCCTAAATTCAGTAGACTAATTAGCAATTCAATGGCTGGGAACATCGGGGCATATTCTTTTGCACGACTTGCACACACAAAATATGTAGAAAAATACATCGATGTTAGCGTAAAAACGCAATGTTTGTTCCGCAAAAACATGACGCTCACGCACGTGCATGTACGCATACGCTCGTTTGTAGCCTAAAGAGTGGAGTGTGCATGCATGTTGTTGTCAGGGTTTAGTACTGTGTCAGTGGGTGGATAAAGGTTGGGCGCAGAATTCCCTGAACCCTGTGTGAAAACTCTCTTCTTGACCCCCTACAGTCTGGCTTCTGCCCTCTACACTCAACAGAAACGGCTCTTACAAAACTGTCAAACAACCACCTGACACTCAAAGGGGAGACTACTCCCTACTGATCCTTCTCGACCTCTCCGCAGCATTTAACACTGTTGACCACAAACTCCTCCTCAACTTGCCTCGCTGCCTGTCAAATATAGAATTTAATTCAAACGCACTACCTTCATCTATACAGCTCTGCATAGCACTGCGCTGCCCTAATTGCCTCCCTCATCTCAATTCACCACCCAGCCCGGGCTCTCCGCTCCGCTAATAAAATCAGACTAAGCTCCCCTTTAATTCAACCTCTCATTCCCGCCTCCAAGACTTCTCCAGAGCATCACCAGTCCTCTGGAACGCGCTACCCAAATCTATCCGGGCAATCCTTGACACACAATACATCAGGCATGCTCTAAAAACGCACCTCTTCAGGTAGGCATACCGTATCCCCTAAACCAAACCCCTCTGTACTCCGCCTGATAACATGCTCCCTGACCTACTGACTGCAATCCTTGCCAGATGCCATCAACCACCACTTGCAGTCATACCAACTCAGCCATTATACGGCTTAAAGGGGTTGTCTCGCGAAATCAAGTGGGGTTATACACTTCTGTATGGCCATATTAATGCACTTTGTAATATACATCGTGCATTAAATATGAGCCATACAGAAGTTATTCACTTACCTGCTCTGTTGCTAGCGTCCCCGTCGCCATGGTTCCGTCTAATTTCGGTGTCTTCTTGCCTTTTTAGACGCGCTTGCGCAGATCCGTCTTCTCCCTTCTTCTCCCTTCGGCTCCGCTCGGCAGCATCGGCATTGTGGCTCCGCCCCCTTGTACGCATCATCGCGTAGCTCCGCCCCATGATGTGTGCCGGTTCCAGCCTCCTGATTGGCTGGAATCGGCACGTGATGGGGGCGGAGCTACGTGATGATGCGTACAAGGGGGCGGAGCCAAAATGCCGATGCTGCCGAGCGGAGCCGAAGGGAGAAGAAGAGAGAAGACGGATCTGCGCAAGCGCGTCTAAAAAGGCAAGAAGACACCGAAATTAGACGGAACCATGGCGACGGGGACGCTAGCAACGGAGCAGGTAAGTGAATAACTTCTGTATGGCTCATATTTAATGCACAATGTACATTACAAAGTGCATTAATATGGCCATACAGAAGTGTATAACCCCACTTGCTGCCGCGAGACAACCCCTTTAAGTCGGACTATTGTCTATGTGTATAACATCCCACACTCTCCATCTAGCCATACCGTGCACATCTCCAGCCCCTTTACCTTCTGTATCGCCCCACTATTTGTAGTATGTAAGCTCATTGGAGCAGGACCCTCACCCTCCTGTTTCCATCAATTGATTACTGTATGTAACCGTGGTTTTTGTATCTGTTCTTCCCTGTTTTGTAAGCGCTGCAGAATAAGTTGGAACTATATAAATATAGATTATTTTTATTATAACTGCTATGTCTATCTGCAAAATGTCAACGTTATGCAGTATATCCTATGATTTAACGTCACTTTCTTGATGGGTCTCTTGCCCACAATTTCAGGACATGCTGAGGAGCAATGTGAGTTGACAGCTCTTAGTTCTGAGGTTGGAGTACCATATAAAGAATGGGTTCTTCTGAATTGCACCTTTACCTGTTCTGATATAACCCTCTGGGAAGGCAGCCTGCAGAAGAAAAATCCTGAGTCGGGGCCAAACTGGACAGCGGTTGAAGTTCTTGTTGACAACTGGGATAAATCGGAACTGTATTGTATGCAGGTATCAGATGATGGAAGCACAAGACAATCCATGTCACAGGTCATGGCATATGGTAAGTAGCTTGAGGCAATGTCTAGAGTGGGCAAACATCATAAAGAGTCTCACTATTTTTGTAAATACGGTTCATACAATGTTGTAGATTTCCATGAAAATCTGCATCTGAAATTGGTGCGGTTTCACATTCTGTAAAGGCATACTTAAGACACCAGATTTGTACAGTGTGGAAAAAGTGTTTATTTTGTTATTTTGTTCTTTGCATGAGTATAAATACTTTTTTTTACCCTTTCATGACCGCGATACGTGTTTTTACTGACCTCACTAATGGGCTTTATAACTTGCGCATTAGGGTGGCCCTTATTTTTCAACTTTCTAAAAGTTTAGTTTCCACCATCTGTGCAAACTTTTAGCTCAATCAGACAAGTGCGAGGCGACCCTCATCAACCATGAAGTTTTGACATTTTTGGCCGGAAATTCATTTTTACAGATAAAATTATTTTTTTTAGTTATTTTATTTATAATCCCTTATAAGCGCTGCAAATGGAAATGAATGCGAGTTTTCAATAATTTAATAAACATTGCTATTGCTAAGTTAAGCCGGCGCTACAATTGATTTAACATCCAGTTATGTTATGCGATTAGCACGTTGCACAATAGCGTTGCATGCAGGACTTTTCCTGCGTTAGAAGTAACATCGCGGAATGGAATGGAAACTGCCAGGAAAAAAAGGACTGCTGGCAAAGTAGTGATGGTGGTGAGGATGATGATGGTGGTGCGGATGGTAATGGTGGTGCGGATGGTGATGGTGGGGCGGGCGGTGATGGTGGTGAGGGCTGTGATGGTGGTGCGGATGGTGATGGTGGTGCGGGTGGTGATGGTGGTGCGGGCGGTGATGATGGTGCGGATGGTGATGGTGGTGCGGGTGGTGATGGTGGTGTGGATGGTGATGGTGGTGCGGTTGGTGATGGTGGTGCAGATGGTGATGTGGTGTGGGCGATGATGGTGGTGCGGATGGTGATGGTGGTGCGGATGGTGATGGTGGTGCGGAAGGTGATGGTGGTGCGAGCGGTGATGGTGGTGCGAGCGGTGATGGTGGTGCAGACGGTAAATACTCCTCTGTCATCGTTCAGCAAATATCAGCAACAGCAACAACCTCAGCAATAGTTCCAGCAACTCGAGGTACATTGCAGTTTTTTAATTTCAACTGATTTTATTGGGAAAACAATAAGTAAATTATTACATTCTGATAAGCTAGAAAATTCCCCTCGCAGGGGTGCGATAATGCAATTCTACAATAAAAACAAAGCATTAAACAATTAACTTCCACATAGGGAAGCTTTACAGGAAATCTAACATATTTCTGTTTTCTTTTAGTTCTTCTTTCTCTCCATTTGAGGGGAATGTGAAATCAAGATTAGAACTATTAAAGCTATACAGTAGGAGGAACTAGGGTCAGGACTTCCGTATCCGACATATGTCCCGTCTTACACGTTCCTTCTGCTTTTTACTCCCCGTCTCTCTGAGGTTTTTGATAGGTACAAAATCACTGATAGAAATGGGGTTTACATATTAATGGCGGCTGCAGAAGCTTTGGGCGCCATACTGAAAGCCTGGTAATAAATCTCACTTCCTTACAAAACAATTGAGAGAAGCGAAACACAGAAATTCAGCACAAATGTAACCTAAACGACTGGCAAGAATAAGTGTGGCACCAGGATGGGAAGCTGCTCAGCGCTCACGGGTGGTGATAGACCGGCAACAATAGGAACTCTTCAAGGCAACGAGCGATTGTTGGGAGTCCCTGAAATCCCGACATCTTCAGGAGAAGAGCGAGCCATGGCTGTTTCTAAAGAATTGCTCGGGTTGCCTGGATGTGTCTTCTCTAAGAAGAAAAAAAGAAAATGGTCAAGATGGGAAGAGTATACCGCTTCTGGACTGAATGAATCATCATTGTGTAATGCATGTACTATGTTCCAACTTCAAGGCGTTTGAGGGTCACCCAGCAGTTGTCCGGTTGAGCTGAGGTTTTGCACAGCCCGTTTTTTGTTGTTGATTAGAACAGGATTAGGGGGTAGGAGCAGCAAGTTTTAACTTTTTAAACTTTAAAGAGTTGTGTGTGAGTGATAAAAGAGGTAGGTGAAGAGATATCAAATGCCCAGAATATTTTATGGAATCCCAGACCCCAAGGGAATGTTTTATAATAGGGTTAGATATGGCTGGCCTATGGGTCCAGGGGGGTTCACAAAAGTGAGTCTACTCTGAGAGGATGTATTTCCATGGTCTCTAGAGTAGGCCAAAGAGGGGCATTAGTAGTAGAATGAAGGGAGGCTAGCTGGGCCACCTGATAATATTTTATTAGGTGTGGAACTCCCAAACCGCCTTGCAGTCTATATAGAGTGGAACGTGCTACCCTTGGAATAAAATTATTCCAGAAAAAGCGATGGTTCATCAGCTGGAGTATCTTCAGGATACGCCCAGGTACCTGTACTGGAAGAGCTCTAAAAAAGTAAAGGAGTTTAGAAAGGAATTACATTTTTAGGGAGTTTGCCCTTCCAATCCATGATGTATGGTATCAGTCCCAACTTTCCAATAGTAGTCTGAGTTTACAGAGTGGGATGTAATTCTGCACGTATAATGTGGTATATGAATTTGTCAATCTTATTCCCAGATAGCCCAGCGATCTGGACCTCCATTGAAAGGGGAAGTTGGATTGGAGTAGTGAAAGTGTATGTGTGGCCAGAGAAAGACCCGAACCTGGACAGTTCCGCCATAAGATTCAGGATTGTAATGTGAGGAGAAGTTATTATGGCTAAGATGTCATCTGCAAACATACTGATTCTGTGGTGGATGGAAGCTATTTCAATTCCTTTAATGTCGGGGTTGTTACGAAATTTTATAGCTAATGGTTCTAAGGCTAAGAGGAGTGGGGAAAGTGGGCAACCCTGCCTTGTGCCTCGCCGTATCATGAAATTATCTGAGCAAAAGCCTTTATAACGAACAAAGGCTGTGGGAGAGTGGTATATAATCCTCAACCATGTTAAAAACTCGGTGGGAAACGTCCAGTGCTCCAATACTGAAAACAGGTATGACCAGCTTAAAGTATCAAATGCTTCCAAGGAGAGCAACATTGCAGGGATGTCTCTGGTTTGACTGATATGTGTGAGGTGGGTTATCCAACGTATGCTGTCTGGTGCCTGGCGGCCAGGGATGAAACCCACTTGGTCTTTTTCGATTATAGTTGGCAAAGCCCCATTTAGTTGCGAGGCTAGGATTTTGGTGAGGAGTTTTATATGTACATTGATTAAGGATACAGGTCGGTAACTCTTTTTATCCAGTAGATCCTTCTCGGGCTTGAGGACCATCGAGATAGCTGCCATAACAGATGTCTGTCTCCCTTGTTGACCATCACGTATCGCATTAAAATAATTTGCCAGAAGAGTTGGGGAGAATTTTTTATAGTATGTGACTGAGAAGCCATCTGGACCCGGACGTTAACTTTCATTGTTTTTATGGCTTCCTTGACCTCTTCTGGGGTCATTTTTGAGGCCAGATGATCTAAAAATGCTTCAGAGAGTACGGGTAGTGTGGTGTCTTGAAGGTATGCAGTTAGTAGCTCTGGAGATGTGCGATGTGGCTGGGAGTATAGTCTGGCCAAAAACTGCCTAAATTCTGATATTACTGTCAATGGGTTTGCCATGACTGTGCCATGTTTTTTGCGGAGTCTGATGAAGGGGTTCACTATTGGGTTGGCTCGAAGTCTACGGGCTAGAGATGTTGTTAGTTTGTTATTTAATGTGTAGTATCATTGGCGGTACCATCATAGTTTCCTCTCAACTAGGTCCGTAATGCATAAGTCTAGTTCTACCCTGGCCTGAGAGAGTACTCTCAAATTCTCACGGGATGGGAATAGTTTAGCAGCTTCTTCTAACTGAAACTTTTTGTTCTAATTTTAATTGCCTTTGTAGGCGTTCTTTTTTTCTCTTCGAGGCGATATTTGGATAAGAATGCCTCGGAGTACAACTTTGTGGGTTTCCCACAAGGAGATGTGAGAAGAAACAGAAGGGCTATTTGAAGCAAAATATTCCTCAAGCTGTGGTGTTATTAATGACACTATTTCAGAAAATGCTAAGAGGCAGTCGTTAATGGACAATGGAATATTAGTAGCTTTGACATTAAGGAGTCACAGGTTATTGATACCGGACTGTGGTCTGACCAAGGAACTGTGAGAATTTTGGAGTGTGTTATTTGTGGCAGAAAGGACGTGGGTACTAAGATGTGGTCTATTCTCCTATATAAGGAGTGCAGAGCCGAGAAGTGCGTAAAGTCTTTAACAGTGGGATTAACTTCCCGCCAAGCATCCATTAGGTGGAATTGTAAGAGGAGTTTTCTTAAGTTATGTGATATAGAATGCTGTGGTGATAATTGTGGTGTTGGGAGGGATACGGCGTTTCTGTCCCCGCTCGGGTACAGGATACAATTGGAGTCCCCACACAAAATGACAGCACCATTCTTGTTAGACCCCATTGTTTCGAATAATTTTGTTAGGAAATTAATTTGTCTAATGTTTGGAGTATAGTATGTAACGATGGATAGCGGGACTACTTGGATTACTCACATTAGTATTAGGAAACGGCCTTCAGGATCCGAAATAGTTGATGTATGAGTAAAAGGAACAGAGCGGGCAAAGCATATCGTCACTTCTTTTATTTTAGATGGGCCCGTTGCCGAAAAAAAAGTAGGAAAGTGAGGGGAGAGGTAATGCGGGGAGGAGTGGGTGAAGAAATGGGTTTCCTGTAGACACACTATGTCAGCATGGATACTTTTATAATGAGGGAAAGCCTTGGATCGTTTATTAGGGGAATTAAAGCCCTGCACATTATGCAAAATAATTTTTAAATCCATGGAAGGATGTATAAGAAGTTGCAAAAAATGGATAATTTCCAGAGGCCCCAACCCCGAGAGAGAAGAAGGGAGAGACGAGGGCAGAGGGGGTGGAGTGGATGGCCAACATTGAAATGTAACATTGAAGACAATACAGTTAACTTGTCTGGTAAGAGCTGCTGTAGTAGTGATAGCAGCAACTGCAAATGGTTTCGGCACACTGCAGTGGTGCCAGAGAGGAACTGTTAGTTATAATGGAAAGTGAAAGTGAGGAGAACCCCTCTCTTGGGGGAAACATGAGGGAATAGAAATGAGGGGCTAGAAGAAAGGGGCAATTGAAGAAAAGACTAACAGGAAGGACTAACAAAAAAGGAAAGGGGAGAAAGAAAAGAAAAAAAAAACACTCACAAACTCATAGCTTTTAACAACCATCAAACATGTGGCAGATCGATCACTGGTCTGTGAGGACTAATTCCTAGTCTTTAAAACTTCAGGGAGGAAGCTGATAGGGATGAAGTGTCCCAAATGGCCTTTAACCAGGCAATGAGCCTGCCACTGTAACTTTGGGATCTTTATTTAATACGGGGATCTTGTTGTCAGACCGGGAATGGGCAAAATATTCCTTCAGTCGGTACCAGGAGATGAAGGGCCACCCCCACATAGGGGCCCAGCCACCTGACCCCAGAGTCAAAATTAAAGGGGTTGTCCCGCGCCGAAACGGGTTTTTTTTTTTTTCAACCCCCCCCCCCCCCGGTCGGCGCGAGACAACCCCGATGCAGGGAGGTAAAGAAAGCTTACCGGAGCGCTTACCTTAATCCCCGCGCTCCGGTGACTTCAATACTTACCGCTGAAGATGGCCGCCGGGATCCTCTGTCTCCGTGGACCGCAGCTCTTCTGTGCGGTCCATTGCCGATTCCAGCCTCCTGATTGGCTGGAATCGGCACGTGACGGGGTGGAGCTACACGGAGCCTGCATTCTGCACGAGCGGCTCCATAGAAGACTGCAGAAGACCCGGACTGCGCAAGCGCGGCTAATTTGGCCATCGGAGGGCGAAAATTAGTCGGCACCATGGAGACGAGGACGCTAGCAACGGAGCAGGTAAGTATAAAAATTTTTATAACTTCTGTATGGCTCATAATTAATGCACAATGTATATTACAAAGTGCATTATTATGGCCATACAGAAGTGTATAGACTCACTTGCTGCCGCGGGACAACCCCTTTAAATCAGGAATTGTTCTGGCACCAAAAGAAGAGGAAGAACAAGCCTTTTCCTCATCGTTGGAATAACCCCGGGAGTATCTAGAAGGTAGAGTCCTCAGTGTGAGAGGATAGCATGTACCGCTACTGGCTTATTTCTGTTTCAGTAAGTGTCCCCTTCTATATTGAGTGGGGATATTGCGCCAAGTTCCTATAGAGGATCAATTTATTAAACTTTTCATGAACGGCGAAGGAGGTAAAACAAGATGTTTTGAGTAATTTAGATCTCTTAAAGTAAACTTCAAGGAGGACACTGTAAAGTTTAAGGTGACCCAAACAAAGGGTGCTAACTGTGATTAGAACTCTTTGTTATTCTCGTTTAATCCCCTGGGAGATCTAAGAGGCAGCGATGCAGTTGGGGAGCTTGGTTCATGGGATATAACACAGTTATGTTAGAAAAAATTGTCACCGCGCTACGTGGTACTTGTATTATATGTGTGAAAAACATTTTGTCTTTAGCGATATGCGTAAAGGCAAGTGGTAGTATAAGAAAGACACTTACTGGGGAGGAGGGGGGGGGGGGTGTGAATTACAGAAGCCCCCTCCTTGAAGTGTAGACTCCAATCACTGACGAAGGTACACACTGGTGTACTGGATAAAGTCCAAGGTTTTATTTAACAATCCACCGATTGTGGACAACGTAACAGGCAGGCAACGCATTTCGGTGTCTAAACGACACCTTTCTCAAGCCATATCATGCATAAAAAACATAAAACATGTACTCACATTTATAATGAAATCGAAAATGAAAACGAAAATGAAAACGAATGTGAGTTATAAATGTGAGTACATGTTTTATGTTTTTTATGCATGATATGGCTTGAGAAAGGTGTCGTTTAGACACCGAAACGCGTTGCCTGCCTGTTACGTTGTCCACAATCGGTGGATTGTTAAATAAAACCTTGGACTTTATCCAGTACACCGGTGTGTACCTTCGTCAGTGATTGGAGTCTACACTTCAAGGAGGGGGCTTCTGTAATTCACAACCCCCCCCTCCTTCCCAGTAAGTGTCTTTCTTATGCTACCACTTGCCTTTACGCATATCGCTAAAGACAAAGTGTTTTTCACACATATAATACAAGTACCACGTAGCGCGGTGACAATTTTTTCTAACATAACTGTGTTATATATTTCTCTGCGAGGGTTACTCTGTATCAGGGAACCCCTTTTAAATGTCCTGCAGCTCTCCAGTTAACACGTGGATCGGGTACTTCTGGAACCTTAGTGGAGTGGAGTTTTGAAAACCTTGCGGCGCATTCCTACCCTGCTTATTGGTTCATGGGATGGTTGCTGAGATTGCAGGTCCTCAAGGCAGAGTCGAGCGCCCCCAATAGAAAAGATGGTATAAGTTTTGTCATGGAAAGTAAATATTAATCTAAACGGGAACCCCCACCTATAGGCCGCCTGCAGACAACCGGGTCAGAACCGGCTGTGAGAATTCTCGCAGCGGGACCCGACCCGAGCGCCTGCAGAGAGCACCGTGGACTCACTTGCTCCCACAGCTCCGGCTCTTTCATGCGCAAAGTGGAGCCGGTGGCCGGTGAGTGACGTTTCTGTGCGAGGCTCGCAAACAAACCGCGACTGTCTGCATAGAATTGCGTGCTGTAATGCAAGCCTATGCAGGCGTCCAGGGGTGGAAATTCTGTGGGGAATCCCGCCGCGGAATTTCCACCCGTCTGCAGGCGGCCATACTGTATTCGTTTCTGCTGAAGAATCTCCAAGTAGGGTTTGAGAGCTCTTCTTTTTGCTAGCGTTGATGGAGCTAGGTCAGGGAACAATTGATATTTATGCCCCTGGAAAGTTAGTTTTGAAGAAGATCGGGCTGCTTGCAGCAGTTGTTCCTTGGAATGGTGGAAGTACATTTTAGTACTATATATCGGGGACCTCCTGTTCTGCGGGCCTGTAGTGCTCTGTGGATTCTGTCCATCTCCAGTCTCTCTATGGGGATGTTGGGGCACAGTTCTTGAAACAGGGCCGTTGTGGTTGACTGGAGGTCCTGGATAGATTCGGAGAGGCTGCAAATTCATGCGTTGTCCCTACGAGCTCTGTTTTCGGCATCTTCCAACTTGTCGTGAAGGATCAGTATTTCTTCATGCAATTGTTCCACTTCCTTTTTATGAGACTCAAGGACTGTTGTTGCATTATCCATTCGGTCTTCTAATGCTGCAGTTCTAAAGCCAAGATTACGTATTTCTTTAGTGAGTTTCAATGTTATATCGTTTGAAATTTGTGAAAGTTCTTTCTTAAGCAAGGATTGAATTTCGGGTAAGATTGCGTCAGAGATGGAGGCCGTAATAGCCTCTGGTTCAATGGGGCCCATTGGAGTGGTATCCTGAGCGGGTATGGAGTCTCCTATTGACGAACATGAGGACTCGTCTAAGGCGACTAAAGATTGCGTTGATTTTGAAGATTGTTTGGTCATAGTCTGGGATAGATTACTCTTACTGAGTTTTGCTTGAGTAGGACGCATGGCTTCAGTGAATGTTTACTAAAACAATTAGGTAGGAAAGTTGGGGCAAGAGTAGGGATCTCCTCAGATTGATGTCCTCTACTAGGCACCTAGCCCAGGTTTGGCTGCATTGGGGCCATGCGGTTACACAAGTGGCCTAGTGTCGTCCGCTACTTTTCTGTTGAGAGCAGGACTTGGATCCCCAGGTTGCGCAGTTGTAAATTGCAGTTGTTAATGGTATTTGGTAAAAAATCTGTTAAGCAAAGGTCAAAGAGTATATTGTAGCCTTCATCACTATATGCCAATAGTTTATCTGCTTCGTCTTTCTGCAAGTTGCTAGTATATCACAGCAGGACAGAAGGAGGTAGTGGTCAGATACATGGTAGAATTGCTACTACTGACAGCGTTTCAGAGTTGTTAAGTGAATGAAGAGACCGGGGAAGTCCTTAACTGACTTATAGACTGTAGTATAGATTTAGCCACTAGGTGGCAGCAGAGTACTCTTCGGTCAGTGTAGGGTTAAACTATATAAATTCAGAGGGCTATGGAAAGTTCTATTCTTCTGCCTTTCTGCAAGTTGTTAATAAATCACAGTGAAATAGATGAAGGCTCGTGTTGTATGCCCAGATAGGTAATGTAGGGGTATTTTTCAATTATTCTATCACTGCAGAAGATAAATGGTTTTGGATAGTCAATAGAGATGAGCGAACGTACTCGTCCGAGCTTGATACTCGTTCGAGTATTAGCGTGTTCGGGATGCTCGTTACTCGTAACGAGCACCACGCGATGTTCGAGTTACTTTCACTTTCATCTCTGAGACGTTAGCGCGCTTTTCTGGCCAATTGAAAGACAGGGAAGGCATTACAACTTCCCCCTGCGACGTTCAAGCCCTATACCACCCCCCTGCAGTGAGTGGCTGGCGAGATCAGGTGTCACCCGAGTATATAAATCGGCCCCCCCCGCGGCTCGCCACAGATGCGTTGTGACAGAGATCAGGGAAAGTGCTGTCTTGCTAGAGTTGCTATAGGGAGAGTGTTAGGAGTATTTTAGGCTTCAAGAACCCCAACGGTCCTTCTTAGGGCCACATCTAACCGTGTGCAGTACTGTGGAGGCTGCTTTTTGCAGTGTTGCACTTTTTTTTTTTTTTTGTATATCGGCCGAGCAGAGCATTGTCTCCTGCAGTAATTATACATAGTCCAGGGCCAGTAGTGGTGAGGCAGGGACAGAAGACATATTTATTGAATATAGGCAGTGGGCCTTTCCAAAAACATTTGGGAAAAAAAATCTATTTGGGCTGCCTGTGACTGTCCTCAGTGTACTGGGTCTGTGCTGGGGGTAGTTGTCCTCCTAATTCATACGCAGCCAGCTAAGTGTTACAGCAGGCTTGCGCAAAATTATTTCCTGGCTCTGTGTTGGCTGTTACATCACCGCTGTATTCCAGTCCACAGTGCAACACTCTGCAGTTATTTTACATACTCCAGGGCCAGTAGTGGTGACGCAGAGAGAGAAGACATATACAGTGTATATAGGCAGTGGGCAGTGGGCCTTTCCAAAAACAGTTGTCCTAATTCATACGCAGCCAGCTAAGTGTTACAGCAGGCTTGCGCAAAATTATTTCCTGGCTCTGCTGTGCGTTCCGTAAGCGAAGTCAGCCTCCAACCACAGGCCAATAAGTGGCACATTTAATTACAGCGTTCTGTTTCTGCACTACTGGTAATATAGCATGCTGAGGGGTAGGGATAGGCCTAGAAAACGTGGACGCGGGTGAGGACGCGGAGGCCCAAGTCAGGGTGTGGGCACAGGCCGAGCCAGTGCAGTGGCCAGGAGTAGAGGCAGGGCCAGACCGAATAATCCACCAACCGTTTCCCAAAGCGCCCCCTCGCGCCATGCCACCCTGCAGAGGTCAAGGTGCTCTACGGTGTGGCAGTTTTTCACAGAGACGCCTGACGACCGACGAACAGTGGTGTGCAACCTTTGTCGCGCCAAGATCAGCTGGGGAGCCACCACCACCAGCATGCGCAGGCATATGATGGCCAAGCACCCCACAAGGTGGGACGAAGGCCGTTCACCACCTCCGGTTTGCACCACTGCCTCTCCCCCTGTGCCCCAACCTGCCACTGAGATCCAACCCCCCTCTGAGGACACAGGCACTACCGTCTCCTGGCCTGCACCCACACCCTCACCTCCGCTGTCCTCGGCCCCATCCAGCAATGTCTCTCAGCGCAGCATCCAGACGTTGCTAGCGCCTCTGTTTGAGCGCAAGCACAAGTACGCCGCCACGCACCCGCACGCTCAAGCGTTAAACGTGCACATTGCCAAATTGATCAGCCTGGAGATGCTGCCGTATAGGGTTGTGGAAACGGAGGCTTTCAAAAGCATGATGGCAGCGGCGGTCCCGCGCTACTCGGTTCCCAGTTGCCACTACTTTTCCCGATGTGCCGTCCCAGCCCTGCACGACCACGTCTCCCGCAACATTGTACGCGCCCTCAGCAACGCGATTACTGCCAAGGTTCACTTAACAACAGACACGTGGACAAGCACAGGCGGGCAGGGCCACTATATCTCCCTGACGGCACATTGGGTGAATTTAGTGGAGGCTGGGACCGAGTCAGAGCCTGGGACCGCTCACGTCCTACCCACCCCCAGAATTGCGGGCCCCAGCTCGGTGCTGGTATCTGCGGCGGTGTATGCTTCCTCCACTAAACCACCCTCCTCCTCCAACGCAACCTCTGTCTCACAATGAAGATGTGTCAGCAGCAGCAGCACGTCGCCAGCAGTCGCTGTCGTGCGGCGTGGCAGCACAGCGGTGGGCAAGCGTCAGCAGGCCGTGCTGAAACTACTCAGCTTAGGAGAGAAGAGGCACACGGCCCACGAACTGCTGCAGGGTCTGACAGAGCAGACCGACCGCTAGCTTTCGCCGCTGAGCCTCCAACCGGGCATGGTCGTGTGTGACAACGGCCGTAACCTGGTGGCGGCTCTGCAGCTCGGCAGCCTCACGCACGTGCCATGCCTGGCCCATGTCTTTAATTTGGTGGTTCAGCGCTTTCTGAAAAGCTACCCACACTTGTCATACCTGCTCGGAAAGGTGCGCTGGGTCAGCGCACATTTCCGCAACTCCAAGATGGACGCTGCCACCCTGCGGACCCTGCAACATCGGTTTAATCTGCCAGTGCACCGACTGCTTAAAAAAGCATAAAGGCAGACGCTTTGCACTCGGTAACGGAGGCGGGGGAAGACAGTATGTCGCTGGATAGTCAGAGCACCCTCATGTCTATATCTCAGCGCGTTGAGGAGGGGGAGGAGCATGAGGAGGAGGGGGAAGAGACAGCTTGGCCCACTGCTGAGGGTACCCATGCTGCTTGCCTGTCATCCTTGCAGCGTGTATGGCCGGAGGAGGAGGAGGATCCTGAAAGTGATCTTCCTAGTGAGGACATCCATGTGTTGCGTACAGGTACCCTGGCACACATGGCTGACTTCATGTTAGGATGCCTTTCTCGTGACCCTCGCGTTACACGCATTCTGGCCACTACGGATTACTGGGTATACACACTGCTCGACCCACGGTATAAGGAGAACCTTTCCACTCTCATTCCCGAAGAGGAAAGGGGTTCGAGAATGATGCTATACCACAGGGCGCTGGTGGACAAACTGATGGTAAACTTTCCATCCGACAGCGCTAGCGGCAGAAGGCGCAGTTCCGAGGGCCAGGTAGCAGGGGAGGCGCAGAGATCAGGCAGCATGTACAGCGCAGGCAGGGGAACATTCTCCAAGGCCTTTGCCAGCTTTATGGCTCCCCAGCAAGACTGTGTCACCGCTCCCCAGTCAAGGCTGAGTTGGCGGGAGCACTGTAAAAGGATGGTGAGGGAGTACGTAGCTGATCGCTTGACCGTCCTCGGTGACGCCTCTGCCCCCTACAACTACTGGGTGTCGAAGCTGGACACGTGGCCTGAACTCGCGCTGTATGCCCTGGAGGTGCTTGCTTGTACTGCGGCTAGCGTCTTGTCGGAGAGGGTGTTTAGTGCGGCTGGGGGAATCATCACAGATAAGCGTACCCGCCTGTCAACCGACAGTGCCGACAGGCTTACACTCATCAAGATGAACAAAGCCTGGATTTCCCCAGACTTCTCTTCTCCACCAGCGGACAGCAGCGATACCTAAGCAATACGTAGGCTGCACCCGCGGATGGAAGCATCGTTCTCCATCACCATCAAAAACGGGGACATTTTTGCTTCATCAATCTGTGTATAATATTCATGCTCCTCCTCCTGAAACCTCACATAATCACGCCAAACGGGCAATTTTTCTTAGGCCCACAAGGCTCACTCATATAATTTTTCTAAACAATTTTTATACGTTTCAATGCTCATTAAAGCGTTGAAACTTGCACCTGAACCAATTTTTATTTTAACTGGGCTGCCTGCAGGCCTAGTTACCAATTAAGCCACATTAACCAAAGCGATTAATGAGTTTCACCTGCCCTCTTGGTTGGGCATGGGCAATTTTTCTGAGGTACATTAGTACTGTTGGTACACCAATTTTTTGGGGCCCTCGCCTCCAGTGTAATCCAATTAATTTTTTGCCCACCTGCTTTACAGCTGACGTTACATCAGCTGTGCTGGGCACTGCAATGGGATACATTTATGTACAGCCGGTGGGTTCCAGGGAGCCACCCATGCTGTGGGTGCACATGGAATTCCCATTGCGGAGTTCTACCTGCCTGTGACTATTTATAAAAAACCGCGGTCTGACTGGGGCATGCAGACACCTTGACAGAATGAATAGTGTGTGGCACATAGGTTCCCTATTGCTATGCCCACGTGTGCAGCTCCTGATGGCGGTGGCACAGGATTATATTTCTCATTGCTTCTGTACAGCATTGTGGGCTATCGCCCCGCCCCTTTTAAAGAGGGTCGCTGCCTAGCCGTGCCAACGCTCTGCAGTGTGTGCCTGCGGTTCCTCCTCATGGCAGACGCACTTATAAATAGACATGAGTGTGGCGTGGCATGAGGGCAGCTGAAGGCTGCGCAGGGACAATTTGGTGTGCGCTGTGGACACTGGGTCGTGCAGGAAGGGGGGGGGGGGGGTGGGCAGCATGTAACCCAGGAGAAGTGGCAGCGGAGTGTCATGCAGGCAGTGATTGTGCTTTGTTGGAGGTAGTGTGGTGCTTAGCTAAGGTATGCATTGCTAATGAGGGCTTTTCAGAAGTAAAAATTGTTGGGAGGGGGGGGCCCACTCTTGCCGCTATTGTGGCTTAATAGTGGGACCTGGGAACTTGAGATGCAGCCCAACATGTAGCCCCTCGCCTGCCCTATCCGTTGCTGTGTCGTTCCCATCACTTTCTTGAATTGCCCAGATTTTCACAAATGGAAACCTTAGCGAGCATCGGCGATATACAAAAATGCTCGGGTCGCCCATTGACTTCAATGGGGTTCGTTATTCGAAATGAACCCTCGAGCATCGCGAAATTTTCGTCCCGAATAACGAGCACCCGAGCATTTTGGTGCTCGCTCATCTCTAATAGTCGACCTTCCTTTTTAGCTCACAAAATAGCGATTTAGGGCTAGATGACCCTCCTGGGGTTGACTGGATCTGCCTACTTTTATAGTGATGGGTATGCACTGGTTGTCAGGCTTAAGTGTGTTTTTAATAATTGCCTTAGGGGTCAGGGGACCTTTTGAGAAGTGGCTTTGTAGGCGCTAAGCCCCTGCTGTCCCTGTCCTGAAGCACAGTGTTGCAGGGTATTGATTTAAATGGCGGGACGTGCAGGGCAGGCTATTTAGGAGTCCTCCGTGGATTCCCCGCTCTCCAGATGACCTGCGGAGGTGGGTGAAGGACCCCACGCAATGCCACCGGAGTGAGCCTCTCACCTCACCGGTCCAGGAAGTTGGCGACAAGATGACGGCCGCTACAGCTTCGGGTCTCCCCTTTGTGTTTGCGCTCCGATCCCGCCAGGTCTCTTGTCTCTTCCAGCCAGCACCAGTCGCCACTGACCAGCACAGGAGTCACAGACTCTTTCCCTCCGTCAGGACGTCCATTGGGGCGCTTAGATAGACAGCAGGAAGGCCTGCAGCCTTCAACAGCAGGTGGGCAACAACCTTTCACGTTGTCTCTGGGGTGCCGACAAGGTCTCTGTCTTTATCATTCTTTCCCGGGTGGTCAGATGAGTCTGCGGGAATTCACTTTTTTCCTCTCAGGTCAGTAATAGGGGGTTAATTGGTATTATTCCCCATGAGCTGAGCTTCCATGCCCACAAATCCAATTTTTAAAATGGATAAGATGCCAAAATATTTTTTAAAAAGCAGCACATAATGGGTATAATCGGGTCGTACTGACCCAAGCAATGAAAATATTTTGTTATTTATCACACTCGGTGAACATACCCTGTTTCCTTGAAAATAAGACATAGCATGATTTTCCAGAATTTTTGAGGATGCAAAATGATTTTTCAGGCTTTTTGAGGATGCTTGAAATATAAGCCCTACTCCAAAATTAAGCCCTGCTAACAGTTAATTAAAAAAGTCCAGGCAGCTATACATGTAAAAAAGTTAAACCTTTTTGAACAAAAATTAATATAAGACACTGTCTTATTTTCAGGGAAACACATTAATAATAGTATTAAAAAGTAACGCCACAATTGCTATTCTTTCACCTCCCAAAAATGTAATAAAAGTCAAACCATCAAACACATGTATGTAGCCCAAAATGGTACCAATGGAAACTACAACTCTTCCTGCAAATAACAGGCCCTCATATGACTCCATTGCCAGAATAATAATAATGTTCTGGGTCTCAGAATGTGGCAATGCAGATTCTATAATGATATAATAATAATCTTCATTTGTATAGCGCCAACTTATTCTGCCGCGCTTTGATGCATAGGGGAGCTTAATCAGGGCGGGGCGGGGTGGTACAGGAGATGTGGGGCAGGGAGGGTACAAGAGGGTGTCATTTGAGGCCAGGGACTAAATTAGGAGAGTTGTTATGCTTCTTTGAAGAGTTGAGTCTTTAGAGCACAACTGAAATTCTGTGCGTCAGGGATTGTCCAGATGTCTTGGGGTAGAGTGTTCCATAGGGTCAGTGATGTCCTGGAGGCGAGCATGTGGGGTTTGTATTGAGGTGACGTCTAGTCTGACTGTGTTGGCAGAGGGAAGTGCGCGGGATGGGTGATGCATAGACAGGAGGGAGGCGATGTATGGTGACGCACAGGGTCAGAAAGACCCAGTCTTTCCCCTTTCTTTACAAGCTAAAATTAACTGCTTGGCAACAGCTGGCTGCTGATTGGCTGCTTTTCAAATAAATCCTGGAACGTCAGGCGGGCAAAGCAGGATGTTAGGGGGATGGATACAGAAAAAGTGCAGGAATTAGACAGTAAGAGAAGGCAGCTAGTTGGAGGGGGTCGTGAGGAGACAGTCATGGGAGGAGGATGTGCAGTAGCGTGGAGCGGTCTAATGTGTTCCAGAAGGAGAAAGCAAGTTTTGTTACATGTTTCCTAACAAGCTGCAGAGTGGATGATCAAAATGTGGGACCCACCAACACCACATCTGTCTTTGAGCCTGCAAAGATGCCAGAAGGCAAGGATACACTCTTAAATATCTGATTGATGAGGGTCAGCAGTGTCTGGACTCCCTGTAACTATAATGAGGAGTGCTGTATCCAAGCTAGAGGCGTTACAACAGGGTACTAGAACTCATGCCCACCTGTATGACATCTTGTATCCAAGCTAGAGGCGGTACAACAGGGTACTAGATCTTCCATGCCCACCCATATCATATCTTGTATCTAAGCTTGAGGTGGTACAACAGGGTACTAGAGCCTCCATACCTGCCCGTATCATATCTTGTATCCAAGCTAGAGGAGGTACAACAGAGTACTAGAGCCTCCATGCCTGCCCGTATCACATCATGTATCCAAGCTAGAAGTGATACAACAGGGTACTAGAGCCTCCATGTCCCCCTGTATCACATTTTGTATCCAAGATACAGGTGGTACAACAGGGTACTAGAGCCTCCATGCCCCTCATATCACATCTTGCAGCCAAGCTAGAGGCAGTGCAACAGGGTACTACAAGGGGTCAGTTTTCCACAATAAATGACCCTTTTGCTCTGATATTGTAATCACTTACTTATATTAACGTTAAAATTATAGTTTTTTTTTATTCTGACAACTTCTAGGGGAGGGATAGGGTTTGACAATGAGTGTATTATTTTGGGGTGGCTCGTAAATTGTAATCTCATATGCCCCCTGTATACAGATTTCATGCAAGAGCCATTTCCTTTTTATCTCCTACTGCAGCCTTGCCCAGACATGTGACAATAGAGTTGGTTCAGGAGTTGGAAGAAGGAACAGCCCACTCTATCGACTGTATGGTCTATGACGTGGCTCCAGTGGGGAATCTTCAAATCCTTCTGCTCAGAAATGATATAGTTATCCAGAGGTCAACGTTTAAGGCTGATGGACGGAAGGGCAAACAGATGGTGAATGTCACGTATGAAGTCACGGCTAGTCGTATGGACAATGGTCAGAACTTCTACTGCCAGGCCACCTTGGAGGTGACAACTGGGAATTTTATCACAGTCAATTCTTCCGGTATGACTGTAAGAACATACGGTAAGGTCCGCCATAATCAGCCACAGGTCTTTGTCTTATTCTTTGTGGACTTTCATGCTTAAGGCATCTTCAATTACTGCAGCTAAATCCATAGACTATATCCTCTTACTTTAGCCTTTCATCACAAATGCTGTTCTCTAATTTTTCTACAAAACAATGATGCCTATCATAGGAATTCATTAAACTTTATGGAAGGATGAAAATTAAGCTCTCCAAAGAAACTCTCTTAGCTCCAATAGAAACATTCAGATGTTATGCAAACATTTAGTTTAACCACAGAGTATCCATACCATAGACAGAGACCATGGCGGCTGCTATTGGACCCTTAGACAGCGCTCAGTCCCCTCTCTAGGAGAACTGTATTATTAGCAAACATGGGGTTGGACCAAGGGTCACGGAAGAGGTCATAGAATGGTAGAGTTGGAAGTGACCTCCAGGATCATCAGGTCCAACCCTCCTGTGGTAACCTGTTCCACTCATTGATCCCCCTTACTTTCTAATATCTAATCTGTGTCTCCTCCCTTTCAGTTTCATCCCATTGCTTCTAGTCTTTCCTTGTACAAATAAGAATAGGGCTGATCCCTCTGCACTGTGACAACCCTTCAGATATTTGTAGACCGCTATTAAGTCTCCTCCCAGCCTTCTTTTTTGCAAGCTAAACATTCCCAGATCCTCTAACCGTTCCTCATAGGACATGATTTGCAGACCGCTCACCATCCTGGTAACTCTTCTCTGAACTTGCTCCAGTTTGTCTATGCCTTTTTTTATATTGGGGTGCCCAGAAATGGACACAGTATTCCAGATGAGGTCTGACTAAGGAGGAGTAGTGGGGGATAATGACCTCATGTGATCTAGACTCCATGCTTCTCTTAATACATCCCAGAATTGTGTTTGCCTTTTTTGCTGCTGCATCACACTGTTGACTCATGTTCAGTCTGTGATCTTTTAGTATACCCAAGTCGTTTCCACATGTGCTGCTGCTTAGCCCAACTCTTCCCATTCTGTATGCACCTTTTT
Organism: Eleutherodactylus coqui; assembly: GCF_035609145.1. Lineage (NCBI taxonomy): Eukaryota > Metazoa > Chordata > Amphibia > Anura > Eleutherodactylidae > Eleutherodactylus > Eleutherodactylus coqui. The sequence continues at coordinate 312,076,803 of NC_089838.1, read as the reverse complement.
CATTTTTTTGCCCCCAGATATAGGACTTTGCATTTCTCCCAGTTGTATGAGCCCTCCTGTTTTGACTGGTAACACCCAGCATTACAATGGGGCCCTTTACTTCTATGTACAGCACACCTGTGAATACATTACTGCAAATCACAAGCCTATTAGTCTATGTTCCTCTTTGCATAATTATCATTCATAGATCTCTACATTCATGGGGTTTCTTTTGTATAACCCCTTTAAATGTATGAAGCAGAGGTGACATAAGGCATATGTAAAAGGCTCAAGTGCTCACATGGGCCCATGCCATCAACAGCAGATGGCAGTCGTACTCCTATTGTAATGGTCAGGATGGGCTAATATGTTTTTTTAAGCCTCTGATTAGGTTAGAAGACTGGAAAACGGTGAGAAATAGAAAAAAAGGTTAAGATTTTTAAGTTATTTCTTAAAGCCTTTACCTATGTGCAGTATCTGAATTCTCCTCAGTCCTCAAAACAATGCATATGCAGTAACAGAACAAGTAGTAGACTGTGAGGAGGGTAGAGGAGGGGGATGCAGCTGCAGTTTCCCTCTCTGTGTGTCTGAGATTACATACTGTGATAGGGGAGAAAGAGGAAAAGTGGGGAGACATCTGATTGGTTCAGAGTGATGTGCATAGTAACATGGGATGTGTGGGTAGAAGAAATGCAAACTAGTTCTCCTCTAGAAGGAAGGAAACTGTCTCTCTAGTGCCACCTATAGGTGGCTCCCCTGTAACTCCATGTCAAACCCATTAGCCTCTTAGTGACAGCAATATGCCTTTTTACTGACCTCACTAAATGGCTTTTAATATGGTAGTTTGGCTAGCTGCTGACAGCCAAGCTTCTGCTCCAACTGCTAAGAATGGAGAAAATTCAGATCCTGGCAGTTTAACCCCTTAAATGTCACAATTAAGAGCAACTGCAGCATGTAAGTGAATAAAAGGGGGGGCTCTTTCTGTTACCCATCGACACCCCATAATCTGACGTCAATGTACCAATGGGTTACCATGGCAGCTGGAGACCTGACAAAGACCTCCATGTCTGCCATGTAACTCAGTCTATAAGACCCAGCCTCCCGCAGGGTCTGCTAGGCTGATGACATAAGCATAATAGAATGCACTACATAAGTAATGCAGTGTACTATCCTAGCGATTGCCTCCTTTCACTGACCAATGCTTGTTCCTGTCTAAACTCATAGGAACGATTACTGCTGGGATGACCTCTCGGGCATCTGCACCCGACAGGTCATTCTGTGTAAAAGGACCCGGAGGTACTAAATAGGCTGGCCACTAAGGGGTTAAGGAACCTTGAATCATGACTAAGCAGTAGCTACCTCTATGTGGCTTTAAAGAGACAGTATTCTTCCTTTTGCACTAATTTTCCCAGCAAGCATTGCATAGAAGTCTCTCTTAAGACCAGCTGTTGTTCTCCGCACCCCCTTTGCTAGAAGATGACTTCTCAGAAAAGAAATACCAACATAAATAACTTAATCAAGTAAAGGAATTACAAAAAAGACCCCAAATAAGCAAAATAAACACAAAATTTCCTTTGTAATTAATGGGGCGCTCTAACTTTTTTTCTATAATTCTCAGGTCCACCGGGTGTTCCTGTTGTCACCATCACACCTGAATCCAATATTCGGAAAGGAGACTCCTTTAACATAACCTGCATATCGGATGGGTCTCCTATCCCAGAGTACCACTGGATAGTCCCTACTGGTGCTAATGTGACTTACACTCGGAACAAATCAATAGTATCGGTGAGCAGGGCCGGTCAGACGCATACTGGGGTCTACACTTGTGAGGCCAGGAATGAGCATGGACGGGTCAGTGCTTCCCGGAGTGTACAGGTTACACCACTAATGAGAGGTAAGCCAAAGGTATCGACACTGGTCAATGGGCCAACTGGATTGTTATGGCCACGGTTAGATGAAATATTGTCATGGTAGGACTTTCATGTTACATACCAGGACTGATCCATGACCACAGATTATGCTCATAAGAGCAACTAATCTCACTGCCGCCATGATATAGCAGCAGATGGTAAGCTGCCACTGTGACCCTATGGTGTCTGGGATAGTGGGGTGACAATGACACAGAGTTCATGCAGTTGTACCCTTAAAACTAGTCACAAAGGGGTCCAATGTCTCTTCCAAATCTTTCAGCAATGTCCCCCATCTTACCTCCAGTAGAAAATGCAGTTTTCCTACTTTCGTTCTTCAGCCAGTATGGTTCTTCCAAGTAGTTGAAATGGTGTCTCTTACTTACTGCATTACCCCTCATGTGCCTATACAGTAATGTGCCCCTCTTACTAAGTATTTAAAATGTTCTCCCCATCCCCAAAGTAGTTGGGTGTCCCTTTCCCCAGTGGTTACAGCAGGAACCATTCCTTTCCCTGTTGATCACAGCAGAGCCTTACCTCCACTGGTCACACCAGGGCTCCCTCTCCCTTTTCTTTTGTGATCATATTACGGATCTCCACTCTATCCTCAGTGATCACTTCAGGGTTTCTCTGTCTACCCAGCGGTCACAGCAGAGCTATCTGACAACCACTGTGTGTGTCATTATATATACCGGGTGCTGACATTTTATGGATTTTATACAGGATGCAGTCAACATGATTGATCAGCGCTATATCAGTTCTTCACTCCGTCCTTGGCAGTGTTCTTCTAGTGGCCGGGGATTGAAAATCCCCGCCTCCAGAAAGTGCTGCCCCTAATTGGCTGAGCGCAGGGACCAATTACAGGCAGCTCTCAGCCATTGAATGACAGCTGAGCGCTGCCTGTGATTGGTCCCTGCACTCAGCCAATCAGCGGCAGAGCTTTCTGGAGGCGGGGATTTTCAATCCCCGGCCACCAGAAGACAGAGGAACACTGCCGGGGATGGAGCGAAGAGCCGGTCAGTGCTTCTAGGTGAGGTAAGTTTTTTGTTTTTTCTTTTTCTACAGCTAAGGATGATTTTCAGGGAAGGGCTTATTTTTAAAGCCATACTCTTAAAATCCCTTTAGACTTGTTGTCATCCCATCGCTTACAATGGGGCTGCAGAAGCGCCGGATCCATTGAAAGCAACGGGAGAACATCGCACTCCTGTGCTACAGCTGGGACAGCAGTGGCGGGGGAATTCTTCATCCCCGCGGGGAGTCCCCTTGTCACTGAACATTGTGACAGCGCTGTTGCAGTGTTCAATGATGAGGGGACTCCACGCGGGGACGACGGACACAATTGCGAATTTGACAACGTGGCGGCCACTTCAGTCCTGCAAATTTTTGATACATGTGTTTTGCTTTTTTTCACGCAACTAAATGCATTCCAAAAACGGTCGTCTGACTGAGATCTAAGAGTAAAACTCAATTGCAAAGTTTAAAGAGCAGCATGTGAGAAACAGAAATCCGCTTTCCGCAACTCTAAGCCCCGTGGGCTGCTATGTCTGCTAAGTAAGGAATGGCCTATGCAAAAGTGTACTCAAAGGCGATCCAATGCAGATCGGTACCTGAATCTCCTGCAGACGATGGATGACTTCCTGGAGGACCCATCGTAGTAGTAGGAGGCCACTTTAAGTACACTTTCCTTACTTCAGACATAGCAGACGTCCCACGTGACTTGGAGAGACATGGAAAGCTGATTTCTGCTTCTCACATGCCGCTCTTCAGCTTTTCTATTGGGTTTTACTCTCTTACAGAAGCCACAAAATTGAAATTTATGTTCCGGGGACCCCAGGGGCCTATGGGTATTATTGTATCCACCGGAAGCTAGGGGTTTGACAGGGTTTGCATGGAGGAACACCCCCTGTCACGCCCCTAGCTCCCGATTGGCTGAATCCCACAAGGTCCTTGAAGGTCTTGCAGTTAGGCACTGGAAAAGAAACCATAACCGTCTGCATCAAGCGGCCCACCGACGCTCAGCAGCGCTCACATGTGCGGACCACCGGGTCTGTCCGCTGGCTTCTCCACCAGTGCATGAGGCACCCCACTGGCGCTCAGCAGCATTCACATGGACCGCCAGGTCTGTTCGCGGGCTTCTCCCCCCACTGCATCAGGCGGCCAACCAGCGCTCTGCACCACTACCATGTGACCCCCGCGTCTGTGGGCTGACTTCTCCCCTACAGCATGAGGAGCTGGACGGGCGACAGCGGGCCAGGCGGTGTGAGACTACAGCAGGCGAGGACACTCACAGCCTGGGCGGTAAAGGGGACCGCAGGTGCGACACTACAGGCCCTGGGGACACTGACAGCGGGGCCGCTAAGGGGCAATGGTAAGGGGAGATGGGTGCCCACAGTGACAGCAGCGGGGCTGGCAGGGCGGCAGCGGCAACAGTCAGAGCACATAGGGAGATGGCATCGGAACACAACAGGAGAGCACAGTGGTGAGTGCCAGGACCTGTGTGGCCGAAGAAGGGGCGGCTGCCGTGCAGCCAATCACGAAGAGGGGGCGCCGCTGGCCTGTCAAGCACCCTCACTCTTGTCTCCACCACTACTTCCTGGTGGTGACAAGATACAATAATACAGGGCTGCATATATGTCTATTAAACTCAAGCTCGGCATCCCCAGCCATGCCCCATACCATCCATGCCTTCCTATTCAAGTAGACTAATGTTATTTTTATATAGTTCACCAGTATTGAGATACAGCGCTGGGTCAGACTTATTGACTCTGTATTTCTACCTAATTATTTTAAATCTGAGCATATTTTGTATTTTGCAGGATGGCCCCACAGCCATGAAGGAGCCGTAGCAGCTGCAGCATTTGTCTTTATCATCACTCCTTTCATCTTATGGAAGACAAGAAACCAGAGTTCTGTTCCTGGGAGTTCGGATTAGCAGCTTCTATGGGACCTCCTTAGAAATGGAGAGTACAATTAAAGGGGTTGTCTAGGGTTAGAAAAACATGGCTATTTTCTTCCAAAAACAGCGCCACTCTTGTCCATAGGGTTGTGTGTGGTATTGTAGCTCGGCTCTGAATAGGAGGCATTGTATCTGGAAGAAGGCGGACATGTTTTTCTAGCCCTGGACGACCCCTTTAAAGGTCCTTATATGGTAGCCAAATCCTTGGCTCAATGTAACGAGCTCTGATCAACTTGCAGGTCAATCAGCATTTGTTTAATTTTCTTTTACATGGTCTGAGAATCGCTAGTACGATCGTTCGTCCCCACAGGTCAGCTGTACATCTTCCGGTTCAGATGAGAAGATATTTTTAAAATAGGCCACTACTGTGTTCCTGTAGAACCCTAGATGCATGTAGGCTCCTCACTTTAGACCATGATATAGGGTGCTGTCAGAAGAAGACCTATTGACTTCTATGGGAGACTGCAGTGAGCATGCTCTATGACATTAGTAGAGGTGACTGTGATGGGAAAGGGCCTATGAGACCCAATGAAGATTTTGGTCTCAAAACATCCCCTTGCAACAACTAAATCCAATGGCTAACAGATGATGAGCTGTAAACATTCACTTGAGGCCTCTGACACACTTGTCATGTGTCCAAGTTTCGCCCAAGAGCATGGCCGCAACTCACATTGGACACCAGATGGACACCTGTCCATGTGCTGTCGGATATACAGACTGCCTGCTCATGGACATGTCCTAATTCTCATCCATGATATGGATAAGAATAGCAAACGGGATGAGTTTTCACATGGATCATTGGTTCGTGTGAAAGAACATTAGTGTGCATAGCCCCATATGCTAGAATGGGCCTGCGGGCTTTCCATGAAATAGCATAGACAGCACACGGAGACAAGTGTGCCGGAAGCCTTAGTGCTCTTATTTACCTGGCCCAGACCGGTATGACGGCTTCTTCCAGCGGAGACATGCCCCTGCAGAGTTTACCTCCCTTCAGGTATATCCAGCTCCTCACTTTATACATGCCCCACCCACCCCATGGCTACCACAAGATCCTACATAGCAGCCACAATCTGGTAAAACACAGGTAAAATAAGTGGTTGTCTGCCCTCTACCATATTTTGCAGGGAGTATCCCCAGTCCCTTTAACCCCTCTGCCTAATCACCTCGGGGTGTGAACGTGTGCTGACACCTTTATTATAAACCTGGAAGCAAATATCTTTAACTGCTGTTGTTGATTTTTCTTAAAGGGGATGTCCCAGGCAGCGCTACTATAGCTGGCAACATTGCAGCGGCCCAGGATGACACTGAATTCCACGGGAGGTGTGCTGCCATACCAGCCCTGACCGCTGCAATACGGACAGCATGATCTGCTTACAGCACTGTCTGCACTGACAGTTGGCCCAGTGATTAGCTGGGATCTCAAACAGAGGACCCCTACCGATCAACTATTGGTTATCTATCTGTTGGGTTGCCTTGGCAACCTCGTGCCTCCTAAAGGTCCTCAGGGCGGCCATTGTTTGATAGACTGCTTGTCAAAATGTGATATAATGCAATATTATGGTATTGGATTATACTCTATGAGTAGAGATGACCGAGCACGCTCAGTAAGGTCAGTTGCTCAAGCGAGCCTCACTCATCTCGAGTAACTGCCTTCTCCTCCGAGCGACCATGCGAAGCATTGGATTCCAATGTATACATTCAGACAAATTATTTTTGACCACATAAAACAGGACATATGCAACCGTTTTTGGGCGCCGATTTTATACGCCACATGAAAAAATAAGTCTTGCCCTATCTTTTTGCCAAAATACGCAGGAAGCTCCCATAGACTTCAATGGAAGCTGAAAATAAAGGGCGCGGAAGGGAGTTACCGTACAGCTGGCCCTAATTAGGCATTTAATTGTCATTCTAAGCCACAGGAAGGGCATTACACGCAAGTGGGTGACCGCGTATTGTGAACGCCAAAATAAACCGAACAATCGGCAAGCATGGACATATCAGCCTGCAACTAGCGCTCCCCTCCCTTCATGTAATGCGAATTTACGATCCTTACAGGTGAACGTATTACGCATACGCTCGTGTGAACGGCGTTAAATACGCGAATTCTGGTGGAGAGTCCAGCGCGGCAAATCTTCGTTCATGTGATTATACGGTGCGGACGGGCGAACGTATAAACGCGTACAGTCATGTGAAGGAGGCCTAAACCTGCGTACCGGTGCGGCTCTTGTTTTATGGAAGAAAGCAGCCATTTTTTCTAAGGGCGTATTTACACAGGCGATATTCCCGTGCGAGTTATGTCTGATTGCGATATGGATGGAGCTCACATGGGGAAAGAACCCATTCATTGGAAGGAATTCACGTACGAGCGATGGTCTGATGGTCCAAGTGTGAAAAGTCGCTGCAGTGCTATCTTTGTGCGCGTCTCACAAGAGGACATGTAATGAGCGTCCCGCCGGCCGGCCGGCACACAGAAGTGTCCATGTGCTGTGGGACATGAAGTGCGCACGACAATCTCAGGTGCGACTCACATCGCCGTATAAATACACCCCCAGTAACCCCTGTATGTAAAGAAACATTTTTGGTCTTTCAGCATTCTAGCGGCTTTCAGCTGTCGTCGTACGGAGCTTTGTTTTCTGTAGCCGCACTTTGTTTTGGTGTCATTTTTGCATTACAAAAAAATTAGTGATTAATTTATATTTTTAGGGAAATGCAGGAAAAAATATTAGTTTTCCTCATTTTTTCCTGGCGCATTCACCAAGCACCTTAATATTCGCGTTATGGAGGTTCTGTGTATATTTCACACTGTTCTGCAATCGCCATGTAATCAAATGTTCAATGTAGAAGTATTGTGTTTGGGGATTATTGTCTTTTATCGGCTTTTTTATAGAAAAATTTACCTTCCCAACAAGATTCTTATTAAATTTTTTATTTGAGAAATCCTCCCAATAAGCGATTATTCACACGGCCGAGAAACTGATGCGAGTTTTGTGAGATGCAATGCGCACAAATATATAATCCAATCTTTTGGAATAAATCAGCGTGTTCTCAGTTTGGGCCGTCGGCTCGTTCACACGAGGATCGGTCGGTCTTCACACTCGCTGTATAAGTGAACGAGCCAGCGATGATTTTTATGCATATAATGAACAATGAGCGATTCTCGTTCGTCGTTAGCATGTGTTTACACCCAGCGATGATCACTTGTCTGAAGGGCCACAGTTGTCTGGATATATTTTATGTTACTAACGTATTTGTAGTGAATACTAATTAGTGGGCTAAGCCTCTAAATAAATAGCGCAGCCTTTTATAATCCAAATTACGTGGTTTGTGTGTTTATTATTGATATGTTATTATTCACGTGTCAGGACATCCTACAGCCACGTGTTCCACACACAAGGGGGTCACAGGAGCCCCCATAACATTGTCACACTTCCTGCCCAATCGCCAGATTTATCACCAATAGAACATGTATGGGACCATCTGGGACACAAACTTTGACAGCCTATGAGCTTCCATGATCTATAGGCTGTTACAGCAAATGTGGAGCAATATGCCGCAGGATACCATACAGAACATGTATGCCTCCATGCCCGCCCGTATCACATCTTGTATCCAAGCTAGAGGCGGTACAATAGGGTACTAGAGCCTCCATGCCCACCCGTATCAGATCTTGTATCCATGCTAGCGGCGGTACAACAGTGTACTAGAGCCTCCATGCCTGCCTGTATCACATCTTGTATCCAAGCTAGAGGCAGTACAACAAGGTACTAGAGCCTCCATGCCTGCCCGTATCACATCTTGTATCCAAGCTAGAGGCGGTACAACAGGGTACTAGCGCCTCTATGCCCGCCCGTATCATCTTGTATCCAAGCTAGAGGCGGTACAACAGGGTACTAGAGCCTCCATGCCCACCCGTATCACATCTTGTATCCAAGCTAGAGGCGGTACAACAGAGTACTAGAACCTCCATGCCTGCCTGTATCACATCTTGTATCCAAGCTAGAGGCAGTACAACAGTGTACTAGAGCCTCCATGCCTGCCTGTATCACATCTTGTATCCAAGCTAGAGGCAGTACAACAAGGTACTAGAGCCTCCATGCCCGCCCGTATCATCTTGTATCCAAGCTAGAGGCGGTACAACAGGGTACTAGAGCCTCCGTGCCCGCCCGTATCACATCTTGTATCCAAGCTAGAGGCAGTACAAAAAGGTACTAGAGCCTCCATGCCCGCCCGTATCACATCTTGTATCCAAGCTAGAGGCGGTACAACAGGGTACTAGAGCCTCCATGCCCTTCTGGATCACATCTTGTATCCAAGCTAGAGGCGGTACAGCAGGGTACTAGAGCCTCCATGCCTGCCTATATCACATGTTGTATACAAGCTAGAGGCGGTACAATAGGGTACTAGAGCCTCCATGCCCGCCTGTATCACATCTTGTATCCAAGCTAGAGGCGGTACAACAGGGTACTAGAGCCTCCATGCCCGCCTGTATCACATCTTGTATCCAAGCTAGAGGCGGTACAATAGGGTACTAGAGCCTCCATGCCCGCCCATATCACATCTTGTATCCAAGCTAGAGGTGGTACAACAGGGTACTAGAGCCTCCATGCCCGCCTGTATCACATCTTGTATCCAAGCTAGAGGCGGTACAATAGGGTACTAGAGCCTCCATGCCCGTCCATATCACATCTTGTATCCAAGCTAGAGGTGGTACAACAGGGTACCAGAGCCCCCATGTCTGCATGTATCACATCTTGTATCCAAGCTAGAGGCGGTACAACAAAGTACTAGAGCCTCCATGCCTGCCCGTATCACATCTTGTATCCAAGCTAGAGGCGGTACAACAAAGTACTAGAGCCTCCATGCTATAGGAGAGAAAAGCACAGTTGCATCTCATGGCCGGTTAGAGTGCGGTGCTTATAGGGTGAAGCTTGTAGCTTTGATCCCTATACGGGCCACGTTCTTCAATGTCTGAAAAGCCAGCAGGCTGTCTTTTGACAATTCTTGCATCCTTTCTTTGGTGTAGAAGGGGGAGCAGTGATGCATGTGTAGATGGATCGAAGGGGCAAACAGCACAATCGTGTCTCATAGCCGGTTAGCTCAATATGGTTAGCGCATTGGGACAAATAGGATTTAAATGAGGAACCTTCTGGTTTGGAGTGAGGCACGCTACTTTGCACCCAAAGTCAAAAACGCGCTACCGTTGCATCAGAAATTCTATGAGGTTTTGGCACTTTTCAACCACACACTCCAGCATGAAAAGGTTAGCTTGACTCCAACGTGGTTTGCAGACACAACCTTCTGACCTGGTGTGAAACGCACAACCGTTGCATCACCAGCGCTGCCTGAAGCGCGTCTACCTACCTGCATCGAAGGAGTGAAAAGCACAGTTGCATCTCCGGGCCGATTAGCTCAGTTTGGTTAGAGCCAGGCTTGCGGTTTGGTCCCTATATGGGCCAGGCTCTTCAGTGTCTGATCCGACTTTTTCCAAAGTCTGCAGCCCGTTTAGGTCTAAAAATCTGGATCGAACCCACAATCTTGGTGTTCATACACTAACCAAACTGGCCAGGAGACATGAATGCACTTTTTGCCTTTCTGATCCATGTACATTAGAGATGAGCGAACCTACTCCTTTCGAGTAATTACTCGATCGAGCACCGCGATTTTCGAGTACTTCCGTACACGGGTGAAAAGATTCGGGGGGCGCCGGGGGAGGCGTGGCGGAGCGGGGGGGGGCCCTCTCTCTCCCCCTCTCCCCGCTGCAACCCCCCGAATCTTTTCGCCAGAGTACGGAAGTACTCGAAAATCGCGGCTCTCGGGTGAAAAAGGGGCGTGGCTGAGTAGGTTCGCTCATCTCTAATGTACATCCATCTACACACCCGCTGAGAAGCGCTCAGGTCATCATCCAACGTTGGAAGGACACTGAGGATACGCCGGCGTGTGGATCATGTGGGCCGAGGCTGATGCCATGATGTCACGCTGGTTCTAATCAGATGTGGTAAGAGAGCGATGGTAGGATCATTGCTAAGAGACCCTAGGAAAATAATGGTCCATTTGCCATCTCACATGTCATACATTTTTCAAATAAGGGAGTTTCATGTGTCAGTCACTGTATAACATAGGTAAGATGGACCGGTGCCCCTGTGCCACATGTGTACAATGACCCCCCCAACTAACAAGGCCCCGTTACTTTTGTATTACGTATGCCTGCGGTGTATATGAGCCATCTTCAGACAAGGTTACCTGAGACCAGAGTCTGGTTGTGTCCAATCAGGTTAGAAGCGAGTGCCGCCAAATAAGGCTAGAAGAACATAATAAAACGGACAAGGAGGGGATTTTCCTTTGGTTTATTGAAATGTAACAGTATATACAAAATATAGCGTCTACTTAAGGGAAGTCGCTGTAGGGTAAACGGAAGGGGTAGAGGGCTGTGTACCGGGAATCTTGCCACAGTAGCTTTTGTTCTAGGAAGTCCACCGCTCCGAGAGTCAGCAGGACGGTGTCGTGCTTCAGCATGCTGTAGGCGTTTATACCTGCCTCATGGAGAGAAGAGAGGCCGTCAGCGGCAGAGAAGCTTCAGAAGATGCATGTAGGCAATCGGTAGCTCACAGCATTACAAAGGGATAGTTGGTAACAGTCTGACTAGTGGGGTCTCACTGAGACTCCATCGATCCCAAAAATGGATGTCGCAAGCCCGCCTCTTCTCATCACTGCACCCACCCATCAGATGGAATGGAGCGGCACTCATGCATACAGGGCAATGCTCCATTCATTTCAACAGGGTTGATGGATGTAACCTAGTGCAAGCGCTCACCTACCGCCGGCAGTCCCACTGAAAATGAATGAAGTGGCGCCACATATGTGCAACTGCTGCTCCATTCAATGTCCTCATTACTGCGACTCCGCTGTGAACAACAGCAGGGGACGAGGGACCCATATTCTCGAGATTAGTGGGGGTTTCAGCAAAATCAGACTTGTATCACCTTTCCTGTTGATAGGTGATAAAAAAGTTTTTTTGCTACAACCCCTTTAAAAGTAATGAGCACCTTCAGATGTAATTGATTTCCATGCGCCCTGCTGCGACTTTTACTACAAACATTGAGGCACATTTATTAAATCTAATGGACCTCCTCCGCTGACTTCTGCCCACTTTACATAAGTGGTGAGCAGGGCTGGGGAGTTAAATAAAAAAAAATTAAAAAAAAACGTAATTAAAACACAATCTTGTTACCTATGGCTGGAATTAGATTTATCTTCTTTGAGTCGACTGTTGCACTGAGAATATTCTCCGGCATGTCTTCATTGCTGTGAAAAAGACATCAAGTCAGATAGTTTTTATTAATCACCCCCTCCCCTCCTTTTAATACTAGTTAAACCACTAAATGTGCATGTAACCAATGGCTGAGAGAGAAACACTAAGAAATAACATGCTTTCCTTACTATTCCTATAAAGGGGTTGTCCAGTTGGAAACTATTGATGGGCTTTCTGCAGGATGTCACTGTTCGCCAGGCCGATGCGTATGTGCACAGAGATTTTTGCAGCTTGGTACTGCAGGCCACATTCTCATTAAAATGAATGGGAACTTGACCTGCAATACCAAGCCTGGCCACTGCAATGGGAATGGAGCTGTCTGCTTCCTGCAAAAATCAGCTAAGTGGGTAGACGAATAGGAGAATGGGGATGGGGAAGACAAATGGAGGTTTTCTGAAAATGCTGTGATCTAGGGGGTATAACTGAACTTTTATCTGCCACTCTGGACCCTCTTCTTTGTGCAGTTGCCAAGTATGGACTGTTGTCACTCCATCCATTCCAGTGGGGCTGACAGAAAAACCTGGTATCAATCAGGTGCGACCATAGCTCCATTCAATCAATCACTTCCTCCTAAGTAGGTGTGTGGGTGTGTGGGGTGGGGAGAAACACTGAGCCCACCCTGAGGAGGAAATAGGAACCCTGTTGTTGGAATCACTGGGGACTCCCTAATCAGATCTCACTGAGACTCCCATTCATCAGACCTTTATCACCTTTCCCTAGAGGATAAGTGTTAACTTTGGCACAACCCATTTAATCAATCAAGAATGTGAGTTTTAGCAACAATATTGGTGTTGGGTCTTTATGATGGTTAAAAAATATTTTTGATTGATTAAAAGTTAAATGGGAAGGAGGGCGGAGATGCTGACTATTTAGTTGAAAAAAAAAAGCTACATTATTCGTAGTACATTTAAATGTTTTTTTCGAACCATTATGAGCTACTTGCAGCCACCACTAGGGGGAGACTGTCCCGTACTGTATTATTATGGAGTTCAGGGTGTACACAGTATACGGTGACCTCCTGCTATTGTGGTGGCTGTAAGCAGAGTCTGTGCTGGAGATTGGGAGTGATCCATCAGAAGAGTGACCCAGCGACTATAAGGGGGTTGTGCCAAAATACACTTACCACTTCTCCACAGGAGAGGTGATAAATATCTGAGACTGTGTGGACCCCCACCGATCCCAAAAACAGGGGTCCCATGTACCCCTCTTCTCTTCACTGCACCCCCCAAAATGCAGAGGGAATGAATGGAGCGTCGGTCACACATGTACGGTGCCTTTACATTCATTTTCAATGAGACAGCAGGAGACAGCTGCTCCGTGCAACCTGCCCTGCAGCGAAGAGAAGAAGGGGCCAGGATCATTGGGGTCTGAGCGGCGAGTCCCCCACCGATCAAATTTTGGACGCCGATAGCCGATTAGTCAGTTGTGGTACAACCCCTAAGGAGGAGGCCTTTTACAATGTCATGTCGGTGGGGTCAGCTGCATAGTGATGAACCCTGTTGACACCATCGTCACTTCCGTTCCTTTAGGTTCCGCTGCGGGCGCTGTGAATGGGTCCAGTGGGCGGTCCCCACCACTCACTACCGAGTCATCGGGCAATACTGAGTGGTGCAGGCAGCCCACCCGACACATTTGGCACCGGGAGCCAAATGTAAAATAACCCATATGGGCGAATGGAAGAGAGTGAAGCAATCCCGTCAGCGGGGCCGCGGCTGCAAAGCTCTGGGGTCACCCCGCTGACCCGAGGACGTGTTCACAGGACAGACATCTACTTACACATCGACGATGAGCACGGACTCCCCCCAATATCGCCGTTTAATGACATCTGCGAGGTACTGAGGGTCCGAGGAAGAAATCTCAATGGAGTCAATTATGTGAAGATCGTTCTGTGGGATGAAAGGGGAATTAATGAGTAGAGCTCAAGGAGCAGCATACGTAATAATGGTACATATCACATGACGACAGGGCAGACCGCCGCAGCACTGGGCGTATGCCTAACAGGGATCCATGCTTTATACTAGAATATATTCATTGGAACGTAATCCCTTAAAGCTACAGGACATATATTCACGCCTGCAGTTTCGGCCCGCTCCATACAATGCAGGTGTCGGCCATTTCTTACAGCCAGCACCCATCCACAACAGCTCCGATAAACAGCGTTACAGATCGCAGCTGTTAACCCTTTAAATGCCCCGATCAATGTTTAGGGGGTCCTGCAATTAAGATCCCAGGGCTGGCATTGCAGATTGGCTATCGAGCCAACTCGTCCCGCAAACGACAAGCCTCAGACTTCTGTATACGCATCTAGTGTGGGGGGTATACATATATACTGCACCTGAGCAAGCTTTGTGGTCAATGCAGTCTTCAAGCCCAGAGCCCGGAGCTTCATGGGTAACATGTAATAATAGCTTGTCGGGCCCCGGGGCCCGTGAGCTACTCCACCTATAAAGCAAGCACAACATGGCTGAAAAGAACAGATGCGATAAACGAGCAGGTATATATAAAACACATAAGACCGATCTCCTTCACCGACAGCAAGCAGAGATCCTGAACATGCTGAGACAAAAAGCAGAGGAGCCTGTAACAGGGACGACTGACCTCCTTTCCAGAGAGGCGACCTGATGCTTGACTGTCGGGCTCGCCCCGTTCCCTTCTGCACCCAGGGCTTCCTCCCTCCTCCTCTCACCTCCGCTCGTGTCTTCGCCTTGGCGTAGCTCTGAAAGAAGCCATGCGGGATATGAGCCCGTACCATGTAGTGATGCCACCCTGCGCCCCGAGGGCAGCGCCCTCACCTGGGGAGCTCTAAGAAGTATGTTTAGAGAAGATCCTTAAATTCAGCCAGGCCCCCCCGCTCATGTCAGGGAGAGGAGAGAATTGTACAAGGCGGCATGTAGCTGGACTGGCAGAGTATACAGGAAACACGTGGCAGTATACTGTGGGGTAAAAAGGGGGCACCATAGATGTATCTTATATGGGAAGTGGGACGAAGGAGGAGGCGGCATGTGGCCACATGGTATACGAGAAGCTGTGGAGGGGGCATGTAGTCACACGGTATATGGGAAGGGGGCATGTGACCGGATTGGCAGAGCATAGAGGAAGCACGTGGCAGTATACTGTGGGGGAAAGGGGGCACCATGGCTGTACCTTATATGGGAAGTGGGAGGAAGGAGGAGGCACGGGCCACATGGTATATGAGAAGGTGGGGAGGGGGCATGTAGTCACACGGTATATGGGAAGGGGGCAGAAGGCACACAGTATATAAGAAATGGGCACACGTGGCCATACTGTATATGGGGAGGGAAGGCATGTAGTAGCACTGTGTACAGGGAGGGTGAGGAAGCATGCGAGGTATGTCAGGGTAACGGTGTATGCTGGGCAGCCCAGGGTTGAAGGAGTTAACGGGATACTTACAATTCTTCTGAAGTTTCGCTGCCAGGTTACAACTTGGTGAAGGACATCAATCCTGAATGTAAAGACAGAACACAAATTGCCGTCACCCTACAGAAGAGCCGCCCTCCTCGCCAACATCACGGAGATGTGCGGCGACCTCGAGGACACGGAAATGATGCTAAGGTCACCAGGAACTAAGCTGCCATTGTGGATGGTCCCCTCTGCAAAGCTGAAGACCCTGCAGTCATCCCCAGACAATGCAGTGACCACTAGGGGGAGCTCACTGCACATGGATCCATATCAGACACGCAGTATACAGTTATGTGATATACAGGTTATAGCCCTCACCTGGGGGGGACGTCAAACACATCAGGGTGCAGCTGGACCAGGCTCGTTGGTTCATCATCCTCTTCATTCAGGGTTTCCAACCAGACTGTCTTGGCAGATAGGTGAGGGGGCACCGGGATCGTACATGTGCGCATCACCGGCCGAGAGAGGTCCACCGGGGGGCGCTGGACTGGAAGAGCGAGAAAAAAGAATGAAAGATCGGAATAACTT